>NC_057812.1:326302711-326928718 GCF_018294505.1 Triticum aestivum
GGAAAGGGGGGGGTGAATCCTACTTGGACCAGGAATCCAAGTAGGACTCCCCCCTATGGCGCGCCCCCCTTGGGCCGGCCTCCTCTTCCCCCTCCTTTATATACGTGGGAAGGGGGCACCCCAAAGACACACCAAGTCTTCTCTTAGCCGTGTGCGGTGCCCCCCCCCCTCCGTAGTTACACACCACGATCATATCGTTGTAGTGCTTAGGCGAAGCCCTGTGCCGGTAACTTCATCATCATTGTCAAACATGCCATCATGCTAACGAAACTCTCCCTCGTCCTCAACTGGATCAAGAGCTCGAGCAACGTCATCGTGCTGAACGTGTGCTGAACACGGGGGCGTCGTACGTTCGGTGCTAGGATCGGTTGGATCGCGAAGACGTTCGACTACATCAACCATGTTACTAAGTGCTTCCGCTTTCTGTCTACGAGGGTACGTGGACACAGACTCCCCTCTTGTTGCTATGTATCTTCTAGATAGATCTTACCTGATCATAGTAATTGTTTTGAAATACTGCGTTCCCCAACAGTGGCATCCGAGCCAGGTCTTTGCATAGATGTTTTATGCAGGAGTAGAACACAAAGAGTTGTGGGCGATAATAGTCATACTGCTTACCAGTAACGTCCTACTTTGATTCGGCAGTATTGTTGGATGAAGCGGCCCGGACCGACATTAGATGACCGTGTTCATGAGACTGGTTCTACCGATGTGCTTTGCACACATGTGGATGGCGGGCGTCTGTTTCTCCAACTCTAGTTGAATCAAGTTTGACTACGCCCGATCCTTATTGAAGGTTAAAACAACACACTTGACGAACAATCGTTGTGGTTTTGATGCGTAGGTAAGAACAGTTCTTGCTGGAAGCCCGTAGCAACCATGTAAAACTTGCAACAACAAAGTAGAGGACGTCTAACTTGTTTTTGCAGGGCATGTTGTGATGTGATATGGTCAAGACGTGATGAGATATAAATTGTTGTATGAGATGATCATGTGTTGTAAAAGTTATCGGCAACTGGCAGGAGCCTTATGGTTGTCGCTTTAGTGTATGAAATGCAATCACCATGTAATTCCTTTACTCTATCACTAAGCGGTAGCGATAGTCGTAGAAGCAATAGTTGGCGAGATGACAACGATGCTACGATGGAGATCAAGGTGTCAAGCCGGTGACGATGGTGATCATGACGGTGCTTTGGAGATGGAGATCAAAAGGCACAAGATGATGATGGCCATATCATATCACTTTTTTTTGATTGCATGTGATGTTTATCTTTTATGCATCTTATTTTTCTTAGTACAGCGGTATCATTATAAGATAATCCCTCCCTAAATTTCAAGGTACAAGTGTTCTCCCTGAGTATGCACCGTTGCTACAGTTCGTCATGCCGAGACACCACGTGACGATCGGGTGTGATAAGCTCTAGGTTCACATACAACGGATGCAATCCAGTTTTGCACATGCAGAATACTCGGGTTAAACTTGACGAGCCTAGCATATGCAGATATGGCCTCGGAACACTGAGACCAAAAGGTCGAACGTGAATCATATAGTTGATATGATCAACATAGTGATGTTCACCATTGAAAACTACTCCATCTTACGTGATGATCGGACATGGTTTAGTTGATATGGATCATGTGATCATTTAGATGACTAGAGTAAAGCTGATGAATACTCGATAGTTCAGTGTGCCATGCTTTGCGGCTTAGAATCGGGACTTCAAAGACATTTTGAACGTCATGGAGCATATGAGATGTTCCAGGAGTTGAAGTTAATATTTCAAGCAAATGCCCGAATTGAGAGATATGAAGTTTCTAAAAAATTCTATAGCTGCAAGATGGAAGAGAATAGTTCTGTCAGTGAACATATACTCAGAATGTCTGGGTACCACAACCACTTCACTCAACTGGGAGTTAATCTTCCTCATGATTGTGTCATTGAGAGAGTTCTTCAATCACTGCCACCAAGCTACAAAAGCTTCATGATGAACTATAATATCCAAGGGATGATAAGACAATTCCTGAGCTCTTCGCATTGCTAAAGGCTGCGGAGGTAGAAATGAAGAAGGAGCATCAAATGCTGATGGTTAACAAGACCACTAGTTTCAAGAAAAAGGGCAAAGGGAAGAAGGGGAACTTCAAGAAGAATGGCAAGCAGGTTGCTGCTCAAGTGAAGAAGCCCAAGTCTGGACCTAAGCCTGAGAATGAGTGCTTCTACTCCAAAGGGACTGGTCACTGCGAGCGGAACTGCACCAAGTATTTGGCGGATCAGAAGGATGGCAAAGTGAAAGGTATATTTGATATACATGTTATTGATGTGTACCGTACTAATGCTTGTAGTAGTGCCTGGGTATTTGATACTGGTTATGTTGCCCATATTTGCAACTCGAAACAGGGGCTATGGATCGAACATAGATTGGCTAAGGATGAGGTGACGATGCGTGTGGGAAATGGTTCCAAAGTCGATGTGATCGCCGCCGGCACGCTACCTCTACATTTACCGTCGGCATTAGTTTTAGACCTAAATAATTATTTTTTGGTGCCAGCGTTGAGGATGAACATTATATCTGGATCTTGTTTGATGCGAGACGGATATTCATTTAAATCAGAGAATAATGGTTATTCTATTTATATGAGTAATATCTTTTATGGTCATGCGCCCTTGATGAGTGGTCTATTTTTGTCGAATCTCGATAGTAGTGATACACATATTCATAATATTGAAGCCAAAAGATACAAGTTTAATAATGATAGTGCAACTTATTTGTGGCACTGGCGTCTAGGTCATATTGGTGTAAAGCGCATGAGGAAACTCCATGCTGATGGGCTTTTGGAATCACTTGATTTTGAATCTCTTGATGCTTGCAAACCATGCCTCATGGGCAAGATGACTAAGACTCCGTTCTCCGGAACAATGGAGCGAGCAACTGACTTATTGGAAATAATACATATTGATGTATGCGGTCCGATGAGTGTTGAGGTTCGCGACGGGTATCGTTATTTTCTGACCTTCACCGATGATTTGAGAAGATATGGGTATACCTACTTGATGAAACATAAGTCTGAAACATTTGAAAAGTTCAAAGAATCTCTGAGTGAAGTGGAAAATCATCGTAACAAGAAAATAAAGTTTCTACGATCTGATCGTGGAGGCGAATATTTCAGTTATGAGTTTGGTCTTCATTTGAAACAATGTGGAATAGTTTCGCAGCTCACGCCACTGGAACACCACAACGTAATGGTTTGTCCGAATGGCGTAACTGCACTCTATTAGATATTGTGCAATCTCTGAAGTCTCTTACTGATTTACCGCTATCGTTTTGGGGTTATGCTTTAGAGACGGTTGCATTCACGTTAAACATAGCATCATCTAAATCCGTTGAGACGACACCATGTGAACTGTGAGCTGTCATTTCTTAAAGTTTGCGGCTGCGATGCTTATGTGAAAAAGCTTCAACCTGATAAGCTCGAACCCAAATTGGAGAAATGTGTCTTCATAGGATACCCAAAGGAAACTGTTGGGTACACCTTCTATCGTAGATCCGAAGGCAAGATATTCGTTGCTAAGAATGGATCCTTTATACAGAAGGAGTTTCTCTCAAAAGAAGTGAGTGGGAGGAAAGTAGAACTTGATGAGGTAATTGTACCTTTTCCCTTATTGGAAAGTAGTTCATCACAGAAATCAGTTCCGATGATTCCTACACCAATCAGCGAGGAAGTTAATGATGATGATCATGAAACTTCTTATCAAGTTACTACCGAACCTCATAGGTTAACAAGAGTATGATCGACATTTGTGTGGTACGGTAATCCTGTTCTGGAGGTCATGTTACTTGACCATGATGAACTTACGAACTATGAGGAAGCGACGATGAGGCCAGATTCCGCGAAATGGCTTGAGGCCATGAAATCTGAGATGGGATCCATGTATGAACAAAGTATGGACTTTGGTTGACTTGCCCTATGATTGGCAAGCCATAGAGAATAAATGGATCTTCAAGAAGAAGACTGACGCTAACGTTAATGTTGTTGTCTACAAAGCTCGACTTGTTGTGAAAGGTTTTCGAAAAGTTCAAGGTGTTTACTACGATGAGACCTTCTCACCCGTAGCAATGCATAAATTTGTCTGAATAATGTTAGCAATTGCCGCATTTTATGATTATGAAATTTGGCAAATGGATGTCAAAACTGCATTCCTTAATGGATGTCATAAAGAAGAATTGTATATGATGCAAAAGGTTTTGTCGTTCCAAAAGGTGCTAACAAAGTGTGCAAGCTCCAGCGATCCATTTATGGACTGGAGTTGGAATATACGCTTTGATAGTGTGATCAAAGCATATGGTTTTATACAGACTTTTGGAGAATCCTTTATTTACAAGAAAGTGAGTGGGAGCTCTATAGCATTTCTAATATTATATGTGGACGACATATTATTGAGTGGAAATAATACAGAATTTCTGGATAGCGTAAAAGGATACTTGGATAAGAATTTTTCAATGAAAGACCTCGATGAAGCTACTTATATATTGGGTATCAAGATCTATAGAGATAGATCAAGATGCTTAATTGGACTTTCACAAAGCATATACCTCGATAAAGTTTTGTAGAATTTCAAAATGGATCAGTCAAAGAAAGGTCTTGCCTGTATTACAAGGTGCGAAGCTGAGTCAGACTTCATGCCTGACCACTTCAGAAGATAGAGAGAAAATGAAAGTCATTCCCTATGCCTCAGCCATAGGTTCTATCATGTATGCAATGTTGTGTACCAGACCTGATCTGTGCCTTGTTATAAGTTTAGCAGGGAGGTACCAAAGTAATCCAGGAGTGGATAACTGGACAGCGGTCAAGAACATCCTAAAATACCTAAAAAGAACTAAGGATATATTTCTCGTTTATGGAGGTGACAAAGAGCTCGTCGTAAATGGTTATGTTGATGTAAGCTTTTGACACTGATGCGGATGACTCTAAGTCACAAACCAGATACTTATTTATATTGACTTGTGGAGCTGTCAGTTGGTGGCGTTCCAAGTAGAGCGTCGTGGCGGGATCTATGTGTGAAGCGGAGTACATAGCTGCTTTGGAAGGAGCAAATGAAGGAGTGTGGATGAAGGAGTTCATATCTGATCTAGGTGTAATACCTAGTGCATCAGGTCCAATAAAAATCTTTTGTGACAATACTAGAGCAATTGCCTTTGCAAAGGAATCTAGATTTCACAAGAGAACTAAACACATCAAGAGACGCTTCAATTCCATCCGTGAGCAAGTCAAGGAGGGAGACATAGAGATTTGCAAGATACACACGGATCTAAATGTTGCAGACCCATTGCCTAAGCCTCTCTCACGAGCTAAACATGATCAGCACCAAGACTCCATGGGTGTTAGAATCATTACTATGTAATTTATATTATTAACTCTAGTGCAAGTGGGAGACTGAAGGGAATATGCCCTAGAGGCAATAATAAGGTTGTTATTTATATTTCCTTATATCATGATACATGTTTATTATTCATGCTAGAGTTGTATTAACTGGAAACTAGTACATGTGTGAATGCATAGATAAAACAAAGTGCCCCTAGTATGGCTCTACTTGACTAGCTTGTTAATCAAAGATGGTTAAGTTTCCTGACCATAGACATGTGTTTTCATTTGATGAACGGGATCACATCATTAGAGAATGATGGGATGGACAAGACCCATCCGTTAGCTTAGCATAATGATCGTTTAGTTTTATTGCTATTGCTTTCTTCATGACTTATACATGTTCCCCTGACTATGAGATTATGCAACTCCCGAATACCGAAGGAACACCTTGTGTCCTATCAAACGTCACAATGTATCTGGGTGATTATAAAGATTCTCTACTAGTGTCTCTGATGGTGTTTGTTGAGTTGGCATAGATTGAGATTAGGATTTGTCACTCCATGTATCGGAGAGGTATCTCTGGGCCCTCTCAGCAATGCACATCACTATAAGCCTTGCAAGCAATCTAATGAGTTAGTTATGGGATGATGCATTATGGAACGAGCAAAGAGACTTGCGAGTAATAAGATTGAAATTGGTATGATGATACCGTCGATCGAATCTCGGGCAAGTTACAAACATGTGACAAAGGGAACAACGTATGTTGTTATGCGGTTTGACCGATAAAGATGTGCGTAGAATATGTAGGAGCCAATATGAGCATCCAAGTTCCGCTATTGGTTATTGACCGGAGATGTGTCTCGGTAATGTCTACATAGTTCTCGAACCCGTAGGGTCCGCACGCTTAACGTTCGATGACGATTTGTATTATGAGTTATGTGATTTGATGACCGAAGATTGTTCGGAATCCCAGATGAGATCACGGACATGACGGGAGTCTCAAAATTGTCGAGAGGTAAAAATCAATATATTGGAAGGTTATATTCGAACACCAGTATGGTTCCAAAGTGTTTCGGGTATTTTCTGGAGTACCGGGAGGTTATCGGAACCCCCCGAGAAGTAATGGGCCTTAATGGGCTTTAGGGGAAAGGAGAGAATGGCCATAAGGGGTGGCCGCGCACCCCCCTCATGGCTAGTCCGAATTGGACTAGGAGGGGGCAGCGCCCCCTCTTTCCTTCTCCCCTCTTCCTCCTTCCCTTCTTCTCCTAGATGGAATAGGAAAGGGGGTGCGAATCCTACTTGGACCGGGAGTCCAAGTAGGACTCCCCCTATGGTGCACCCCCCTTGGGCCGGCCTCCTCTTCCCCCGTCCTTTATATACGTGGGAAGGGGGCACCCCAAAGACACATCAAGTCTTCTCTTAGCCGTGTCTGGCGCCCCCTCCACATTTACACACCTCGGTCATATCGCTTTAGTGCTTAGGCGAAGCCCTGCGCCGGTAACTTCATCTTCACCGCCAAACATGTCGTCGTGCTAATGAAACTCTACCTTGTCCTCAACTGGGTCAAGAGCTCGAGGGACGTCATCGTGCTGAATATGTGCTAAACACGGAGGTGTCTTACGTTCAGTGCTAGGGTCGGTTGGATCACGAAAACGTTCGACTACAACAACCGCGTTACTAAATGCTTCCGCTTTCGGCCTATGAGGGAATTTTTTGCGTGATCGAAGGACATTTTTTGAAATACTGCGTTTCCCAACAACTCCTTGGCAAATGCAATAAATAGTACTAAGAAAGAGATAGACAGAAGTAAAAATATACTCTTATGACCAACCTTCTAGCTAACCTTGTTGTATGAGTGACTAAGTGATGACTATGTATGACATGCCAACATCAGATAGGCTAATGCACCTGGACAAAGGAAGTAGTTTCATGCATGCGAAGTAGGCAAAAAAATACTCATTTATAGCCGTCTGAAATCTCCAAGGGCGTGGCCGCACGCGCGAGGCGACGGTCGTGGTAGGAGCGACCATGATATGGGCTGGTGACAGCCCTTGGATCTAAGATCGAATGGTTGCATGCTAAGTTGCTAAAAATTTGCAGGATAACCCTCCAGGATAGGATATTCACCCATAGGTCTAGAATCACTCCATACAACCGTTTGATCTCACATCCAAGGGCTCTCGGAAGCCCGTATCATGGTGTCCCAAATCTCCATGATCGGCGGTGAGTACAAGGTTAGAACCATCACCGGGATGAGTTCGACGTCATCAACACCCATTCTTCTGCGATGGTGAAAGGATGCCTTCCTCGCTTCAGATGCATAATCAAAAAGTAAAATGGTGATGAGTGGGTCCCTGGGCTAGATGTTGAGTACACCACAGTCCTGGAAAAGAGAAGAATCTAAAGGAGGAAGAGAGGAAGGAGCCCGCCGTGATCCAGGTTTGCGTGCATAACTTGTGCTTAGTCTACCACATATGCCATGCCGACGTTGTGTGCGAGGATTTTAAGAACTTCCTTGCGGGCGGCAAAGTCAAATTCGTTTATGTAAACTTTATGAATGACATAAAAGTCCTGGATCAGATAGGTCTCGTTGTAGGCCAACCCTTCGACCTCCAAAGGAAAGGGCTGGTGTCCTCCCATCAGCCTTCAATGCTGACCCTGGCAGCAACCATGATTGATCCTTTGTATGGTAAACTGACAAGACCTCCGTCCAAGTTTCATCTTGCGTGACAGTGGAATGTACTAGATAGAGACCACATCGAGTATGCTACAATGGATGTCTGTCTTTGTTTAAATATCTAGAAGGGTTGGATGAAGAGTGAGAGCCAATTGTGCGGTTCAAGAAAAGAAGTATCAGCCAAGAGGAAGAGGGACAATGACGAAGTCGAGCGGGTGGACGAGGAGTCCGAGTAAGGTGGCAGTGTCGTTGCTCATGGTGGTTCTAATGCCGTGTCTACCGGATTAGTTGCTTAGTTTAATTTTAGGGTCCTTACTTTTATTTGAGGGGTGTGTGGTCCTGAGCCCCCAGCAGAACTATGTTATGCTCCTTCTCATTACTTTAACTCTTCAGTACGTACATATTAGTATTTCTTATAGTTCATCTTGTAGTTGGTAGTACTACCACTCGTTTCTTCACATTATATACGTACTATATATGATATGGCCAACATCATATTGGCTATACTATAACCATGATCTAAGCATGGCGCATACGCAAAACACTTAAATGCGATCAGTAATTTAGAAAAACTTAAATCAGAGAAGTTTACCCAAAGCATTGTAACGCCCATGATGCGGCTGTATCTCCCATGTGTCGAAGCACGACTTAGAGGCATAACCGCGTTGTAAGCAATATCGCAAGTGAGGTAACTTCACAACAACCCATGTAATGAATAAGGAAAAGAGGTACATTGTTGGCTTACACTCGCCGCGTCACACAATAGCATAAATATCATTACATTCATCCAGGTACAATCAAGGCCTGGCTACGGAACCAAAATAAAGATCAACCCCAAATGCAACAAAGTCCCCGATCACTCCAACGGGGCACCACTACTGATCGTCTGGAAAGAAAACGTAGTAACATCTTGAGTCCTCATCGAACTCCCACTTGAGCTCAGTCGAATCCCCTAGAGCGGTATCATCGGTCCCTACATATGGTTTTGAAGTAATATGTGAGTCACGGGAAATCAGCAATCTCACACCCTCGCGATCATACTATTTAAGCTTATAGGTAGGGAAAAAGGTATGAGGTGGAGCTGCAGCAAGCACTAGCATATATGGTGGCTAACATACGCAAAAGAGAGCGAGAAGAGAAGGCAAAGGCACGGTCGATAAACTAAGATCAAGAAGTGATCCTAGAACAACCTACGTTCAAGCATATCTCGAGACCGTGTTCTCTTCCCGAACTCCGCCGAAAAGAGACCATCACGGCCACACACTCTGTTGATTCATTTTAATTAAGTTAAGTTTCGGGTTTTCGACAACCGGACTTTGAAAAATTCCCATGTTCCCATAACCGTGGGCACGACTTTTGAAAGTTCAAATCCCTACAGGGGTGTCCCAACTTAGCCCATCACAAGCTCTCACGGTCAATGAAGGATATTCCTTCTCCGAAGAAAATCCGATCAGACTCGGAATTCCGGTTACAAGACATCTCGACAATGGTAAAACAAGTCCAGCAAAGCCACCCGAACGTGCCGACAAATCCCGATAGGATCTGCACATATCTCGTTCTCAGGGCACACCGGATAAGCAATCCATACAACTAAAACCAGCCCTCGAGTTTCCCTGAGGTGGCGCTGCAAGGGGCTCTAGTTTGGACCAACACTCAGAGGAGCACTGGCCCGGGGGGGGGGGGGTTAAATAAAGATGACCCTCGGGCTCCGGAAACCCAAGGGAAAAAGAGGCTAGGTGGAAAATGGTAAAACCAATGTTGGGCATTGCTGGAGGAGTTTTATTCAAGGCGCACTGTCAAGGGGTTCCCATTATAACCCAACCGTGTAAGGAACGCAAAAACAAGGAACATAACACCGGTATGACAGAAACTAGGGCGACAAGAGTGGAACAAAACACCAGGCATAAGGCCGAGCCTTCCACCCTTTACCAAGTGTATAGATGCATTAAAGTAGACAAGATAATATAATGATATCCCAACAATAAACATGTGCCAACAAGGAACAGACTCCAATGTTCACCTGCAACTAGCCACGCTATAAGAGGGGCTGAGCAAAGCGGTAACATAGCCAAACAATGGTTTGCTAGGACAAGGTGGTTTAGAGGTTTGACATGGCAATATGGGAGGCATGATAAGCAAGTGGTAGGTATCATAGCATAGGCATAGCAATAGAGCGAGCATCTAGCAAGCAAAGATAGAAGTGATTTCGACGGTATGGTCATCTTGCCTGCAAAGTTCTCCGAGTTCACGTTAGCTTGATCCTCGTAAGCGTACTCAACGTGCTCCTCGATCATGTACTCGTCTCTCGGCTCTACTCAAAGCAAGAACACATGCAAAGGGAGACACAATCAACCACGTGCAATGCACAAACAACATGATGCAAAACATGGCATGATATGCAGGATGAGATATGCGGTGCATATGCTTGTTTCGGAAAGGAAAGATTGAACCTGGCCTCAACTTGGAAAACCAAGAGTGCCACTGGAAAGATGAGTTGATTTCAGTTGAAATCGATATAAAGATCACCAGAATTGGATGCACGGGTTGCAAATGACAAGCAAAACAAATATGGCACCGATCTGCGATTAACAGCACGAGGCCATCTAAATGCATCAAGAACAACAAGCTCCTGTACTCTAACATAGCAACCAAATACATGGCAGGGATCCACTCAAGATGATTGAAAAAAGATGAACACTGAGATATGGCTAATTCACTCAATAGCAGGTTCAAACAAGCATGGCAAAAGTGCAAAAGATATCAGGTTACAGACTTAGTGAAAATAACACCATGTCAGGAATTTAACATCAGGAAGCAATGTTTAGAGAACGATAACAACATGCTACAGGAACATATCATGACAAAGCAAAGCATGGCATGAATCTACTCAAAGCATACAATAAAAGTCCCTTACTGACCATAAGCCAAAAGGGATCATAAAATACAATGGCAGCCATGTGAACATAGCAATTATCGTTAACCGATTCAGACTTAGCAGAAAACTGGAACATGGCAAAACAGATATTAAGTAGGCATGTTTACGAGCTCGATGCACTCACCACAAGGCATTGCATGACAAACTAAGCATACACCCAGCACATAGACATGGCATAGAAGCTAAACATGGCAAGAACAACATCATAGCATGCATGGATCAACTACAACAAGCTCGGCAAAAATGCTTAACATGTAAACATTCTGCCAGGAACATTTTATAGAAAAAGTAGAGCTCGATTGAGTCAAGCTAGGGTGCTCCATAATTGCAAACAAAGACATGGATGGATAGAGCACAACAATATCTACAAAACATCCTTACTGATCAAAAGAGGCATGGATCACTCTGTGGTAGCAAGAATACATGGCATAAAAATATTAACAGGGCAAAGACTTAGAATATTTCTAAGTCCCTGAAATCAGCAACATTACGAGAGCTACTTTGCACGCTTGTGCTAGTCACCATAGAGATCACAAAAATACATGGCATACACCCCTGTAAAGATGGCATGGCATACTTCAAAACACATGCATGGCTCAAGATCATAGGAGGCACACATCAATCATGCCAAAAATGACAAAAGTCCAATTACTGATATGCATATGAAACTAACAGAAACTAGCACTCTTGCAACAACATTTAGGGCATCAAGATGAGCTCAAATGAACATGGTGCAATGACATGAAATGAAGTACTCCTCGAGACGAACAATTTGATATAGTACACGCCCGAAATGGAGCCATGGTTGCAGAGTTATGATGCAATGAAAACTGCATAAAAGTACTAGGGAGAGAGGGAAGAAGTCAACCGATCCGGATCTAGGGTTCACTGTAGTTGTCGAACGCACATGAACCGAGGCGGGTTTGTGCTCGCCGGAGGAGAGTGGTGGTCGCCAGAGCAGAGTGGGCCGGCGAGGGGGCGGCGGATCTAGGCAGCTTCCGGCGAGAGGAGACGGCGGCGCGGCGCTGCGGAGGCGAGGGGCGCGCAGCTACGTTGACAAGGAAGGGCGATGGCTCGGCGTCGGCGAGCTTGGCGATGGCGGAAGCCAATGGCGAGCTTGGACGGCAGCGCGACGGCTGGAGCAGATCAGGGCGGCGCGGGTCGAGGAGGAAGACGGCGGGGCGCGAGGGCGCGAGGGGCGCGCGGCTTCGTGCCGGGGAAGGCCGGCGATGGGCCCCGCGGGCCCTGGCGGTGCGGTGAAGTGGGGCGCGCGGACGGACGAACCCCAGCATGACACGTGGCGGCATCGGGGCGGAGCGGACATGTCCGGCCGGCCGGGATTTTGTCCGGCGGCGCGTGGAGAGGGAGGGGTCTAGGGTTTCGTCCGGATTTGGAATGGGAGGGCCTTTTTATAAGTAGGAGGAGCTAGGAGGCTCCAAATTGAGCACGGTTTTTGGCCACGCGATTGTAATCGAATGATCTAGATGATGGAGGAGGTTTAGGTGGGTTTTGGGCTTCTTTGGAGGGGTGTTGGGCTGCAACACACACGAGGCCTTTTCGGTCCCTCGGTTAACCGTTGGAGTATCAAACGAAGTCCAAATGGCACGAAACTTGACAGGCGGTCTACCGGTAGTAAACCAAGGCCGCTTGGCAACTCTCGGTCCAATCCGAAAATGTTTAGTACCCGCACACGAAAATAGGTAGAAAGGGACACCAAAGGACATAGGAGCGCCGGAATGCAAAACGGACAACGGGGAAAATGCTCGGATGCATGAGACGAACACGTTTGCAAATGCAATGCACATGATGACATGATATGAGATGCATGACAAAGAAAAAACAACACGGAGACAAAAACCCGACAACGAGGAAATATCATAACTTAGTGCCGGAAATGGCAAGAGTTGGAATACAAATATGGCAAGTTACATACGGGGTGTTACAACACTCCACCACTACGAAAGGATCTCGTCCCGATATCTAGGACTGGAAAAACACCGGGTACTCAGAAAGGAGGTGGTCCTCGAGTTCCCAGGTGGCTTCACGGTCGGAATGATGCGAGTCTTGCGCTCAGTTTCTTCAAGAATAGCAACGGGGTGCTCATGATAAGTCGACGGTGCGGTCAGGAGTCTTGAAACACTTGCGGAGTTGAGACAAGTGAAACACGTCATGCACATTTGCAAAGTTGGATGGAAGCTCAAGTTGATAGGCGAGATCGCCTCTTTTGCCAATGGTCTTGAAAGGACCCACGTATCTAGGGGCAAGCTTCCCTTTGATACCGAAGCGACGAGTACCTTTCATTGGAGAGATGCGGAGGTAGACATGATCTCCGATCTTGAAAGCCAAGTCACGATGTTTTCTATCATAGTAACTCTTCTGCGCGATTGCGTGGCTTTGAGATTTTCACGAATGACTTTACACATTTCTTCAGCCTCTGTGATCAAGTCATTGCCAAGAAGTTGGCGTTCACCAGTCTCTGACCAATTTAGAGGAGTACGCCACTTCCTGCCATAGTGAATCTCGAATGGGGCCTTGCCCGAACTAGCTTGGAAGTTGTTGTGGTAGGACAACTCGACATATGGAAGACAATCTTCCCACTTCATACCGAAAGAGATGACACATGCCCAAGCATATCTTCAAGAATTTGATTGACCCTCTCGACTTGGCCACTAGTTTGAGGATGAAAAGTTGTGCTGAAATGAATGTTGGTGCCCATGGCCTTCTGAAAAGAATCCCAGAATTACAGGTGAAGATGCTGCCATGATATGAAGATATCAACTGCGGAATTCTGTGCGGAGAGACAATCATGGAGGTTTATAGCTCTGCCAACTGAGCTGTTGTGATAGATTCTTTGATAGGAAGAAAATGAGCCACTTTGGTGAGCTTGTTGATGACAACAAAGATAGCATCATTGCCACGCTTGGACTTTGGAAATCCAGTCACGAAGTCCATCTCAATATGGTTAAACTTCCATTCTGGAATGGCAAGAGGTCGGAGGAGACCAGCGGGTCATTGGTGTTCTGCTTTCACTCTTCTACAGACATCACATTCATTCACGAACTGAGCAATCTCACGCTTCATTCGAGTCCATCAATATGACTGCTTGAGATCCTGGTACATCTTTGTACTTCCAGGGTGAATAGAGAGGAGTGAATTGTGAGCCTCGTTCATACTGACTTGACGAAGGTCACCTTTAGGCACAACAATGCGATCCTCGAAGAATAGAGTATCCTTGTGAAGGAAATATGCCCTAGAGGCAATAATAAAGTTATTATTTATTTCCTTGTATCATGATAAATGTTTATTATTCATGCTAGAATTGTATTAACCGGAAACATAATACATGTGTGAATACATAGACAAACAGAGTGTCACTAGTATGCCTCTACTTGACTAGCTCGTTGATCAAAGATGGTTATGTTTCCTAAACCATAGACATGAGTTGTCATTTGATTAACGGGATCACATCATTAGGAGAATGATGTGATTGACTTGACCCATTCCGTTAGCTTAGCACTTGATCGTTTAGTTTGTTGCTATTGCTTTCTTCATGACTTATACATATTCCTATGACTATGAGATTATGAAACTCCTGTTTACCGGAGGAACACTTTGTGTGCTACCAAACATCACAACGTAGCTAGGTGATTATAAAGGTGCTCTACAGGTGTCTCCGAAGGTACTTTTTGGGTTGGCGTATTTCGAGATTAGGATTTGTCACTCCGATTGTCGGAGAGGTATCTCCGGGCCCTCTCGGTAATGCACATCACTTAAGCCTTGCAAGCATTGCAAATAATGAGTTAGTGACGGGATGATGTATTATGGAACGAGTAAAGAGACTTGCCAGTAACAAGATTGAACTAGGTATTGAGATACCGACGATCGAATCTCGGGCAAGTAACATACCAATGCCAAAGGGAACAACGTATGTTGTTATGCGGTCTGACCGATAAAGATCATCGTAGAATATGTAGGAACCAATATGAGAATCCAGGTTCCTTATTGGTTATTGACCGGAGACGTGTCTGGGTCATGTCTACATAGTTCTCGAACCCGTAGGGTCTGCAGGCTTAACGCTACGATGATAGTTATATTATGAGTTTTATGTTTTGATGTACCGAAGGTTGTTTGGAGTCCCGGATGTGATCACGGACATGACGAGGAGTCTCGAAATGGTCGGGACATGAAGATTGATATATTGGAAGCCTATGTTTGGATATCGGAAGTGTTCCAGGTGAAATTGGGATTTTACCGGAGTACCGGGGGGTTACCGGAACCCCCCGGGGGCTTAATGGGCCTACATGGGCCTTAGTGGAAAAGGAGGGAAGCAAGGGAAGTGTGGGGCGCGCCCCCCCAAGGCCCAAACCGAATTGGTTTAGGGCAAAGGGGGCTGCCCCCCCTCTTTCCTTCTTCCCCCCTCCCAAGTCCTAATCCAACTAGGAAAAAGGGGGGAGTCGTACTCCCAGTGGGAGTAGGACTCCTCCGACGCGCCTCTACCCTTGGCCAGCCGCACCCCCCTTGCTCCTTTATATACAGGGGCAGGGGGGCACCTCTAGACACACAAGTTGATCAAGTTGATCGTCTCTTAGCCATGTGCGGTGCCCCCCTCCACCATAGTCCACCTCAATAATACTGTAGCGGTGCTTGGGCGAAGCCCTACGTCGGTAGAACATCAACATCGTCACCACGCCGTCGTGCTGACGAAACACTCCCTCAACACTCGGCTGGATCGGAGTTAGAGGGACGTCATCGGGCTCAACGTGTGCTGAACTCGGAGGTGCCATGCATTCGGTACTTGATCGGTCGGATCGTGAAGACTTATGACTACATCATCCGTGTTGTGCTAACGCGTCCGCTTCTGGTCTACGAGGGTACATGGACACCACTCTCCCCTCTCGTTGCTATGCATCACCATGATCTTGCATGTGCATAGGAATTTTTTTGAAATTACTACGTTCCCCAAAAGTGGCATCCGAGCCAGGTTTTATGCGTTGATGTTATATGCACGAGTAGAACACAAGTGAGTTGTGGGCGATATAAGTCATAATGCTTACCAGCATGTCATACTTTGGTTCGGCGGTATTGTTGGATGAAGTTGCCCGGACCGACATTACGCGTACGCTTACGCGAGACTAGTTCTACCGATGTGCTTTGCACATAGGTGGCTGGCGGGTGTCGGTTTCTCCAACTTTAGTTGAACCGAGTGTGGCTACGCCCGGTCCTTGCTAAGGTTAAAACAGCACCAAATTGACAAACTATCGTTGTGGTTTTGTTGCGTAGGTAAGAACGGTTCTTGCTAAGCCCGTAGCAGCCACATAAAACTTGCAACAACAAAGTAGAGGACGTCTAACTTGTTTCTGCAGGGCATGTTGTGATGTGATATGGTTAAGACATGATGCTAAATTTTATTGTATGAGATGATCATGTTTTGTAACCGAGTTATCGGCAACTGGCAGGAGCCATATGGTTGTCGCTTTATTGTATGCAATACAATCGCCCTGTAATGCTTTACTTTATCACTAAGCGGTAGCGATAGTCGTGGAAGCATAAGATTGGCGAGACAACAACGATGCTACGATGGAGATCAAGGTGTCGCGCTGGTGACGATGGTGATCATGACGGTGCTTCGGAGATGGAGATCACAAACACAAGATGATGATGGCCATATCATATCACTTATATTGATTGCATGTGATGTTTATCTTTTATGCATCTTATCTTGCTTTGATTGACGGTAGCATTATAAGATGATCCTTCACTAAATTATCGAAGTATAAGTGTTCTCCCTGAGTATGCACGGTTGCGAAAGTTCTTCGTGCTGAGACACCACGTGATGATGGGTGTGATAGGCTCTATGTTCAAATACAACGGGTCCAAAACAGTTGCACAAGCGGAATACTCAGGTTAAACTTGACGAGCCTAGCATATAACAGATATGGCCTCGGAACATGGAGACCGAAAGGTCGAGTGTGAATCATATAGTAGATATGATCAACATAGTGATGTTCACCATTGAAACTACTCCATCTCACGTGATGATCAGACATGGTTTAGTTGATTTGGATCACGTGATCACTTAGAGGATTAGAGGGATGTCTATCTAAGTGGGAGTTCTTAAGTAATATGATTAATTGAACTTAAATTTATCATGAACTTAGTACCTGATAGTATCTTTCTTGTCAATGTTGATTGTAGATAGATGGCCCGTGTTGTTGTTCCGTTGAATTTTAATGCGTTCCTTGAGAAAGCAAAGTTGAAAGATGATGGTAGCAATTACACGGACTGGGTCCGTAACTTGAGTATTATCCTCATTGCTGCACAGAAGAATTACATCCTGGAAGCACCTATGAGTGCCAGGCCTACTGCTGATGCAACTGATGATGCTAAGAACGTTTGGCAGAGCAAAGCTGATGACTACTCGATAGTTTAGTGTGCCATGCTTTACGGCTTAGAATTGGGACTTCAACGACATTTTGAATGTCATGGAGCATATGAGATGTTCCAAGAGTTGAAGTTAATATTTCAAGCAAATTCCCGGATTGAGAGATATGAAGTCTCCAATAAGTTCTATGGCTGCAAGATGGAGGAGAATAATTCTGTCAGTGAACATATACTCAGAATGTCTGGGTATCATAATCACTTGACTCAACTGGGAGTTAATCTTCCGGTTGATAGTGTCATTGACAGAGTTCTTCAATCACTGCCACCAAGCTACAAGAGCTTCGTGATGAACTATAATATGCAAGGGATGTATAAAACAATTCCCGAGCTCTTCGCAATGCTAAAGGATGCAGAGGTAGAAATCAAGAAGGAGCATCAAGTGTTGATGGTCAACAAGACCACTAGTTTCAAGAAAAAGGGCAAAGGGAAGAAGAAGGTGAACTTCAATAAGAACAACAAGCAAGTTGCTGCTCATGAGAAGAAACCCAAGTCTGGACCTAAGTCTGAAACTGAGTGCTTCTGCTGCAAGCAGACTGGTCACTGGAAGCAGAAATGCCCCAAGTATTTGGCGGATAAGAAGGATGGCAAGGTGAACAAAGGTATATGTGATATACATGTTATTGATGTGTACCTTACTAATGCTCGGAGTAACACCTGGGTATTTGATACTAGTTATGTTGCTAATATTTGCAACTCGAAACAGGGGCAACGGATTAAGCGAAGATTGGCTAAGGACGAGGTGACGATGCGTGTGGGAAATGGTTCCAAAGTCGATGTGATCGCGGTCGGCACGCTACCTCTAAATCTACCTTCGGGATTAGTATTAGACCTAAATAATTGTTATTTGGTGCCAGCGTTGAGCATGAACATTATATCTGGATCTTGTTTGATGCGAGACGGTTATTCATTTAAATCAGAGAATAATGGTTGTTCTATTTATATGAGTAATATCTTTTATGGTCATGCACCCGTGAAGAGTGGTCTATTCTTATTGAATCTCGATAGTAGTGACACACATATTCATAATGTTGAAGCCAAAAGATGCAGAGTTGATAATGATAGTGCAACTTATTTGTGGCACTGCAGTTTAGGTCATATCGGTGTAAAGCGCATGAAGAAACTCCATACTGATAGTCTTTTGGAACCACTTGATTATGAATCACTTAGTACTTGCGAACCATGCCTCACGGGAAGACGACTAAAATGCCGTTCTCCGGAACTATGGAGAGAGCAACAGATTTGTTGGAAATCATACATACAGATGTATGTGGTCCGATGAATGTTGAGGCTCGTGGCGGATATCGTTATTTTCTCACCTTCACAGATGATTTAAGCAGATATGGGTATATCTACTTAACGAAGCATAAGTCTGAAACAGTTGAAAAGTTCAAAGAATTTCAGAGTGAAGTTGAAAATCATCATAACAATAAAATGAAGTTTCTACGATCTGATCGTGGAGGAGAATATTTGAGTTACGAGTTTGGTCTACAATTGAAGCAATGCGGAATAGTTTCGCAACTCACGCCACCCGGAACACCATAGCGTAATGGTGTGTCCGAACGTCGTAATCGTACTTTACTAGATATTGTGCGATCTATGATGTCTGTTACAGATTTACCGCTATCGTTTTGGGGTTATGCTTTAGACGGCCGCATTCACGTTAAATAGGGCACCATCGAAATCCGTTGAGACAACGCCTTATGAACTGTGGTTTGGTAAGAAACCAAAGTTGTCGTTTCTAAAAGTTTGGGGCTGCGATGCTTATGTGAAAAAGCTTCAACCTAATAAGCTCGAACCCAAATTGGAGAAATGTGTCTTCATAGGATACCCAAAGGAGACTATTGGGTACACCTTCTATCATATATCCGAAGGCAAGACTTTTGTTGCTAAATTCGGAGTTTTTCTAGAGAAGGAGTTTCTCTCGAAAGAAGTGAATGGGAGGAAAGTAGAACTTGATGAGGTATCTGTACCTGCTCCCTTATTGGAAAGTAGTTCATCACAGAAAATGGTTTATGCGACTTCTACACCAATTAGTGAGGAAGTTAATGATGACGATCATGAAACTTTAGATCAAGTTGTTACTGAACCTCGTAGGTCAACTAGAGTAAGATCTGCACCAGAGTGGTACGGTAATCCTGTTCTGGAAGTTATGTTACTAGACCATGACAAACCTAGGAACTCTGAGCCCAGATTCCGCAAAATGGCTTGAGGCCATGAAATCTGAGATGGGATCCATGTATGAGAACAAAGTGTGGACTTTGGTTGACTTGCCCATTGATCAGCAAGCAATTGAGAATAAATGGATCTTCAAGAAGACTGACGCTGATGGTAATGTTACTGTCTATAAAGCTCGACTTTTTGCAAAAGGTTTTCGACAAGTTCAAGGGATTGACTATGATGAGACCTTCTCACTCGTAGCGATGCTTAAGTCTATCTGAATCATGTTAGCAATTGCCGCATTTTATGATTATGAAATATGGCAGATGGATGTCAAAGCTGCATTCTTGAATGGATTTCTGGAAGAAGAGTTGTATATGATGCAACGAGAAGGTTTTGTCGATCCAAAGGGAGCTAACAAAGTGTGCAAGCTCCAGCGATCCATTTATGGACTGGTGCAAGCCTCTCGGAGTTGGAATAAACACTTTGATAGTGCGACCAAAGCATTTGGTTTTATACAGACTTTTGGAGAAGCTTGTATTTACGAGAAAGTGAGTCCGAGCTCTGTAGCATTTCTGATATTATATGTGGATGACACATTACTGATTGGAAATGATATATAATTTCTGGATAGCATAAAGGGATACTTGAATAAGAGTTTTGCAATGAAAGACCTCGGTGAAGCTGCTTACTTATTGGGCGTTAAGATCTATAGAGATAGACCAAGACGCTCAATTGGACTTTCACAAAGCACATACCTTGACAAAGTTTTGAAGAAGTTCAAAATGGATCAAGCAAAGAAACGGTTCTTGCATGTATTAAAAGGTGTGAAGTTGAGTAAGACTCAATGCCCGACCACTCTAGAAGATACAGAGAAAATGAAAGATGTTCCCTATGCTTCAGCCATAGGCTCTATGATGTATGCAATGCTGTGTACCAGACCTGATGTGTGCCTTGCTATAAGTCTAGCAGGGAGGTACCAAAGTATTCCAGGAGTGGATCACTGGATAGCGGTCAAGAACATCCTGAAATACCTGAAAAGGACTAAGGATATGTTTCTCGTTTATGGAGGTGACAAAGAGCTCATCGTAAATGGTAACGTTGATGCAAGCTTTGACACTGATCCGGACAATTCAAAATCGCAAACCGGATACTTGTTTACATTGAACGGTGGAGCTGTCAGCTGGTGCAGTTCTAAACAAAGCATCGTGGCGGGATCTACATGTGAAGCCGAGTACATAGCTGCTTCGGAAGCAGTAAATGAAGGAGTCTGGATGAAGGAGTTCATATCCGATCTAGGTGTCATACCTAGTGCATCGGGTCCAATGAAAATCTTTTGTGACAATACTGGAGCAATTGCCTTAGCGAAGGAATCCAGATTTCACAAGAGAACCAAGCACATCAAGAGACGCTTCAATTCCATCTGGGATCTAGTCCAGGTGGGAGACATAGAAATTTTCAAGATACATACGGATCTGAATGTTGCAGACCCATTGACTAAGCCTCTTACACGAGCAAAACATGACCAACACCAAGGCTCCATGGGTGTTAGAATCATTACTGTGTAATCTAGATTATTGACTCTAGTGCAAGTGGGCGACTGAAGGAAATATGCCCTAGAGGCAATAATAAAGTTATTATTTATTTCCTTATATCATGATAAATGTTTATTATTCATCCTAGAATTGTATTAACCGAAAACATAATACATGTGTGAATACATAGACAAACAGAGTGTCACTAGTATGCCTCTACTTGACTAGCTCGTTGATCAAAGATGGTTATGTTTCCTAATCCATAGACATGAGTTTTCATTTGATTAACGGGATCACAACATTAGGGCAATGATGTGATTGACTTGACCCATTCCGTTAGCTTAGCACTTGAACGTTTAGTTTGTTGCTATTGCTTTCTTCATGAGTTATATATGTTCCTATGATTATGAGATTATGCAACTCCTGTTTACTGGAGGAACACTCTGTGTGCTACCAAACTTCATAACATAACTGGGTGATTATAAAGGTGCTCTACAGGTGTGTCCGAAGGTACTTGTTGGGTTGGCGTATTTCGAGATTAGGATTTGTCACTCCGATTGTCGGAGAGGTATCTCTGGGCCCTCTCGGTAATGCACATCACTTAAGCCTTACAAGCATTGCAAATAATGAGTTAGTTGCGGGATGATGTATTACGGAACGAGTAAAGAGACTTGCCGGTAACGAGATTGAACTAGGTATTGAGATACCGACGATCGAATCTCGGGCAAGTAACGTACCGATGACAAAGGGAACAACGTATGTTGTTATGTGGTCTGACCGATAAAGATCTTCGTAGAATATGTAGGAGCCAATATGAGCATCCAGGTTCCACTATTGGTTATTGACCGGAGACGTGTCTCGGTCATGTCTACATAGTTCTCGAACCCGTAGGGTCCGCACGCTTAACGCTACGATGACAGTTATATTATGAGTTTTATGTTTTGATGTACCGAAGGTTGTTCGGAGTCCCGGATGTGATCATGTACATGACGAGGAGTCTCGAAATGGTCGAGACATGAAGATTGATATATTGGAAGCCTATGTTTGGATATTGGAAGTGTTCCGGGTGAAATCGGGATTTTACCGGAGTACCGGGGGGTTACCGGAACCCCCCGGGGGCTTAATGGGCCTACATTGGCCTTAGTGGAAAAGGAGGGAAGCAAGGGAAGTGTGCCCCCCCCCCACAAGGCCCAAACCGAATTGGTTTAGGGAAAAGGGGGCCGGCCCCCCTCTTTCCTTCTTCCCCCCTCCCAAGTCCTAATCCAACTAGGAAAAGGGGGGAGTCCTACTCCCGGTGGGAGTAGGACTCCTCCGGCGCGCCTCTCCCCTTGGCCGGCTGCACCCCCCCCCCCTTGCTCCTTTATATATATGGGCAGGGGGCACCTCTAGACACACAAGTTGATCAAGTTGATCGTCTCTTAGCCGTGTGCGGTGCCCCCGTCCACCATAGTCCACCTCGATTATACTGTAGCGGTTCTTAGGCGAAGCCCTGCGTCAGTAGAACATCAACATCGTCACCACGCCGTCGTGCTGAAGAAACTCTCCCTCAACACTCGGCTGTATCAGAGTTAGAGGGGCGTCATCGGGCTAAACATGTGCTGAACTCACAGCTGCCGTGCATTCGGTACTTGATCGGTCGGATCGTGAAGACGTACGACTACATCAACCACGTTGTGCTAACGCTTCCGCTTCCGGTCTACGAGGGTACGTGGACAACACTCTCCCCTCTCGTTGCTATGAATCACCATGATCTTGCGTGTGTGTAGGAAATTTTTTGAAATTACTACGTTCCCAACACCTTGTCATCAAGACGATAGCATTTGTACTTGGGTTGGCTCTTGGCAATCCCAATATTCACCTTTTTCACCATAGCATCAAGAAGTTGAGCCTCCTGAATCTGATCTTCCAAAGTAGGAGAGACTTGGAGGTTGGCAAGGAATCCTTGAGAAACAACTTGGAGACTGAGTTTGCGGAAAGCTTCACAAAGCTCCGGTTGGTAAGGCTTGATAATCAAACTATTGCAGTAAGCCTTCCTGCTCAATGCATCAGCAATTACATTGGCCTTGCCTGTAGTATATTCGATAATCGGATTATACTCTTGAATCATTTCGACCCAACGAGTTTACCTGAGGTTGAGGTTTGGTTGAGTGAAGATGTACTTGAGACTGTTATGATCAGTGAAGATGTCCACTTTTCTTCCCAACAAGAGATGTATCCATGTTAAAAGAGCATGGACAACTGCCGCCAACTCGAGGTCATGAGTGGGGTAGTTCTTTTCGTTGGGCTTCAACTGCCGAGAGGTATAGGCCACAACTTTCTTCTCTTGCATCAACACTACACCAAGACCTTGAAGGGAAGCATCACAGAAGACCTCAAATAGTTTGGATTCATCAGGAGGAGTCAGAACTAGAGCAGTGACTAACTTCTCTTTCAGGGTGTTGAAAGCGATGTCAAATTCAGGCGACCAGACATACTTCACATGCTTCTGGAGAAGGTTGGAAAGAGGCTTCGCGATCTTGGAGAAGTTCTCAACGAACCTTCGACAATAGCTTGCGAGCCCAAGGAAGCTGCGGAGTTGCTTCACATTCTGAGGTGGTTCCCAATTCACAATTGCAGACACCTTCTTAGGATTAACAGCTATGCCCTTGGCGGATATGATATTCCCAAGGTAGAGAACCTCATCGAGCCAAAACTCGCACTTTGAAAACTTCGCATAGAACTGATGTTCTCTGAGTTTATCCAGCACCAATATCAAGTGCTTGGCATGATCCTCCTTGTTCTTGGAAAAGACCAAAATGTCATCGAGGTAGACCAAGACGAAGTCATTTGTGTAGGCGTTGAAGATGAGGTTCATCATGCGAGAGAATGTTGGAGGAGCATTGACAAGGCCGAATGACATGATAGTGTATTCATATGAACCATAGCTTGTTCTGAATGCTACCTTGGGGATATCTTCTTCACGAATGTGAATCTGATGATAGCCCATATGGAGATCAAGCTTGGAGAATACTTGAGAACCTTTGAGTTGTTCTAAAATCTCATTGATGTTGGGAAGTGGGTACTTATTCTTTATGGTATTCTTGTCCAATGGACGGTAGTCGACACAAAGTCGGTCCATTCCATCCTTCTTCTTGACGAAAAGAACACCACAACCCCATGGAGAAGAACTTGGTCGGATGAGACCCATACGTTCTTGAATATCGAGTTGCTTCTTCAGCTCCTTCAACTCTTCAGGTCCATGCTTGTAAGGATGTTTGCAAACAGGTTCCGTGCTAGGCTCAAGATCAATGACGAATTCAACTGGCCGGTGCGGAGGCATCCCTGGAAGATCTTCCGGAAAGACGTCTTGATACTCGCAAACGACTGGAATCCAAGAGATGGCATCCAACTCGCCCTTCTCGTTGAGAGAAAATAGTCGAATGGTATCATCATGAGCGGCAAAGATGATTACATCCTCAGACGAATGTGTCAATTGAATCTTCCTGGCAGCATAATCAAGATAAGACTTGTGCTTAGAAAGCCAATCCATTCCAAGAATAAGATTAATATCTGAGTTACCAAGGATCATGGAGAAGAAAGAAACTTATAGTCGCCCAAAATAATCGAAACATCCGGATCGAAAACTCGAGAAGTCATTTGTCGGGCCGGAGAGACAATAGCCAAAGGTTTCGGCAAAACTTGAGTAACCAAATCATGCTTAGATGCAAAAAGTCTCGAGATGAAACAATGTGATGCACCAGTGTCAAAAAGAAATTTTGCAAGAACATCATTAACAGGAAGGTTACCCATGATAAATTCTGAAGAGTCCTCTGCCTGAGCTACGTTCATCATGTTGACCTTGGCGTGCTTGGGATTATGCTTGACCACCACGGTGCTGGCAGATCTCACAGGAGGAGGAGGAGGAGGAAGACGCCTCTGATTGAAGCATTTGTTGGCATAGTGACCCTTCTGCTGACACTTGTTGCAGGTGACCTCCGAGAGCGGACGGTGATATAGAGCACTTAATCTTGGAGCATGAGACGAAGTCTTGTTCTGAAAGCCTGGGTTGGGTGGGTGGAAAGATCCATTGCCACCTTTGTTCTTCTGCTGATGAGGTTGACGGAACAGAGGAGGAGGAGGCAACCAATACTTTTGCTGCTTAGTTTCCACTTGAGTTGAGGAAGAAGGAGTTGCATCCCTGACTCGTTTCTTGGAAGCATCGCACCTTAGTTGAGCAGTATCTTGTTTCAGTGCCATGTTGTAAAACTCATCATACTTCTGCGGCTCAAAAAGCACGAGAGCAAGTTGGAGATCTTCTCTGAGGCCACCTCTGAACTGATAAATCATGCTCTTCTCGTCAGGGACGTCTTGCTTAGCGAAACGAGCGAGCTTCTGGAACATGATGTTATACTGGTAAACACACAAGCTGCCTTGCTTCAGATTGCAGAACTCCTCATGCTTGCTCTCAACAACACTCTGAGGAATGCGGTGAGCTTTGAAGTCTTGACGGAATTCATCCCAGGTAAACACACAACCTCCTCTGGAATCTTTGTACTATTGATACCACTCTGCAGCTTGGTCTTTGAGTTGGAATGAAGCAAACTTGACAAATTCCTCAGGCCTGATGTTGCTGCACTCAAAATGCTTGCAGATATCCACGAGCCAATCATCAGCGTCTGTTGCCTCGATACAGTTGCTGAAGGTCTTTGGCTGGTTAGCGAGGAACTGGTTGAGTGTTGCAAACTGATTCTGATTGTTGCCATGGCCTTGATTCCCTTGGTTGGGCTCTTGCAAAATTTGCCTGATCAGCTGCGTGTTTGCATTGGTAGCGGCCATCACAGCTTGCCATGCCTCCGGAGGTGGAGGTGGTGGCGGCGGTTCAGGATTCTGATGCGTTGGAGGAGCCATCCTGAAGAGGGTGACATCCGTTAGCATCATGACAGACATATATTCAAGCTGAATCAAATGGATTGAAATTGCAACATATAGTCTTAACATCCGAACAAAATGAACGAATGAATTCCAGTTGAAATGGTCACACTTCCATAAATTGAAAAGCCACTAGATAGAGGTAGAAGAATAAAACAACAAGGTACAGATATGAACAAATACTTGGTAAAGATTACCCAATCACAAACCAAATATTTGCGGAAGAAATACTAGAGCTACATGAATTCCCACCTATGAAACTCCCGAAATTTTCCCGGTTATGCAATCAGGTGTTGGGGATACAGGGGAAGCATAATATCTCACCCAAAGCTAGCAAATCCTACATCCAGCTGTATCCATCCTTCAACACATAACCAAGAAACCTTCAGAAATCATTTACCTCAACCTTCGAAAAGCATCCGTTATACTAGTTATAGCAATACTCCCGAACTCCCGCCCCAGTACTGGGTGCCGTCGAGGTTATCTCACCAACAACTGCATAAAAGGGATTTTTGATGTCGGCAAAACTCAGGTATTCCAGAATTGCAACGATAAAATTGTGACGACAACGCCTCGGAGCTCAACTCCCCGGGACACTACCACAACCCCTAAATGCCAGGAGGCACCAAGAACAATGTTCTCGTCACAAAACCATCAGAACGATTCCAAGAAACCCGCCTGATCCTAAAATTTTGTTTTGTGAAATTTGAGAAGAGAAGAGTCAAAACTCTACGTCAGGATGCCTTACTAGAGCGACGAAGGGACTGAGGAGTAAAAAGAATCCTACTCTCCAATATATATAATCCTAAATGACTCAAAACATTTTTCTAGACTCAACAACGCCAGCGATTCGATCAAGCAGGGGCTCCTAAGTCGGGGAATGCTCTGATTACCAACTTGTAACACCCACGATGCGGCTATATCTCCCACGTGTCGAAGCACGACTTAGAGGCATAACCGCATTGTAAGCAATGTCACAAGTGAGGTAATCTTCACAACAACCCATGTAATGAATAAGGAAAAGAGGTACATTGTTGGCTTACACTCGCCACGTCACACAATAGCATAAATATCATTACATTCATCCAGGTACAATCAAGCTCCGATTACGGAACCAAAATAAAGATCAACCCCAAATGCAACAAAGTCCTCGATCGCCCCAACTGGGCACCACTACTGATCGTCTGGAAAGAAAACGTAGTAACATCCTGAGTCCTCATCAAACTCCCACTTGAGCTCAGTCGAATCCCCTGGAGTGGTATCATCGGTCCCTGCATCTGGTTTTGAAGTAATCTGTGAGTCACGGGGACTCAGCAATCTCACACCTTCGCGATCAAGACTATTTAAGCTTATAGGTAGGGAAAAAGGTATGAGGTGGAGCTGCAGCAAGCACTAGCATATATGGTGGCTAACATATGCAAAAGAGAGCAAGAAGAGAAGGCAAAGGCACGGTTTGCTAGGACAAGGTGGGTTAGAGGTTTGTTATGGCAATATGGGAGGCATGATAAGCAAGTGGTAGGTATTGTAGCATAGGCATAGAAATAGAGCGAGCATCTAGCAAGCAAAGATAGAAGTGATTTCGAGGGTATGGTCATCTTGCCTGCAAAGTTCTCCGAGTTGACGTTAGCTTGATCCTCGTAAGCGTACTCAACGGGCCCCTCGATCACGTACTTGTCTCCCGGCTCTACCCAAAGCAAGAATACATGCAAAGGGAGACACAATCAACCACATGCAATGCACAAATAACATGATGCAAAACATGGCATGATATGCGGGATGAGATATGCAGTGCATATGCATGTTTCGGAAAGGAAAGATTGAACCTGGCCTCAACATGGAAAACCAAGAGTGCCACTGGAAAGATGAGTTGATTTCTGTCGAAATCGATATAAAGTGCATATACAGGATGAGATATGCAGTGCATATGCATGTTTCTGAATTGGATGCACGGGTTGCAAATGACAAGCAAAACAAATATGGCACCGATCTGTGATTAACAGCACGAGGCCATCTAACATAGGAACAAAATACATGGAAGAGATCCACTCAAGATGCTTGACAAAACATGAACACTGAGCTACGGCTAATTCACTCAATAGCAGGTTCAAACAAGCATGGCAGAAGTGCAAAAGATATCATGTTACACACTTAGTGAAAATAACACCATGTCAAGAATTTAACATCAGGAAGCAATGTTTAGAGAACGATAACAACATGCTACAGGAACATATCATGACAAAGCAAAGCATGGCATGAAGCTACTCAAAGCATACAACAAGAGTCCCTTACTAACCATAAGCCAAAAGGGATCATAAAATACAATGGCAGCCATGTGAACATAGCAATTATTGTTAACCGATTCAGACTTTGCAGAAAACTGGAACATGGCAAAACAGATATTAACTAGGCATGTTTACGAGTTCGATGCACTCACCACAAGGCATTGCATGACAAACTAAGCATGCACCCAACACGTAGACATGGCATAGAAGATAAACATGGCAAGAACAACATCATAGCTTGCATGGATCAACTACAACAAGCTCGGCAAAAATGCTTAACATGTAAACATTCTGCCAGGAACATTTTATAGCAAAAGTAGAGCTCGATTGAGTCAAGCTAGGGTGCTCCATAATTGCAAACAAAGACATGGATGGATAGATCACAACACTATCTAGAAAACATCCATACTGATCAAAAGAGGCATGGATCACTCTGTGGTAGAAAGAATACATGGCATAAAAATATTAACAGGGCAAAGACTTAGAATATTTCTAAGTCCCTGAAATCAGCAACATTACGAGAGCTACTTCGCATGCTTGTGCTAGTCACTACAGAGATCACAAAAATACATGGCATACACCCCTGGAAAGATGGCATGGCATACTTCAAAACACATGTAGGGCTCAAGATCATAGGAGGCACACATCAATCATGGCAAAAATGACAAAAGTCCAATTTCTGATATGAATCTGAAACTAACAGAAACTAGCACTCTTGCAACAGCATTTAGGGCATCAAGACGAGCTCAAATGAACAAGGTGCAATGAGATGAAATGAAGTACTCGTCGAGACGAACAATTTGATATGCTACACGCCCGAAACGGAGCCATGGTTGTAGAGTTATGATGCGATGAAAAATGCATAAAAGTACTAGGGAGAGAGGGAAGAAGTCAACCGATCCGGATCTAGGGTTCACTGTAGCTATCAAACGCACGCGAACCGAGGCAGGTTCGTGCTCGCCGGAGGAGAGTGGTGGTCGCCGGTGGAGAGTGGGACAGCGAGGGGGGCGGCGGATCCGGGCGGCTTCTGGCGAGAGGAGACGGTGGCACGGCGCTGCGGAGGCGAGGGGCGCGCGGCTACGTCGACGAGGAAGGGCAGCGGCTCGGCGTCGGCGAGCTTGGAGATGGTGGTGGCCGGCGGCAAGCATGGACGGTGGCGCGGCGGCCAGAGCGGATCGGGGCGGCGCAGGTCGAGGAGGAAGATGGCGGGGCGCGCGGGTGCGCGGTGCGCGCGGCTTTGGGCTAGGGAGGGCCGGCGATGGGCCCCACGAGCCCTGGCGGCGCGGTGAAGTGGGGCGCGCGGGCGGACGAACCCTAGTGTGACACGTGGTGGCGGCGGGGCAGAGCGGATGTGTCCGGCGGCGCGTGGAGAGGGAGAGGTCTAGGGTTTCGTCCGGATTTGGAATGGGAAGGCCTTTTTATAGGTGGGAGGAGCTAGGAGGATCCAAATTGAGCACGGTCTTCGGCCTCGCGATCGTGATCGAACGATCTAGATGATGGAGGAGGTTTAGGTGGGTTTTGGGCTACTTTGGAGGGGTGTTGGGCTGCAACACACACGAGGCGTTTCGGTCCCTCAGTTAATCGTTGGAGTATCAAACGAAGTCTAAATGGCACGAAACTTGACAGGAGGTCTACCGGTAGTAAACCAAGGCCGCTTGGCAAGTCTCGGTCCAATCCGAAAACGTTTAGTTCCCGCACACGAAAAGAGGTAGAAAGGGACACTGGAGGACATCGGAACGCCGGAATGCCAAACAGACAATGGGGAAAATGCTCGGATGCATGAGACGAACACGTATGCAAATGCAATGCACATGATGACATGATATGAGATGCATGACAAAGACAAAACAACACGGAGACAAAAACCCGACAACAAGGAAATATCATAACTTAGTGTCGGAAATGGCAAGAGTTGGAATACAAATATGGCAAGTTACATACGGGGTGTTACAAGCGTGAAGGAGTTTAGTTGTCAAAGAATTAAATACAAATGCTAATTTCTTTAATAGACTTTAGCACCCCATCTAAGCACGTACTAGCTTTTTTAATAGCACTATATGCATAATTTGGTGACGAGCGCTCTCTATATGTACCACCTTTTTCTTTAATTTCATCGTGCTACTTTTGCTCCATGGCGCAATCCATCGATACTAGTACTACTGTACAAAATTACATTTAGAAGGCCAGAGGGCGGGGTAGTCTCCATTGGTTGGTTTCACGAGAGGCGAGGGCCTTTGTGATTTGACGGCTCATTACTGCTGGAAGGTGGGGCCTTTTGATTTGACTGCTCGCATAAATGTTGCTGACGACCTGAGGAGGAGCAAAGAACCGTGCCGTATATACTCAAGTTTGCCACTCGAGTACTAGTACGATGGAGGAGCGCGAAACACGGCAGCCCAATGTGATATGGCGATAAAAAATGATCTAATTTGCTAGTCATCGATCCCACGGTGTCTCTCATCGTTAGATTGTTCTATTCGTGCCTCGTAGAGAAGGTGACACATGCGGCGAAACACCTGGAGCAAAATAAGAAACACAGCAGCAAAAGAAGAAGGAAGATTATCCCTCCTAAAAAAGAAGGAAGATGCAGACACATGTCTGGGGCACTGCTCTCTACTTCATGAAGGGTTGCTGGCCGTGTAGTCGTAACTGCTTCTTCTTCTCCTCCGCGACCTCCATCTCCTGACGCATCTCTCTGCCATCTTCTTCATTCTGTCCATAATGCGGGATTTCTCGACGCGAGCCCTCATCATCTGTTCCACGGCCGCATTACGTACCTTGACAATAGTCGGGTGCTTGATGCGGAGCTTCGCCAACTCCTCCTTATGTTCCATGACGAGGGCATGCAGCATCTCCTCCTTCAGCAGGTTGAGCTCGTGGCGGACCTTCGCCTTGTCCTCCCTGAAGTTGCAGGATGTTGCCGGTCGCCTTCTTACCCAAGGCAATACTCTCCTTCAACAACATCACCAAGTCAGCGGTCAATTCCTCCTTCTTATTCAGCTCAGCGGGCATGTCATCGAGGCTCTCCTTCAGCAACTCCACCAAGCCATCGATGAACTCCTTCTGCTTATTGAGCTGACCGGGCATGTTGTCGAGGGATAACGAGTCCAGCACCGCCAGCTCGACATCTTTGCCTCCGCGGCTAGGGCGCTCCTAGGAGCCCTCGCCTGCTCGTGAGAGATCTTTCGATGTCTCTACGAGGCGGCGAGCCCGGTCTTTTTTCCGCGACCTTGGTTGCCGCTGCCTTGTTATGAGTAGTTCTCGACCTAGAGCTCTACACACCGGCCATGGCAAGGACAAACGAACAATAAAGACTTATGTGGAGGAAGGTAGAGTGATTTTTGGCACGGTAGTTCCCCTTTTTATAACCTAGTACTAGCACTAGTACTAAAACCTGCATAGTGGAAACACGTTCAGGTTTGATACGTACTAGGTGTGAGCAGGTTTGTTCTTAATTATAGCATGGTAGTACTACTTTGGAATGTGATGGGAACAAGCTAAAGATTAATTGATTGTTTTGGTTTCGAGGCCCGAAATGGCTCTCGATGAGTTTGCTGGAACACAAATTTCAAGTGCTGCTACTCAAATGCGGTCGCACAAGTCAGTGATGTAACTGGTCGTACATGTTAGACCAAGCCGATGTGTATCCCTTTGATGACACGCGGGTCCGACCGACCGTCTGTTCGTGCGACCGACCGTAAGTATTACTCAATTGAGTCTTCTGGTTGTGGCTTCGAGGTATTGTCATGACCAAGCATTCAAAAACTAGTGATAAATCAATTACCATCTTTTTCCAAATGACCAAATATTTTCATAGGAATACAATACATATAGATGGAGTGATTGCAACGGTTGCAAACTGCCATGGTGCCGCAAGTTCATTGCAGAAGCAAGTGAATAGGTCACAGCATCACTGGCGGGGAAGGAGGGCAGCTCACCTCACGTACGATGCATGTCCAGCGGCGCTGTCGCAGCTGGTCCTGCCATTTGGATTCTCCTACCGCTCATTTGAACAGTTGCACCAGCTGCTCATGTGATTCCACATGCATGCGTGTTCTTTCCTCCGCAGTCGACTCTGTGAATATGACTCTGCCATTAGCCCTAGGTCGAAATCAACGTGACGCTGCCAGATGCTGATATCCCTCACCATCTCTCCCCTGAGATCAACTTGCACCTCCACCTTGTGCTTCGCCAGGCGCAGCTCCTTCGAACTTGTGTCCAATCGATGCAACGCTTCCTCAATCTGATTTTCCCTTGCTGCCCACCACCTGAAATGCAGTCATGGCATGTCCTCCGGCGCCACCGATCTATGATTCCAGAGCTATGGATCCCCTTTGAAACACATGTGGGTTTCGCTCAAAGGTGGCAATGCTGCGGGATGCAACGAAAGGGCAGCCCGCGGGATCCTAGGATCTAACGGATTATCCATGGTGGGATCCGATGGGCGAGGCAGGGAGGCGAGCGTAGGCGCTGGGAGAGCTCTATCAGACTAAGATAAAGATAGTAGTACTCCACTCTGTCCATATTTAAATACAAAGGCCACCAACAGTAACCCAGGAAAAAATTGACCATCCTGCTTGCGTCCTGGTTTATTGGCACCCGTTTTATTTTGTGCCAATTTTTGACCAAAAATTAAACTAAGAAAATGTTAATGCATGTCACCAAAAATTATATCATTGGAATCACATTTGAACATAGTTTTCGATGACATTAATTTTTATGACATTCATAAATATTGTGTTACTTAAAATTATGGTAAAAAAATTGGCACAAAATACAAAGGAGACCAATGGAAGTAGCAACCCATGATTTAACTACTTGCATGCACATAGTCGAGTAGTAATGTCTTTCTCAACTACTTCCTCCCTCATGTCCACTCAATTTGCATGCATTGTATTAATTGACCATCAATGAAGTGAACAACTTTACACACATCAAATTATCACATGGGGTGGATCTTCGTACAAAAATGCGTCCCACCATGTACTCCCGTGTGTGTGCGAGGGAATGAGTGCGTGTGTGCCCATCTTCGCTTCGTGCATGTACTGCCAGTGTGCGTGAGAGAGGACGAGTACATTCTTCTGGAACCAGCAGCACATCAATGTGATCCATCCACACAAGGAGGTCGCGACAACGCCTCCACATGTGCCACATGGCTTCATGGACCCTCCACATCATTTTAATCATAATATATTAACTAAAAAGGGAGAGACACTATGTAGCGTATCATTGGAACTCTATTTTATGTGTTTTGCACATACTGGAAGTACTAGTAAGGTACACGTGCATTGCACGTATGATATTTGGCAAACAAATTTTGAATAAATACCACACTATAGCATGTGAGCTTTGAGTCATATATGCATGATCTAGACGTTCATTTAGTTCTTATAATTCATACCATTCAAAATCAATTAGTTTTTATAAAATAGTTAATTTATTTTATGATTCATGGAATTGTGCGTTGTAAAGCATAAAGTAAAAACAAATATTGGCAATTCAACTAGAAAAAAGTTTGGCAATTATGATATAGAAGATTCTAGAACAAAGGAGAAGTACTTGTGTTTTTAGGTTTGTGCATTATGCTTAACTTCAACCATGGAGTCTTCTCGATTGTACATGTGGAAGAATCTGGTGGAATGTAGATGTTATCCAATGGCCAATAGTGCTCGGATTTTCCATCTCTGCACCGTCTAATTGGCTTCATCCAACGACCATCTTTCAAATTTATTCGCACTCTATATAGGGGTATATATAGATATAGATATAGATATAGATATAGAGGTAGAGGTATAGATATAGACTAGTGGCACATCATCTAAAGCGTTTCTACATGCTCATTTTTTGTACAAATGTGCTCCACCATGCACCCGCGCGTTTGTATCTGGGAACGAGTGCGTGTGTGCACCTCTTCTCTTTTGCACACGTAGTCCGTGTTTGTGAGAGGTACTAAGATATGGTGGGGGAATACATGCCAATGCAATTTGTGTGAAGGAGATGCCTATATACATACATTTATGTACATGGGGCCGGGGTGATATACGAGAAGGGAGGGGAGGGGTCAACCGCCACTACCAAAAAAAGACACATCTGTGACATTTTGGGCCGAACGAAAAAAATTATGTCATACTTATGACACTTCTATGACGATAATTATAACAAAACCTGGTATCATCATAGATGTGGTGGGCTCCTACTTCTATGGAAAAAATCATGATAGAAAATGGGCTTTTCGTCCTGGGCGGGCCGGAGACGCAGCTGCATGACATTCTTTGGGCCGTCCTGTGCGAGGAAAATATCGGGGGAGTTCCCGGTTACGGTAGGTGGTCGGGGGTTGAGCGATGCGCGTTTCTCTCGTACGTACGCGCGTGTGTGTGAGGCGTTGCGCTCTAACTGAACCCAAGCGAGGCATTGGGCACTAACTGAACCCGAGCGATTGCACTGCAGGCTACACGTTATTGAACTCGAGCGATCGATCGATCCCTTGCTCTTAACTGAACCCGAGTGATTCCTTCGCTACTGCTGCTAACTGAAGCCGATCGAACACTGCTGCCTCCTTCCCTGGATGAACAGTGAGCGTTGTTGAGGGGGTTTGGATTAACAGTTCCCGGTGGGGGGTTGGACGAACAGGAACCCGTGGTAGTAGACGCCGTTTCCGTTGGATGAACAGTACCCCGATCGATCGAGCCGATGGATGAACATGACCCCGTGTTGGGCTAGATGAACAGGACCCCGTGGAGGGCTGGTTGAACAGTAGCCGGTGGAGCGCTGGTTGAACAGTAGCCGGTGGAGGGCTGGATGAACAGTAGCCCATGGAGGGGTGGTTGAACAGTAGCCGGTGGAGGGCTGGATGAACAATAGCCCGTGGAGGGGTGGTTGAACAGGACCCCCATGGAGAGGGTTGGTTGAACAGTAGCCGGTGGAGGAGCGCATGGTGGAGGCTGGATGAACAGGAGCCTGTGGATGAATAGTCGCAGGTGGAGGTTGGAGGAGGTCGATGGTGGATGAACAGTAGCCCGTGGAGGCAGTCAACGGTGGTGATGAACAGTATCCCATGGAGTCCTGTTTTGCGGTACACAACACCCCTCCCAATGAACAAGACCCCCGTTTCGACCGTAGCGCTCCAACACAAGTCTGTTTCCTCCGTTTTGCGGTATGCCACACCCCTCTCGATCAACAGGACCCCGTTTCGATCGTAGGAGGTATGTTTCCTATGTTTTGCGGTATGCCAGACCCCTCACGATTAACAGGATCCCGTTTCCACCATGGCCGGTCGAACATAAGGCCATTTCCTCTGTTCTGCGGTACGCCAGGCCTCGTTTCCATCGCTTGTTCCGTCCAAGCCGGTTGGCTCCCGATGAACAGCACGTGTTTCGTTGCCTCCCGATGAACATGACGCATTCCGCTGCCTCCCCATGAACACGACGACGATGCAGTTTCTCTGTTCCGACCCAGCCACAGCCATGTACACGAGCACTGGCCGTACGTATGCGCGAGTAGACGTTCGAGACCCCCCCCCCCCCGTAGGTACGTACGTGGCCGTATTTACTTTCTTGCACCCTGGCCGCTGTAATACGTGTACATGCTACGTGCACGCCTCTACTACCACATGTGCGCACCTCTACTACCACACGTGCCCTTCCTTACACGGCCACGGTTCATCACTGCAGCCTACAGACAGACCGATCGACCAGTATGTACATACACGTTCCCAACCTGACTAACAATGCTACATACGCTTCGACCGGGTGGGTCCCGACTGTCAGGCCCTTCCTTCCATGCGAAGATGTAGCTGGTGGGTCCTAGCAGTCAAGGGGGCGAATCATTTTTTCCCGTAATATGGACGCACTTCCTTGCGTGCGAAGATGTAGCTGGTGGGTCCCAGCAGTCAGGGGGGAAACATTTTTTTTCACGAAATGCGGTGGCCCGTCCGGTGGGTCCCTACTATTAGGTGGAGGAACAATTATTTTCCACGTAATAAGGAGGCACTTCCTTGCTGCGGTTGTGGACCCAGCTGTCAGCCTCTCCATGTACAGTACTATTCCGATGGAAGTCGGTCGTTGACCACATTGACCACGCCACACCGAGAGCACCAAGGAGGTGGACGACGGTGAGGCCTAGGAAGGGGACGAGGTGGAACCGGGGAAGACACGGAGTGGAGTTGCAGATGGAGAGGAGTGGGAAATATGACTGGTTCGGGTGCGCGGCAGCACTGCCGCGGTGCTGCCCACGGGAGACAGGAGCAAGAACAGAGGTTAAAGAAGGAGCACGACTGTTGGATTAACATCCAATGGTCCGGCTGCTAGAATCATTTGTTAATTAAGTTGTCAAAGCCCTGCATACATGTCCGCTTAGTAGGCCCACAAGTCAGCCACCAAATTTGACAGGTCCCAGCTATCAATGAGAGGAATATATTTTTTTTGCATAACAAGGAGGCACTTCATTCCGTGCGAAGATACAACCGGTGGGTCCCGGCTGCCAGGGAGAGGAAACATTTTTTAGCTTAATAAGGAGGAACTTTCCTTGCATGCGGCCATGGACCTCATGGGTTCCAGTCGTCAGGCTCTCCACGTATTGTCCTCTTCCGATGACTCTTGTTTTTTGACCATGCCGCACCCAGTGCAGCGAGGCGGTGGACGACGGTGAGGCCCCAGACAGGAACGACCCGGAGATGGGAAAACGCGGTAGTGGAGTCGCAGATTGAGATGAGGAGAAGGGTTATAGCTTGTTCTGGTGCGGCGTGGGGCTGCAGTCGGTGGAGAATAACAAGTGGTGTGGAGGGGTGGAGGGATAGCCTAGCCGGCGGTGGGGTAGCGCTTCACAGCGATGCGTGCTAAGCAGAGCCGCTAGCCACCGGAGGCCGGACTAGGCGGTCCAGGCGACGCTGGAGGAAGATGACGAGAGATTGAAGGTGCATGTCGACCGTTGGATATAAATCCAATGGCTGTGGATGTCATAATCATTTGTTGACCAAGTTGACAACGCCATGCGTAGGCTTCGACCTATTGGCCACATGTCAGCCTACAAAAATGTGGCATATATTTAACCTATGTTTTGTCCATTTGCTGGACTGGGTAAACAAATAATTTCGCGTCAATCCGGCCCATTTATATTTTGTAAGAAATCCCAGCCCATTTGCACTTTCTTGAAATACACGAATTAGCTGGGCCCGTTCTATATATAATGTTAGGTTAGAAGGAGCAATTAATATAAAAAATAAACCAGACCGACACATTTTATATATATAAAATTAACCAATTAGCTATTTATTGCTCAAAATAAAAATGAGCGCATTATTATTACATTGGTCCTTAAAACCTTCGCAAGCTTTTGTACGCAATCACCAGGATTTTTCCTTGCCTGAGAGTCAAAACAACCAGGATTTTCCTTCCCAACTTCTGTTAAACATTTACTTTTATAAGTTAATAACACGTGGGATGTTTTTATAATGTATATATAAGTCTCTATAAAATATATGATAATAGTAATAATATAAATATATATAATGTGGTTAGAAGGGAAAACATAAATTGGAGACAGCATTATTATTCTTATATATAGATAAATAGAATAGAGATCTGCGTTTTACTAAGAAAAATACATTGGGCCGCCAATCTTTAAGAAAAGCCCACAGGCCGGTATGGACCTCAAAAAATAAGTTCAAACCACCGTCTCCGTATGTCTAGGGCTACATGTCGGCCTCTATAAATAGGACTAGCCACCACCGTAGAAGGGGGATCTCATCTTGGACCAGATCCATTCCACCATAGCCACCACACTCACCAAGCACAAGAGCACCTCTCCTCAGGAGGCTGTTCTTCCCTTGTAACTGATCATCCTCAGCCCAAGAGGCAATACACCAAACCACACTGGAGTAGGGTATTACACCACATCGGTGGCCTGAACCAGTATAAACTCTTGTGTCTCGTATTCTTTGGGTTCGTCGAGCTAGGCCATGAGATCATGGTGTGCGTGAGCCAGAGGGGGGAGAGATCTTCGTGTGCACCCCAGTGTTTGAACCTCAAGGGTTTTGCCGGAACCCGAAATCCGACATTTGGCGTGCCAGGTAGGGGTGCGCTGAAGCCTTCCCCTTTGTCAATTAGCGCTTCGCCACTCCATGAGTTCATGGCGGATGCTCGCCGGGCCCGTGCTAAGCGTCGGGCCGCCCTCGCCACCCGTGTCGCTCAGACCGCCCCTGTCGGCGGGCCTCCAGGTAGTTCTCTGTCACCCGCCGCCAATGCCGTCACTGGCCCGTCCGCAAACGAGCAGCAAGCTTCCTCACCGCACCCCTCCATGCGTCTAGACGGCCGCACAGCCACCCCATTGTGGATTCCGGTCGGCTCATCGTCTCACGCTCGCCGCGCACCCACGGACACGCAGGTCGCGCTGCTCATGGCACGCGAGCTCCTGCGCTACCGCCCAGTGGACGACTTCTACGAGGAATGGTTGGACCGCATCGCCGAGCTCGTCAATGCCGCGGGGGGCTCTCCTGCACCATCCCTGTTGCTGTCTCGCCCGGCCCCGGCTATGGGCGATGTGGCTCACGGAGCGCCTCTGCCCCCTTCGCACCAAGATGGTGCCCTTGCACCGAGACGCGCGGCTCATGGAGCACCTCCACCTCCTCCGCGTCAATATGGCGTCCTCGCTCCAAGATGTGCAGTCCCACGGCATGATCCACCGCGCCGTGTGCCTGCGCACGAAGAAAGAAGCTGCCAAGAGGTTCCCTGTCCGCAAGAGAATGCTCCACCACTCTCAGCACTGCCACGTCAGGATCGCTTGCCGCGACAGGGCCACGCGCCACTTGCCGTAGCGGCGCAGGGACACCAAGATCAGGCTCCGCCTCCATGATGGGCCCCGGTGGCCACGGCAGGCTGCCGCGCCTTCACTCCTGAGCTGCGTAGCATCGTCTGGCCAGGCAAGTTGAAGCCGGATCTGCCTCCTCGCTACGACGGCACCCCCGATCCCGCGGAGTTCATGCAGCTCTACGAGCTAAGCATCGAGGCGGCCAACTGCAACGAAAAGGTCATGGCGAACTGGTTTCCAATGGCTCTCAAGGACGGCGCTCGCTCATGTCTCCTGAACCTTCCCTCGGGCTCGATCTCTTCCTGGGATGAGGTGCGCGACCACTTCATCGCCAACTACCAGGGCACTCACGACCGCCCCCCGGCTGCGGGTGACCTGCGTCGCATCAAGAAATAGCCGGGAGGGACCGTGCAGAAGTACATACAACACTTCAACAGCATGCGTCTCAAGATCCCCAAGGTGACGGACGAGGCCATCATCTCAGTGTTTTCCGATGGCGTCTGTGACATCAAGATGAACGAGGAGCTCGCCATACATGAGGAGCTGTGCACGACTTTGGAGCTGTTCAAAATAGCATCCAAGTGTGCAAGAGCTAAGGAGGGGTACCTCTCCCTCCTCGAGCCACCTGCTGCAGATCCGGAGGAGAATAAGGCCAAGGTCAAGAACGTGAAGGGAAAAAGGGTGGCCGTACTCGCGGCAGAACCAGAAACAAAGCGTGGCCAAGATCTTCCCGAGTCGTCCATGGGCAGCGGTACGTTCTGCGCCTTCCACAACATCCGCAACCATACCACCAACGATTGTCAAGAGCTCAGGGCCATTCGAGATGGACACTTCGGTCGACTTCCCGAGCACAATGACTGGGGCTACGGCCAAGGAGGTGGACAAGGTGGAGGACGTTGGGACGACCGTTGCCCCCGCCAGGACTGGCGCGGCCAGCCTCGCGAGGATTGCTGGCAGGATCAGCCTCGTGAGGGTGCCTGGAGGGACCAGCCTCGCGAGGACCGTCCTCAGGGCAACCATGGTCTCCCTCCATTGCCGCCGCCACCAAGGAGGAACGACGACCACCAATAGGACGAAGGGGCTGGGGCCTTCCAGGTAACACGCGTCATTGCCTGCATCTTGGGTGGCCCTCAAGCCCCAGCTTCCAGCGCATCTTCAAGTAGTTCTCTCGCGAGGTGAATGAAGCCCACCCCAAGCTCAGGGCCACGCGCCCGCTCAGATGGTCCAAGTACGCCAACACCTTTAGCTCGGCGGACCAGCTCAAATGTGCGGCAACCGCCGGAGTCCTCCCGATGCTCTGTTCACCCGTCATCAGCAAAGTCCAAGTCACCAAGACCATCATCGACGGCGGCGCAGGGTTCAGTGTCCTGTCTGTCGAGACGTTCGACAACCTTCAAGTATCATACGATCAGCTCCATCCCACCAAGCCTTTCTTAGGAGTGACTGACACCTCCACCTCCCCAATAGGAAAGTTCGTCTCCTTGTCACCTTCGGTCAGCGCGACAACTACGACACCGAGCTCGTCGACTTCGACGTCGCCCACATTCGCCTGCCATACAATGCCATCATCGGGTACCCAACGCTAGCCAAATTCATGGCAGTCACCCACAATGGCTACAACGTCCTCAAGATGCCGGGAAGAGTCAAAATCATCACCGTCCCATACGAAGAAAGAGACGATGTGTGCTCCCTCGAGCGAGCCTTCCAAGATGCATCAATCGAAGACCCTAACAGCGCGGGTGTGCAGTACCTTCCTAAGACCAACCCCAAGAAGAAGAAGCAACTACTCTGCCTTGGGCCTCAAGGGAGCAGCGCCTCCAGTGGTGCCACCTCAATATTTGTGCCCACGCTTGGGGCGCCTCCCTTCCTCGCATAGGGAGGCACGCCCGGTGCCCTCCTTGGGCAGGGCTCGGGGGCTCTCTTCTGGAGGGCCTCAGACTTTGCCAACATCATGAGGGAGGCGCTCGGGCACCAAGTGTAGGCGTGCTTCGTGGCACGTTTCCCTCAGGAGGAGACCGGGCAAGGAGCGCCCGGCGCTCAGGAGTTCATCGTCAAGACTACTCAGGAGCTTCAGGAAGCAAGGGCAATACGCAGCGACCGCAGCCCACCTGACGCTGCTCCCCATCCAGGCAAGGGTGCTGAGCTACGCGTCTGCATCGATATCCTAGGGCTCAACTGGTTGGCCAGTGTGAGGGTCCACCTCACAGCTACGTTCGCATGTCGTTCGTCCTGCCGAGCACGGCAGCTGCCTTCCAGCGCGATCTATGGAGCATCCTGGCAGGTCAGGAGGCCAGGCACCATGCTCGACAAGCTCGTGAGGAGCGATTCCTTTGCCACATGTCTTCAGCTACCCCAACACTCCTTCGATAACCAATCCCGGTGACATTTTCCAAGTTTATTTAGTTGGGAGCGCCGCCTGGGCTGCATCATTCTCAGGCCGCATGCGTCTGTCCCTGCAGCATGTATCCACCTGCACCTTTAGTTCACCCTGCTGGGGGCGCCCCTCGGGCTGCATAATCCCCAAGCCGCTCGGGTCCAACCCATTAGCGTGTGTTGTTCTAGCATTTACCTAAGCTAGTTTGCTTTTCATGCATAATCTATCTGTGGTCATCACTGCCTGCTTGACTATCACCTGCCACGGGAACCTCTCATGCCGGCACGACGCTTGTGCTTGGGTCCGTCCCTGCAACGCTGACAAATCTAAGCGGTCGAGCTTTGGCTGTGCGCCCGCCGGCTCAAGTTCTATCAGAGCTATTTGATGCATTGGCTATGCTTATAGCGGAGGCTAATCCGCTGGATCAGGGCGTTCACAACGCCAAGATTGCAAAAGTGAAGGAACAGATCACCTAGGCCAAGGAAGATCTGGCAGCCGAGGACACCAGGATGGCCACGGAGCGGGCTGCTTTAGACGCACAAGCCTACAGGCTCATGTTGGACCAGAGTGCGTCGTAGGAAGTCATGAGGAGGAAGTACCGATCCCGTTTGCCTCCGGTTTTTGAGGCCAGAGACCTTTTCAACACTCCAGGAGTAGGAACCGGCAATCCGATGGAGGGAAACCAGGCTGAAGCTCCCGGGGCCGGCGCACCGGTTCAGCCTCGTCAGATGGACCCGCCTGGTCAAAACACTGTTATACCTCAAGCTATTTTAACACCTCCGGGTCACTACTCCAACCCGATGGACAATCTCATTGCCGCTGCTGCACGGCTGGAGGCCATTCCAATTGAAGGTGATCCGCCGCAGGCAGTAGAGACGCGACGGGTCAAGGAGCTTCTGAGGATAGCCTTTGTCCAACAGGAAGCATACTCGTACAGCCGCGACCGGATCCACTCGACCCCCCGTCCAAGCCGGAGCTATAGCAGACATATGGATGAACCGGCAGTGTCGAGTAACGAACGACGTGGAGCACCCCGTGGCAACAACCCGACAGGTGGTGCTGATGACGCTCAGGAAGTGGTGAACCGGGCCCGAGCGCGCAGGGAGGCCGAGTTAGCCGCACAACATCAGGCTCGGCAGCTCACACGAGTTTGTCCAACCATCCTGATCGAACCTGGTGTTACTTCTAGTTCTTTGGGGGTGCCTTGCCTTATCCCGGCTTTACGCAATGTGCGCCTGCCCAAGGATTTCAAGGGCCCACGCAAGGTACCAAATTACACGGCGGATTAGCCTCCGGAGACATGGGTGGAGAGCTATGAGATGGCCATGGAGATGCTTGATGTGGATGACGCGGCATGTGCGAAATACTTCACCATGATGCTTGAAGGAACGGCCCGTACTTGGTTAAAAAGCTTGCCGGCTAATTCTATCAGTTCATGGGCCCAATTACGAGCCCGGTTTATCAGCAATTTCAAGGATACATGTCAACAACCTATATCGATAGTGAACTTAGCTGCATGCGTCTAGGAGGAAGGAGAGTTAACAACTCATTGGGTGCGCCGGGTTTCACAAGTGTTGCACTCATCAGACCGCATCAATGCTGACACCGCAGTATTAACCCTAGAAGGCAACTGCCGGTTTGGGCCGCTGAAGCTGAAGTTGGGATGGATGAAGCGTCATTGCACTGACATGGGGACCCTCATGGCCGCTTTGGTGAAATATGTTGATTCTGATAGTACCAAGGATCCCGAATCTGATGATGACAAGATAGGGAAGGGAAAGAGGAACAACAACTCCAAGGGTCAGCAGCATCACTAGGCAGGCAATGATGGTGGAGGCAAGCGTAAAGCGGATGGTAACATGGACTTTGTGGCTAATACTAACGCACAGGACAATGGCCAGCGACGCAGGGGTAAACCAAAAAATCGTAATGGGGCACCCAATCCTAACCCAGAACGCCTAAACTATTTGCTAAGACAGCCCTGTCCAAGACATGGGACGAAGGAGTCGCCAGCAAACCACCTTTGGAAGGATTGCTTTATTATGCAGGAGTTCAAGAATTCTAATAATTTCCGGTATGATCACGAATCTGGCGGTGGCTCAGGATCCGGGCCGGGTTACGGTGGAGGAAGTTCCGGTTTAGGGTTTAATGGTAATCCGGGCGGACATAATGGTCAAAATAGTCAGAACAACCAGGGTGGTTACAACCAACAACAGCAACAGTTAGGTTACCAGAGCAACCCAAAGCAGTTGAGTAGTGGGCAGTACCATGTTTTCACCACTAGCTTGGACAAGCGAGACCGGAAGGTTCAGAGGCGGGCGGTCAACTGTGTTGAACCGGCCATACCCCGTTATCTACGTTGGTCTGAACAGCCAATCATATGGAGCAGAGAGGATCACCCACCCCAGGTCGATAATCCGAGTCAGTTGGCTCTGGTGGTGGCGCCTTAGGTGGGAGGTTATAAGTTCACCAAGGTGCTCATGGATGGAGGTAGCAGCATTAATATCTTGTATTATGAGACCTTCCGTCATATGGGACTGACAAATAAAAATCTTAAACCGTCTAATAAGGTGTTCCACGGTGTAGTGCCTGGCAGATCAGCATATCCTGTTGGCAAAATAGCTCTGGAGGTGGCCTTTGGGGATGATCATGATTCCAGGTCGGAGACATTGATGTTTGAAGTGGTGAAAATCCAAAGTCCGTATCACGCCCTATTTGGGCGACCGGCCTACGCCAAGTTTATGGCACGACCCTGTTATGTGTATTTGCAGCTCAAGATGCCGGGTCACAAGGGGACAATAACGGTTCACAGAAGTCGCGAAATTGCTTTGGAGTGCGAGGAAGGTGATGCGGCCTATGCATAATCGGTTTGTGCCACCGAGGAGCTGAAGTATTATAAGGACAATGTGGATCCGGCAGACATGACTCCATTAAAGAAGCCAACTACGGAGCATGATCCGGCCTTGAAGTTCAAATCGGCAGCAGAAACTAAGCTTGTTGACTTTGTACCTGGTGATTCGTCCAAGTAGTTCAGCATCAGAGCTAATTTGGATCCGAAATAGGAAAGCGCGCTCATTGAGTTCATCCGTGAGAATCGGGACATTTTTGCATGGAAGCCCTCTGACATGCCAGGTGTACCGAGGCAACTCACTGAGCACACCCTTAATGTGGATCCTAAATACAAACCGGTGAAACAGTTCCTCCACCGGTTTAACGAAGAGAGACGCAAGGCAATTGGAGAAGAGGTAGCCAGGCTCTTAGTAGTTGGTTTTATTGTTGAAGTTTTTCACCCTGAGTGGCTTGCCAATCCGGTGCTGGTCCTTAAGAAAAACGGTACCTGGCGCATGTGTGTGGATTACACAGATCTTAATAAAGCTTGTCCAGCAGATCCTTTTGCCCTCCCCCGTATTGATCAAATTATTGATGCTACGGCGGGTTGTGAGCGTTTAAGTTTTTTGGATGCATATTCTGGCTATCATCAGATCAAAATGGCAGTTAAGGACCAGGAGAAAACGGCATTCATAACTCCCTTTGGAGCCTTCTGCTATGTGTCTATGCCCTTTGGGCTCAAGACTGCCCAGGAAACTTATCAACGTTGTGTGCAAAATTGTCTACATAAACAGATTGGCCGTAATGTACACGCCTACGTGGAAGATATCGTGGTTAAATCCAGGGAGAAGGAGACTCTGATTGGTGATTTAAAGGAAACTTTTGATAACCTGAGGACATACAAGATGATGCTTAATCTGGACAAATGCGTCTTTGGTGTATCGGCGGGCAAGTTATTAGGCTTCTTGGTGTCTAATAGGGGAATTGAGGCTAATCCGGAGAAGATCACAGCCATCACCTCCCTCGCTAAACCGAAGTGTATCAATGATGTTCAGCGCCTGGCAGGCCGGATTGCCGCGCTAAGCCGGTTTATCAGTCGCCTTGGTGAGAAGGCAATCCCTTTGTATCAGATGTTGAAAACGACGGATCAGTTTGTCTGGAGTTCCGCTGCTGATGAAGCATTTGAGGACTTAAAGCGGCAATTCGCCAATCCGCCTGTGCTCGCCACTCCCATTGACAAGGAGCCGTTACTGCTATATGTTGCTGCTAATGCTCGGGCAGTCAGCGTGGCTATTGTGGTGGAGCGAAAGGAGGCAGGTAAGGAGCATCCGGTTCAACGTCCGGTCTATTATATCAGCGAGGTGCTCATTGAGTCCAAGCAAAGGTATCCGCCTTGGCAGAAGCGGGTGTATGGGGTCTTTATGGCAAGCCGGAAGCTTAAACAATATTTCCATGGGCATCCAATTACGGTGGTCAGTTCTGCTCCTTTGGGAGATATCATCCAGAACCGGGAAGCAACTGGCCGGATTGCCAAGTGGGCTATAGAGCTTGGGCCGCACGATTTGAAGTATGTGCCTCGGACGGCGATTAATTCTCAAGCACTGGTTGATTTTATCAATGATTGGACGGAAATGCAAGCACCTGAAGAAAAGCCGGATCACACATATTGGACCATCCATTTTGACAGATCCAGGCAATTGGAAGGTTCGGGGGCTGGAGTCGTATTAACTTCCCCACGAGGTGACAAGTTTTGTTATGTTCTCCGCTTAATGTTCCCTTGTACTAACAATGCAGCTGAGTATGAAGCCTTGCTCCATGGTCTCCGGATGGCTAAGGAGATGAATCTAGCTCGAGTTAAGTGCTTCGGTGACTCAGACCTCGTGGCTCAGCAAGTGTCTGGCACTTGGGACTCCAAGGATCCACTCATGGCAGCATATCGCCGTGAGGTGGATATTGTTGCAGGTCATTTCAAAGGCTATCAGGTGGACCACATGGACCGGCGGAAAAATGAAGCGGTAGATGCTTTAAGCCGGCTGGGCTTTCTGCGCAAACCGGTTCCGCCCAATGTTTTTCCGGATGTGCTGCACAACCCGTCGGTCAAGATCCCTGGTGAAGCAGATTTGGCTATTCCTGATCCGGAAGCTCAATTGGTGGTAGCTCTCCATGTTATTCCGGATTGGACGCTTCCCTACTTGGCGTACAAGAAACGCGGCGAGTTACCAGAGGATGAGACTCTGGCCAGACAGATAATCCGGCGGTCCAAGTCCATGACTATTATCAACGGCGAGTTGCATCATTGCAATGTATCAGGGTCATTTCAATGTTGTCTGTCTCCTGAAGAAGGCCGTAAAATTTTGCGTGAGATCCACGCAGGGGATTGTGGTCACCATGCCGGTTCAAAATCTCTGGTGGCTAAAGCGTTTCGTCATGGTTTCTATTGGTTAACTGCTCATGCCGATGCAGAGGATCTGGTCAGACGATGTGATGGTTGCCAAAAGTTCTCAAGACGTGCTCACGTACCAGCTCAAGAATTGAGAATGATTCCAATTACATGGAAGTTTGCGAATTGGGGGCTGGATATGGTTGGGCCTTTCAAAAGGTCCAAAGATAAGAAGACCCACCTCCTGGTGGCGGTTGACAAGTTTACAAAGTGGGTGGAGGCAGAACCTGTTAGCAAGTGTGATGCGGCCACGGCGGTTCAGTTCATTAAAAAAGTGATTTCCGATTTGGCTTTCCACACAGTATCATCGCAGACAATGGTACCAATTTGTGCAAAGGTGCCATGAAGGATTTCTGCGAACGAGAGCACATCCAGCTCGACGTTTCATCAGTGGCACACCCACAGTCCAATGGTCAAGCAGAAAGAGCTAATCAAGAGATCTTGAGAGGCATCAAGCCCCGGCTCATGGGTCCTTTGCAGAGAACGCCGGGTTGTTGGGTAGAAGAATTACCCTCTGTGTTGTGGAGCATCAATACAACACCCAACAGGTCAACAGGATACACACCATTCTTCATGGTTTATGGAGCGGAGGTGGTTCTCCCCAGTGATATCCGTCATGATTCACCTCGTGTGACGGCCTATATTGAAGCAGACAACAAAACGGCACGGCAAGATGCTTTGGACTGGTTGGATGAAGAGCGTGACATAGCAGCCGCCCGATCAGCGATTTACCAACAGGATCTTCGTCGTTATCACAGTCGCCGAGTCAGAAACAGAACCTTCCAGGAAGGAGATTTGGTGCTTCGGCTCATTCAAGATCATACTGATATGCATAAGTTATCCCCACCTTGGGAGGGGCCTTTCGTGGTTAGCAAGAATATGCACAACGGGTCATACTATCTGATCGATATTCGAGAACATAAGGACTCATGTACATCAGAGGAGGAGACCAACAGGCCATGGAACATAGCTCATCTTCGGCCTTATTATACCTGAGCCATTGGTTCTACTTATGTACATATTACAACGATGTATATATTAACTATAATAAACCGGAACCTCAGCTAAAGCGGGGTATCTGTTCTTTTACATCATGTGTGGTTACACGGAGTTGTTCTAAAGCGGCTTCCGGTTTACCCCTTGAGTTCGCTTTTCTAAAAGCATCATATCACTTGGAGGATTGGTCATGTCCGAACCAATACCATACTTCTTGATAGGCGAGATCCACCAGATCACTTGGGGACTTGGTCACGTCTGAACCACTCATGCCTCTTGATCGGCCTAAGGCCACAGAATCACTTGGGGGCTTGGTCGAACCCGAACCATCGCCATGCCACTTGGTCGGCATAACTGCCACGGTTTCATTTGGGGACCTGGCTGACTAGAACAATAGTTACACCTAACGGGAGCTTGGTCGTGTTCGGCCATGGTAACGCCATTGGATCAGCTCAAATAAATCTTTTTTGTAAACGGTTTTCTCATTGCTTTTTGCTTCGCATTTTTTTCTTTGCCAGATTCTTTTTTATTTTTTATTGCATTCTTTTTAAAACCGACAAAGTTTTCAACCAATCCATTGACGGAACACAGTTCACGTCAATCCGGAGACTATTTGCCTAGTTTGATCCTTGTTGTTAACATCCTCTTATGGAGTAACACGATGTTTATTATAACCCGGCACGGTTTCCATGGTAAACCAGAGTCATATATATACAGGAGCTGTTATCTCCTCAATAGTGTGGGTTTTCAAAACTCCGCTTCAAGATTGGCCAAGCCAACTTCACGCTCAACGATGGCAGGTATTATGTATCTCAAAAATTTGATCATATACTTAAAATTTTGTTTTGGATGTTTTGATTTCATATATGCAGACATCATATTCCGCCTGATGGTACAACCGCGGTGGCACTTGATGAATTTCTCATTTCAGAAAGTGCTTTGGAAAGTTCATCACCACAGGAAGAACAAAGTATGCACGAAGGCATATCAACATCGAAAGTATCAGCTAGCCTATTACAAGGCAACATGGTGCCCATAATAATATAATTGTTTTTTCGCAAAGGAGAGGCAGTTTTAAAACCGGCTTCCGGTTCAAGCTTGGTCACCAGCCTAGCCTGATGGTTGTGGGTCATCCTGCGCCGCTTCAGCCTCCGTTTCTCTACCCGATGGCTGGAAATCCACAGTTGTCCAGTCGATTCCCATTAATGCTTGAAAAATAGCTTCATCATGGATCAGCAATGACGGGTCAATATCGGGAGCGTAAGTATGCTTATGGATTGGAGGGATCAGATTTTCCGATTCATGGATTGGTGCAGCTATTCGCTTGTTCTGACTGTCATATTGGGCTTGATAATGAGATAAGTCTGCTTCTTCAGCCAGTTGACAAGCTAGCGGACGTACCTCCCGGTTTATTGCTCGTAGATCCGCTTCACCAAATTCTGACCCGTCTTCCTTCAAGCTGGGATAGCCCTGAGCCGCTTCAATAGGATCAAAATCCGGCACCCAGGCTTTTGCCCGGATTAAGGCATTGATTGCACCGGTTCGAGCAGCAGATTTCTTCAGCTCTTCAACCCGGGCAGGAAGCACCGACAGTTTCATCAGAGTATCTTGAATCAAAGTGGGCGCCGGTTTGTTATGAGATGCGGTACAGATGATCCGCTGGGCACCAGTATACAATTGTTCAACCAATGTATAGGCGGCTTTCAGTTTCTTCCGCACATCTGACCCCAAGTGACCAATGCGTGTCCCTGAAATACCATAAAGGGTTAATAAACCGGCGACTCTGTAAGAAGGAAGAGCCAATTCAGAAGGCAAACTGGCTTACCAAAGATAGCAGTAGTCATGGCATGCACGTGCCGCTTTATGCTGGTCAGTTCATCTGCCACTGGTTTTAGTGCAGCCTCAGCATCCTCTGCTCGTTTGATCAAAGCGGACTTTTTAGTGGCCCAATCCGCCCGCTTCTTCTTGAAGCTCTCCTTAAGCTGTTCCATGGCGTTTAAAGCGCTGGCCAATTCCTCTTTTGCTTTGGAGGTTTCAGCGTGTTGGGTTTTCAGGTTTTCTTGGAGATCGGTGACTTGGTTTTCTTTCGTCTTTAGCTCCTCCTGCATGCATACAGATATATGCTTCAACAAATCGGTATAAGGATTCAAGTACCAACCACATAACAAGTTATGCACTTAGCACTTGGGGGCTAATGCATATTTGATTTTCATCTTTCAATTGCTTGCAAAGTCCCAAGATCAATACAAGTATTCAACTTGGCACTTGGGGGCTAATGCCTATTTGCTCGTATATATATTCTGATGTGGCAATCTCAATTACTTAAAGTACCAGTTTAACTATGCTAAGTTGAACCGGCCCTTGGGGGCTACATCGGCAAAAGTTCAAAGTATTAAGATTTATGTTAGTAAGTCCCGGTTTGAAAGAAGATTACAAACCGTCCCTTGGGGGCTAAGGAGAGTCAGTAAATATTGAAGCATACAAGCAAGAAAGAGTGTATGGAAGTTACCTCGTATTTATCCTTCATCATATTAATTAGACTGGCTTCATAGTCACGGCTGGCATACAACCGGTTCAGGTAGCCGGAATGGATATCTTGGGCGTTCAGAGTAGCGTAAGTTGCCAGATCAGCATTCCACTTGCCTTTACCAAAGGCAGCAAATTCTTCCTTGGCAGAATGTTTGGACAAAGCAATAGGATTGCTTGGCTCGGTATGGCCAGTGCCAGTAATGACAACCTCATCCTCCTGAGTATCGCTGGTTTGCACTGGGGTTGTTGGCTTGTCAGTAGGTTTTGCTGGACTGGTGGATCTCTCAATCCGGATGGAGCCTGTGGGCTGATTGACAGGACCTGAGGCATCAGTAGGCCTCTCTTCAGCAATAAGATCGTCGTCTTGCTGCGGTGGATCATTGGGTATATCCTCAGGAATAGCCGCTTCAAGATCGGCATATTCTTCGGCCGCTTTGTCCAGGCGGTCCTTCTTGCTTGGCCTAGGTTTGGCCCTGGAAAGAATAACAAAATCAAATACAACATATGTTCTAAGGCAATGTGTTGTAAGTATCATAATAAGTATAGCTTACCCAAGCACCGTTTTGAGCGGTGGCAGCTGAGTAGCCGATGACTCGCCAGAGGATGAGTGGGAAGTAACCTGGTAATCGGAGTCAGATGGATTAAGTGGTTGGCGAAAGCAGCCCGCTTTAGGACAATCACTGACAAGCAAATTAGAGACCTCTGAACAGCGTTTCCGAACCGGACTGTTCGGTAAACCGGCGGAGGTAACTACCTGACCGATGTGCCGGGTTGTGCGACGAGCTTCGTGTTGTTGGGTCTTCATAACAAATTTGGGATCCAAATAAGCAAGAGGATGAGAAAATTTAACTTTCCGGTTTGCCTGACGGATTTTTAGCGAAGGCAAAGGTTCTGAATCGGAAGAGAGAATAATTACCTCTGCAGCATCAGCGTGGCTGGCTTCGGCATCATCCTGACAAATATCATCATCTGGGAGGGGCCTTTCGTGGTTAGCAAGAATATGCACAACGGGTCATACTATCTGATCGATATCACGCACGAAAAATAAGCCAAGTGAGTCAAGCTCTACCTCAAGGTCCGTATTATCCACATCATCATCAGGGGCCGGATTAGAAGATGTAGTAGTTCTTTTCCTGTGGGCAGTCTTCTTTACAGCTTTAGTCTTTTGCCGGGTTGCTCTTTCCGGTTTGTCTGGCTTTACGATTTTCTCCTGCAGCAATTTCTTGCTCCAAAACGGATCATTGCCCTGATTACACAGACACTAATATTAAACAATGACCAGATATATCAATAATAGATTCAGCAAAAGGAAAAATCAAGGTCTTATAGCTGGCGGTTTGTTGATGGCACAGAAGGGAAGTAGGCCGTTTTTAGCACAGATTTGTTCCGGTTCATTCCGCATCTTATTCACCGCTTCTATGATTTCTTCATCGGTGAGCTGGATTCTGGAATGTCGCAGTGGGTCATCAACACTGCCAGTATATTCACACATCAAACCGGAGTGCTGACTAAGGGGCAGTATGCTCCATGATATCCAACAGCAAGCGAGATCAACCACTGTTAAACCATTGGCCATAAAGGCTCTAAGCTTTGACAGTTGAGGAGCATATTTGCTTCTCTCCTGGGCAGTCAATCTTTGCGGAAAAGGGTGTGTATTGCTGAGGCGCTCCAGACGAAAGCCGGGCAAGGGATTCTCACCAGCAGGGGAGGTATCTTTGCAGTAGAACCATGTCTGATTCCACTCTTTGGGGTGGCTGTGCAGTTTAGCATGAGGGTATGTGACCTCTTTCCTTTTCTGTATCGCCACGCCACCCAACTCTGTATTGGATCCGTCAGTAAACTCAGTACGGCGGTTTAGATGGAAAAGATCTCGGAACAATTCCACTGTGGGCTCCTCTTGAAAGAACGCTTCACAGAGCACTTGGAAGTGATACATATTTGTAACAGAATTGGGGCCAGTATCTTGTGGATGGAGTTGGAAATACGCCAAGACATCTCGGTAAAATTTAGAACCGGGTGGTTTAAAGCCCCGAGCTAAGTGATCTACAAAAACAACAACTTCTCCTTCTTGAGGAGTGGGAGGGCATTCTTTGCCAGGAGCCCTCCAATGAATGGTATCTTTGCTGCCTAAAGTGCCGATCAAGGCTAAATCGTCCAGCTGAGCCTCTGTGATGCGAGAAGGAACCCAATTGCGTTCATATAGTTGCTTGGCCATGATGGAATCTACAAGGTAGAAGATCTCGGTTCAAAAATACATTTGATCAAGGTATATTGGTATGTGAAATGTTAAACCGGAGACAGATCTATCTGAACCGGAGTTTTATGAAGCAACAACGTCTGGCGGTTCAACAAGGGGACTAATGGTATAAGCCGGTTTGGCAATTTTTTCCTACAAGGTTAAACATTGAAGCAGAGGAGTAAGTTTACAGAAACAGATTTCGAAAGATTTCTCTACAGCGATGGATCTGAAGCAAGTTCAGAAAAAAGATAAATATTCAGAGGTTCAAAAGGAGCAGTACCGAGTCAATGAATAAGACGTACATACAGATCTATGGTTTTGAGATGTGCAAGTGCAGGCGAAGGGTAAACTGCTACCATTGCACAGAATAAAGATTTGCGGAGCCATCTAAAGATCTATCGTATGATCAAGAGGCAGACGATGAACACTGAAGAACTGCGAAACCCTAGGTCAGATCTGCGGGGGAAAGGATGGAACTAGACATAGGCTTTTACCTTCATCGAAGGGGCCGAACTAGTATAAACTCTCTTGCGTCCCTGTGTCCGCTTTAACCCCTTTAAGCTAACCCATCGCGATGGATCCACGACTAAGTCCTTTCTCTAGGACATCTGCCATGACAAAACCACGATAGGTACCGCGATGAAAAGCGCCAAGTCAAGGTTCGGGTGAACGGCAAAATCCTCTAGCGCACCCCCTAACAAATTCTTGCAGTTCCTGAGCAAACGCGGATATCTCGTGAAGGAAGGGGCGTCCCAGACACGCCAGGTTAGGTTATCTCTGCGCAAAATAACAGCATGGCATGGGAATAACACGCACGTTGCATTAACCAAGAACCATAGTTTGATACACGCCCCTCTGGGCCCATACTGGTTTCATTTTCTGGTGCAGGAAAAGAAAGGAAAAAACCAAACAAAGCGGTGTTTCTGCAATCCACGAGGGCAGGCCCTTAGCGATGCCCAAGCCTAGCCAGACCCCTCCTCACGCTTCACGGAGGGGCCGCGACGAGATGACCCGCTGCCTCCTTCGAAGCAAGCGCCGCGGCACGGCGGTTGGTCGTAGCCATAGCTGCTGGAGCTGTCACGGGAGGGAGAGCCGCCGTAGCTGGAGGAGATGCGGTCGCCGCTGAGGGCAGGCTCACCCTCACCTTCTTCGTGACCGTCGCAAAGGCCGAGCACCTCCTCACCGTCGTTCGTCTCGGTGCAACACCTGGCGCGCCAGCCATCTTCCCCGAACACCCTCACGCAAAGGGTCGACCCGCCGTCATAATTGTAGTGGAGCGTGCAACGCCTGCCTAGGCCGCGCGCGTGGGCGAACGTCTACCAGCCGTGGGCTAGGGCTATGTTGCCCGTGGCAGAAGTCTCGACCGCGACCCAGGAGGCCTTGCTGTAGCAACCATCCTCCTACAACCAGAGCCCCCATGGACCAGGGGCCGGCTGCTCATCGACAAGAAAGCACGGAAGCTGGAGCCAATTGCCGGCCTGGTTTTCCGACCAAACAACGAACTCCGACGATGCCTCCGCTGAATGGAAGCATGGGCTGGGAGGCCTCCCCACCATCACGCACCCCCCCCCTCGCCGATTGGACCGCCACGGTTGGGACGGCCCCCTCCGCGTGTTGTGGCGCCGCCTCGACGGTGGGACACGGCGGGGGTCGCAGCGTGCTTGCGCGGGTGGACACGACCGCACTTGGGCACCGGGGAACCAAGGCCCTTGCGAGGGCCTTTCCCTTCTCGGCGGCAGAGCACTTCCTTTGAGGCGCCATCGGAGGAACTGCAAGCAATGGAGCAAGAAGGAGGAAGCAAGCAAAGAAGATATGGGCAACGGGGGCTCCGCCCCCTCCCCATTTATAGCAAGAGAAGGCCAACCGACGTCTCCCACGATCGCAGGTAATGATGGTTTCCCTTGCATGTTGCAGGGACTTGTCAAGTCGTGCAATCATCAAGGCAGCGTGGGGAAGCGGAGACGCCCACGTCCAATCAACTGCCATGCATCAACCGAGGGCGCATGCTTTTGGGGCCCGCGGTGCTCCGAACATGACCCTTCACGAAGCCAAGCCCGAGCGCACCTTGGGCCCGGGGTCTACTGTCGGCATTCTGGGAACGGGGGTCCCCAGACTTGCCTGCCTGCGGCCCGTGGCGTGTGTAACACCCCCGATGTAATTTACCCTATATGTATTCCAACTCTTTTCATCTCCGGCACTAAGTCATTTTATTTCTTCGTTGTCGGGTTTTTGTCTCTGTGTGTTTTGTCTTTGTCATGCATCTCATATCATGTCATCATGTGCATTGCATTTGCATACGTGTTTGTCTCGTGCATCCGAGCTTTTTCCCCGTTGTCCGTTTTGCATTCCGGCGCTCCTATGTCCTCCGGTGGTCCTTTCTACCTCTTTTCGTGTGCGGGTGTTAAACGTTTTTGGATTGGACCGAGACTTGCTAAGAGGCCTTGGTTTACTACCGGTAGACCGCCTGTCAAGTTTCGTGCCATTTGGACTTCGTTTAATACTCCAACGGTTAACCGAGGGACCGAAAAGGCCTCGTGTGTGTTGCAGCCCAACACCTCTCCAAGTGGCCCAAAACCCACCTAAACCTCTTATATCATCTAGAGCATTCGATCACGAGCGCGTGGCCGCAAACCGCACCTTATTTGGAGCTTCCTAGCTCCTCCTACCTCTATGCATAGCCCCTCCTCCGAAATCCCGGATCCCCTTCCACCCTAGCCCTAAATTTCCACCTCGCGCGCCATCGGACACGTCTGGCCGCAACCGGATGCGTCCGCTCGCCGCTGCCGACCACACAGACGACGCCACGTGTCCCGGGCACGCCCACATCGCCATCCCACACCCGCTGTGGCCCGCGGGCCCGAGGACGGCCCTCCCCGCCTCCGATCCGGGCCTGCCTCCCCGCGCCCGCCTCCTCCCCTGCGCCGCCCGAGCTGCCCGAGCCGGCCGCCTCCCCACTGTTGCCAGCGCACTCCAGCAAGCTCAACGTCGGCGCGCCGCCACCCCCCTCCGGCGCCACCGCACCGCCATCGCCTCACTGGTGCCGCCCCCGTCCTCCTCCGGCCAGATCCGCCAAGTCCGACGACGTTCGCAAGCTCTGGCCACCACAAGCTCCTGCGGTGAATAGTAACTCCGGCTGGCGAACCTCGTAACCCGCGCCGGATCTGGATCTGGATCATCTCGGGGTTGACTTTTTCATCCCTAATCCTAATATTTTTGCATAGTTTGACATGCCATAACTTCCTCATCGTAGCTCTGATTCGTGCGTGTAGCATATCAAAATGTTCACCCCGACGAGTACATCATTTCATCTCATTGCATCATTTTCATTTGAGCTCGTCTTGATGCTTGAAATGCTCTTGGAAGAGGGCTATGTGATGATAGTTTTAGATCTATTTCAGCAAATGCACTTTTGTCATTTTTGCCATGATTAATGTGTGCATGCTATGATCCTAAGCTCTACATGTGTTTTGAAGAATTCCATGCCATCTTTACAGGGGTGTATGCCATGTATTATTGTGATCTTTGTGGTGACTAGCACAAGCATGCAAAGTAGCTTACTCAATGATGCTGATTTCAGGGACTTAGAATTTCACTAAGTCCTTGCCCTGTCATTATTTTTATGCCATATGTTCATATTGTTTCCTAGTGATATGTGCCTCTTTTCAGTATGATTAGAAGGCTGTTTTGTAGATAATGTTTTGCTCTATCCATCCATGTCTTTGTTTGCAATTATGGAGCACCCTAGCTTGAGTCAATTGAGCTCTACTTTTGCTATAAAATGTTCCTGGCAGATTGTTAACATGTTTTGCAATTTTGCCAAGCTTGTTGTTGTTGATCCGTGCATGCTATGTTGTTGTTCTTGCCATGTCTAGCTTCTACGCCATGTCTATCTGCTGGTTGTATGCTTATTTTTTCATGCAATGCCTCGTAGTGAGTGCATCGAGCTCGTAAACATGCCTACTCGTTAACTGTTTTGCATGCTCTAGTTTTTCACTAAGACTGAATCTGTTTATGTTTTTGCTATGTTCACATGCTTGCAATTGTATTTTCCGATCCCTTTTGGCTCATGGTCACTAAGGGACTTTTGTTATATTCTTAGAGTAGCTTCATTACGTGCCTTGCTTTGCCACGATATGTTCCTGTAGCATGTAGTTTTCGTACTCTAAATATTGCTTCCTAATAATAAATTCCTGACATGCTGTGAACTTCACTAAGTCTGAAATCAGTAATGTTTTGCACTTTTTCCATGCTTGTTTGAACCTGTTAATGAGTGAATTAGCCGTAGCTCAGTGTTCATATTTTGTGAAGCATGATGAGTGGATCCCTTCCATGTATTTTTTTTGCCATGCTTGAGTGCAGTAGCTTATTTATCTTGATGCATTGAGGAGGTTACTTGCTGTTAATCGCAGACCGATGCCATATTTGTTTTGCTTGCCATTTCCAAACCGTGTATCCGATTCTGGTGATCTTTATATCGATTTCAACTAAAATCAACTCCCCTTTCCAGTGGCACTCTTGGATTTCCAAGTTGAGGCCATTTTCAATCATTGCTTTGCAAATCATGCATATGCATCACATATCGCATCCCACATATCATACCATGTTTGCATCATGTTGCTTGAGCATTGCACGTGGTTGATTGTGTTCCTTTTGCTTGTTGTTCTTGCTTGGGTAGAGCTGCGAGACGAGTACGTGAACAAGGAGCCCGTTGAGTACGCCTACGAGGATCAAGGCAACTCTGAGAACTTTGTAGGCAAGATGACCATACCCTCGAAATCACTTCTATCTTTGCTTGCTAGATGCTCGCTCTTTTGCTATGCCTATGCTACGATACCTAAAACTTACTTATCATGCCTCCCAAATTGCCATGTCAAACCTTTAACCCACCATGTCCTAGCAAACCGTTGTTTGGCTATGTTACCGCTTTGCTCAACCCATCTTATAGCGTTGCTAGTTGAAGGTGAAGATTGGAGACAGTTCCTTGTTGGAACATGTTTATTTTTGGGATATGATCATATTATCTTGTTTATCTTAATGCACCTATACACTTGGTAAACTGTGGAAGGCTCGGCATTATGCCTAGTGTTTTGTTCCACTCTTGCCGCCCTAGTTTCCGTCAAATCGGTGTTATGTTCCCGGATTTTGTGTTCTTTGCATGGTTGGGTTATAATGGGAACCCCTTGATAGTTCGCCTTGAATAAAACTCCTCCAGCAATGCCCAACCTTGGTTTTACCATTCTCCACCTAGCCTCTTTTTCCCTTGGGTTTCCGGAGCCCAAGGGTCATCTTTATTAACCCCCCCGGGCCAGTGCTCCTCTGAGTGTTGGTCCAAACTAGAGCCCCTTGCAGCGCCACCTCGGGGAAACTCGAGGGCTGGTTTTATTTGTACGGATTGCTTATCCGGTGTGCCCTAAGAACGAGATATGTGCAGCTCCTATCGGGATTTGTCGGCACATTCGGGTGGTGTTGCTGGACTTGTTTTACCATTGTCGAGGATGTCTTGTAACCGGGATGCCGAGCCTGATCGGATTGTCTTGAGAGAAGGAATATCCTTCGTTGACCGTGAGATATTGTGATGGGCCAAGTTGGGACTCCCCTGTAGGGATTTCAACTTTCGAAAGCGGTGCCTGCAGTTATGGGCAGATGGGAATTTGTCAATGTCCGGTTGTAGATAACCTGAAACTTAACTTAATTAAAATGCACCAACCGCATGTGTAACCATGATGGTCTCTTCTCGGCGGAGTCCGGGAAGTGAACACGGTGTTGGAGTAATGCTTGACGTAGGTTATTCTAGGATCACTTCTTGATCATAGTTGATCGACCATGCTTTGGCCTTCTCTTCTCGCTCTCTTTTGCGAGTATGTTAGCCACCATATATGCTAGTCGCTTGCTGCACCTCCACATCATACCTTTGCCTTACCTATAAGCTAAAATAGTCTTGATCACGAGGGTGTGAGATTGCTGAGTCCCTATGACTCACAGATTACTTCCAAAACTAGATGCAGGGACCGATGATACCGCTCCAGGTGATGCGCTTGAGCTCAACTGGGAGTTCGATGAAGACTCTCGTCGTTACTACGTGTCTTTTCCCAGATGATCAGTAGTGGTGCCCAGTTGGGGCGATCCGGGACTTTGTCGCATTTGGGGGTTGATCTTTATTTTGGTTCCATAGTCGGACCTTGAGTGTATTGGATGAATGTAATGACTTTTTTATGTATTTGTGTGACATGGTGAGTGTAAGCCAACTAAGTACCTTTCCCCTTTATTTATGTACATGGGTTGTTTGCGAAGATTACCTCACTTGCGACATTGCTTTCTATGTGGTTATGCCTCTAAGTCGTGCTTCGACACGTGGGAGATATAGCCGCATCGAGGGCGTTACAAGTTGGTAATCAGAGCCTTCCCCGACCTTAGGAGCCCCCTGCTTGATCGAATCATTAGCGTTGTTGAGTCTAGAAAAATGTTTTGAGTCATTTAGAATTATATATATCAGAGAGTTAGGAATTCTTATTACTCCTCAGTCCCTTCGTCACTCTGGTGAGGCATCCTGACGTAGAGTTTTGACTCTTCTCTTCTCAAATTTCACTAAAAAAATTAGGATCACGCGGGTATCTTGGAATCGTTCCGATGGTTTTGTGACGAGAACATTGTTCTTGGTGCCTCCTATCATTTAGGGGTTGTGGCAGTGTCCCGGGGAGTTGAGCTCCGAGGTGTTGTCGTCACAATTTTATCGTTGCAATTCTGGAATACCTGAGTTTCGCTGACATCAAAAATCTCTTTTATGCAGTTGTTGGTGAGATAACCTCGACGCCACCCAGTACTGGGGTGGGAGTTCGGGAGTATTGCCATAACTCGTATAATGGATGCTTTTCGAAGGTTGAGGTAAATGATTTCCGAAGGTTTCTTGGTTATGTGTTGAAGGATGGATACAGCTGGATGTAGAATTTGCTAGCTTTGCGTGAGATATTATGCTTCCCCTGTATCCCCAACACCTGATTGCATAACCGGAAAGGTTCGGGAGTTTCATAGGTGGGAATTCATGTAGCTCTAGTTCTTCTTCCACGGATATTTGGTTTGGGATTGGGTAATCCTCACCAAGTATTTGTTCTTGTCCGTACCTTGTTGTTTTTCTTCTAAATCTATCTAAGTGGCTTCTCAATTTATGGAAATGTGACCATTTCAATTGGAATTCATTCGTTCGTTTTGTTCGGATGTGAAGACTATATGTTGCAATTTCTATCTGTTTGATCCAGCTTAAATATTTGTCTATCAAGATGCTAACGGATGTCACCCTCTTCAGGATGGCTCCTGCTAAGGGTCAGAATCAGAATCAGGATCCGCCACCACCACCTCCACCTCCGGACGCATGGCAAGATGTGATGGCCACTACCAATGCAAACACGCAGCTGATCATGCAAATTCTTCAAGAGCGCAACCAAGGGAATCATGGCCATGGAAACAATCAGAATCAGTTTGCTACACTCAACTAGTTCCTCGCTAACCAGCCAAAGACCTTCAGCAACTGTGTCGAGGCCTCAAACGCTGATGATTGGCTCATGGATATATGCAAGCATTTCGAGTGTAGAAACGTTAGGCCTGAGGACTTTGTCAAGTTTGCCTCCTTCCAACTCAAAGATCAAGCTGCAGAATGGTTTCAGCAATACAAAGATTTTAGAGGAGGCCGTGTGATTACCTAGGATGAATTCCGTCAAGACTTCAAAGCTCATCACATTCCTCAGAGGGTTGTTGAAAGCAAGCGTGAGGAATTCCGCAACTTGAAGCAAGGCAGCTTGTCTGTTTACCAGTATAACATTCTGTTCCAGAGGCTCGCTCGTTTCACCAAGTAGGATGTCCCTGACGAGAAGAGCATGATTTATCAGTTCAGGGGTGGCCTCAAAGAAGATCTCCAACTAGCTCTCATCCTCTCTGAGCCGGAGAAGTACGATGAGTTCTACAATATGGCAATGAAGCAAGAGACTGCTCAACTGAAGTGCGATGCTTCCAAGAAGCGAGTCAGAGATGTGACTTCTTCTTCCTCAACTCAAGTGGTTTCTAAGCAGCCAAAGTATTGGCTGCCTCCTCCTCCGTTCCGTCAACCTTATCAGCAGAAGAGTAAAGGTGGCAATGGATCTTCCCACCCACCCAACCCAGGCTTTCAGAACAAGACTTCGTCTCAAGCTCCAAGATCAAGTGCTCCGTATCACCGTCCTCTCTCGGAGGTCACGTGCAACAAGTGTTAGCAGAAGGGTCACTATGCCAACAAATGCTTCAATAATAGGCGTCTTCCTCCTCCTCCTATGAGATCTGCCAGCACTACAGTGGTCAAGCATAACCCCAAGCACGCGAAGGTCAACTTGTTGAATGCAGCTCAGGCAGAGGACTCGTCAGATGTCATAATGGGTAACCTTCCTATTAACGATATTCCTGCAAAAGTTCTTTTTGACACTGGTGCATCGCATTGTTTCATCTCGAGACCTTTTTCATCTAAGCATGATTTGGTTACTCAAGTGTTGCCGAAACCTTTGGCTATTGTCTCTCCGGCCCGTCAAATGACTTCTCGAGTATTCGTTCCGGATGTTTCAATCACTTTGGGTGACTATAAGTTCTTGTCTTCTCCTAATGTCCTTGGTGACTCGGATATTGATCTTATTCTTGGAATGGATTGGCTTTCTAAGCACAAGGCTCAGCTTGATTATGCTGCCAGGCAGATTCAATTGACTCATTCATCTGAGGATGTAATTGTCTTTGCCGCAAGGGACGATACCATCCGTTTGTTTTCTCTCAATGAGAAGGGCGAGCTGGATGCCATCTCTCAAATTCCAGTCATTTGCGAATATCAAGACGTCTTTCCAGAAGAGCTTCTAGGAACCTGTTTGCAAACATCCTTACAAGCTTGGACCTGAAGAGTTGAAGGAGCTGAAGAAGCAACTCGATATTCAAGAGTGTATGGGTCTCATCCGACCAAGTTCTTCTCCATGGGGTTGTGGTGTTCTTTTTGTGAAGAAGAAGGATGGAACGGACCGACTCTGTGTCAACTACCGTCCATTGAACAAGAAGACTATAAAGAACAAGTACCCACTTCCCAACGTCAACGAGCTGTTTGAACAACTCAAAGGTGCTGAAGTATTCTCCAAGCTTGATTTCCGTATGGGCTATCACTAGATTCGCATTCGTGAAGAAGATATCCCCAAGACAGCTTTCAGAACAAGCTATGGTTCATATGAATACACTGTCATGTCTTTTGGCCTCGTCAACGCTCCGCCAACATTCTCTCGCATGATGAACCTCATTTTCAACCCCTTCACAAATGACTTCGTCTTGGTCTACTTCAATGACATTTTGGTCTTTTCCAAGAACAAGGAGGATCATGCCAAGCACTTGCGTTTGGTGCTGGATAAACTCAGAGAACATCAATTCTATGCCAAGTTTTCAAAGTGCGAGTTTTGGCTCGATGAGGTTCTCTACCTTGGACATATCATCTCTGCCAAGGGCATAGCAGTGAATCCTGTGAAGGTGTCTGCAATTGTGAATTGGGAACCACCTCAAAATGTGAAGCAACTCTTTGGCTTCCTTGGGCTCGCAAGCTATTGTCTAAGGTTCGTCGAGAACTTCTCAAAGATCGCGAAGCCTCTTTCCAACCTTCTCCAGAAGCATGTGAAGTACGTTTGGTCTCTTGAATGTGACATCGCTTTCAACACCCTGAAAGAGAAGTTAGTCACTACTCCAGTTCTGACTCCTCCTAATGAATCCAAACAGTACGAGGTCTTCTGTGATGCTTCCCTTCGAGGTCTTGGTGCAGTGTTGATGCAAGAGAAGAAAGTTGTGGCTTAAACCTCTCGCCAGTTGAATCCCAATGAAAAGAACCACCCCACTCATGACCTCGAGTTGGCGGCAGTTGTTCATGATCTTTTAACTTGGAGACATCTCTTATTGGGAAGAAAAGTGGACATCTTCACTGATCATAAGAGTCTCAAGTACATCTTCACTCAGCCTAATCTCAACCTCAGGCAGACTCGTTGGGTCGAAATGATTCAAGAGTATAATCCGAGTATCGAATATACTCCAGGCAAGGCCAATGTAATTGCTGACGCATTGAGCAGGAAGGCTTACTGCAACACTTTGATTCTCAAGCCTTACCAACCCGAGCTTTGTGAAGCTTTCCGCAAACTAAATCTGCAAGTTGTTCCTCAAGGTTTCCTCACCAACCTCCAAGTCTCTCCTACTTTGGAATATCAGATTCGCGAGGCTCAACTTCTTGATGCTATGGTGAAGAAGGTGAAGATTGGGACTGCCAAAGAGTCAACCTAAGTACAAGTGTTATCGCCTTGATGACAAGGATACTCTATTCTTCGAGGATCGCATTGTTGTGCCTAAAGGTGAACTTCGTAAAGTCATTATGAACGAGGCTCACAATTCACTACTCTCTATTCACCCTGGAAGTACAAAGATGTACCATGACCTCAAGTAGTCGTATTCGTGGACTCGAATGAAGCGCGAGATTGCTTAGTTTGTGAATGAATGTGATGTATGCAGAACAGTGAAAGCAGAACACCAACGACCAGCGGGTCTCCTCCAACCTCTTGCCATTCCAGAATGGAAGTTTGACCACATTGAGATGGACTTCGTGACTGGATTTCTGAAGTCCAAGCGTGGCAATGATGTTATCTTCGTTGTCATCGACAAACTCACTAAAGTGGCTCATTTTCTTCCTATCAAAGAATCTATCACAGCAGCTCAATTGGCAGAGCTATATACCTCCCGGATTGTCTCTCTGCACGGCATTCCGCAATTGATTTCTTCAGATCATGGCAGCATCTTCACCTCCAAGTTTTGGGATTCTTTTAACAAGGCCATGGGCACCAACATCCGTTTCAGCACAGCTTTTCATCCTCAAACTAGTGGCCAAGTTGAGCGAGTAAATCAAATTCTTGAAGATATGCTCAGGGCTTGCGTCATCTCCTTCAGTACGAAGTGGGAAGATTGTCTTCCATATGCCGAGTTCTCCTACAACAACAGCTTTCAAGCGAGTTCGGGCAAGGCCCCATTTGAAATTCTCTATGGCAGGAAGTGACGTACTCCTCTTAACTGGGCAGAGACTGGTGAACGTCAACTTCTTGGCAATGACTTGATCACAGAGGCAGAAGAGATGTGCAAAGTCATTCGTGATAATCTCAAAGCCGTGCAATCGCGCCAAAAGAGCTACTATGATAGCAAGCATCGTGACTTGGCTTTCGAGATCGGAAACCATGTTTACCTCCGCGTCTCTCCAATGAAAGGTACTCGTCGCTTCGGTATCAAAGGGAAGCTTGCCCCTAGATACATCGGTCCTTTCAAGATCGTCAGCAAGAGAGGCAATCTCGCCTATCAACTTGAGCTTCCCTCCAACTTTGCAAACATGCATGACGTGTTTCATGTCTCTCAACTCCGCAAGTGTTTCAAGACCCCTGACCGCACTGTCAACTTCGAAGACATTGATCTCCAAGAAGACTTGTCTTATCATGATCACCTAATCTCTATTCTTGAAGAAACTGAGCACAAGACTCGCAACAAGTCTATCAAATTCCCCAAAGTCAAGTGGTCACATCATTCCGACCATGAAGCCACCTGGGAACGCGAGGATCACCTCCATTCTGAGTACCCGGAGTTTTTCCAGTCCTAGATCTCGGGACGAGATCCTTTCGTAGTGGTGGAGTGTTGTAACACCCCGGATGTAATTTACCCTATATGTATTCCAACTCTTGCCGTCTCCGGAACTAAGTTATTTTATTTCTTCATTGTCGGTTTTTTGTCTCCGTGTTTTTTGTCTTTGTCATGCATCTCATATCATGTCATCATGTGCATTGCATTTGCATACCGGTAGAACGCCCGTCAAGTTTCGTGCCATTTGGACTTCGTTTGACACTCCAACGGTTAACCGAGGGACCGAAAAGGCCTGGTGTGTGTTGCAGCCCAACACCTCTCCAAAGTGGCCCAAAACCCACCTAAACCTCTTCTATCATCTAGGGCGTTCGATCACGATCACGTGGCTGCAAACCGCACCTCATTTGGAGCTTCCTAGCTCCTCCTACCTCTATATATAGCCCCTCCGAAATCCTGGATCCCCTTCCACCATAACCCTAAATTTCCACCTCGCGCGCCATCGGACACATCCGGCCGCAACCGGACGCGTCCGCCCGCCACCGCCTACCACACAGACGATGCCACATGTCCCGGGCGCGCCCACATCACCGTCCCGCACCCGCCGCGGCCCGAGGGCCCGAGGCCGGCCCTCCCCGCAATCGATACAGGCCTGCCTCCCCATGCCCGCCTCCTCCCATGCGCCGCCCGAGCTGCCCGAGCCGGCCGCTGCACCACTGCCGCTGGCGCACTCCAGCAAGCTCGACGACGGCGCGCCGCCGCCCTCCTCCGGTGCCACCGCACCGACATCGCCTCGCCGGTGCCGCCCCCGTCCTCCTCCGGCCGGATCCGCCAAGTCCGGCAACGTCCGCAAGCTCCGGCCGCCACGAGCTCCTCCGGTGAACAGTAACTCTGGCCGATGAACCTCATAACCCGCGCCGGATCTGGATCTGGATCATCTCGGGGTTGACTTTTTCGTCCCTAACCCTAATATTTTTGCATAGTTTGACATGCCATAACTTCCTCATCGTAGCTCCGCTTCGTGCATGTAGCATATCAAAATGTTCATCTCGACGAGTACATCATTTCATCTCATTGCATCATTTTCATTTGAGCTCATGTTGATGCCCGAAATTCTGTTGGAAGAGGGCTATGTGATGATAGTTTCAGATCTGTTTCAGCAAATGCACTTTTGTCATTTTTGCCATGATTAATATGTGCATGCTATGGTCCTGAACTCTACATGTGTCTTGAAGAATGCCATGCCATCTTTACAGGGGTGTTTGCCATGTTTTATGTGATATTTGTGGTGAATAGCACAAGCATGCAAAGTAGCTTACTCAATGATGCTGATTTCAGGGACTTAGAATTTCACTAAGTCCTTGCCCTGTCATTATTTTTATTCCATATGTTCATGTTGTTTCCTAGTGATCCGGGCCTATTTTGAGTATGATCAGTAAGGATGTTTTGTAGATAATGTTGTTCTCTATCCATCCATGTCTTCGTTTGCAATTATGGAGCATCCTAGCTTGAGTCAATCAAGCTCTACTTTTGCTATAAATTGTTCCTGGCAGATTGTTAACATGTTTTGCAATTTTGCCAAGCTTGTTGTTGTTGATCCGTGCATGCTATGTTGTTGTTCTTCCCATGTCTAGCTTATATACCATGTCTATTTGCTGGGTGCATGCTTAGTTTGTCATGCAATGCCTCGTAGTGAGTGCATCGAGCTCGTAAACATGCCTACTCGTTAACTGTTTTGCATGCTCCAGTTTTTCACTAAGTCTGAATCTATTTATGTTTTTGCTATGTTCACATGCTTGCAATCGTATTTTCCGATCCCTTTTGGCTCATGGTCACTAAGGGACTTTTGTTATGTGCTTATAGTAGCTTCATTCCATGTCTTTCTTTTCCATGATATGTTCCTGTAGCATGTAGTTTTCGTGCTCTAAACATTGCTTCTTGATGATAAATTCCTGACATGCTATTAATTTCACTAAGTGTGAAACCAGTAATCTTTTGCACTTTTGCCATGCTTGTTTGAACCTGTTAATGAGTGAATTAGCCATAGCTCAGTGTTCAGCTTTCGTCAAGCATTATGAGTGGATCCATGCCATGTAGTTTGTTGCCATGCTTGAGTGCAGTAGCTTATTTATCTTGATGCATTTAGGAGGCTACTTGCTGTTAATCGCAGACCGATGCCATATTTGTTTTGCTTGCCATTTCCAAACCGTGCATCCTATTCCGATGATCTTTATATTGATTTCAACCAAAATCAACTCCCCTTTCCAGTGGAACTCTTGGATTTCCAAGTTGAGGCCAGGTTCAATCATTCCTTTGCAAATCATGCATATGCATCACATATCGCATCCCGCATATCATACCATGTTTACATCATGTTGCTTGAGCATTGCACGTGGTTGATTGTGTTCCTTTTGCTTGTTGTTCTTTCTTGGGTAGAGCCGGGAGACGAGTACATGACAGAGGAGCCCGTTGAGTATGCCTACGAGGATCAAGGAAACTTTGAGAACTTTGCAGGCAAGATGACCATACCCTCGAAATCACTTCTATCTTTGCTTGCTAGATGCTCGCTCTTTTGCTATGCCTATGCTACGATACCTACCACTTGCTTATCATGCCTCCCAAATTGCCATGTCAAACCTCTAACCCACCATATCCTAGAAAACCGTTGTTTGGCTATGTTACTGCTTTGCTCAGCCCCTCTTATAGCGTTGCTAGTTGCAGGTGAACATTGGAGACCGTTCCTTGTTGGAACATGTTTATTGTTGGGATATCATCATATTATCTTGTTTATCTTAATGCACCTATATACTTGGTAAAGGGTGGAAGGCTCGGCCTTATGCCTTGTGTTTTGTTCCACTCTTGCCGCCCTAGTTTACGTCATATCGGTGTTATGTTCCCGGATTTTGCGTTCCTTACACGGTTGGGTTATAATGGGAACCCCTTGACAGTTCACCTTGAATAAAACTCCTCCAGCAATGATCAACCTTGGTTTTACCATTCGCCACCTAGCCTCTTTTTCCCTTGGGTTTCCGGAGCCCAAGGGTCATCTTTATTAAACTCCCCCCCCCCCCGGGCCAGTGCTCCTCTGAGTGTTGGTCCAAACTAGAGCCCCTTGCAGCGCCACCTCGGGGAAACTCGAGGGTTGGTTTTAGTTGTACGGATTGCTTATCCGGTGTGCCCTGAGAACGAGATATGTGCAGCTCCTATCGGGATTTGTCGGCACATTCGGGTGGTGTTGCTGGACTTGTTTTACCATTGTCGAGGATGTCTTGTAACCGGGATGCCGAGCCTGATCGGATTATCTTGAGAGAAGGAATATCCTTTGTTGACCGTGAGATCTTGTGATGGGCCAAGTTGGGACTCCCCTGTAGGGATTTGAACTTTCGAAAGCGGTGCCCGCCGTTATGGGCAGATTGGAATTTTTCAATGTCCAGTTGTAGATAACCTGAAACTTAACTTAATTAAAATGCACCAACCGCGTGTGTAACCGTGATGGTCTCTTCTCGGCGGAGTCCGGGAAGTGAACACGGTGTTGGAGTAATGCTTGACGTAGGTTATTCTAGGATCACTTCTTGATCATAGTTGATCGACCGTGCTTTGGCCTTCTCTTCTCGCTCTCTTTTGCGAGTATGTTAGCCACCATATATGCTAGTCGCTTGCTGCACCTCCACATCATACCTTTGCCTTACCTATAAGCTTAAATAGTCTTGATCACGAGGGTGTGAGATTGCTGAGTCCCTATGACTCATAGATTACTTCCAAAACCAGATGCAGGGACCGATGATACCGCTCCAGGTGATGCGCTTGAGCTCAACTGGGAGTTCGATGAAGACTCTCGTCGTTACTACGTGTCTTTTCCCAGATGATCAGTAGTGGTGCCAAGTTGGGGCGATCGGGGACTTTGTCGCATTTGGGGGTTGATCTTTATTTTGGTTCCGTAGTCGGACCTTGAGTGTATTGGATGAATGTAATGACTTATTTATGTATTTGTGTGACGTGGCGAGTGTAAGCCAACTATGTACCTTTCCCCTTTATTTATGTACATGGGTTGTTTGCGAAGATTACCTCACTTGCGACGTTGCTTTCAATGTGGTTATGCCTCTAAGTCGTGCTTCGACACGTGGGAGATATAGCCGCATCGAGGGCGTTACAGCATGGCTGAGCCAGCAGGCCGTACGATCCATCTTCACCAACAAAGCATCCAAGACCCTCGCGAGGGGGACCAAGCCTCGCGAGGCGGACGACGCAAGACCTCCTCTGGAGTGTCCTAGCTAGGCAGGCTCACGAGGAGCAGAGATATCAAGGCAAGGCGAACCACATGAGGCTCTCATGACGTGAGCCGTGACGATCGACGCCAGGTGGGCGCCAGCGTGCGCAGCGTCCTTGTTTCCTCTTTGGTGCAAAGGGGGCAAGCATAGCCGCGGAGTACCAAGGCCTCAGGCAATGGTTGCCATTTAGGTGCAACAAGACCATGACCATGGACTGCAAGACGGAGGTCATCCTGGAGCCTAGAGTAGCGTCACCACCAGAACTTTGTGCAGGCGCAGACTACTTTTGTCAGGATAGCTTGTACTAGCTGTCCCCCTTCAAATTAGCCCACCATTGTTGGCTCCCTTCCCGCTCGATATTTGGGAAGAGGACCAGGGCCTCTATAAATAGGACTAGCCACCACGGTGTAGGGGAGGATCTCATCTTGGCTAGAGAGACCACCCCCACGCACACAAGCTCACCGAGCTCAAGAATGCCTCAACCTCAGGAGGCCGTTCTTCCCTTGTATTGTTCATCATCAGCCCAAGAGGCAATCCACCACCACCACACTGGAGTAGGGTATTACACCACAACGGTGGCCCAAACCAGTATAAACCCTGTGTCCTTCTGTGTTGTGAGTTCATCGAGTTTGTCTGCAAGATCCTAGCGAGCTAGAGCGTAGATCGGTTGGAGGGAAAGACTTCGCGCGCACCCTAGTGTTCGAACCTTAAGGGTTTGTCGAAACCCCACACCCCGACAATCTCGACCGTGAAAACGGGTTCAAGAAGCTGCCAGCGGGTGCCGACGTCACATCTGCCAAGGAGAAAGCCACTTCCCGGGCCGCCAGGGTTCTTCACGTCCAAACGGCTTCACCTAGCCCTCAGACCAAGTAACAGGTCATTGTTGCTCTTGTGTTACCCTGTAGTAAGACATGAAGTGCACTTCGCGTTTAGGGCATTGTATCTTTGGTGTTCGCGTGGAACTGATATTCCTTGCTGAATCTTAAATGTGTGTTTATCCCTTTGAACTTTATATGTTTGCGTTCACATGATCAATCCCTATGTCTGTTCCGGATGCCTGACGGTATCATATTGCCGCGATTGTCGTAAGGGTCTGGCCCTTAACACTCATCTTGGCGTGGATGTATCCCGGCAGGTTTTTCGTTGGTAGCTTCCGATGCGGCCTCTTGTCTTGTGAGCATGGCTCAGGACAGGACAATGGTGCGATCAAAGAAACTATCCAAGGTTCCATCACATGAGGGCTTTTCACGATACAAACGCTTACTCAAGCCAAGGGATTAACAGTCGCAAGAATCTAAAATGCAGCAAAAGGAACGATGATGTGGACTTAGCTTTCGTTTTCAGTTCTTTCTCCCTCTACCGGGCCACGCCTGCTCGGCGTGCCAGCGATGTCCGGAACGATGGAAACCGAACAGGGCAGTTCCCTTGTTCCCTGCAGGGGCCAACACACATCGAGTGTGCCTGGCGGGTAGTGGGGGTATGGCGCTGGACTCTTCTGGTCCCCTCCCCTTCCCCCTTTTTTTCTTTTAAGAAGCCTGGTGGCAGCCGTCACATCGGTCATGCCAATGCTAACAGCCCCACTGGAGTGGGCTCGCCAGGGGATCAACCAACCGATTCATACCGGCGCTTCACCCAGGATTCCTTGAAATGCAGTAAATACTGGACCGAGTATCACGCGGTAGTCATCGACATTGATGATGCCAGGCCCTACCCGGCTCGGCCACTGATGAAGGGAAGGGACGGAAAAGAGACACCTTGCATCTGCACGTCTTGTCCCCCTTCTTTCTTTTATTCGGCGCCCGAATGGCGGGCATGCCGCATGGGCCACCGAGAGGAGCATACCGCCGCCAGCGCCAATCTTTGCTGTAGGCATGCTTACGGCGGAAGGAGGTGACGAATAATGCGGGTGCGGGGATGGCCCCGCTTAACCTTCATATCTTCATAGGCGCCGCAAATGCCCAAGGCTTCACGTGGCTACCACGGATAGACGCGTTGTACATGCTTTCAGGTTCATGCCTGTGATCCCCCTACCTGGTGTCCCAAAGATGTCGTGGGGAAACCACAGCCACCTATGGGACCAAAGGCTCCTTGCTGTTTCGGTAGGGGGGATATCACGTTGCACAAAGAGCAGAGGAGCATGGGACTGCACGGCAGAGATTACACAAGCAAATTTACCTAGGTTTGGGCTACCATGAGGTGTAAAACCCTACTCCTGCTTTGGTGGATTGATGGTGGAACGATAGTGGTGGAGCGTAGTACACTTGCCCGGCAGGGTTGCCTCGGGGCGGCAGTGGCTACGCGCATATGAATGCATGGTATCCAACCTTCTAACCCCTGTTACGGTTTCCATGGGCCTCATTTTATTGGTTAAGGGGTCACCACAATGGCAATGTAGTCATTATGCACTAACAAGATAGCAAATAGTGCTATCACACGTAACCCTACAAGCTGATAGGGCACACTAAATGCGTCGCTCGGCGTCACATCATCTCTTGCCCGGCAAATCTAGCCGGGCTATCTTGACAGCTTCACACCTGCTTGCTTGACACGTCGTAGGATGGGTGTCGCTTATAGGTATCCCCTGTAGAAAGAGGCCGCCATGTGGCGAATGGCTGCCACTTAGTCACTTTGCGGCTTGACACCACATCGATTGACGACGTGGGTCGTGGAGGAGTAGTTGGGTGAGGTGGTTTTGCCTCCGTGAGCCCCGGCAAGCCCTACCCGGGGACGCCTGGGACATTCTCTTCCGGGGTCAACTCCGTCCTCACCGAGCTCGCCTGCCCGGCAAGGGAGGTTTCTCTCCTGGTGACATCTTACTTCTCTGGCTTGATGTTGGTCCTCTTGATCTGCATGTTGGTCCTTCGAAAATATTGGTCTCTGGCACTCTGCTATGGCGTTGGTTTGTCCGTGCACGGGTCAGGGAAAAATATATACCCCTGTCTATTTTGAACGACACCATCCTGGTTAGCCAGTCATCTTATATGTGAATTATATCATGCCATACTTGTTTTATTACGTATTAAATTTGTCAATAATTTTAGTACATTCAATTACTCTTCCTATGCATCACCCATTCGACATGGTCATGGAAAAATCTAGAGTGAAAATGAGGTCTTCATAGCAGACAATGATATGTGACGAAGCACATGTCTTGCTGGTTACAGATAGCTACTCAGAGGAGGATTCAGAGACAGATGACCAGTCCTATTTCCCCCTGAGGTGCATGCTCTAACTTGGCAGGGTTATATTGGTCATATCGTCCATATGGTGTCTTTCATTGGCATGTGATTTGCTTAGTTTAGACATGCTTTGTGTGAATGCCACCTGTTTAGTGTCTAATTACCATATATGTGAATTTTGCAATGCCATCTTGTTGCAAGACATTATATATGTGGATCATGCAATGCTATCTTGTTGCAAGGAATTATGTATGGGAATTACGCAATGCCATGCTGTTTAGCCAAGCGTCATATATGTGAATTATATCATGCCATCCTTTTTTTCTCTTAATCATTCCATTTGTTGATGATGTTTCTATGTTCAACTGCTCTTCCTGTGCATCAACCATTTGAATTGGTGATGGAAAAATATGGAGTGAAAAAAAGGTCTTCAGAGTAGACAATGCTACCTACTGAAGCAGATATCTTACTTGTTACAAATAGCTCCTCAGAGGAGGATTCAGAGGCAGATGGCCAGTCCAATTTTCCCCTTGAGGTGTATGCTCAAACTCGGTAGGGTTATATTACTCATATCGTGCATATGTTGTCTTGCAATGCTTAGTTTTTACATCATATACACAATATTGAATGCCATCATTCTAGTTGACACATCATATATGCGATTGCCCTCTACTCACTTGCTTAGTATATAAATCATATATTTGATTTATATCATGCCATGATGTTTACATAGACAACATGTATCTGAATTATGGCATGACAATCCATTTTCTAAAGACATAACATAGTTATATCATCTTATCCTGTTAACATACTATTCATATTTTGAATTATGTTATTCTATCCATGAATTATATCATGCCATCATGTTTCCATCGATGGCATGTTTGTGAATTATGGCATGCCAACCACTTTAATAGACACATCATATAGTTATGTCATGTCATCATGTTTACATAGTCATCATATTTTGATGTCATTCTGTCCTGTTTAGTTTGCCATCATGTATGTGAAATTGTGTCAGGCTATTATGTTTAATTAGCCATCATATATGTGAAATTATGTCATGCTATCATGTTTCGTTAGACAACATAAATTTGAATTATTTCATGCCCTGTTTTCTTCCCTACTATCCATTGCACCTGTCTATCTTACAATGTCTATACATTCAATTACTTTTCTTGTTTACCAGCCGTTTGAATTGGAGGGCGTGATGGCAGTATCTATGGGAGTAAAACCACAGTCTTCGGAAAAGATCGTGCTACCTGTCGATGCAGATAGAACCACGGTTGTACTTGCCCAAGAACTAGCCCCCCAACACATAACCTGGACTCACGCAGATTGTACCCCTACTCAGTTGGACAGAGAAGCAGCTACACTCCTTCTAACCCCAACCCCAGTAGACAGTAACTCAATTCCAGTTGACACAATATCGTCTCCACCACAGATTACCCAAACACGAGCAGTTAGTAAGGCAACTGCCATGCCCAAAGCACGAGGACCACCACTCCGAACCCCAAGTCAATGCTTAAAGCAGAAGAAGAATTGTTCTCAGATCAGGTTCCGTAGCTATGGTTCATACTCCTTTGCTCTTGCATCACTGTATTTACTCATACCAACTAATTTCAAATTTGAAGGATGCCATTAAAAATCCAATGGCACAACAGGTATGTTTTAAACCTATTTCTTTAACGTGTTTGCTGTTGCAACTTGCTCTATGTTGATTTCAGTCTCAATTGAATAAACAGTTATGTTCTCATGCCATGCACAATACAAGTGTTGTTATTGATGTGTAGTTTCCCACACTTATATTTTCTCTATGATGCTTTGTCTTAAACATATATGATTTGAACTGTCTCTATCTTGATTTAGCAACATAAACTAGAATGATATAAACCATACAGTGACCATACTACATAGATATATGTTTGTTTCATGTTGTTATCATGTCCACCTTACTACTGAACTGGTTTACCAAAATGAGTTTCATATACAACATGGTAAACATGTGATGTGTCTGCTTGTTTCTCTTTTAGAATGCAGACACAATATTGGAGAAGAGTACCCAATTATGCAATGGTAAAGGAAGTAATGCATATAAGGTTCAAGATAGTCAGACATTGACCAGAAACTATCTTGAAGACAGTGAGACAACCCCAAAGTCCTGTCTTGATGTAGTGTTAAATTTAGTGGCCAATACTGCTGGCACCAGCTCTTCAAACTCGCTACCTGAATCGGTTCGACTTCTTGAGTCTCAACTTGAAGTTGAAAGACATCGATCAGATGTGCTGCGACAGGAAGCCGAAGGACTGAGGAAGTTCCTGCAGAACTCAAATGCATATTATTTGGTGCATTAGAAAGCGATGGAGGATTTAATCTTGCTAAGCGTCTTACGAGCATGGTGGATACCCAAGATATTGTTTCTTGAGCTCTTGTGAAGTGGTTTCAGTGCTGGACTTGTTTTGTTGCGGCGTTTATTTGCACTGGTCGCCAACTTTGAGAACTAGTGTATGTAATATGCTGCTTTGTTCCCCATATTTGCACTGATGGCGAACTTTGGTGCCCAGTGGATGTAATATGTGTAATAGCCGTGATAGCCTAGCGTAAGTTGCTTGCTTCTTTATTTCCTTGTTGTCTTGTTTATTTGTTTGCTTGTAGTTAGTGCAGTTCATTTTCCGCAGTTTGCTAGTGGCTGCAATAACCTATTTTTTAAAACTAGGCCACAATAACCATGGGCTACATATTTATAACCCACAAGTATAGGGGGTCGCAATAGTTTTTGAGAGTAGAGTATTCAACCCAAATTTATTGATTCGACACAAGAGCAGCCAAAGAATATTCTCAAGTATTAGCATTTGAGTTGTCAATTCAACCACACCTGAAATACATAATATCTGCCGCAAAATATTTAGTCGCAAAGTAGTATGAAAGTAACGGTAACAGTGGCAAAAGTAACAGTAGCAGTTTTGTAGCAATCGTAACAGTGGCAACGGGAAAGTAATGGAGCAAAGATCAATATGAAATGAACTCATATGCAATGGATCAATGATGGATAATTATGTCGGATGGAATTCATCATGCAATAGTTATAACATAGGGTGACATAGAACTAGCTCCAGTTCATCTATATAATGTAGGCATGTAATCCAAATATAGTCATACGTGCTTATGGAAAAGAACTTGCATGACATCTTTTGTCCTACCCTCCCATGGCAGTGGAATCCTATTGGAAACTAAGAAATATTAAGGCTTCCTTTTAATAGAGAACCGTACCAAAGCATTAGCACTTAGTGAATACATGAACTCCTCAAACTACGGTTATCATCGGGAAGTGTGCCGACTATTGTCTCTTCGGGGTTGCCGGACCATAACACATAGTAGGTGACTATAACTTGCAAGATAGGATCAAGAACACAAAATATATTCATGAAAACATAATAGGTTCAAATCTGAAATCATGGCACTCGGGCCCTAATGACAAGCATTAAGCATAGCAAACTCATAGCAATCATCATTCTTAGAACATAGTGGATACTAGGGATCAAACCCTAACAAAACTAAGTCGATTACATGGTAAATCTCATCCAACCCATCACGGTCCAGCAAGCCTACGATGGAATTACTCATGAACGATGTTGAGCATCATGAAATTGGTGATGGAAGATAGCTAATGATGACGATGGCGACGATTTCCCATCTCCAGAGCCCAAAACAGACTCTAGATCTGCCCTCTCGAGGAAGAACAAGGCTTGGCGGCAGCTCCATACCGTAAAATGCAATGAATCCTTCTCTCTGATTTTTTCTCCCCGAACGTGAATATATGGAGTTGGAGTTGAGGTCGGTGGATGCTCAGGGGGCCCACAAGGACAGAGGGCGCGCCCCCGCCCTTATGGGCAGGTTGTGGGCCCCCTTAGGTTGATTCTTTCGCCAATATTTTCTTTTTATTCCAAAACTGATCTCTGTGAAGTTTCAGGTCCTTACGAGAACTTTTATTTCTGCACAAAAGTAACACCATGGCAATTCTACTGAAAACATCGTTAGTCCAGGTTAGTTCCATTCAAATCATGCAAATTAGAGTTCAAAACAAGGGCAAAGAATTTGGAAAAGTAGATACGATGGAGACGTACCAACTCCCCCAAGCTTAACCCATTCCTTGTCCTCAAGCAATTCAGTTGACAAACTAAAAATGATAAAGAGAAACTTCTACAAACTCTATTTGATATTGTTGTTGTAAATATGTAAAGCCAGGTATGCTTTCATTGTCAACATAACAACCAATATATCGCGGTATCTTCCATGTTACATACATTATAGGCGGTTCCCAAATAGAATGGTGAAGTTTGTACTCCCCCACCACCAACAAGCACACTCCATGGCTGGTCCGAAACAACGGGTACCGTCCAACTAACAATAGTCCTCGGGGAGTTTTGTTTGCAATTATTTTGATTTGATTTGAGCATGGGACTGGGCATCCCGGTTGCTAGCCATTCTCTGTGAATGATGAGCGGAGTCCACTCATCGTGAGAATAACCCACCTAGCATGGAAGATATTGACAGCCCTAGTTGGTACATGAGCGATTCGAGCATACAAAACAGATTATCATTTGAAGGTTTATAGTTTGGCACATGCAAATTTACTTGGAACGGCAGGTAAATACCGCATATAGGAATGTATGGTGGACTCATATGGAACAACTTTGGGTCTAAGGAAGTGGATGCACAAGCAGTATTCCCGCTTAGTACAAGTGAAGGCTAGAAAAAGACTGGGAGTGACCAACTAGAGAGCGACAGCAGTCATAAACATGCATTGAGATTAACCAACAGTGAATACAAGCATGAGTAGGATATAAATCACCGTGAACATAAATATCGTGGAGGCTATGTTGAGTTTGTTTCAACTGCATGTGTGAACATGTGCCAAGTCAAGCCACTCGAATCATCCAAAGGAGGATACCATCCTATCATACTACATCATCACCATTTTAAAAGCATGTTGGCACGCAAGGTAAACCATTATAAACTCCTAGATAATTAAGAATGGCATGAGTAACTATAATCTCTAATTGTCATTGCAAACATGTTTCATTCATAATATGCTGAATCCGAAACGATGAACTAATCATATTTACAAAAACAAGATAGGTCGAGTTCATACCAGCTTTTCCTCATCTCAATCATTTCATCATATATAATCATTATTGCCTTTCACTTGCGCGACTGAACGGTGTGGATAATAATAATAGTGCACGTGCATTGGACTAAGCTAGAATCTGCAAACATTCAAAGGAGAAGACAAGGTAATATGGGCTCTTTGTTAGATCAACAATAATGCATATGAGAGCCACTCAACATTTTCATCGTGGTCTTCTCCTCTCAACCCCCAAAGAAAAGGAAAGAATGTCAAAGAAACATACTGAAATGTTTTTAGATTTTTTATTTTTCTAAAGAAGGTAAAACAAGAACAAGAAAAACGATTTACACGGGAAAGCTCCCAACAAGAAAAAGAAGAACGAGAAATCTTTTTGGGTTTTCTTTTAATATTACAACTAAGCATGCATAGAAAGTAAACTAACTACAACTAATGTTTTTTGTTTTTTCTTAAGCTTTTTCAAACACACAAGAAGAATGCAGGAAAAAGAAATAAACTAACATGGATAATACAATGAAAAAGTATGAACACCGATAACTGAAAGGAGTGTGTGAACATGAATGTAATGCCGGTGCGAAATACGTACTCCCCCAAGCTTAGGCTTTTGGCCTAAGTTGGTCTATGCCCATGGATCAAAGTAGCCCTCTCCGGTGTACTGAGGAGCATCCTGGAGGTTCCACTGGTTAGCGAGCTCATTTGGCCCCCACTGATAAATAGACTCTTGATATTAATCAGGTGATGGCCCTGGCTCAAGAACTAGGATCGTGTCCCATCCTAGTATGCGTGAATGTCCACGGGCAAAACCAAATACCTGCCTAAATGAATATCGAACAAAGCAGGTGCAGGCAAGGTAATAATCTGAAAAGTATCCTCGATAAATATCAAGTTATAAATGAGTCTCTTTTCCTCATCATAGCGAATAAACTTATGTGCTACCATGCTTTCATAATCTAAGTATATAGTAGGTATCAGTCTCTCCTCTTTCTCATGATGCCTAATGGGTATCTCAAAGCGTTTAGCAAGGCGGGAGGTGAAGATACCTCCAAAAATAGGACCCTTTGTATGGTTTAAACTCAACCGTTTAGCAACCATAGCGCCTAAACTGAAAGTTCTATCACGAAGTAAAGCATGGCGCAAAATGGCAAGGTCGGGAGTACTAAGACCTCCACTGTCCCCGCGACCAATTAAACATCTCCTAGCAAATAATGAGTAGTAGCGTAAAACACGAAAAATGCAAACTAGCCACTCTTGCTTTTGATACCCTTCACATTTCCCCTATGGTTACTTCATTAATAAAATCTTCCACATCTCTAGGACGTGGTTCCTAGATGCTACCTTCATAAGGTAATTTACAAACCTCACAAAAGTCATAAAGCATCATCTCTTTATGCTCATCATATAAGTAAAACTCTACCGTGGGTGGTGATCTCCTAGCGTGAAAATGAAAATTTTACATGAAAGTATTAGTGAGGAGGAGATACTGATCACACTGTTCATGGATGAAGTCGGTGATGCCTGCATTCTCAGCCAAATAATAGAAATCCTTATAAATTCCGACTGCCTGTAAGAATGCATCACATGGCCATTGACACGGCCGAATCTCTGCGGCGCGAGGAAGATTATACTTGGGCTTCTCTTTCTCCTTATTTTCTTTTTCCTTCGAACTGCGGCTCGAGGAACCTCTCAACAATCTCCTCATCATTTTCTCCCTCTGAAATTTTTAGTGACTCAAAATAAAAGTGAACAAAACTCAACAAAATTGATAGCAGCTACTCCTACAGGTGCCTAGAGGCTATATCATGCATCAAAACTACTTTGGACCATATAAATTTGACATGCAAGCTCAAGAACGAGGTCACCACAGCAGCAAAATTTTGCAACAAATAAAGCACTAGAACAAAAACTAGTTGGACCATTGGAGGAGTCAGAAAACCGAAGAAAAGTCTCCCAAAGCACTTTTGTGAATGGAGCTTTGAGCAAGGAGATCGAAAATGGCAACAAAATGAGCAAAAATAAGTGCATGGGTGCTGGAATAAGTGGAGGGGACCCACATGGGGCGCACAAGGTCGGGGGCATGCCCAGGGCGGTAGGCCGCGCCCTCCACCCTTGTGGCCCACTGGTGAGGCCCCCTGATATGTGTTGAGTGCCAGAAATTCTAAAATATTCTACAAAAAATCACACTAAATTTTGAGGGCATTTGGAGAACTTTTATTCTGGGGACATTTTTATTTCACCGATAATTCAGAAAATGGATAGAATATATTATTTTTGCTTTATTCAATCTAAATGACAGAAAGAAAAAGATGGTTACAGAGAGTTGTGCCTTCTAAATTCATCCATCTCATGTTCATCAAAATGGTTACAAAGAGTTGTGCCTTCTAAATTCATCCATCTCATGTTCATCAAAAATAATCCATTAACAAGGTTGATCAAGTCTTATTAACAAACTTCTTCCGAATGACATGAAACCAGAGAATTTTCGAATAACACTAGGTTACTTCAACAGGGATATGCATGTCCCCAACAATAAGAATATCATATTTCTTTTTGACTGTAGGAAGAGGGAATTCAAAACCTCCAATAGTAATAGTTGAAAATTTTCCAATAGAATTGATATTATGAGCTTGAGGTTGTTTCTTTGGGAAGTGTACCATATGCTCATTACCATTAACATGAAAAGTGACATTGCCTTTCTTGCAATCAATAACAGCCCTGGCAGTATTCAAAAAGGGTCTACCAAGGATGATCGACATACTGTCGTCCTTGGGAATATCAAGAATAACAAACTCCGTTAAGATAGTAACATTTGCAACCACAATAGGCACATCCTCACAAATACCGATGGTACAGCAGTTGATTTATCAGCCATTTGCAAAGAGATTTTATTAGGTGTCAACTTGTTCAATTCAAGTCTATGATATAAAGAGAAAGGCATAACACTAACACCAGCTCCAAGATCACATAAAGCATTTTTAACATAGTTTCTTTTAATGGAGCATGGTATAGTTGGTACTCCTGGATCTCCAAGTTTCGTTCGTATTCCACCCTTAAAATTATAATTATCAAGCATGCTGGAAATTTTAGCTTCCTGTATCTTTATTTTATTTGTAACAATATCTTTCATATACTTAGCATAAGGAGGCATTTTAAGCATATCAGTCAAACGCATACGCAAAAAGATAGGTCTAATCATGTCAGCAAAGCGCTCAAAATCCTCATCATACTTTTTCTTGGATGTCTTAGGAGGAAAGGGCATGGGTTTCTGAATCCATGGTTCTCTTTCTTTACCATCTTTCTTAGCAACGAAGTCTCTCTTATCATAACGTTGATTCTTTGATTGTGGGTTATCAAGATCAACAGCAGGTTCAATCTCTACATCATTATCATTACTAGGTTGAGCATCGACATGAACATCATTATTAACATTATCACTAGGTTCATGTTCATCACCAGATTGTGTCTCAGCATCAGAAATAGAAATATCATTGGTATTCTCAAGTGTGTCTATAGTAGGTTCACTAGCATGCAAAGTCCTATCAGTTTTCTTTTTCTTTTTATCAGAAGGACTAGGTGCATCAGTATTAATTCTCTAAGAATCTTGCTCAACTCTCTTAGGATGGCCCTCAGGATACAAATGTTCCTGGGTCATTTTACCACCTCTAGTCGTAATCCTAACAACATTATCATTATTCTTACTATTCAACTCATTAAACAAATCATCTTGTCCTTTAAGTACTTGTTCTACTTGAGTTGTGACCATGGAAGCATGTTTACTGAGAAGCTTAAGATCATTAACCATTCTACTCATATAATCACCCAAGTGGTCAAGCATGTTAGCATTACATTTCAATTGTCTACTAACATAAGCATTGAATTTTTCTTTTTTAACAATAAAATTATCAAACTCATCCAAGCATTGACTAGAAGACTTATTATGAGGAATGTCACCTTCATCAAATCTATGGAGAGAGTTTACCTCTACTACCTATGTCGGGTTATCAATATCATGTACTTCTTCAATAGGTGATAGATTCTTAACATCTTCAGCTCTAATACCTTTTTCTTTCATAGATTTCTTTGCCTCTTGCATATCTTCAGGACTGAGAAATAGAATACCCCTTTTCTTAGGAGTTGGCTTAGGAGTTGGTTCAGGAAGTGTCCAATCATTATCATTACTCAATATATTATTCAATAGCAATTCAGCTTGCTCAACAGTTCGTTCCCTGAAACAAAACCAGCACAACTATCGAGGTGGTCTCTGGAAGCATCGGTTAGTCCATTATAAAAGATATCAAGTATTTCATTTTTCTTGAGACGATGATCAGGCAAAGCATTAAGTAATTGGAGAAGCCCCCCCCCCAAGCTTGTGGGAGACTCTCTTCTTCAGTTTGCACAAATTTAAATATTTCCCTTAGGGCGGCTTGTTTCTTATGAGCGGGGAAATATTTTGCATCGAAGTAGTAAACCGTATCCTAGGGACTACACACACAACCAGGAGCAAGATAATTAAACCATAACTTAGCATGACCCTTTAATGAGAAAGGAAACAATTTAATAATATAGTAATAGCGATTTTTTACTCATGAGCAAATAGGGAGGCTATATCATTCAATTTAGTGAGTTGTGCCACAACAATTTCAAATTTATAACCACAGAAAGGATCAGATTCAACCAAAGTAATTAACTCATGACGATAGAGATATGATAATCCTTATCGGTAACAAAGATGGGTGAGGTAGCAAAATTGGAATCATATCTCGTTCTAGCATTCAAGGATTTTATTTTAGCTTAGCTAATAGTTTCTTAAGATCTTCTCTATCATTCCAAGCAAAGAAGTCTCTAGCAATTTCTTCATCCATAACATAACCCTCAGGTACAATAGGCAATTCATATCTAAGGGGAGAATCATAATCTTCAGTTTCAATAATATCATCAGTTTCAGTAATTTTATTCTCTCTAACCCTAGCAAGTTGTTCATCAAGAAATTCACCTAGTGGCACAGTATTATCAACCCGAGAAGTAGTTTCATCATAAGCATCATGCGTAGCAGAAGTGGCATCATCAATAACATGCGACATATCGGAATCAATAGCAGGTGTAGGTGTCGCAAGTTTACTCAAAACAGAAGGAGAATCAAGTGGAGAGCTAGATGGCAGTTCCTTCCCTCCCCTCGTAGTTGAGGGAAAAATCTTGGTTCTTTGATCTTTCAAATTCCTCATAGTGATCAATAGATATAAATCCCAAGTGACTTAGAGAATATAGCTATGCTCCCGGGCAACGGTGCCAGAAAAAGGTCTTCATAACCCACAAGTATAAGGGATCGCAACAGTTTTCGAGGGTAGAGTATTCAACCCAAATTTATAGATTTGACACAAGGGGAGCCAAACAATATTCTCAAGTATTACCAGCTGACTTGTTAATTCAACCACACCTGAAAGACTTAATATCTGCAGCAAAATATTTAGTAGCAAAGTAGTATGAAAGTAACGGTAATAGTGGCAAAAGTAACCATAGTAGTTTTTTAGCAATCGTAACAGTGGCAACGGAAAAGTAACGGAGCAAAGATCAATATGAAATGAAGTCATAGGCAATGGATCAATGATGGATAATTATGTCAGATGGCATTCATCATGCAACAGTTATAACATAGGTGACACAGAACTAGCTCCAATTCATCAATATATTGTAGCCATGTATTCCGAATATAGTCATACATGCTTATGGAAAAGAACTTGCATGGCATCTTTTTTCCTACCCTCCCTTGGCAGCGGGGTCCTATTGGAAACTAAGGGATATTAAGGCCTCCTTTTAATAGAGAACCGGACCAAAGAATTAGCACTTAGTGAATACATGAACTCCTCAAACTAAGTGTTAATTCTTTGACATCCCCATCCAACCCATCATGGTCTAGAAAGCCTACGATGGAATTACTCACGCATGGCGGTGAGCATCATGAAATTGGTGATGGAGGATTGTTGATGATGACAGTGGCGACGATTTTCCCTCTCCGGAGCCCAAAACAGACTCTAGATCTGCCATCCCGAGGAAGAACAGGGCTTGGTGGCAGCTCCATATCGTAAAACTTGATGAATCATTCTCTCTGATTTTTTTCTCCATGAACGTTATTAAATGGAGTTGGATTTGAGGTCGGTGGAGGTCCAAGGGGCCCACAAGGATAGAGGGGGTGCCCCAGCGGGTTGGGTGCGCCCCCACCCTTGTGGCTAGGGTGTGGGCCCCCTTCGGTTGATTCTTTCACCAATATTTTTTATTTATTCCAGAACTGATCTCTGTGAAGTTTCAGGTCATTCCGAGAACTTATATTTCTCCAAAAAAATAACACCATGCCAATTCTGCTGAAAATAACGTCAGTATGGGTTAGTTCCATTCGAATCATGCAAATTAGAGTCCAAAACAAGGGCAAAAGAGTTAGGAAAAGTAGTTACGATGGAGACGTATCACATATCTACTATAGAAACAATGGGCCTTCTTTGGCCTGTAGAATCAGTGGGCCTTCTATGGGCCGTATGATCGATTGGCCAAACATGGCCAATAACGGACCGCATTATGGGTCGTAAATGGGCTAGAGTTGGAATCGTCCGTTCATGGGCCGACCATAACAGGCTGTCGTTAATCAGCCATATTTGTTGACGCTATGAAAATGGCCCAACGGTTTAACGAGCCACAAATGGGCTGACTTTAACCACGGGTTGAATTTGTCCCACAACCGGAATAGGCCAGTAATGGGCCGTAAGTATTCGAATGCTACAAATCAGCCCAAGAATAAATGGGCCCTGAGAAGGCCGAAAGATAACACAGGCCGGAAATGGCCCAATCGAATAATGTGCCATTAATGGGTATAAAGTTATACACTATTCGTTACGGGCGAGTTTCACCATGGGCCGTTAATGGGCCAAGAGTTACAAAGGGCCTCATATGGGTTGAAAGACGTCATGGGCCATACATGGGTCGGAAGTTACAGCGGGTGAGGGAGTCCTGGGTTAGGGGCTGTCCGGATGGCCGGACTATACCTTTGGCCGGACTCCTGGACTATGAAGATACAAGATTGAAGACTTCGTCCCATGTTCGGAAGGGACTTTCCTTGGCGTGGAAGGCAAGCTTGGAGATACGGATATGTAGATCTCCTACCATTGTAACCGACTCTGTGTAACCCTAGCTCTCTCCGGTGTCTATATAAACCGGAGGGTTTTAGTCCGTAGGACGAACAACAATCATACCATAGGCTAGCTTCTAGGGTTTATCCTCTCTCATCTCGTGGTAGATCTACTATTGTACTACCCATATCATCAATATTAATCAAGCAGGACGTAGGGTTTTACCTCCATCAAGAGGGCCCGAACCTGGGTAAAACATCGTGTCCCCAGCCTCCTGTTACCATCCGACCTAGACACACAGTTCGGGACCCCCTACCCGAGATCCGCCGGTTTTGACACCGACATTGGTGCTTTGATTGAGAGTTCCTCTCTGTCGTCGCTTTTAGGCCCGATGGCTTCTCCGATCATCAATAGCGATGTGATCCAGGGTGAGACTTTTCTCCCCGGACAGCTCTTCGTATTCGGCGGCTTTGCACTGCGGGCCAATTCGCTTGGTCATCTGGAGCAGATTGAAAGCTATGCCCCTGGCCATCAGGTCAGATTTGGAAGTTTGAACTACACGGCCGACATCCGCAGAGACTTGATCTTCGACGGATTCGAGCCACAGCGAGGTGCGCCGCACTGTCACGATGGGCATGATTTAGCTCTACCGCCGAACAGTGCCCTGGAGGCCGCACTCGTGTCCGCTCCGACCCCTAGCTCAGAGCCGATCACACCAACCGAGGATGGGTGGTTAGACACCGCCTCGGGGGCTGCAATCTCTATGGCGATCGAGCCGAACACCAGCCCTATTCTCTGCGAAGCCCGTGACTCCAAGGAGCCGGACTCCTCTCCAGGCTCCGAGCCCTCTGCGCCCCGATCGATCGAACCCGATTGGGCGCCAATCATGGAGTTCACTGCCACGGACATCTTTCGGCACTCGCCCTTCCGCGATATTCTGAATTCACTAAAGTCTCTCTCTCTGTCAGGAGAGCCCTGGATGGACTATGGTCGGCAAGGTTGGGATGCGGATGATGAAGAAATTCAAAGCCCACCACCCACTTCGTAGCCACTGTCAATGATTTAGCCGACATGCTCGACTTTGACTCTGAAGACATCGACAGTATGGACGTCGATGCAGGAGACGATCAAGAACCAGCGCCTATAGGGCACTGGAAAGCCACCTCATTGTATGATATATACATGGTGGACACCCCAAAAGAAGGCAATGGCGATGGAACAACGGAGGATGACCCCTCCAAGAAGCAGCCTAAGCGCCGGCGTCAGCGGCGCCGCTCTAAATCCCGCCAAAACAAAAACGGTGATTCCGGCACGGGGGATAATAACACCCCAGACAGTGCCGAAGACAACCACCTCCAGCAAGATTCAGCACAGGAGGATAGAGAAGCCAGCCCTCATGAGAGAGCGGCAGACAGAGAGGTCGAGGACGATAATTATATGCCTCCCTCCGAAGATGAGGCAAGCCTCGACGACGACGAATTTGTTGTGCCGGAGGATCCCGTCGAACAAGAGTGTTTCAAACACAGGCTTATGGCCATGGCGAGCAGCCTCAAGAAAAAACAGCAACACCTTAGAGCTGATCAAGATTTGCTAGCCGACAGATGGACTGAAGTCCTTGCGGCCGAAGAGTATGAACTCGAACACCCCTCCAAGAGCTACCCAAAGCGCGGGTTGCTACCCCAATTAGAGGACTAAGCACCTAAACCTACATCACAAGCGCATGATGCGGTCGACCGGCCACCCCGTGGCCGCGACAGACAGGCCTCTCGGCCCTCCACTCAGGCCGCACCCCGGCGCCGCTCAAAAACTACCAAGGCATGCGAAAATGCGCCAGACCTGCGAGATATATTGGAGGATAGGGCAAGGCAAACAAGATCGATCTACGGATCACGTGGGTGCCCCATGGCACAAGACGGTACTTGTCACACTGGATACAGTAAATCCGGCCGGGCCAAACACAGTAGACAAAGCTCGTTTGAGCTGCGTCGTGATGTAGCCAAATACAGAGGTGTCGCACACCCACTATGCTTCACAGATGAAGTAATGGATCATCAAATCCCCGAGGGTTTCAAACCCATGAACATCGAATCATACGATGCCACAACAGATCCTGCGGTATGGATCGAGGACTATCTCCTTCATATCCACATGGCCCGCGGTGATGACCTACACGCCATCAAATACCTCCCACTCAAGCTTAAAGGACCAGCTCGGCATTGGCTCAACAGCTTGCCAGCAGAATCAATTGGTTGTTGGGAGGACCTGGAAGCCACATTCCTCGACAATTTCTAGGGAACTTATGTGCGACCACCAGACGCCGATGACCTAAGCCACATAATTCAGCAGCCAGAGGAATCGGCCAGACAATTCTGGACACGGTTCCTAACCAAGAAAAATCAAATTGTCGACTATCCGGACGCAGAGGCCCTAGAAGCCTTCAAGCATAACATCCGCGACGAGTGGCTTGCGCGGCACCTAGGACAGGAAAAGCCGAAATCTATGGCAGCCCTCACGACACTTATGACCCGCTTTTGCGCGGGAGAAGACAGCTGGCTAGCTTGCAGCAATAACATGACCAAGAGCCCTGGTAATTCGGATACCAAGGACAGTTGTGGCAGGTCGCGTCGCAACAAGCAAAAGCGCCGCATTAACGATGACAATACTGAGGATACGACAGTTAATGCCGGATTCAAAGGCTCTAAACCCGGTCAGCGGAAAAAGCCATTCAAAAGAAATATTCCGGGCCCGTCCAGTTTGGACCGAATACTCGACCGCTCATGCCAGATACATGGCACCCCCGAAAAACCAGCCAATCACACCAACAGGGATTGTTGGGTGTTCAAGCAGGCAGGCAAGTTAAATGCCGAAAGCAGAGACAAGGGGCTGCATAGCGATGACGAGGAGGAGCCTTGGCCGCCGAACAACAGTGGATAGAAAGGTTTTCCCCCACAAGTGCAGACGGTGAACATGATATACGCAACCCACGTCCCCAAGAGGGAGCGGAATCATGCGCTAAGGGACGTATATGCGATGGAGCTAGTCGCCCCAAAGTTCAACCCATGGTCTTCCTGCCCGATCACTTTTGATCAAAGGGACCACCCCACTAGCATCCGTCATGGTGGATTCGCCGCATTGGTTCTAGACCCAATTATTGACGGATTTCACCTCACTAGAGTCCTTATGGATGGCGGCAGCAGCCTGAACCTGCTTTATCAGGATACAGTGCGGAAAATGGGCATCGATCCCTCGAGGATTAAACCCACCAGAACAACCTTTAAAGGCGTCATACCAGGTGTAGAGGCCAACTGTATAGGCTCAGTTACACTTGAAGTGGTCTTCGGATCTCCGGATAATTTCTGAAGCGAGGAGTTAATCTTCGACATAGTCCCGTTCCACAGTGGCTATCACGCACTGCTCGGGCGAACCGCATTTGCCAAGTTCAATGCGGTGCCACACTACGCATACCTCAAGCTCAAGATGCCAGACCCTCGAGGCGTCATCATGGTGAATGGAAACACTGAACGCTCTCTCCGAACAGAGGAGCATATGGCGACTATCGCAGCGGAAATACAAAGCAGCCTCTCAAGGCAATTCTCTGGTCCAGCCATTAAACGTGAAACACCGTCAAGCGCGCCCGGAGTAACCAACACCAAGACCGCCAGGCACGTTCAGAGCAAGCATAGCAATGCGTTCCCAACCCCAGCCCTCGCGAACTTGCGAAACCAGTGCTACACGTACATAACTACGCTCTGGAAATACCATGGGCACAGGGGGAGGGGCACCATCACGGCACGCCCGAAACGCGGCTTAAATCGCACTAGGGGCTCCCGATTTCTTAATTTTCTCTTATTTTGAGGACTCCATTCTTCAGAAGGCTTGTCCGGCAGTACAATTGCCGCACAAACGATACAACCAGGGAAGCAGAAAGCTACGCCGCACTACGGAACTCTAAGGTGGTCTCTATAACAAGCAGTATACCTGTTTCGCATAGCATTCCGCAGCTCGCCCCTAGAAAGGACATATTTGATAGTCCCATCTCTTGCTTATTGCACTATTTGTATCGTTCTGCTTTGATTGCAGCTTTTTAAAATAAACAATGCATAGCTTCCGTCTATTATTGCATTACCTTTTTTCAAGAATATATGTTCATTAATGACATGTTGCACCCGTACACTTCGGTATGGACAATACGCCAGGGGCTTAAGTACCCCGCAACATGGTGTGGGAAGTCCTAACACTTTCACAAGTGCGGCACCCCGAACTTATAGCATTATATGCATCGGCTCCGAATCATGTCTTAGGTCAATAGTTGGGTTTGCTTGGCTCCTATGTTTTGGTACCTTGCGTTCCGTCATATCGGCTAAGGTAGCACTAGGAGAACTACTGCGATTGTGCCCCAGTTGAGCTGGGGTAAGCACCTCAGTAGAGAAAGGCTAAACTGACCGTCATGATGAGGCGAGAGTTGGTCGCTGTTCGAGAGATTTTCGAGTCCCTAAAGACTTATGCCGCTTAGAGCGAGGAGTCGGCTTTGTCCGGCCTAGGCGTGGATAACGCCCCGAACTCGGTCTTTCGAACACTAGGGGCTTCGCCAAAATTGAAAATTATAGAATTCTATGGCTAAGTGAGAGTGTTCAAACACTATAGTCCGATTGCCTTGTTCGTTTTGTTGAGCGCCTCCCTCGAAGGACCCAAGAATGGGAAAAAGAGCGCTCATGTTTACCCCGAACACCATAGCACTCGTGCCATGGGGGCAGAAGCCGACGACTTGCCATCTCTCAAATTTGATAAATGGCCGCACAAAAGGTAATATTTTAAACTCAAAAAGCATTGCTTAGTGCACATGAACAAGTTTTCAGCGCACAGGACAAAACGAGCGAGTTCACTGAAAAATTACATTCATGGAACATTCATCCGCCACAAGGCGGGCACCCTTCAGAACGCCCTCATAATATATCTCAGGCTTGCGATGCTCCTTGCCCAGCGGTGGCCCGTCCTTCACAAGCTTCTCAGCATCCAGCTTGCCCCAGTGCACCTTCGCATCGGCAAGCGCCCTACGGGCACCCTCGATGCATACGGAGCGCTTGATGACTTCGAGCCTTGGACAGGCCTGCACCAGCCGCCTCACCAGCCTGAAGTAGCTCCCCGGGATGGCCTCTCCAGGACACAGCCACACTATGAGGCCCTTCATGGCCTGTTCGGCCACCTTATGGAGCTCGACCAGCTGTTTTAGCTGGTCGCTTAAGGGCACCGGGTGTTCGGCCTCAGCATACTGAGACCAGAACACCTTCTCCGTCGAGCTTCCCTCCTCGACGCGGTAGAAGGCGGGGGCATCCGACATGCTACGGGGCAAGTCTGCGAATGCTCCTGTAGAGCTCCGGATTCGGGTAAGTGACAAGTAATTCACTTTTACGTCCTTGCTTTGCATAAATAATGCCTTATCCGCCGCTATCTTTTTTATTGCCTCGACCTCCTAGAGGGCCTTCTAGGCTTCGGCCTTGGCAGACTTGGCATCTTCAATGGCCGCCGCGAGCTCAGACTCTCGCGTCTTCGAGTCAAGCTCCAAACTCTCATGTTTTTTCATGAGAGCCTGGAGCTCTTGCCGCACCTCGCCAACCTGCGTCTCATGCTTCTCCCGCTCAGTGCGCTCCGTGGCCGCCCTCTTTTCAGCCTCGGACAGCGCTTGCTTAAGGGTCACCACCTCAGTTGTGGCCCCTACAATAGCCGCGTTAATCTTGTCACTTTTTGCAATTGCACCTTTCACATATTTCAATAAGGTATTTCTTTCCTTTTGTCGGTGTCAAAACCGGCGGATCTCGGGTAGGGGGTCCCGAACTGTGCATCTAGGCCGGATGGTAACAGGAGGCAAGGGACACGAAGTTTTACCCAGGTTCGGGCCCTCTCGATGGAGGTAAAACCCTACGTCCTGCTTGATTAATATTGATGATATGGGTAGTACAAGAGTAGATCTACTACGAGATCAGAGAGGCTAAACCCTAGAAGCTAGCTGTCGGCATTCTGGGAACGGGGGTCCCCAGACTTGCCTGCCTGCGGCCTGCGGCGTGGCTCAAGGGGGGCCCAGCACGGCCCATCTTCATCAACAAGGACCCAAGACCCTCGCGAGGGGCCAAGCCTCACGGGGCGGATGACACGGAGCTTCCTCGGGCACGGCCTCATCAGGCTGGCTCACGAGGAGGCGAAGAGATCAAGGTGGGATACCTCACGAGGTGCCCGTGACGCAAGCCATGACGACCAAGGGCGCCAGGCGGGTGCCAGCCCGCGCAATGTCCTCCTTTCCTCTTTGGTGCAATGGGGGCAAGCGCAGCCGTGGAGTACCGAGGCATCAGGCAAAGGTTGCCATTTCGTTGCAACGAGACCAGGACCAGGAAGACTGCAAGATGGAGGTCATCGTGGAGCCCAGGACAGCGTCACCACCAGAGCTTTGTGCAGGAAAAGACTACTTTTGTCAGGGTAGCGAGTACTAGTTGTCCCCCTTCAAATTAGCCCGCCATTGTTGGCTCCCTTCCTGCTCGATATTTGGGAAGAGGACCAGGGCCTCTATAAATAGGACCAGCCACCCACAGAAGAGAGGGGTTCGGAAGGCTTAAGAGGAGAGGTTCGATAGGAGGTTGACTCGGAGAAAGACAATCACAGAGAGAGAGAAGGGTGGCTGAACTCCTCCCAGCAGTTCATCGCCCCAGCCAAGAACACACCCTCGCGAGGCTGTTCTTCCTTGTATCATTCATCATCATTAGCCCAAGAGGCAATCCACCACGCCACGGGTATTACACCACAACGGTGGCCCAAACCAGTATAAACCCTGTGTCTCTTATGTTGTTCTTTCCATAGCTTAGATCTTAGGGGTGCAGGTAGGTAGGAAGCGAGATCTCCGCGCGCACCCCAGTGTTCGAACCTCAAGGGTCTGCCGGAACCCGAAATCCGACATTTGGCGCGCAAGGTAGGGGTGCGCCGGAATTCGTCTTCCACCACCCCGTTCTCCTCCGACCATCGTGCCCATGTCTGACGCTCGTCGGGCCCGCACCGAGCGCCGGGCCGCTCTCGCTTCCCACGTCGCCCAAACGGCTCCCATCGGCGGGCGTCCTCACCGTTCCCCGTCACCTGCCGTCAACACCGCCACCGGCCCGGCGGGGGACGAGCAGCAGGCATCGTCTCAGCATCCGTCCGTGCGGCAAGACAGCCGCACCGCAACTCCCTCACTCCCCCCAACTGGTTCTTCGTCCCGCGCGCTCCGCGCACCCATGGAGGCTCAAGCTGCGCTCATCGCGGCAAACGAGCTCCTGCGCTACCGCCCCGTCGACGATGTCTACGAAGAATGGCTCGACCGCGTCGCTGAGCTTGTCCGCGCCGTAGGGGGCTCTCCTGCGTCGTCCGTTCCGCTGCACCGCACCCCGCCCCGTGCAGGCGACGAAGCTCCGGCGGTGCCCCGGCCGCCTCCTCCTCAAGAAGGCACCAGGGCTCCAAGGCGCGTGGCCCCTGGGCGGAACCCGCTCCGTCAGGCGCCAGCGCAGCAAGAGCAGAGCTGCCAGGAAGTCCCTCGCCCGCAAGAAGCTGCCCGGGCGCTCCCTGCTCCAGCACGTCGCGACCATGCTCCTGCTCCCGCACGTCAAGACCCAACTGCGGTGCATGGGGATATGCAAGACCAAGCTCTCCATCACCCAAGGCCTCCTGTGGCCACAACAGGCTGCCGTGCCTTCACCGCCGAGCTACGCAGTGTCGCGTGGCCCAGCAAGTTCAAGCCAGACCTGCCTCCTCGCTACGACGACATGGCTGACCCTCTGGAGTTCCTCCAGCTCTACGAGCTGGGCATCGAAGCTGCCAACGGAGACAGAAGGTCATGGCGAACTGGTTTCCCATGGCGCTCAAGAACGGGGCCCGCACCTGGCTCCTGAACCTGGCTCTAGGCACGACCTCCTCCTGGGACGAGATGCACACCCGCTTCATTGCCAACTTCCAAGGTACTCGCGACCGGCCACCCGCCGTGAGCGACATGCGCCGCATCAAGCAACAACCCGGGGAGACCCTGCAGAAGTACATCCAGCGATTCAACAACACACGCCTCAAGATTCCCAGGGTGACTGAAGAGGCCATCATCTTAGCTTTCTCCGACGGCGTGCGCGATGTCAAGATGAAGGAGGAGCTAGCGATGCATGAAGACCTGTGCACTTCTTTGGAGCTGTTCAACTTGGCAACCAAGTGCGCCAGGGATGAGGAAGGGCGTCTCTCCCTCCTCGAGCTGCCTGTCGCGGACCCGGAAGAGAAGAAGCCCAAGGCCAAGGATGTGAAGCACAAGGGGGCTGCCGTGATCGCGGCAGAACCAGACACCAAGCGGGGCAGAGATCAGCCCGAGCCTTCCAAGGGCAGCCGGTACTGCATGTACCACGACCTCCACACCCACAACACCAACGAATGTCAAGAGCTCCGAGCCGTGCGAGAAGGAAGGATCGGTCGTTGCCCCGACCGCGGTGACCGGGGCTACGGTCGAGGAGGAGGAAGGAACGCAGGACGCTGGGAAGACCGTGGCCCGCGCCAAGGGTGGCGCGATCAACCTCACGAGGATCGCTGGCAAGATCCGCCTCGCAAGGGAGACTGGAGGGGTCGGCCTGCGAGGATCGCCCGCAAGGCAACGCAGGCCTCCCTCCGCTGCCGCCGCAACCAAGGAGAAATGAGGACCGCCACCAGGACGAGGAGGCTGCGGGCTTCCAGGAGCCGCGCGCGATCGCCTGCATCCTGGGCAGGGCTCAAGCCCTAGCCTCTCAACGCATCTTCAAGCAGTTCGCCCGCGAAGTGAATGCAGTCCTCCCCAAGCTCAAAGCCATGCTCCCTCTCAGCTGGTCGGCGTGCGCCATCACGTTCAGTTCGGCAAATCAACTCAAGTGTGCGGCTACAGCCGGAGTCCTCCCGATGCTCTGTTCCCCAATCATCAGCAACGTGGTGGTCACCAGGACCGTCATCGATGGCGGGGCAGGGCTCAATGTCCTGTCCGTGGAAACATTCAACCATCTCCAAGTGCCCTACAACCAGCTTCAGCCAACCAAGCCTTTCTCCGAGTCACCGACGGCTCCACGGTCCAGATCGGGCGGGTCCGCTTCCCTGTCACCTTAGGGGCATGCGACAACTACCGCACCGAGCTCATCGACTTCGACGTCGCTCACATTCGCCTGCCGTACAACGCCATCCTCGGGTACCCAGCGCTGGCCAAGTTCATGGCCGTAACCCACCATGGCTACAACGTCCTCAAGATGCCAGGAAGTGGCGGAGTCATCACGATGCCCTGTGAAGAGAAGGATGCGGTGTGTTCCCTGGAATGAGCCTTTCAGTCCGCGTCACTGGAAGACCCGGATCGCGGAAGCAGGAGGCTTCCCGAGACCGCCCCCAAGAAGAAGAAGACATCGTCTAGGCCGGCTCCTCAGGAGGCAGGCCCCTCTGGACCCATGCCTGCCCAGGGGGAACCTCCTTCCATCGCATAGGAAAGCGCGCCCGGCGCCCTCCTCAGGCAGGGCTCGGGGGCTCTCCCCTGGAGGGCCACCGACCTGGCTAGGGTCACGAGGGAGGCGCTTGGGCACCACATGGAGGCGTGTTTCGAAGCATGTTTCCCTCAAGAAGGAGTAAGGCAAGGAGAGCCAGACCCTCAGGAGTTCGTCAGCAAGGCTATTCAGGAGCTATAGGAGTCAAGGGTCATGAAAGGCGGCCGCCGTCTACCAGTAGTGGCTCCCCATCCAGGCGAGGATGGTGGGCTGCGCGTCTGCATCAACATACCAGGGCTCAACCGAGTCGCCTCTCTGGAGCGCCTCTGGCCCTCGCGAGTGGGGCGCTGCGGAGGTCCACCCCACAGCTACGTTCGCATGCCTTACGGCTTGCCGAACGCGGCTGCCACGTACCAGCGCCTCATGAGGGGCATCATGGAGGCACAAGAGGCTAGGCGTTCCGCAGCCCTGGCGGAGATGAAGATGGTCCGCGGGGAGCCGCCAACACCTCCGAAGCCTCCCGAGGCCCCCGGGCCTGGGGGCTCGTGAGGATTGGCTTCCGCAGCCCACCGAGTCTGCTACACCAACACCCCTTCGTCCTCAATGTCATTAGGTGACATCTTTCAAGTTTCACTTCCAGCTGGGAGTGCCTCCCAGGGCTGCATTATTCCCAGGCCGCGTGGGTCCGTCCCTGCGGCATGTATCCCTTTTATTTCATGTTGTTAGCTTACCTTATTGGGGGCGCCCCTCGGGCTACATGATCCCAAGTCGCTCGGGCCTGACCCAGTGATGTCCGGCTTCCCAGCATCCATTTGAACGAATCCACTCCTTCGCGGCTAATATGTTTTACCTAGTTGCCTGCTCAGCTGATGCCAACTAACGGAGCTGCTCCCAAACTGCACGACGCTTGCGCATGGGTTCGTCCCTGCAACGCCGACAAACCTGAATGGCTGAGCTCTGGCCGCGGCAGCCCCGCATAGCGTCACCTCGTCAATCCTTCAGTGCCTCATTACCCCTCGGAAGCAACCAACGGTTGACTGTCAATTGTCATGGCAACCCCTCGTTTTCTCTATGATGGGTCTACAGGATCTCCTAAAGGAGCTGCGCCAGGCGAGGCCCTTGCGGTGTCTCCTCCACTCTCGTCCGCACGAACCGCTTGCACGTTAAAGGGGGGGTGCGTGAGCATCGTGACTCAGGGCTCCTACTGGCTCTCCAGCCCTCACCCTCTAGCCTTGTCCACGGCATCGCGACCTGGTATACCAGCGACGGCTGAGACTCGCTCGAGGGCCGGGACCCGAGGACGTAGAGCAGAAAGGGGAGCAAAGGCAAGAGGGGAGAGACACACGAGGACCTCACCGAGCAACCTCGCGCCTGCCGATGCACGGACCCGGCGACACACCAGAGAGCGGCCCCTGATTCTCGAGATAAGTCATCACCCGGAAGCGCCAGCTACCGTGGCACCATCCCCGCACCTAATGCTATCCCGTGTTAGAGACGCCCCTCTCCTTTCTCACCAAACGGCGGCTGCTTGAGCGCCAAAGGGGACCTCCTGAGCATCGTGACTCAGGGGCTCTTACCAGACTCCGGGTCGCTCACCTCCTGGCCTTGACCACAGCATCGCGACCTGGCATACCAGCGACGGCTGAAGCCGCCTTGGGACTGGGACCTGTCGGCTCAGAGCACCAAGCCCTCGTGAGGTTCGAAAGGGAGGACTGAGCTAAGACGGAATGAGCAACTCACACAATTCTACGACAAGGGGTATATTAACAAAATAGGATCACAGGCACATTACAAGCCCCCACGGGACGCGTTTTTGATTCCTCGCAGGGAACAGATCCTAAAGGGACACTAACTACGCGCGCCCCAGTAGAAGACGCCATCATCAACAGTGGGCCGTCAAGCACCGGCGCCAACCCCATACAGATCAGAGTCGGCGGCGGCCTGACGAGCCCGCCTTGCTCCAGGAGCGGAGCCGGCTCGGGGGCTTGTATCTATCGTCGCTCGTCTCCGGAGTCGCAAAGAGCTCGCCAGAGTCGCTGGAACCTCCTCCGCCTCCTCCGCCTGAGGAGCCGCCAAGGGAGCGGTCGGCGGGCCCAGTCCTCGCCGCAGCAGGGCCCCGGCCACCTCTCCCAGGGCAGCACTCCAGCCGGCGCCCGCTCGCATCGAAGACCTTGAAGAGCATCACCGAAGCACCGTCGTAATCCAAGTGGATCGCTAAGACGCCCCTTGTCCTGCAATCCTGGGCGATCTCTCTCCAGCCCCGAGTCATGAAGACCTCGCCCGGTGCAACGACCGCGACCTCTGCCTCGGTCGCGAGGGTGCTGCAGCCGGCGTGCTGCAGCCAGAGCTCCAGGGGCTCCCCCTGCGGGATGATGGAGGCAAAGAAGGGAGGAAGGCGAATCCAAGCCTGAAGAGGAATGGCGACGTGGAGCACGAACTCTCGGGAGGAGCCCTTGGTGTGGACCCCAGGGGGGACGACCCACACCTTCGTGACCCATCGGCACCGACGGCGGCGCCGCCCATGGCGGTCAGCATCAGCTCCTTCAGGGCCCTCGACGTGGGCGTACAATGGAAGCGGGAACAACGGCGGCGCTCGCTCGCACCAAGGCCTCGACACCACCTGAAGGGCCCCCTCGTCCGGGCCACGGGGGACGAGCCATTTCTTCGGCGGGAGTGGGTCTGGTTCCTCTTGGGGAGCCTTTCCCTTCTCTGCCATCGAGAACCGGTGGATCGAAGCCATCACAGCAAGAAGGAGCAAGGATCGGGAAGAAGGAGAAGCAAGAAGGGATGGACTGGAAGGGCGCGCGCCATTCCGTACTTATAGCCGGTGAAGGCCAACCGCCAACCTCCACGATCGCAGGTAATCATGACCCGCTTTGCATGCAGGGACTTGTCCAATACGTGCAGTTGCCGTGGCTCCATGGGGAAGTGGAGACGCCCACGTCCAGTCAACCGCCACGCGGTGCCCAAGGCCGCAGGCTGTTAGGGCCCGCGGCACTTCGCTCTTGCCCTTCCGCCTCCCTGCACGGCCATGTCCGGGCGCGCCTTGGGCCTGGGGGCTACTGTCGGCGTTCTAGGAACGGGGGTCCCCAGACTTGCCTGCCTGCGGCCTGCGGCGTGGCTCAAGGGGGGGCCAGCACGGCCCATCTTCATCAACATGGACCCAAGACCCTCGCGAGGGGCCAAGCCTCGCGGGGCAGACGACACGGAGCTTCCTCAGGAACGGCCTCATCAGGCTGGCTCACGAGGAGGCGGAGAGATCAAGGCAGGATACCTCACGAGGTGCCCGTGACCCAAGCCATGACGACCAAGGGCGCCAGGCGGGTGCCAGCCCGCGCAGTGTCCTCCTTTCCTCTTTGGTGCAAAGGGGGCAAGCGCAGCCGCGGAGTACCGAGGCATCAGGCAAAGGTTGCCATTTCGGTGCAACGAGACCAGGACCAGGAAGACTGCAAGACGGAGGTCATCGTGGAGCCCAGGACGGCGTCACCACCAGAGCTTTGTGCAGGCGAAGACTACTTTTGTCAGGGTAGCGAGTACTAGCTGTCCCCCTTCAAATTAGCCCGCCATTGTTGGCTCCCTTCCCGCTCGATATTTGGGAAGAGGACCAGGGCCTCTATAAATAGGACCAGCCACCCACAGAAGAGAGGGGTTCGGAAGGGTTAAGAGGATAGGTTCGATAGGAGGTTGAATCGGAGAAAGACAATCAGAGAGAGAGAAGGGTGGCTGAACTCCTCCCAGCAGTTCATCGCCCCAGCCAAGAACAGAACCTCGCTAGGTTGTTCTTCCTTGTATCATTCATCATCATCAGCCCAAGAGGCAATCCACCACGCCACAAACTGGAGTAGGGTATTACACCACAACGGTGGCCCGAACTAGTATAAACCCTGTGTCTCTTATGTTGTTCTTTCCATAGCTTAGATCTTAGCGAGGCGGAGGGGTGCAGGTAGGTAGGAAGCGAGATCTCCGCGTGCACCCCAGTGTTCGAACCTCAAGGGTCTGCCGGAACCCGAAATCCGACACTAGCCTATGATATGATTGTTGTTCTGTATGTGTTGTCCTATGGACTAAAACCCTCCGGTTTATATAGACACCGGATAGGGTTAGGGTTACATAGAGTCAATTACAATGGTAGGAGATCTACACATCCGTATCGCCAAGCTTGCTTCCACGCCAAGGAAAGTCCCTTCCGGACACGGGATAAAGTCTTCAATCTTGTATCTTCATAGTCTGGGAGTCCGGCTGAAGGTATAGTCCGGCTATCCGAACACCCCCTAATCCAGGACTCCCTCACCTTCCTTCTCCTCGAGCTGCTGCTTGGCTAGGCCGAGCTCTTGCTCGGACCGCTCGAGGCTCTGCTTCAGCGTATCCACCTCCGCAGTCAGTGCGGCAGAGGCCAGTAGCGAAGCCTGCATATGCATATTGACTTGATTATGTTAGACTCCTGCGATTATTAGATCCTCTATTCGACTTTTCTTTCCGAACGCCGAACAGAGCATCAGGGGCTATTGTCTATGCGGTAATATTTTTACATATTCTTTACTTACCTCAAAGCCTGTTAGAAGGCTGGCACAGGCTTCAGTTAGTCCGCTCTTGGCGGACCGAACCTTCTGGATCACCACACTCATAAAAGTGCGGTGCCCCTCGTCGATGGAGGCGCCGTTAAGCGTCTCCAGCAAATTGTCCAGTGCCTCCGGTTGGACGGAGGTCACCGGCTCGGTAGGCTTGCTCCTCTTGGAAGGAGGCTGCCTACCGGAGTCCGAAACCGTTGAAGGTTCCGGCGCGGTGTCCGGCTCAAGGCCGGACTGGGAGCCCTTGGGGGTTCTATCCCCTTTACGCCTGGAGTCCGGGAGGTTGCCTTGCGACGCCTCCAGGACCACCTCCTCCTGGCTTGGAACCTGTTGGGACGCCACCTCGGCGCCGTCCGTAGGGTGGGGGGAGGAAGCCGTCGGAAGTGAATTCACATCCGACGAGTCCAGGGAGCCGCTCGACGACTCGTCGAGCCCGGCCTTGGGCGGACTGCACAATCATGTTTGACGTAAGGAAAAGCTGTGCAATGTGGGAATACTATGAATCACTCTAGTATCCGGATACTTGCGATTTCGCCAGGGGCTTGGCCATGTGCGGCCACTCCTCTTCACCATCGTCGGCGTTGGTGGAGTAGTCCGGAGGAGGGGTCTTCCCCCTCTTGGACCCTTCGGCCTCCCCGGTTGGGGCGGCCTTCCTTTTCTTCCCTCCCCCCGCTGGGGGGAGAGGTCTCTTCTTCCTCCTCCTCATCTTCATGGGAGGAGTGCGCCTTGGAGTCGTCGGATGGTGAATCCGACACCTCCTGGCGCCGGGCACTCTTTCGAGTCCCCGTGGCCTTCTTCTTGGCCTTCTTCTCCGACACCACGTAAGGTGCTGGAACCAGCAGCTTCGCCAAGCGAGCGTCCGCTGGGCCTTTGGGCAAAGGAGCCGGACAGTTGATCTGTCCGGACATCTCCTGCCAATCCTGTCAAATGTAAGGGAACTTAGATCCCGCATGGAGTCAAACTATGAAAAACTAATACCCTATAAAAGGTGAAAACAGCTTACCGCACGAGCGTGACATTGCATGCTGAATCCGCGATCCTCAGTAGCGGATGCGGGGGCCTCGGCGCCCTTGGAAAGCACCTTCCAGGCATCTTGGTACGTCATGTCGAAGAGCCTGCTCAGAGTTTGGTGTCGCGCCGGGTCGAACTCCCACAGGTTGAAAGCCCGTTGTTGACACGGGAGGATCCGACGGATGAGCATAACCTGGACTACGTTGACAAGTTTGAGATTCTTGTCCACCAGGGTTTGGACGCATGTTTGGTGTCCAGTCAGCTCTCCTTTTTTACCCCACGACAGGCCCGTCTCTTTCCAGGAGGCGAGCCGCATAGGGGGTCCTGATCGGAACTCGGGGGTTGCGACCCATTCAGGGTCGCGCGGCTCGGTGATGTAAAACCACCCCGACTGCCATCCCTTTAGGGACTCCACGAAGGAGCCCTCGAACCATAGGATGTTGGGCATCTTTCCCACCATGGCGCCTCCGCACTCCGCTTGGGTGTCGCGCACCACCTTTGGCTTGACATTGAAAGTCTTGAGCCATAGGCCGAAATGGGGGCGGATGCGGAAGAAAGCCTCGTACACGACGATAAACGCCGAGATGTTAAGGACAAAATTCGGGGCCAGATCGTGGAAATCCAGGCCATAGTAGAACATGAGCCCCTGGACAAATGGGTGGAGAGGGAAGCCCAGTCCGCGGAGGAAATGGGGGAGGAACACCACCCTCTCATGGGGCCTAGGGGTGGGGATGAGCTGCCCCTCTTCGGGAAGCTGGTGTGCAATGTCGTTAGACAAGTATCCGGCCATCCTTAGTCTTTTGACGTGTCCCTCCGTGATCAAGGAGATGGTTGGAGAAGGTTGAGGTGGGGTGTGCGGACTTGGGCGCTGGAGCTCGAGTGCGCGGAAATGGATAGGCAAAGGAGGAACAAGGCATGGATGAAAAGGTGGATCCTTATCCCCTTATATGAGCGGACGCGACTATGCACCCCCACCAGCCTGGTAAAACTCGCTTATCTCACAAGCGCCATGGTCAATGACGCGGTTGGTTTACCCACGCCCGTATTGATGAGAATCCCGGAATAAGGGGACATGATCTCTGCTTTAACAAGACGTGACAAGGAAACCGCTTCGCTTAACGCGCTGAGGTGGGATGATAAAACGATTCGAATAAAGACTTGGTCGTGGTGTGATGTCACGCTACGGAATACGTCAGCAGATTAGATTTGTGTAAATATTATTCTCTCTATGGCAATATGTGGAAACTTATTTTGCAGAGCCGGACACTACCTTTGTGTTCAAAATCATCTATGAAGTACTTGGAGGAGGAACCCGCCTTGCAATGCCGAAGACAATCTGCACGCCGGACTCGTCATCATTGAAGCCTGGTTCAGGGGCTACTGAGGGAGTCCTGGGTTAGGGGGTGTCCGGATGGCTGGACTATACCTTCGGCCGGACTCCTGGACTATGAAGATACAAGTTTGAAGACTTCGTCCCGTGTCCGGAAGGGACTTTCCTTGGCGTGGAAGGCAAGCTTGACGATACGGATATGTAGATCTCCTACCATTGTAACCGACTCTGTGTAACCCTAGCCCTCTCCAATGTCTATATATGCCGGAGAGTTTTAGTCCGTAGGACGAACAACAATCATACCGTAGGCTAGCTTCTAGGGTTTAGCCTCTCTGATCTCGTGGTAGAACTACTCTCGTACTACCCATATCATCAATATTAATCAAGCAGGACGTAGGGTTTTACCTCCATCAAGAGGGCCCGAACCTGGGTAAAACATCATGTCCCCAGCCTCCTGTTACCATCCGACCTAGACACACAGTTTGGGACCCCCTACCCGAGATCCGCCGGTTTTGACACCGATAGCGGGTTGGAATCATATTGGACGGCCCAGATGACGCTACTGGGCCTAATTCGGATAAGCCATAATGGACCATGAGTTAGTGGGCTGTAAATGGGCTATATGCGAACAGGCCGCTAACAAGCTTTAAGTGGGTCGTTCGTTACCTTTTGACCAGGTCAAACGGGCCAGCCTTTTGACCTGAATGGGCCACTGTTGGGCCGAGCCACATGTCGACGTATCATAGGCGCGTCCCGTCCATTCGCTGGATGAAAAATTTCCTAACGTTGGGCCGACACATGTGGATCCGCCAGCGAATGGGAATTTTACACGTGGAAAATCCCCAATGGTCCGAGCTGTTAATGGGTTATTGGATCCAAACCGGAACCCGATAGCTTAACAGCGAACCATTATGGTGGATGCCACATGTCAGTTACCCTTCATGAAAGCACTTCCATGACACGCCATTTATCGTCATGGAAGTGGACACTTCCATGATGATAATTTTGGTATTGTCATGGAACACTTCTACGACAACATAGGTATGACTATCTTGATTCTGTCATAAAATCGTCATGGATGTACATGCATGACAGAAAATGTGACCTAGTGTGACAAACACGTATCATTACGGAAGTGTATTTTCTGTAGTGCCAATGATTTCATTAAAAATAAAAATGTCATTGACATCCCCATCAGGAAGGTTCATGTTATTTGTTGACCTGATAAAGCTAATATCACCAAGTACCAGCCAATTCTCATTTTCACGGATAGACAAATTGTACAGCCAGCTGACAAAGTCATCTCTAGTAGGGCCTTGACAAGGCCCATACACATTAACCAAAGTCCATTTCTCATTGTTATGAGTGGAGGTGAAGTGCATGATAATACCAAAAGGTTTGGTTTCAGTCAATCACCTAGTCAGCACAAATGAATTCCAAACAACCATAATACCACCTTGTCGGCGTTCTGGGAACGGGGGTCCCCAGACTTGCTTGCCTGCGGCCCATGGCGTGGATGTGCTGGCAGGTCTGTACGTCCCATCATCATCAACTAGGCATTCAAGACCCTCACGAGGGGCCAAGCCTCGTGAGGCAGACGACGCAAGACCTCCTCAAGAGCAGCCTCACCAGGCTCCATCGCGAGGAGCGGAGATATCAAGGCGGGGCAAACCTCATGAGGCTCTCGTGACGTGGGCCATGACGATTGACACCAGGCGGGCGCCAGCATGCGCGGCGTCCTTGTTTCCTCTTTGGTGCCAAGGGGGCAAGCGCAGGCGCAGAGTACCGAGGCATCAGGCAAAGGTTTCCATATCAGTGCAACAAGACCAAGACCAGAAGGATGGTACAACGGAGGTCACCATGGAGCTCAGGACGGCGTCACCACTAGAACCTTTAGCAAGAGAAGACCACCTTTTGTCAAGATAGCTTGTACTAGCTGTCCCCTTTCAAATTGGCCGCCATTGTTGGCTCCCTTGTCGCTCAATATTTGGGGAGAGGACCAGGGCCTATATAAGTAGGGCTAGCCACCACCAAAGGGGAAAGCCGGTCTGATAAAAGGCCAACCCTTAGCACACCAAGCACAAGAACACGTCAACCTCACGAGGTTGTTCTTCCCCTTGTACTGTTCATCATCAACCCAAGAGGTAATCCACCATCACCGCACTGGAGTATGGTATTACACCACATCAGTGGCCCGAACCAGTATAAACCTTGTGTTGCGAGTGCGTCAAGTTCGTCTGCGAGACCTTAGAGAGCTAGGGCGTAGATCGGAAGGAGGGAAAGAACTTCGTGCGCACCCCAGCGTTCGAACCTCAAGGGTTTGCCAGAACCCGTGATCCGACATTTGGCGTGCTAGGTAGGGGTGCACCGGAGTCTCTTCCTCGCCAATCATCCCGCCGACGCTCCGTGGCCCCAATGTCCGGCGACTCAAGGGCTGACTCCGACCGCTGGGCAGCTTGGCCAGCCTGGGCGGCGACACCAGCCCACGAAGACCGCAACCCCGTGCCCCAGGCGGCGCGGCCGCCGCCTAACGCTTCAGGGCGCGGGCGGCACGGCCAGACATCATCCACCCCGACCCCACGGCAAATGCGAGCCGCTGCAAGGGCCGCAAGCCATGCCGCAGCAACGACACCACACACCCGGCGGGAGCAGGCGAACATGCGGGCCGCGCTCATGGTGGCGTGATACGTCTCCTTCGTATCTATAATTTTTGATTGTTCCATGCCAATATTCTACAAGTTTCATATACTTTTGGCAACTTTTATACTATTTTTGGGACTAACATATTGATCCAGTGCCCAGTGCCAGTTCCTATTTGTTGATGTTTTTTGTTCCGCAGAATATCCATATCAAACGGAGTCCAAACGGGACAAAAACTAACAGAGATTTTTTTGGAATATATATGATTTTTGCGAAGAAAAATTCACGCGAGACGGTGTCGGAGGTGGCCACGAGGCAGGAGGGCGCGCTACCCCCCCCCCCCCCCCCCCCCGCGCGCCCCTGACCCTTGTGGGCCACCCGTAAGGCGGTTGATTCCTTTCTTTCGCCGGAAGAAAGCTAATATCCGGATAGAGACCGTGTTAAAATTTTAGCCCATCCGGAGTTACGGATCTCCGGGAATATAAGAAACGGTGAAAGGGAAGGATCTGAGAACGCAGAAACAGAGAGAGACAGAGAGACAGATCCAATCTCGGATGGGCTCTCGCCTCTCCCACGCAATAGAGACCATGGACCAGAGGGGAAACCCTTCTCCCATCTAGGAAGGAGGTCAAGGAAGAAGAAAAAGGAGGGGGGCTCTCTCCCCCTCGCTTCCGGTGGCACCGGACTGCCACCGGGGGCCATCATCATCATCGCGATCTACACCAACACCTCCGCCATCTTCACCAACATCTCCACCACCTCCCCCCTCTATCTACAACGGTCCACTCTCCCGCAACCCTCTGTACCCTCTACTTGAACTTCATGCTTTATGCTTCATATTATTATCCAATGATGTGTTGCCATCCTATGATGTCTGAGTAGATTTTCGTTGTCCTATCGGTGGTTGATGAATTTCTATGATTGATTTAATTTTCTTGTGGTTATGTTGTTGTCCTTTGTTGCCCATCATATGATTGCACGCGTGGATCACACCCTAGGGTTAGTTGTAGGTTGATAGGACTATGTATTGGAGGGAAGAGTGACAGAAGCTTCAACCTAGCATAGAAATTGATGCATACGGGATTGAAGGGGGACCAATATATCTTAATGCTATGGTTGGGTTTTACCTTAATGAACATTAGTAGTTGAGGATGCTTGCTAATAGTTCCAATCATAAGTGCATAGAATTCCAAGTCAGGGATGACATGCTAGCAGTGGCCTCCCCCACATAATACTTGCTATCTGTCTAGTAAAGTAGTCAATTTCTTAGGGGCAATTTCGCAACTCCTACCACCACTTCTCCACACTCTCTATATTTAATTTATTGTTTCTTTATCTAAACAGCCCTACTTTTTATTTACGTACTCTTTATTATCTTGTAAACCTATCCAACAGCACCTACAAAGTACTTCTAGTTTCGTACTTGTTCTAGGTAAAGCGAACATCAAGCGTGCGTAGAGTTGCATCGGTGGTCTATAGAACTTGAGGGAATATTTATTCTACCTTTAGCTCCTCATTAGGTTTGACACTCTTACTTATCGAAAATTGTTGCGATCCCCTATACTTGTGGGTTATCAAGACCTTTTTCTGGTGCCGTTGCCGGGGAGCAATAGCGTGGGGTGAATATTCTCGTGTGTGCTTGGTTGCTTTATCACTAAGTAATTTTTATTTGTTATTCTTACTTGTTTTCTCTCTTTAGTTATGGGTAGGAAACGCAAAATACCAAAAAAAAGTTGTACCTACTACACCAATGGTTGATGAACCACTCAAAATCTATCACATTGCTGAAGCTTATTACTTGGATCATCTTCGATCCCTATGTGCTCGTGCTGAAACCCCAACTAGCTTAGTTGAGGGCAAATCTTTAGATGAGCATGTTTGTTATGTGCGACACCGAATATCTGAAAAAGGAAAAAAATTCTGGGTCAAATTCATCGTTTGCAATGCTATGCTTGGAATTTATGCGAAATATGTGATTTTACTTGTTGTTCTGAGAACCCTAAGAAACACCTTCCCAAACAATGTTTGTTTAGTGATAATGGAATCGTATCCTCTTATGCTAAGGGTGTTTATAGTTACTATGATGTTCAACAAATTGAAGAATTTGTTGCTTTTAAGGGTGCTTACGAAATTGCTTCTTTGATTGAAAAGTATGATGCTACTCTTTACAAATATGAAAATTTTGCCATACTTAAATATTGCTACGATAATTATGCTTCTAATGCCTATGTTGAACCATATATTGAGGACTACTCCGCTGTCCAAGAAGAAACTAAAATTTTGCAGGAGTCTATGGAAGAAGAAATTGATGAAACTGTGAGCTCATTGGATGAAAAAGATGAGGAAGAGAGCGAAGAACAAAAGGAGGAAGAGCAGATTAGATACCCGTGCCCACCTTCTAATGAGAGTAGCTCTTCAACTCATACATTGTTTAATTTCCATTCGCGCTTACCGAAGGATGATTGCTATGATGACTATTATGATCCCTTTGATTCTCTTGAAATATCCCTTTTTGATGATGCTTTCTATGCTTGTGGCCAAGATGCCAATATGAATTATGCGTATGGAGATGAACTTGCTATAGTTCCTTATGTTAAACATTAAATTGTTGCTATTGCACCCACACATGATAGTCCTATTATCTTTTAAATTCTCCAAACTACACTATATCGGAGAAGTTTGATCTTATTAAGGAACATATTGATGGGTTGCCTTTTAACGTTGCACATGATGATTTTGATGAATATAATATGCATGTGCTTGCTGCTCCTACTTGCAATTATTATGAGAGAGGAACTATATCTCCACCTCTCTATGCTTCCCACATGATAAAATTGCAAGAAACTGTTTATATTATGCATTGGCATTTACTATGTGTGCATGAATTGTTCTTTTATGACATGCCAATGCATAGGAAGAGAGTTAGACTTCATTTTTGCATGATACATGTTACTTTGTGCTCACTACTAAATTACAAATCATTGTTAATTAAAATTGGCTTTGATATACCTTGGGATCCGGGTGGATCCATTACTTGAGCACCGTATGCCTAGCTTAATGGCTTTAAAGAAAGCACTGCCAGGAGACAACCCGGAAGTTTTAGAGATTCATTTATTTCTGGTGTGTGCTTTTATAAAGTTTAAATATAAAAATAACGTGCCAAGGTTTGCCTTTAGGATGTTTACATTTTCTTGATGGTTTGTACGGTGCAGGACAGAAACTTTGGCTGTAGTGCACGATTTTTCATTTTTAGCAGGAACTCCAAATGGTTCTGATTCTTTTTGAACTGTCTTCCTATACAAATTTTTTATTGTTTCTAATTTTTTCAGAATTTTTCAAGTATCAGAAGTATGGTGATTGTTCAGATTATTACAGACTGTTCTGTTTTAGATAGATTCTGTTTTTGACGCATAGTTTGCTTGTTTTGTTGAAACTATCAATTTATATCAGTGGATTAAGCCATGGAAAATTTATATTACAGTAGACACAATGCAAAAAAATATGAATTGGTTTGCAACAGTACTTAGAGTAGTGATTTGCTTTATTGTACTAACAGATCTTACCGAGTTTTCTGTTGAAGTTTTGTGTGGATGAAGTGTTCGATGATCGAGAAGGTCACGATGTGAGAAGAAGGAAGAGAGGAAAAAGATCAAGCTTGGGGATGCCCGAGGAACCCCAAATAAATATTCAAGGATACTCAAGCATCTAAGCTTGGGGATGCCCCGGAAGGCATCCCCTCTTTCTTCAACAAGTACCGGTATGTTTTCGGATTCGTTTCGTTCATGTGATATGTGCAATCTTGGAGCGTCTTTTGCATTTAGTTTTCACTTTTCCTTTATGCACCATGCTGGTATGAGATAGTCCTTGGTTGATTTATAGAATGCTCTTTGCACTTCACTTATATCTTTTGAGTATGGCTTTATAGAATGCTTCATGTGCTTCACTTATATCATTTGAAGTTTGGATTGCCTGTTTCTCTTTACATAGACAACCGCCATTTGTAGAATGCTCTTTTGCTGCACTTAGATTTGTTAGAGCATGGGCATATCTTTTGTAGAAAGAATTAAACTCTCTTGCTTCACTTATATCTATTTAGAGAGATGACAGGAACTGGTCATTCACATGGTTAGTCATAAAATCCTACATAAACTTGTAGATCACTGAATATGATATGTTTGATTCCTTGCAATAGTTTTGCGATATAAAGATGGTGATATTAGAGTCATGCTAGTGGGTGGTTGTGGATTGTGGAAATAATTGTGTTGAGGTTTGTGATTCCCGTAGCATGCACGTATGGTGAACCGTTATGTAACGAAGTTGGGGCATGAGGTATTTATTTATTGTCTTCCTTATGAGTGGCGGCCGGGGACGAGCGATGGTCTTTTCCTACCAATCTATTCCCCTAGGAGCATGTGCGTAGTACTTTGTTTCGATGACTAATAGATTTTTGTAATAAGTATGTGAGTTCTTTATGACTAATGTTGAGTCCATGGATTATATGCACTCACCCTTCCATCACTGCTAGCCTCTCTAGTACCGCGCAACTTTCGCCAGTAGCATAAATCCACCATATACCTTCCTCAAAACAGCCACCATACCTACCTATCATGGCATTTCCATAGCTATTCCGAGATATATTTCCATGCAACTTTCATCATCATTATATACATGACTTGAGCATTTATTGCCATATTGCTTTGCATGATCGTAAGATAGCTAGCATGATGTTTTCAAGGCTTGTCCGTTTTTTTATGTCATTGCTACGCTAGATCATTGCACATTCTGGTACACCGCCAGAGGCATTCATATAGAGTCATATCCTTGTTCTAGATATCGAGTTGTAATATTGAGTTGTAAGTAAATAAAAGTGTGATGATCATCATTATTAGAACATTGTCCCATGTGAGGTTATCAAAATAAAAGTGGCCAAAGAAGCCCCAAAAAGAGAGAGAGAGAGGCCAAAGAAGCCTACAAAAAAAGAAAAAAAAGAAAAAAAAGAAAAAAAAAGAAAAAATGAGAGAAAAGAGAGAAGGGGCAATGTTACTATCCTTTTACCACACTTGTGCTTCAAAGTAGCACCATGTTCTTCATATAGAGAGTCTCTTGAGTTATCACTTTCATATACTAGTGGGAATTTTCATTATAGAACTTGGCTTGTATATTCCAACGATGGGCTTCCTCAAATGCCCTAGGTCTTCATGAGCAAGCAGGTTGGATGCACACCCACTTAGTTTCAGTTTGAGCTTTCATATACTTATAGCTCTAGTGCATCCGTTGCATGGCAATTCCTACTCACTCACATTGATATCTATTGATGGGCATCTCCATAGCCCGTTGATAAGCCTAGTTGATGTGAGACTATCTTCTCCTTTTTGTCTTCTCCACAACCACCATTCTATTCCACATATAGTGCTATGTCCATGGCTCAGGCTCATGTATTGTGCGAAAGTTGAAAAGGATTGAGAATGTCAAAAGTATGAAACAATTGCTTGGCTTGTCATCGGGGTTGTGCATGATGTGAGTATTTTGTGTGAAGAAGATGGAGCATAGCCAGACTATATGATTTTGTAGGGATAACTTTCTTTGGCCTTGTTATTTTGAAAAGACATGATTGCTTTATTAGTGGGCTTGAAGTATTATTGTTCTTATGTCAAATGATAGACTATTGCTTTGAATCACTCGTGTCTTAATATTCATACCATGATTAGATATGTGATCAAGATTATGCTAGGTAGCATTCCACATCAAAAATTATATTTTTTATCATTACCCTACTCGAGGACAAGAAGGAATTAAGCTTGGGGATGTTGATACGTCTCCATCGTATCTATAATTTTTGATTGTTCCATGTCAATATTCTACAACTTTCAAATACTTTTGGCAACTTTTTATACTATTTTTGGGACTAACATATTGATCCAGTGCCCAGTGCCAGTTCCTATTGGTTGCATTTTTTTGTTTTGCAGAATATCCATATCAAACGGAGTCCAAACGGGATAAAAACTGACGGAGATTTTTTTGGAATATATATGATTTTTGGGAAGAAAAATGCGCGCGAGAAGGTGCCCGAGGTGGCCACGAGGCAGGAGGGCACGCCTGCCCCCCCAGGCACGCCCCTGACCCTCGTGGGCCACCCGTAAGGCAGTTGATTCCCTTCTTTCGCCGCAAGAAAGCTAATATCCAGATAGAGATCATGTTAAAATTTCAGGCCAATCGGAGTTACGGATCTCCGGGAATATAAGAAACGGTGGAAGGGAAGAATCTGAGAACGCAGACATAGAGAGAGACAGAGAGACAGATCCAATCTCGGAGGGGCTCTCGCCCCTCCCACGCCATGGAGACCATGGACCAGAGGGGAAACCCTTCTCCCATCTAGGGAGGAGGTCATGGAAGAAGAAAAAGGAGGGGGGCTCTCTCCCCCTCGCTTCCGGTGGCACCGGACTGCCACCGAGGGCCATCATCATCACCGCGATCTACACCAAAACCTCCGCCATCTTCACCAACATATCCATCACCTTCCCCCTCTATCTACAGAGATCCACTCTCCCACAACCCGTTGTACACTCTACTTGAACATGGTGCTTTATGCTTCATATTATTATCCAATGATGTGTTGCCATCCTATGATGTTTGAGTAGATTTTCGTTGTCCTATCGGTGGTTGATGAATTGCTATGATTGATTTAATTTGCTTGTGGTTATGTTGCTGTCCTTTGGTGCCCATCATATGATTGCGCGCGTGGAGCACACCCTGGGGTTAGTTGTAGGTTGATAGGACTATGTATTGGAGGGCAAGAGTGACAGAAGCTTCAACCTAGCATAGAAATTGATGCATACGGGATTGAAGGGGGACCAATATATCTTAATGCTATGGTTGGGTTTTACCTTAATGAACATTAGTAGTTGCGGATGCTTGCTAATAGTTCCAATCATAAGTGCATAGAATTCCAAGCCAGGGATGACATGCTAGCAGTGGCCTCTCCCACATAATACTTGCTATCGGTCTAGTAAAGTAGTCAATTGCTTAGGGGCAATTTCGCAACTCCTACCACCACTTTTCCACACTCGCTATATTTACTTTATTGTTTCTTTATCTAAACAGCGCCTACTTTTTATTTACGTACTCTTTATTATCTTTGAAATCTATCCAACAACACCTACAAAGTACTTCTAGTTTCATACTTGTTCTAGGTAAAGCGAACATCAAGCATGCGTAGAGTTGTATCGCTGGTCGATAGAACTTGAGGGAATATTTGTTCTACCTTTAGCTCCTCATTGGGTTCGACACTCTTACTTATCAAAAAATGTTGCGATCCCCTATACTTGTGGGTTATCAAGATGGCGCGGGAGTTGCTGCGCTGTTGGCTGATGGAGAGCGGACACGACGCACTACTGGAACGTGTCGCTAAGCTGCTAGATGCGGAGGCGTCAGGAGCGCCACCTTTCTGCTATCTGCTTCCTTCCCGAGCCGCCACTTGGCCTCACAACGGGCCATGCTACAACCGTGCGCCCTCGGGTGCTCCTAGGAGTGTCATCGGCCCCAGGACGGCCGGCAACGCCAGAGGCCCCGTTGCCCCCGTGTCGCCTCTGGTGAGCGCGGGCACGAGCGTTGACCCCAATGGCCCCAGCGAGGCATCGCATTATCATCCTCAGGAAGCTGCGCTGGCTCGGGCGACGTGGAGTGCGGGGCACTACGGCGGGTTGTTTGGGGGTAACAGCCCCAGAAGCCTATGTGCCCCGCATGATGTATCACGAGTACACACCGGAGGACGACCCTGGCTCGTTTCTCGGGCCAGGTTGGGAGGAGGAAGCATTAGGAGCCGAAACCTTCCAGGAGCCGCCGGAGAGCCCCGCCAACATCACCGTCGACAATAGATATATGGTACCACTAATCCCTCACGAGCAAGCTTACACTAACCATGAGCCACACTTGAACGAGGCCCCAGCGCCAAACGGTGATTCCGGCACGACAGGAGAGACCCATTGGGGGCTGCGTGGAAGGGGCCAAGAGCAAGGCCCCTCCCTGAGTCACGTGGAGCAAGGCAATGTCCGGAGGTAGGCCATCTGCCGGGGTGGCAACCGCGACCTTTCCCCCGGCAGAGGACCCGTGGTCGCCGAGGGCGCCGCTGGCGTCCCCTCTGCCCTCGTTGGGCCATCCAGGTTTCCAGTCGTCCCAGCGGAGGCAGGGGGTGGAGCAAGGCGAGGCCCTGGTCCGGCGATATGAAGCAAGGTGGGTTCCTGTGAAGAAGGTCCAGTGCATGTGAAGCTCGCCGCCCGTGACACTCTCACGTAATAATGAGTGGGGCTGTACATGCCTCGGAGTCTCAGGGGTGCCGGCCTCAGGCCCTGGGGCTCCCTCCCACGCCTAGTGGCAGCACTTAGCTCCGCGCTGGTGAGAAGACTCCAAGACCAGAAGACTAGACTAGGCACTGGACGCGGCCATTTGCTTTGGATATCTTCTTCTATAGCCTTGCTTTTTTGATTTGGATTTAAGTTGAGGTCAAGCTTTTGTTGATGCGTGCGGGTAGTGTATTTTCTCGTTCAAGCTATTTCTTGCCATCTGGTTCTTGCCTTGTTCTAGAGCTCAGCTCACCGTCTCCCCCTCGCGGGCCCCTCGGGAGTGGGGCTAAGAACAGCACGCGCGCCGACCGGCGTAGGAACCTCGCGAGGCCATCTTGGGCAGGTCAGCAGACCCTTCAGGAGACCCATGGCGACTCTTGACCTTACAACCCGATTCAGGGCCCGCTCCAGCTAAGGTAAGCCGCAGCGGCAAAACTTGCAGTCAGACTCATGACTGACCAAAACGCACCCTCGGCTTGGCATAAAGGAGTAGAAATCATGATTTGCTTACATGAGGGGCTCCCCCTCCCAAAATGCTCTTACAATCTTTAGGGGCCATGCCCGATTTTTTGCATACAGGGTGGAGCAGTAAAGCAACCAGGAATTAGCCAGATATGTCACTCGCCGCGTCCCCCATGTCATCTTCAGACGTGCCGCTGGCATCACTGTCACTGTCGTTTGCGTTGCCTCCACCTTCGCCGGTGCCGACGCCCCCGTCACCGTTAGAAGCGAAGGCCTTGACCAGCGCATCCATGTGGTCTTCGACCCACCGTGCCAAGTCGCTCCGGATGGCTTCCGGCACGAGAGCAATAGCGGCGTCGAAATCAAAGTCGAGGTAGATGTTCCGGAGGTGGCTGAAGACGCGGGAGAACGCGCGCCCAAGCAGACTGCGACTTCTCTCTTCCACAAGCTAGCGATCCCTATTAGACCGGGCATCCAGGCACGTCACCACGTTGGTGAAGAAGTTCAGGTGACTGGCATAGTCATTCGAGTGGGGGAGTAGTGCATTCTCGTCGCAGATGAAGCCCAGGGTGGTATTAGCCTTGGTCCGAAGGCCCTGGAGCATGGGGACGTGGTCGCGCTCAAGCATCCGCCGTTGAAGCACTTCCTCCCTGTTTTTCCACGCGACGGCCTCGGCATCATCAACCTGTCTTTGAAGAGAAAGCAGCTCGGCGCGGGCAGAGGCCATGTCCGCCTGTGCCGAGATCAGGGCAACGGCTATGGCCTCCTCACGCCTCTCCGCCTCGTCTAACCTGGGTCTGATAGCAGCGGTCCTGCCCACTGCCTCGGTTCCCGCAAGCATCAGCTTCAGGGCATGCCGACCTTCAAGATCCACGCGAACCTCGGCCACCCTGCGGTCGACTTCCTCCTGCACCTTGGCCTCGCGAGCCCCGACGACATCTTCCGCTTGGGCAACCTGACGTTCCCTCGTCTCCAGTTGCACAAGCTCGAGGCTACGCTCCATGGCTTCCAGAGCCAACGCCTCATCACGCTTCCGGACCTCATCTTCCTCAGCAGGCATCCCCCTCAGCGACGCGAGAGCGGCTTTATGCGCCTCCACTTGCTGCTTGACGGACACGCCCCAAGCGTGGAGCTCCCACACGCGCTTCTCCGCAGCCTCGCGGTGGAGGTCAGCTTCACGAGCCTCCTCCAGAGCTCGGGAGCAGGCTCATCGGAGGCCGCAAGAGAGGCCTCAGCCTTCGTGTTTTCTAGCTCGCGCTGGTGGCGCCAAAGGTTGATCGTCACTTCCAGCCTGTGCCACTCCTTTGCCAGTCGTAGACCCTCGGCCTTGAGGCACGCATCGACGCCCGCAAGCTCTTCACCAAGTAGGCTCATCGCGCCTATCGCCTCCTGGAAGAGCTCGTGATGAACAACGCTCCGCTCGCGCTCGAACTCCAACGTGCGACCCACCTCGTCCTCCGCTACGGGGGCTGCAGGTGGAACACGGAGCGAGGCATCCCCTCTTGATAGGGGGCTGCGGGCTGGTGCCGCTCCGGGCTTCGACCCGACCTCGATAGGGCCCCCGGCCAGGCGGGGCCCACTACATGAGAAGGAGCTGAAGATCGAAGCCATCCAGCTGCTGTTCATGACCAGGGCAGGAGCTCGTGGCACGCCTGTTGCACTCCGAGCAAGACCAAGAGGGAAGGACGACGAAGGCGCAAGCTCGGGGCGCCCTTGTGCCGAACCAACTCCCACGGCTCACCCCATGCCGTGGGCAGCACCCAGGCCTGCAATGCTGGAGCTTGGCGGGTGCAACGGGACGAGAGGGAGCTGCCTCTTAGGAGATTTCATGGCCTTGGCAGAATGGGTCCTGAGGGGATAATTGTCAGGAAAGGAAGGCGACACACGGAAGATCACTGAGATAAGGTACTTACTTATCGACGGAAATATACTTTTGTCGCTTCAATGGCCCAAAGATGTTGTTGCCGCTCGGGGATCCCTTCCTCTTGCAGAGCTCCTCGAAGTCCACGCAAAGCCAATCGAAGTGTTGGACGTGGCGGCCGGTGCGGAGCGAGGCCGAGGAAGAGCTTGGAGGGACAACTTCAGGGGTGCCCGACTGCGATGAATAGTCGGGCACCGTCTCATCACGACCTCCCGAGGCCTCCGGGGCTTTGACCTCGGGAACCGCATGCGGCATCGCCTCAGAAACCGACGCCCCAGGGGAGGTATTGCGAGCTCCCGAGGACGACGCCCCAGGATCACCACGCGACATGTGCTCCTCAGCACTTGGGTCGTCGGCCTCCGTCCGAGCTTGCCTTCCTGCACCCTCACTTGGGGCGAGCTCGGCACCGACGGCGAGGAAGGGAACCACATCGACGGGGTTCTCGCAGGGCCCCACCAGGCCGATCGGGCATAGCCCCCACTCATCAAAGGAGGGCATGATCACAGCGAATTTAGCGTTGTTCTCGCAGCGGTACAGTAGATAGCTCTTCCTGGGCATGTTGTCCGGCAGGGGGGGCACCCGTCAGGACCGCAAGCACCTTTTGCCGCGTCTTAAGAGGAAGCCCCTCCTCCTGAAACCTCATATGGTCCTGACTGTTGAGAAAGGCGCACATCGGGCGGGAATGGCGCTGAAGCAAAGCGTCTCGGTGCTTGAGGAGCTCCTTCACCACCATAGGCGCATCCACACCGTGGTCCTTCAACCTCCTCAGCCTGAGCTATACGGGAATGAGATGGGGGCTCGCGAGCCTCTGGTGGCCCCAACTGGAGTTGGGAACAGCAGGCCCTGGCGGAGCATGGAGTAGAGGGCTGAGAACACCGGCGTCGACAAACACTCATCGTGTCCGAAATTCACTCGTGGATGGAGGAAGCTCGAAGTCGATCCCCTCGTACGCCGTCGCGGCCACGTCCTGGAAGCTCACGCACCCCGAGCTCTGCCGTGGGTCTGTCAGACGCAGTGAGAAGAAGTGGCGGAAGAGGGCCACCGAAGGAGCGATGCCCACCATGGCTTCGCACACAAAGGCGAAGGCAGCGAGAAGAGTCACAGATTGAGTGTCGAGATGAAGCATGTGGATCTGATAATGCTCAAGCACCACATTGAAGAAGGCGGAGAAGGGGGGAATTAGGCTAGCCCAGAGGGCATCGATGAAGATTGGGACCTCGGTGGCTGCCCGAGCAACGCGAGCGTGAGACGCGGGCCAAGCCGCCATCTCTTCCCACTCATAGAAAGTGGAAGCAAGCCTGGGGCGCACCTTGTCCATGGCCTCATCATTGAGCACCAAAGGACGACCGAGCGTAGGCTCGAAGGACAGAGGCTTCTTCCCCTTGTCTGATTGTTTCGGCACCATGGCGACGAAGCAGGCGGAGTGGAGGACAGAACGGAGAGGAGGAGCGGAGTCTCGAGGAAGTAGAAGGACTAGGTAGCAAGGCGTGGGCAATGGGAGAATAACTGTGTAGGTTGTGGGGGCCGCGTAGCCAGGCGGATTCAAAGGCAGCGTGGGGAAGCAGAGACGCCCACAACCAATCAACTACCACGCGTCAACCGAAGCCGCGGGCTTTTGGGGCCCGCGATGCTCCGTGCTTGATCCTTTGGCTTCGCCTCGAAGCCAAGCCCGAGTGCACCTTGGGCCCTGGGGCTACTGTCGGTGTTCTAGGAACGGGGGTCCCCACACTTGCCTGCCTGCGGCCCATGGTGTGGCTATGCTGGCAGGTCTGTATGGCCCATCATCGTCAACAAGGCATTCAAGACCCTCGCGAGGGGCCAAGCCTCGCAAGGCAGACGATGCAAGACCTCCTCAGGAGCGGCCTCACCAGGCTGCCTCATGAGAAGCGGAGATATCAAGGCGGGGCAAACCTTGCGAGGCTCTCGTGACATTAGCCATGACGACCGACACCAGGCGGGCACCAACACATGCGGCATCCTTGTTACCTCTTTGGTGCCAAGGGGGCAAGCGCAGGCGCGGAGTACCGAGGCATCAGGAAAAGGTTTCCATATCAGTGCAACGAGACCAAGACCAGAAGGACGGCAGGACGGAGGTAACCATCGAGCCCAGCACAGGGTGACCACCAGAACCTTTAGTAGGCGAAGACCACCTTTTGTCATGATAGCTTGTACTATCTGTCCCCTTTCAAATTAGCCGCCGTAGTTGGCTCCCTTCTCGCTCAATATTTGGGGAGAGGACCAGGGCCTATATAAGTAGGGCTAGCCACAACCAAAGGGGAGAGCCGATATGATAAAAGGCCAACCCTTAGCACACCAAGCACAAGAACACCTCAACCTCACGAGGATGTTCTTCCCCTTGTACTGTTCATCATCATCCCAAGAGGCAATCCACCACCACCGCACTGGAGTAGGGTATTACACCGCATTAGTGGCCCGAACCAGTATAAACCTCATGTCTTTGTGTTGCGAGTGCGTTGAGTTCATCTGCGAGACCTTAGCGAGCTAGGGCGTAGATCGGAAGGAGGGAAAGAACTTTGCGCGCAACCCATAGTTCGAACCTCAAGGGTTTGCCGGTACCCGTGATCCGACACACCTAAGGCGCCAATAGAAGGACTGAACTCAAATGAATCAAAATGCCTTGGGTAGAATTTTTTAATATACTTGGAGTCCAAAAACTCCTTTTGTTGTCTCTTGTATACAAATGTCAGAAGCCATAGTTTCATGAACTTTATTTCTCACAACACATTGCCGATCATCAGAGTTCATACCATGAATGTTCTAGCAGAGTAGGCACCAGCTTCTAGTAAACGATTATCCATGAAAACCAAATATAGTAACAACAAAAGCACACCCATATAATGAGTGGCAGGAACATAAGCTCAAACATATCAAGGACCAAAAGTAAAGACATCACACATGACATTCAACCCTAAAAGACAAAACCAAAACTAGCACATACATTAAGCCTATGCTAAATAGCCAATTTAGGTGCGGGCCACACCCAGAAACCCATAGGGAGACTAGTCATCTGAATATTTCACCTTGGCAGCACCAGGATCCACATAAGCGCATCCACCGTAAGCTTCTCAGGAGGAATCCCCAAGTCTTCCCCAATTTGTTGAATATGATGAATTAGCGCCAAAGGCGGCACATCAGAGGAAGAGTGGGCCTTATGCTCAGCATTGAATGGGCACTCCGTGGGCTTGGACCGGGGCATCTTCTTATTTGGTTCATTCATTGGAGGTGCTTGCAACACAGGCTTAAATACATCCCTCTTGATAGAACTCTGCGTGCAACGACGGAGATAGGTGTCCACAACTGGACGGACATTTCGCCTAGAATTCTTATTCTTCTTCACACATTGTACAAAAAATGAAAGCTGATCATCAGCAGCCTGAGTACAAAATAGTGCTGAAACCACCACATGCTCTCTCATATCAATAGAAGCAGTGAATAAAGCTCGTGCCATAGCCTGGGGGCAGGAGGAGGAGTCAAAGGAACGGAAGGGGTAGCATCTTTAGTTGGGACCAACTCTGAAACCTAGTTAATATCATCAAAAGCAAGAGACAAAGAGCACTTGGAGAGCAGATGTGGCTCAATTGGGAGCAGAGAGATCGGCTTCAGCACCTCAGGAACAAAGCAATAGCTCAATAGAGTATCAAAAGTTCTCCTCCATGCCATCTCCGGTGGTAATGGCGGTCCATAGACAACCTGTGCCATGCCAGCAATGATGTCCGCCTATTGCAGCACAGGCGGCTAGTATGGAACAATGGCTAGGGCATAAAGTCATGTTGCACCTCAACATTCTTAAGCAAAGCATCCTGGGCATTGGCGGTGTCTTGATCAACAGCATTCTGAACCTGAAGGTTCCCCACAACTTGCACCATAACAGGTAGCTCCCCCTGGCCCATAACTGGCTATAGATTTTCCTCCAGAACCAAATCATTATGATGCAGACTCATATTACCTTGTCCCTCAAACTGACCAACAGAAGTAGAGAAATCTTGTTGATTAATGACCATTGACTCCCGGTCTTGCACGACAACATCATCATCATGATGTACCACTAGGTCATCCACATGCCATCCCCAACCACCACCCTATTGAACATCATCCATGGGAGGGGATGTGGTGGTACATCATTCCAACCGAGAGATGGAAATGGAGGGACTGCTTAAAATTGCTCATCATCCACAATCTCAGCAGGCATAGGGTGCGGGTTGCCATTGAGCGGCATCGGTCCTCATCCTGCGGCATCTACTCCACAAAGTTTGCTCTAGGAATGTAATAGGGGCAGTCCAAGAAACTTTAGCCCTGTCCCAATCTATGTAGTCAAGGAAAACTACATCCCTAGCAATAAGAATATCCCATGGGAATGAAGCAAACACAATCGATCTCACCAACACCGGTACAGCGAGGTGCTATACAATTGTTTTTAACCCCTTTCCGCGACAACATTTGGAGTTGTCGCCAAGAGAGTTACTGCGATAGGGGGGCTCCTTCCCATATGGACCAAAAATCGTCGGGGATAGGGAGCCACCCAGATGCTGCATCCTAGCAACTCGTTTGTGCTCACATTGCCATCGCGGTCGGTATTCTGTGGTGCTACGTTTATGATGTGCAGCCCATCACAAACGTTTCATGATTATAGAACGTGTATGATAAGCAGACAATCACACACATTCACTTTTCCTGAACCATATGTGGTAACTAATTAAGAAGATTAGCTAATCGTCGTACGAGTGTCAGATAGGATTGCAAAACATCGGACCATCGTAACATAGTCATACATGACAACTATCGCACACGCTATTCTATGGTGCAACATTTACGATGCGTGCCACATCAGAAACAGTTCATGGTTGAGAATCGTGTACGATAAGGCAACTATCACAAACATTTAGTTTGCTTGCACTGTTTGTGATATTGTCTGACATCGCACACGCTTTGCAGATGGCAACTATGTGCATGCTTGCACACGTTTCCTCTCTGTGAACCATGTTGGATTATGGTGTATATCACAAACATTTGTGTTTTACCAACCGTGTGCGCCGTAATGATCTGCAGATCGTAATTTCACCGTAATTTTGTTGCTGCTATTTCAAATTGTATCGGATTTGAATATGAAAGTATGCTATAGCTTTATTCATATCCATCAAGTTCAAACAACCAATGCATTATTCGATTGATATGTACATATGTTCAATAATTACATAAGCACAAAATAAAGAATGATGAAGCACAGTTGTATACTTGTACTATTAAAGACGGTAAAGAAAGAGGCGAAATACATTCTGGTTGCTAAACAAGGTGAAGTGGAATGCCCATATTGTGCCCTCCTCCATGCAAAAGGCACGCACGACTCTAGGGCAACCCCTTGTGATGGCTGACTATCCATCCTTCATGGTCTTTATGAAAACATTTAGATAATCATCGTGTTTTGGTAGAAATACTTTAACCTTTGCATGCCCACCAATCATGTAGTTTGATAGGTAATCTTGAGTAAACTACATTGGGAACCACTGCAAACGAAAAAAGATTCACACATTGTCATCTAACACAACTCATTATGGGCAATAAAAAGAAGGCTGCAAAGTTCTTACTTACCATCCTGCAGTTCATTGTTGTCTTGGATAAAGTGCAAAAAATAGTTTAGTTGACATCTTTTGACCCATTTTACTAACATCTTTATCATCTTCCTCACTTGATGCTGGTTCATCGATATCTCATTACACCATACGCAGGAAGGGTCGAAGTGCGGATATTTACCAATGACATATGTACCTAAAAGCAACAAGTTAATATTAGAAGCTACACGGAAATTGCACAATGATGTAGTACAACACTCTTTTATAATATCATATAACATCTGAGGGAGTCCTGCATTAGGGGGTCTCCAGACAGCCGAACTATATCCTTTGGTCGGACTGTTGGACTATGAAGACACAAGATTGAAGACTTTGTCCCGTGTCCGGATGGGACTCTACTTGGCGTGGAAGGCAAGCTAGGCGATACGGATATGGATATCTCCTCCTTTGTAACCGACCTTGTGTAACCCTAGCCCCCTCCGGTGTCTATATAAACTGGAGGGTTTTAGTCCGTAGGACAACATACAATCATACCATAGGCTAGCTTCTAGGGTTTAACCTCTTCGATCTCGTGGTAGATCAACTCTTGTAATACTCATATCATCAAGAACAATCAAGCAGGACGTAGGGTTTTACCTCCATCAAGAGGGCCCGAACCTGGGTAAACATCGTGTCCCCTGCCTCCTGTTACCATCCGCCTTAGACGCACAGTTCGGGACCCCCTACCCGAGATCCACCGGTTTTGACACCGACATTGGTGCTTTCATTGAGAGTTCCACTGTGTCGTCACCATAAGGCTTGATGGCTCCTTCGATCATTGCTAGCGATGCGGTCCAGGGTGAGGCTTTCCTCCCCGGACAGATCTTCGTATTCGGCGGCTTTGCACTATGGGCCAATTCGCTTGGCCATCTGGAGCAGATAGAGAGCTACGCCCCTGGCCATCAGGTCAGATTTGGAAACTTGAATTACACGGCCCATATCCACAGAGACTTGATCTTCGACGGATTCGAGCCCATGCCAGACGAGCCGCGCAATCACGACGAGCAAGACATAACTCTACCATCGAACAGTGTTCGGGAGATCGCATCCGCAGCTACCCCAACCTTTAATCCGGAGCAAGTCACGCCATCCGAGAGCGGAGGGATGGACCCAGCCATGGAGGCCGCACTCTCAGTGGCGATAGAGCCGGACACTGACTTCACCCCATACGAGAGCCGTGTTGCCGAACCACTGGATTTATCCCCGGGCACGGACTCCGAGCCGCCTACATCTATGCCTGTCGAAACCGACGGGGCACCGATCATGGAGTTCACCTCCGCGGATATCTTTCAGCACTCACCTTTCGGAGATGTGCTAAATTCATTAAGGTCTCTCTCCCTATCAGGAGAACCCTGGCCGAACTATGTCCGGCTAGAATGGGACGTGGACGACGAAGAAATTCGCTGCCCACCCACCACCCACTTAGTAGCCACTGTCGACGACTTAACCGACATGCTCGACTTCGACTCCGAAGACATCAACGGTATGGACAACGATGTAGGAGACGAACCGGAACCACCGCTCATAGGGCGCTGGACCGCTACTTCATCACATGACGTATACATGGTGGACACCCCCAACGAAGCCAATGGCGATGAGAAAGCGGAGGATGACCCCTCCATGAAGCAACCCAAGCGCCGACGTCACCGGCGCCGCTCTAAGTCCGGCCATAGCAAAAACAGCGATAATAATAGTCCACACGACTCTGAAAGAGACGACAACTGCACCAGCTCGATGGCAGAAAATGATCAAGATGCAAACTGCAAACATAGTACAGATCCGATGTCCGAATACGATGACACCAAAGATAAGCCTCATCAATCCCCGTCTAGGGAAGAGAACAGTCCGGACGAAGATGCACCCATCATCCCGGAAACACACTTGGAGCAAGATAACCTCCGCAGAAGGCTTACTGCCACAGTGAGAAGCCTGAAGAAACAAAAGCAAAGGCTCAAGGCCGCACAAGATACGCTCAACAGCAAGTGGAACAAAGTAACAATGTATGGTGGAAGTTACCATCCAAATAGCTATCCAAAGCGCAAGCAATTACTGGAATTCGATGATGAGGCCTTAGAGACCATACAGCCGAAAAGTGATACGGCCAACCGGCCGGATCCACCACCCCGTGAACGCGATAGAGTGGCTAACAAAGTCACGCATAATTCAACACACGTTCTACGTGAGAACTTGCGTCAAAAATCCGACGTGACCAGATCTATCTATGGATCTAGGAAGTGCGATGCGGTATACGACCAACACCGAATACTACAACCGTCCGAACACTATGGCGCATCCCAATACAGGGGTGCCGCACACCCACTATGTTTCACTATTGAGGCGCTAGATCATGAATTCCCAGAGGGATTCAAACCAGTGAACACAGGGGCATATGACGGAACAACAGACCCGGGAGTCTGGATAGAGGACTTCATCCTCCATATTCATATGGCTCATGGAGACGATCTCCATGCCATTAAATACTTGCCCCTCAAGCTTATAGGGCCAGCAAGGCACTGGCTGAAAAGCCTCCCCGAAAACTTGGGGGGAGCACGAGGATGCTTTCTGGGCCAATTTTCAAGGGACTTATGTCCGACCTCCGGATGCAGACGATTTAAGTCATATAATCCAACAGTCTGGAGAGTCCGCCTGAAAGCTTTGGAATAGGTTCCTCACCAAGAAGAACCAAATAGTTGACTGTCCGGACGCCGAAGCCTTAGCAGCTTTTAAACACAGCGTCCGAGACGAATGGCTTGCCAGACACCTCGGTCAAGAAAAACTAAGAAAAATGGCATCCCCAACAAGCCTCATGACCCGCTTTTGTGCGGGCGAGGAAAGTTGGTTGGCCCATAGCAGCACCAGCGACCCAAGCACATACGAAGTAAGGCATGGCAATGGTAAACCATGACGCAACAAAAACAAGCATTGAATTAAAGAAGGTAGCCCAAATAACACAGCGGTAAACGCCGGATTCAGGGGCTCCCGACCAGGTCAGCGGAAAAAGCCTTTCAAAGGCAGCAAAGAAGGACAATCTGGCCTAAACAAAATTCTCGACAAACTCTGTCAAATTAATGGCACCCCAGACAAACCTGCAAATCATACCCATAGAGAATGTTGGGTTTTCAAGCAGGCCGGTAAGCTAAATGCCGAACACAAAGGGGAAGAGACACCAATCGAAGACGAGGATGAACCTCGCAAGCAAAGCGCCGGAGGATAGAAAAATTTCCCACTAGAGGTTAAAACAGTAAACGTGATCCATGTGACAAAGAGGAGAAGCAATCACGCTCTCTGATGCACACGCGCCATAGAGCCCGTCACCCCTAGGTCCAACCCCTGGTTGGCCCGCCTGATCACTTTTGACCGAAGGGATCACGATAAACATATCTGGCGCGAAGGACTGACGGCCTTGGTGTTAGACCCAATAATAAATGGGTACCATTTCACAAGGGTCCTCATGGACGGCGGCAGTGATCTAAATCTGATATATTAGGACACAGTCCACAAAATCGGGATAGACCCGACACAAATAAGCCACATTAGTACTACCTTCAAGGGAGTAATACCAGGCCAAGAGGCCCACTGCACGGGCTCTCTAGTACTACAGGTGGTATTCGGTTCTCCCGATAACTTCCGAAGTGAAACGTTAACTTTTCACATTGCTCCATTCCGAAGTGATTTTCAAGCACTACTCGGAAGGGCGGCTTTCGCTCGTTTTAACGCAATACCGCATTATGCTTTTCTCAAGCTCAAGATGCTCGGTCCACGAGGCGTCATTGCAGTTAGTAGAAACACTAACTGTTCTTTACGTACGGAAGAGGACGCGGCGGCTCTAACAGCCGCACACTAGACGGCCTCACCAACCAGAAAAAATGGCAGGTCGTCAAGACCACGAACACGGTTAGACGAGTCCGGCGTTGCATCATACATGCATGAGATTGGTTTTCGAACCCTCATAAAACGATACCAGGGGCTTCCCGCGTGTGATCAGGGCCAGCCCGGCTCAACTAGGCCTCTCTGGAATCTTGATATTTCATTCTTCTTTTTGGCATGGCAACTTTCACCTAAGTTCTTTCCTTTGGCAGGTGACAATCGTGCTACGCCCATCCAGGACACGGCACAACAGAGACACAGGCGCAGACGTGCAGCAGGGACCCGCCCAAAAGTTTCTGTTTAGATTAAAGCCCCGCGTAAACCTTTTTTACTGTCTCTCGTTGCTCACATCCTCCGGGTACTCCACACAACCAAGAAGGATGACGGCGTTATTGGCATGTGGCCACGCCAGGATTTTGCACGTACCTGGACATCTGGGCTTTCTTATAAAGGGCATTGTTTAGCCCGGTATATGTTATAAAGACCAAGCACCTTAGGGAGTGTTCGACGTCGCGAGTTTGGCCCTATATGCATCAACTCCGAATCATGCCTTTGGTCAAATGTTGGGTTTGCCCGGCTCCCATGTTTTGGTACCTTACGTTCCGTTATATCGGCTAAGGTAGGACTGGGAGAACTACTGCGATTGTGCCCTGGTTCATCCGGATGAGCACCTCAGTAGAGAAAGGCGAAAACTAACTATCATGATATAGCGAGAGACTGGTCAACCACTCGATGACTAATTGGAATCTTCGGGATTCCTTCGCATTAACGAAGGGCCGTTTCCCGGTCATGTACGTACGTGCCCCGTATTCGGACGAGCGCAGAAGTACCAGGGGCTGTATAGTAGCCCCACTGTCAAACTCCTATGGCTAAGTGAAAGTGTTAAAGCAATATAGTCCGATTGCCTCGTTTGCTATGCTATCACCTCCTTAACGGACCAAAACATTGGATCAATTGTGGATATGCATCTTTTGCGAACACCCCCGCATTATATGCGTGGGGGCGGAAGCCGATGACTACAAACTTTCATGTTATATACATATATACATAAACAGCTGCACAGGAGGCATCATAGTACTTTCGGGCAAAAGTATAAATACAGCCTTGATTAATTCAGAAAAACATTGTTTGTACAATGGGACTACATGTCACTAGAAAATAATATTCTTCGAGCACTGAGCTTCTATCGAACGAGCGCCTTCAAGGACTTCTTCAAAGTAGTGCTCGGCAGCCACTCGGCCTATGGGCGAACCCTATGCCGCAACAGTGGTGGCCTCCATCTCCGCCCAGTATGTTTTGACACGGGCAAGGGCCATCCGCGCACCTTCTATGCATGCGGATCTCTTTACGACATCGATGTGTGGCACAGCATCAAGGAATTATTGCACTAAGCTAAAGTAGCTATTCGGCCTTGGCCCTCCCGGCCACAGGTGATCCAGAACGGACCTCATGGCAAGTCCGGACAACCTATGGAGCTCCGGCCAACCGGTCAATCGCTCATTCAGCAGCAGCGGACGGACTGGAGCGTGAAACTGCGACCAGAACAGCTTTTCCATTTCAGGACCTTTGTGATCCTTGAAGTACTCGGCTGCATCAGCAGCACTTGCAGCCAAATCCATGTACGCGTGCATAGAACTCCATAACTGGTCCAGAGGAGCATACTTCGGATATCCAAACTTAGTCCGCAACAAGAAGGGCTTCCCAGACACGATATCTGCAGCTTGATTTAGCTCCTCCTTCGTCGCTCTAATTTTGGAGCAGGCTTCCTTGACAGCCACCCGGGCCTTCTCCAGGCCCGTCGCCTTCGCCCGGTTTTCTTCTTCAAGAAGCTGGTAACGGTCAGCAGCATCTTTTAACTCCGCAGCCAACTTGGCTATTTTTTCCTTGCTCTCGCAATGCGCGGCATGTTAGGCCCTTAACTCTTCGGCCGCATTTAAAGTGGCCGCATTGCTACTCCTTGCTTGCTCCTTGGCTCGGGCAAGCTCCGCCCGAAGGGTCTCCACGATGGCAGCTCCATCTACAATCACAACATATTAAAGATACTGGCATCATGCTGCTCTTATTATGTGACGATCACCAAAAAAATCGCTCACCCTGTGCCTCGTCAAGCCGCTTGATGACAAGCACGATGTCGGCATCTGCCGCATCTAGTTGCCGCTTTAGTTCGGCAAACCCATCAGTCCGGCTAGCCGCCGGAGCTTCAACCACCTGCACATAAAGGCGGTATGGTTATTACCTGGGACTATGATCCTCTGTTTGCCGCCGTTCTCGACGACAACTAGAGTCTCAGGGGATACTATCTGCATGGGCATACCTAACATATGTGGTACTGTTAAAGGCATACATTATTTCACGTACCTCGAAGCCTTTCAGCAAACTCATAAAAGCTTCATGCAAACCGCTTTCAGCGGATGAAATCCTTTCAATTACCATACCCATTAGCATACGATGCGCTTCCGAGATGATAGCTTGCCCCAGAAGATCCTTCAGTGCGTCCGACCGCACACTGTATGGACCCTTGTTGTTGCTCTCCTTAGGAGCCGGATACAGGGGATCCTGGGCAGCCAAAGGGTTATCATCTGGCCCTAGTGGATCCAGAGATACCCTTTGCGATGACACTTTAAGGTCGCCCGCTTCTTGAGCTGGGGAGTCCGGGGGAGGCGTTTCGCTCTCCATCATCTCCGGAAGAAGATCCCCCGAAGATGAACTCTGTCGAGAAGGGCTGGGATCCGGACTACAATTTATAAGCATCAGTTATTGTCCTTGGAAGTAAGGTAGGATATCTTCAGTATTAAGTAATTTTTGATTACTTACAGCTCGGTAGAGGGCTGATCCCTGCGTGGACATTGTGCGGCAAGAATACCCTCCGAGGCAGGACCCTCTGGCGGAGATTTCTTCTCCCGTTTGGAAACCTTAGTTTTCGGATCTTCGGAGGTAGTCCTCTTCCTTCCCCGGGTAGAGAGAATGTCAGATTCTTCCCCTTGGTTATCCTCCCTCGCGGAAGCGCTCATTCCCTTGATTGGAATAGGTAGCGATGGAGGCCCGCTTTTGCCCTCTTTATTCCCCCCTTCTTCTTCCTTTGAGGGCACTAGACAAGGTGTTGGCTCGAGCATCTTTTCCATCATCGGATTGTCCAATCCCTCAGGAAGGGGGGCCGAACACCGGATCATCTTCGCCTTTGTTATCCAGTCCTGGTCAAAGAGCAATTCTTCAGAATGATGTCATGATAAATAAAAGGATAGTGTGTTTGGCCATGGGATTACTTACTTGGACAACGGGGCAGTTGCAGCTCAGGCCCACGTCCTCGGTGGTGTCCGGACACTCTATTTGGGGTCCGAAGAACGATTTGTACATCTCCTCATGCGTCATGCCGAGGAAATGCTGAATAGTGCGCGGTCCTTCGGGGTTGAATTCCCACATGTGGAGGGGTCGGCGTTTGCAGGGCTGGACTCGACGAACCAGCATAACTTGCATTACCATAACCAGACTGAAATCTCCCTTGAAGAGATCTCGGATACGGCTCTGCAGTATTGGCACATCCTTGGCTGGACCCCAGCTTAGCCCCCTGCTGATCCATGACATCGGTTGTGGTGGGGGGCCTGAGCGAAAGGTGGGGGCGGCTACCTATTTGGCACTTCGGGGAGCTATGACGTAAAACCACTCCTGCTGCCACAATTCGGACACCTCTGGAAAGGAACCATTTGGCCATGGAGCGTCAACAATTTTGCTTATTAGAGCACCTCCGCACGCTGCATACTGCCCCTCGACCGTCTTCGGCTAAACATCGAAGGTCTTGAGCCACAGGCTGAAGTGAGGGGTAATGCGGAGGAAGGCCTCACATACGACAATAAATGATGAGATGTGAAGGGAATCCGACGCCAGATCATGAAAATCCAGCCTGTAATAGAACATAAGACCCCTAACAAAGGGATCTAGACCTACCCTCGGGCGGGCAGCCTATGCGAAATTTCGGCGGTAAGATATCTGGCCTCCCTCAAGTTCTTGATGTCCTCCTCCGTGACGGAGGAAGGCATCACCGGCCTTGAAGGTTGGGTCTGGACATGATTGAAGGTCCGAAGCATCTGACCTGAGCTTTGGGTGTTAGAACTCGAGGCGGGGGAAGGATTCGATTGAGCGCGGGAGGGGAAAAAGAAAAAGCCTTGTCCCTTTATAAAGGGGGTGAATATCAGGCGTCCTCCTCATGGCCGTTTGAGACTTACCTAAGATCTAGGAGTCATACCAGCAGGCACGGTTGGGTTACCCACGTTTGTATTGATGAGAATCCCGTGATAAGGGGAACACGATCTCTGCTTTGATGAGACGTGTCAAGGAAACCGCCTTGCGTTATGTGCGGGGCTGGTTGAAGAAAAACGGTTCAAATAATCACTACTAGGAAAATGGCTATAGATGGAATTGACACTAATGGCACACCAGACATGTGCTGCGCCATTACTATATACTAATGGCGCACCATGTGTTGGTGCGCCATTAGTGTCCAAATACTAATGGCGCACCACATCCACGGTGCGCCATTAGTAAAAACAAAAAATTTAAAAAAAATTCAAAACTAGTAATGGCGCACCGTGAGAGTGGTGCGCTATTACTAGTTGAACTAGTAATGGCGCACCATGCCACGGTGTGCCATTAGTAACTTGGCCACCACTTCCACCGAATGCACACCCCCCCCCCCCCCCCCCCCCGTGGACCGCCTTTTCAGTTTAAAAAAATAAAAAAAAATGATGGAAATGTCAAAAAAAATAAAAGAAAATAAGTTTCCCATGTGATATGTGGTCTAGTTGTTGTGACAATTTACAAATATGAATTTCGACTTTATTTGCGAAATCTCTCGAGAATTTGTAAAATGGGCATAACTTTTGCGTACGAACTCGGATGAAAAAGTTTTTTATATGAAAAATCATCTACTCGAAAAGTTACATCCGAATTTAATGGGGAAACCTTGTTAAACATTTTCAAAATTCTCAAAAACCTAACAGAAAAAAAGATACGAGGCTTTTAAGATCTGGAGAGGCAAAAAAATTCAAAAAAAATCAAACTTACTAATGGCGCACCTACCCATGGTGCGCCATTACTATCTTCCCGCCTTCAAAATTCAAAATAAGTCAAAAAAATTTACTAATGGTGCACCTGCCCATGGTGCGCCATTAGTATCTTCCCGCCTTCAAAATTCAAAATAAATCAAAAAAAAGTTAGTAATGGCGCACCTGCCCGCGGTGCGCCATTACTATGCCGTATATATGGCTGGGCGTGGTCCTCTCCTCCTTACCTCTTCATTCTTCTCCTCCACTCCACCTCTCCTTCACTCCATCTCCTCCTCTCCTCCACTCCATCTTCCCTTCTCTCCTCCACCATACTACCCTCCTCCTCTCCGGCGACCTCCTCCTCCTCCTCTCCGGCGACCTCCTCCTCCTCTCCGGTGACCTCCTCCTCCCTCCTCTCCTCCCCTCCCCTCCCCTCACGGGTTCTCCTCCCTCCTCTCCGGTGAGATCCTCGTCCCTCCTCTCCGGTGAGCTCCTCCTCCCTCCTCTCCTCCCATCCCCTCATGGTTTCTCCTTCCTCCTCTCCGATGCTCCGGTGAACTCCTCTCCGGCGACCTCCTCCTCCTCCTCTCCGGCGAACTCCTCCTCCTCCTCTCCGGTGATGTAGGCGAGCGCCTCTCTGGCGACCTCCTCCTCCTCCTCCTCCTCTCCGGTGAACTCCTCTCCGGCGAACTCCTCTCCGGCAAAAGAACACGGCAAAAGAACGTATAAGATCCAAAACAGGAACAAAATTTGAAATATTATCGTGCCAAAAAATGAGCAAAAAAACGAGCAAAAAATGAGAAAAAGAATCACGATCCAGATCCAAATTCAAAATTCAAAAATAGCAATGGCGCACGGAGGGGGTTAGACGGTGCGCCACTACTATTTTCCCGCCTTCAAAATTCAAAAATACTAATGGCGCACCAGTGGCCTAAACTAATGGCGCACCATGGCCTATACTAATGGTGCACCACTGGTGCACCATTAGTATACTAGATACTAATGGCGCACCAGTGGTGCGCCATTAGTAAAAAATACTAGTGGTGTGATACTAATGGCGCACCACTGATGCACCATTACTAGGCAAAACTGGTGCGCCATTAGTAGCCCTTTTCCTAGTAGTGAATGACCGGGCCGTGGCGTGATGTCATGCTGTCAAAACATGTCAGCAAATTAGATTTGTGGAAATATTATTCTCTCTACGGTGGTATGTGGAACTTATTTTGCAGGGTCGGACACTATCCCTGTATTCAAACTTTTTCGTGGTGTATTCGGAGGAGGAACCCGCCTTGCAATGCCGAAGACAACACTGCGCACCGGACTCATCATCATTGAAGCCTGGTTCAGGGGCTACTGAGGGAGTCCTGGATTAGGGGGTCTCCGGACAGCCGGACTATATCCTTTGGCCGGACTGTTCGACTATGAAGATACAAGATTGAAGACTTCGTCCCGTGTCCGGATGGGACTCTACTTGGCGTGGAAGGCAAGTTAGGAAATACGGATATGGATATCTTCTCCTTTGTAACCGACCTTGTGTAACCCTAGCCCCCTCCGGTGTCTCTATAAACCGAAGGGTTTTAGTCCGTAGGACAACATATAATCATACCATAGGCTAGCTTCTAGGGTTTAGCCTCTCCGATCTCGTGGTAGATCAACTCTTGTAATACTCATATCATCAAGAACAATCAAGCAGGACGTAGAGTTTTACCTCCATCAAGAGGGCCCGAACCTGGGTAAACATCGTGTCCCCTGCCTCCTGTTACCATCCGCCTTAGACGCACAGTTCAGGACCCCCTACCCGAGATCCTCCGGTTTTGACACCGACAACATCCAATATAATCACATATTAGATGAATTAACATCTTATATTATTGGACATAGGGAGTTTATTGCATTCTTATAAATTATCGGTTGATTAACTGTTGTTGTATCCATGGGTTAGAGTTAGTTTGAGCTAGTTTGGTCTCAAATAGCCCTAAAGTATATCCAAACATGAGGGCTAGTGTGAGCTAGTTGCATCTAACCCACCTGAAAAACTATCCCACCCAAGAGGTGCTAATTGGAGCTAGTTCTCCTAGTGCATTTATTGTTAATCTAACCCTGTCATCCAAACACCTCTTTGGATGGAGTTAGTTCAGGGCTAGTCATCAGCTAGAAACTAAGGGGTTGTTTGGATTGTGACTATCTTTACCATATATTGCCACACTTGCCTTAGTTGAGTTGCTCAAATTGTTAGCCACACTTTGGCTTACCTAAGGGAATCTTGCCACACTTTTTATGCCTATGACATGTGGGGTTCATTGCTCATAAAAAATTTCTTAGCTTAGGTGTGGCTAGAACCAAACACCTACCCAACTTAGTCAAAGTTGCCTAAGATTAGGTGTGGCAAAAGTGTGGCGAGGTGTGGCTAGGAACCCAATATCCCTAACTCTAACCTCTAGCTAGGTTGAGTATCCAAACAGGGCTGTGTTATTGTTGTTGCTGTTGTTGCTCCTCTACATATATCTAGACATCATCAGAACATTAAGGTAACACTCTTCCTTGTTGCTATGTAGCCCAGGATTGCATATTTAGACATTAAGTACAATGCATGTTGCTATATAGCCTCGGATACACTACATATGGCCCTAGTTAACCTAACGATAAATGGGTTACAAATATATTAGCTAAAAGTCCGATTCACTGATTAGTCCCTTATCAGCCCCCGGACTATATGGTACCAGCTACCGATATCCTGAACAGTGAGTATATATAAGCCATGAAAAGTGAGTATATATAAGCCATGAGATGGAACTAACCTCAATGGAAAACAGTAGCCATTCCCAAAATTGTCCTGTGTAAGTACATCGGGAGGCGTCTTAAGCACAACAGGCTAAACATCAACCAAATATATCCATGGCAGACAAAATAATCTCCAAAAGATAGATTCAGTGTGCATGTTTAAGCATGCTAGTAAAGCAAAACAAGTGGAAAGGTGTGTTAACTGCAACAGGCCTAACATTTAACAACAAGCAAACATAGTCATTCAAACTGGTATTATGCCCGTCTAAGTACACTGGTTATTGTTAAATAAAAATGGAAAGCTGTGTTAGCTACAAGATGCAACAACCAAATTTAGTCATTCATAGTGGTATGGTCGAATCTAGTACTAATGAAATTGAACTGCACAGTTCATACTTGAACATATAGAACATCATGTTGTGAATAACTAGAATAAACAAGGCATACTACAAACAACCTAAGATAGCATTTGAAACTGGACATATGCTAACTACAAACTACCGAACAATTAAAAAACTTTAAAAGAGGCATATGCTAGCTATAACAGGCTTAACAGCAAGCAAGTATATGCATTCCTATCGGTATGTTTAAAAATGGATTGATGAAATGTACTGCACAGTAAATAGTTGCACATATAGAGCATCACATTTTGAACAACTGAAATAAACAACGCATACTGGAAACAACCAAATATAGCAATTAAAACTGGACATATTCTCACTACACTACAAAAGGGACACGACAAAACAAATCATGGGTTCCCCCCCTGTGAACAGGCACGACAAAACAAATCATGTTTTTCCTCACTTGTCACAAATGGGCTCATTCTCTTGGGAAGAGCATGGACCCTAGATACTTGTCGCAGATGGGCTCCTTCCCCTTGAAACAGCACGGCTGTAGGGTGCCCTCCCTGGTGTCGCAGGTGGGCTCTTTCCCCTTGGAAGAGCTAGAGAGGGTGCCCTCCTCGTGGTCGTCGTCGATGAGGTCTAACTTTGGAGCTATGGATCCCAAGCCAGGGTCGCGGAGTGTGTCCCTCAGAAATGACAAAAGGGGATTGATGGCGATGTAGGATGGCAAATTCTTGACAGTGAGCCAGAGGAGATCAGCGGCGGGGCCATGGATGAGATCGATGGCGGTTGAACCCGAGGGGTTGGGGGTGGGCCAATTAACCTATGACATACCCGCGTTAGGCCATCGCTCTTGACGACCTCAATGTCGTAGCCAGCATCCGCGACATAGCCGCATACTCTAGCCCGCTGATTGAGTGCCTGTGGCCAGCAATGTTCGTCAGCTTCCTCGGCAGCCACCTCGGCAACGTCGGGTGAAGAGACCGGGATACACCTCTTTTGGGCTAGTCACTCCTCAAGCTCCACGGGAAGCGTAGCCGGCCATAGACTGCGACGCTCTGGAGTGGGAAAGGGGGCGTTTGGCAGGCGTCATCTAAGAAACATAGGGTAGCCTGGATATGGAGATCAGTGGGTAAGCTACACGGGCAAACCGGCAGATGTTGACAATGGAGGCCTTGCAGCGGCAGTGACCTTGCTAGGGTTTCAATCGAGGGAGGGGTGTGTGTGTGTTTGCGCGCGCGTGCCCGAGGAGGTTTTGGTGTGTGTGTGTGTGGAGGGGGGCGAGGGGTGTGTATAGGAAATGATGCGGCTACTGAAAATTTTACTACGCAAGAGTCAGTCGCAGGAGTGAAATGCCGGTGCTATTGAAAATTTGGATGATCGTGCATCCCACACGGTCCAGAAATAACAACCGTGTGTTATTACACAGAAAAACCCTCGAGGCGGGCAGATAGTTTCGAGGGATGCAAGCAGGAGCTGGAAAAAGAAACATCACACACTGTCAAAACATAATAACTGTGTATTATCAAACAGAAAAAATCTGCAGGCAGGTAGATATTTTTGAGAGGGGAAGCCTCGTGGAGCCCAATGTACTATGCAGATGTGCGTGACAGGGGCACTGGCGTGGCACGCGATTAGTGTGAGTGAACTGTGTCTGTTGCGTCAGCCGACCTGTCTAATGTTCATAAATTTGGCGAAATGACACAGGAAAGGGTCAGAACACGAACACACTTGCATGTGGACCAAATATATTTCTAAAAAGGGTGATTTAATGTTCAGATACCAAAAACAACTTCGATGTGGCATATTTCTCGTAATGCACACGGTATTGCTTGCCCCCTCGTGTTGGAGGAGGGGAATCCTAAGCTATGAATGCATGCCCCCCATGGAGGTTCACCTAGCAAAGTGCGAAGTAGCAGCCCCTCCCCCACACACTTTCATTTAGTGGGCCGGAGAGGGCATCACACGAAGATGTATCATAAAATGGACCAAGAATAATCCACCTTGGTCGTACAACCTCTCTCTTGTTGTTGGTAAAAGTGATGGACGTTCAAGCGACCCCAGATATGGGCTAGCTCGCCAATAATCATGCAAGTAGCTAGTCCCTGAAGACAACCACTGCCTGTGTGTGGCCCAAACATATGTATGGAGAGGTGTGTTTGAATACACAATGGAACAACTTTGATGTGGCACCATGCTTTCGAACCAGAAATCCCCACACGGGGCGAGGGTTGGTTGATGATGCATATGTATGTCACACCACACTTCAAGCCGATGATAGGGATTCATGCATGCATGCATGACCTTAATTAGGTCTGAATCTCACCATGACCTATACTACGATAACACGAACCAAAGGAAGAATCTGCCATGATAACCCATCTTGTTGTCAGTCAAGATGATCATGGATGTCCACACGGGCCCACGAATCTATAGGCTTGTCGCCAATAACCACGCGAGGGAGTGTACCGTTCGAAGACAACCACTACATGCATATGTATGGAGGTGATGCATGCATGCATGTTTGAATACCATTTCACAACATTGATGTGGCGCGTGCATCGAAAATCATACAGTCCCCACACAGAGTGAGATTGATTCATGACTTGGTGTGGTACTAGCCATTTTGACTCGATCGGAGGGATTCATGCGTACACATGCATGTGTGTCCTCAAACTGTAGTCGTCCCAGAGCATGACCCATATATATATACATATATATATCATATTACAAACAAAAAATAATCCCCTGCTAAGTCAAATTAACCTCTCTCATTGTGAGACAAAGTAGTGAGGGACCAAGCGGGCCCACGGATGGAAAGCATCGATATCGCTGATAACCACTTAAGTGGGTGCGAGAGGACAACCACCATCGCTTTGCATGTGGGCCAAACATATGTTGAATACCCAAAATGTACAACTTTGATGTGGCACATGCCTCGAAAACTGTAAAGTCCCCACACAAATCGAGGTTCATGAAGCGTACTACATATGATGGTCCCCTTCCCCCTCTTCGATGCATACTATATGCTCCTGTCGTAATACAACCCAAAAAGAATCCTCCTTGATGGTGAAATTAATTAACCTCTCCCGATGTAGGTCAAAGTGATGCATGCATCGACGATGGCCTCTCGGGCCCATAGATGGAAGCGTCACATGTGAGTGTCCTAGGATAACCACCGCCTGCATGCATGTGGCCCAAAGAGGTGTTGTGTGATGTTCGAATAGCCAATTTCACAACTTTAATGTGGCGCATGCCTTGAAACCAAAAAGTCCCGACACTAGGTGACGTCTACTTGTTGACGGACGCGTACATATAGTATATATGCTAGTCCCCTCCCACCACTTTGACGCGTACTATATACTCCCACCATAACACAAACAAAAGAGATCCTACCTTGTTGGTCAAATTAACGTCTTAGCCGGCTATTGGTCAATGTGATGGACGACGACCTCGCGGGCCCACAAAAAGCATCACACGAGAGTGAGTGTCATGTAGGACAACCATTGAATGCATGTGGCCAAAACATGTATGTATGAAAGGGTTGTGTAATGATTTAAATAACGAATTCATGACTTTGATGTGGCACCTGCCTCACAAAACGGCCAACCCACACGGTGGCTCACGAATCGTAGTGTACTGCCAACCACCCCCAACCCCAGATGCGCGCGCGCACACACACACCACGCCTCCACCGCAACTACGATGCATGTTAAATTATCCCGCGGTTAACATATGTTACCAAAGGAGGGACGTTTTAATTTTGAAAAAAAAAACAGAAATCATTAAGATGTTTTAGTACCTTGATTGTTTTTCTAGGGGTATAATGTGCAAAAATCAAATTTGAGCTACACGCACACGTGACAGTGCACCTAAATGGAGTGCAAAAACACATGTGTCTCACTGGGTGCATGTTTACTCCCCATGCAAGAAATTTCAAACATTGAGAGTCTTGATTCTTTAATTCTAGTACATCCAAAACTTATTGGAAATTCATGAAACTTATTGTGTTGTCATATGGACACCAATACAAATTGGCATTGTACTTTTTTCTCAAATTTTAGACCAGTTTAGATGTAATCTTTATCTTCTTACAAACGGGAGATTATTAATAATTGGGAACTAATACCACAAACGGTTCATTTATTCGAACCGTGAGCGTTAGACCAACAATGGATACGTGCCATGCTTCGGTTAAGCAATAAAGCAACAACATTGATCATCAAAAGAGAAAAACAATATACGTGCCACCACGCGACCCGTGTGCCGTGCGAGCAGGCGTGAGTTGACGGGACGCATGCGAGCAATCCGCCACGCAGGCAGACCGAGAGGCATGCATGCAGGTGTGTGAATTGACGAGAGGCGTGCTCGCTGCACAGTGTCATCGGGAGGCGTGCGAGTAGCTGTGTGAAATGACAGAAGGCATGCCAGCAGTCCAGTGTGTAGGCTCACCGGGAGGCGAGCCAGTGGTTTGACCGCTGCCCGCCTCTCTCCCACTACTCCATATTAATGGCGCGCCCGAGCGGCTGCACCCCCTTCCTCACCACAAACACAATCGTCTCTCTCCGCTTGCATCCTTGACGCCGCTCTCTGTCCTCAAAGCCATCGGTGTATGAGGATGCCACCGAAGCGCCCCATCGGAGGGAGTTGCGACGTAGGGGCTGCTAAAGCATCGCAGCACGGCATGGAGATGGAGACAGAGGTTGCTTTCACCGTCGGTGAGGTATCATTGCAACCTAACATCATCGACGGCATCGTGCTTCCGCAGCCGGAGCCGGAGGTCCACAGTTACTCTGGTGACCACTGGGGCGATGACTCCGACGATGAGTCATCTATATCCATTTATGTGTCAAATAGATCCTAGGGTTTCTCTTGTTACTGCTACCTCCTCCTTTTTGAAATAGAAATCCTATGGTTATGTTCTCCCAGTCCATGAAATCTGAGTAAGTTCCGTTAGATCTATGTAGTGTATTGATTGTTTGAATGATACAAGTCACTAGTACAGCAAGGTGCTATACAAACGGTTTTTAACCCATTTCCACGACGGCGTTCTGAACCGTCGCCTAGTGAGTGACTGCGATAGGTGGGTCCTTCCCACATGACCCAAAAACCATCGAGGATAGGCCGTCCGGTCACACACGCTCGGCAAAGTGAGGTCGTGTGCGACGGGCGAGCGATCAAATATAGTTATACGTATATTTGTGCTATAAAAATACAGTTATACATGCCAAATCGTTTCCGGTCGTAAGTACATCCCACACAGTCAGTCCCAGCTAAACATGTCCGTTCGTATGTACATTACACACAGTCAATCCAAGGAGTACGCTTCCATTAGTATGTACATCCCACACAGTTAATCTAAGAAGTACGTTTCCGTTCGTATATACATCCCACATAGTCTCTCCAAGTAAAACGTTTCCGTTCGCAGTTGCATCACACATAGTTTTCCCCATTAAATCATTTGTGATAGCGTTGCCATTGCACATGATATTAACAATTTAATCATTTGCATTATTGAATGCGTCACTGATTGCTCCCTGACTATAGTGCCAGAAAGCTCCTGTCTGCTAGGACTACATCTGTATTTCCCCAAACAGGAAGGGATGAAGTAGCATAGCGAAGGTAGTTATTTCCCTCAATGATGAAACCAAGGTTATCGAACCAGTAGGAGAACCATTAAACACAAGGTAAATAGCACCTACACATAAATAACAACACCTCGCAACCCGACGTGTTAAAGGGGTTGTCAATCCCTTTCGGGTAACGATGCCAGAAATTTTTAATAGATTGAAATAATAGATCGTAAATAAAATAAAGTGCGGCAAAGTATTTTCGTATTTTTGGGTTAATAGATCTGAATAAAAATACAAAGGAAAAGTATATCGCAAGCAAATATATCAGAAAGAAGACCCGAGGGCCATAGGTTTCACTAGTGGCTTCTCTCAAGAAAGATAGCAAACGGTAGGTAAACAAATTACTGTTGGGAAATTGATAGAACCTCAAATAATTATGACGATATCCAGGCAATGATCATTACATAGGCATCACGTCCAAGATTAGTAGACCGACTCCTACCTACATCTACTACTATTACTCCACAAATCGACCACTATCCAGCATGCATCTAGTGTATTAAGTTCATGGAAAAGTGGAGTAATGCAATAAAAACGATGACATGATGTAGACAAGATCCATTTATCTATTGTGTAGATATAGATCCCAACTTTTTATCCTTAGTAGCAACGATACATACGTGTTGTTTCCCTTTCTGTCACTGGGATCAAGCACCGTAAGATCGAACACACTACCGGGCACATGTTCCCATTGCAAGATAAATAGAACAAGTTGGTCAAACAAAACCCAAATATCAGAGAAGAAATATGAGGCTATAAGAGATCATGCATATAAGAGATCAAAGAAACTCAAATAACTTTCATGGATATAAAAAGATATGACTGATCATAAACTCAAAGTTCATCAGATCCCAACAAACACACCGCAAAAGGGTTACATCATATGGAGCTCCTAGAGACCATTGTATTGAGAATTCAGTGAGAGAGGGAAAGCCATCTAGCTACTAACTACAGACCCGAAGGTCTACAAAGAACTACTCACGCATCATCGGAGAGGCACCAATGGAGGTGGTGAACCCCATCCGAGATGGTGTCTAGATTGGATCTGGTGGTTCTGGACTCTGCAGCGGCTGGATGGATATTTCATTGACTCCCCTAGGGTTTCTGGAATATCGGGGTACTTATAGAGCAAAGAGGCGGCCTGGGGGGCACCCGAGGTGGGCACAACCCACTAGGGCGCGCCTGGGCCTCCTGACGCACCCTGGTCGGTTGTCCCCTCCTTGGGACTCCCCCCAGGTGCAACCAGGGCCCAACCTGTTCCTTCTGGTCCATAAAAAATCTCCATAAATTTTCGGGGCATTTGGACTCCGTCCGTTATTGATTTTCTGCGATGTAAAAAACACGGAAAAAAATAGGAACTGGCACTTGGCACTATGTCAATAGGTTAGTACCAAAAATGATATAAAATGACATTGTAAAACATTCAAGATTGATAATATAACAGCATGGAACAATAAAAAATTATAGATACGTTGGAGACGTATCAGCATCCCGAAGCTTAACTCCCGCTCGTCCTCGACTAGGTAAGTGATAAAAACAAAAAATTGATGTAGAGTGTTGTTTATCATGTCATATCATATTCTTTTCTTTATAGCACGGATATTTGGTCTTTTATGTGATTCAAAACAATAGTCTAGTTTTGACATAATAATTTAGATACGCAAGCATATCAACAAGCAACCATGTCTTTGAAAATATAAATGCTAAAATATGATATCCCTATCCCATCATGCTCAAACATTGATCCATTCATGAAACACACTCGAATATTAGCTACACCCAATACTTAAGTATGATCATATTGCCTCCTAGTTGGTGCTTTTCATGAGAGAAGATGGAGACTCAAATTCAAAAATAAAAAAATGCATAAAGTAAAAGAAAGGCCCTTCGCAGAGGGAAGTAGGGATTTGTAGAGGTTCCACAGCTCAAAGATAAATACTTAGAGATAAAAACATTTTGGGAGGTGTATCCATCGCACCAACGAAAATGACTTAGAGTTCCCAACACTTTCTATGCTAGATATGCCATAGGCATTTCCCAAATAGAAAATAAATTCCTTTTCCCACCATACTTTCACTTTCCATGGCTAACCATATCCATGGGTGCCCTCCATACCAACACTTTCCAAGGAATTTATTATTTGACAACATAAAGTAAATTCAATTTTTTTGCATTTCGGGACTAGGCATCCCTAAGACCTTTGCCTTGCTCTCGTGCAATGACAAGTGAATAAACACTCATCATGAGAATAACACATCCAACATGTAAAATATTAGCCTCCCGTTGCCGTTCCGCGAGCGAAACAAACACACAAAAGACAAGTTTATTTTGAAAATTAGAGATGGCACATACAAATTTGCTTTGAACGGAAAAAGAATACCGCATATAGGTAGATATAGTGGACTCATGTGGCAAACTGGTTTAAAGGGTTTTGGATGCACAAGTAGAGGTCATACTTAGTGCAAAATGAAGGCTAGCAACAGATTGGGAAGCAACCAACTAAGAAACGAATAATCTCATAAGCAAGCATTAAGCATAAATAACACCGAATAATGCACCATAAGTAGGATATAATTTCATTGCATGACTATTGACTTTCGTACTTGCATAGGGAATCACAAACCTTAACGCCAATATTCTTACTAAAGCACAATTACTCATCAACATAACTCACATATCACATCATCATATCTCAAAACTATTACTAAGAATCAAGTTTATTTTGTCCAATGATCATCATGACATTTTTTTCTTTATCCTTCTTGGATATCTATCACTTTGGACTAATTTTCACATGTTGCTTTTCATAAGCTCAGACAAATATAAGTGAAGATCATGAGCATAACAAATTTTCTTTCTCTCAAAATAATTTAAGTGAAGCAAGAGAAAATTTCTTCAAAATTTTACTAACTCTAAAATAAATCTAAGTGAATCAAGAGAGCATTTCTTCAAAAATACCAAGCACACCGTGCTCAAAAAGATATAAGTGAAGCACTAGAGCAAGTCTATTGCTCATAAAAGATTTAAGTGAAGCACAGAGAGCAATTCTAACAAGTCATGACATGATTATGGCTATATCAAATATGTGTGACTAGCAAGGATTGATGACTTAAAATAAAAAATAAAACAAGCAAAGACTCATATCATAAAAGACGCTCCAAGCAAAACACATATCATGTGACGAATAAAAATATAGTTTTGAGTAAAATATCGATAGTTGTTGGAAGAAAGAGGGGATGCCACTCGGGGGCATCCCCAAGCTTATTTGGTTGCTCATTTTTGGATAATATCTTGGGATGACGGGGCATCCCCAAGATTAGGCTCTTTTATCCTTCTTTCATCCATCGTAAGATAACACAAAACTTGAAAACTTCAATCACACAAAACTCAACAAAACCTTCATGAGATCCGTTAGTATAAGAATAATAAACCACTACTATAAGTGTTGTATCAAACCAATTCATATTTTTTTGTATTATATCTACTGTATTCCAACTTTTCTATGGCAAAAACTCATCAAAGAAAACCATAGAGCCATCAAAATAAGCACATAACACAAAGAAAACAGAATCTGTCAAAACAGAACAATGTGTAGCCATCTGAATATTTCGAATACTTATGTAACTCCAAAAATTCTGAAAAATTAGGAAGACCTGAGCAATTTGTATATTGATTTACTGCAAGTACAATGGGTATTTTATCGCTCCCTAGTAAAAAATAAAAATTAATTTCGTGAGCATAAAAGTTTTTGTTTTTTCAGCAAGATCAAACAACTATCACCCAAGAAGATCCTAAAGGCTTTACTTGGCACAAACACTAAGTAAAACATAAAAAACACAATCATAACAGTAGAACAATTGTGTTAACACACAAGAACAGAAAGCAAAAACCAAAAATAAAATTTATTCATTGTGTTGCCTCCCAACAAGCGCTATAGTTTTACGCCCTGAGCTAGGCATAAAGCATGGATCTAAGTTTTGTCATCTTTGGTTCAAGATCCATAAGATGCCCTCATGATTGATTCATAAGGTGGCTTAATTATAGTTCTAGGAAAGTGTTCCATACCCTTCCTCGAACGAAATTGGAACTTAATATTGCCTTATTTCATATCAATCATGACACCGGTAGTGCATAAAAATGGACTACCAAGAATAATTGGACCAGACTGATTGCAATCAATATCAAGAACAATAAAATTTATGGGCACATAATTTATATTTGCAAGAATAAGAACATTATTAATTCTTACCATAGGATTTTTAATAGTAGAATCCGCCAAGTGCAAATTCAAAGAACATTCTTCAAGATTAGTAAGACCAAGCACATCACATAAAGATTTCGGAATTGTAGAAACACTAGCACCCAAGTCACACAAAGCAAAACACTCATAATTTTTATTCTTGACATTTATAGTAGATTCCCACTCATCATGCAATTTTCTAGGGATTGAAACTTCTAATTCCAATTTTTCTTCAAGAGCTTTCATCGTAGCATCAACAATATGTTTAGTAAAAGCCTTATTTTGTTCATAAGCATGGGGTTAATTTATCATGGATTGCCACAAAGAAATACAATAATCAAAGAGCAACTATCATAATTAAAGTCTATGTAATCCAAAAGAGTTGGTACATCACTAGTTAAAGTTTTGACCTCTCCAAACCCACTTTCATCAATTTTCTCAACAATATTTTCACCCTCCAAAATATTGGTACGCCTTCTACCTAAAGTTGACTCTTCTCCAGTCCCTTTTTCATCAATCTTAACTTTACTAACCAAGGAATCAATAGAAGAAACACCAATCATTTTAAGATCTTCATCGCTTTTGTGTAAGAAATCACTAGTAAACGCTTTTTCTAAGAATTCTCTTTTAGCTCTAAGCATAGCGGTTCTTTTGTTACTTTCATACATAGAAACATAAAGATCTTTAATTGATTCATCTACTTGAGGCACAAAATTTTTCATCTTCAGATTTTCCACATCATGAGCAATTCTATCAACACTTCTAGACAAATCATCAATCTTATTCAACTTTTCTTCTATGGAAGTGTTGAAAACTTTTCGCATGTTGATAAATTCTTTAATATTATTCTCAAGATCAGAGTTGTTCCTATTATTATTATAAGATTGATTTCCATAGGAGTTACCATAATTATTAGAGAAATTACTAGGAAAAGGCCTTGGATTAAAATTACTTCTATAAGCATTGTTATTGAATTATTTCGAGAGATAAAGTTCACATCAATGGCATCACTATTTTTCTCACTCAAAGTAGACAAAGGCATATCATTAAAATCAATAGGAGCACTTTTACTAGCAACCAATTTCATAAGAGCGTCAACTTTATCACTGAAAGAAGAAATTGCTTCAACCGAATTAACTTTTTTACTAGTAGGAGCTCTTTCGGTATGCCATTGTGAATAATTTGCCATGATATTATCAAGCAATTTGGTGGCTTCACCCTAAGTAATTTCCATAAAAGTACCACCCACGGCGGAATCTAAAAGATTACGAGAAACTAAATTCAATCCCGCATAAAAAAATTGTATGATCATCCAAAGATTTAACCCATGAGTTGGGCAATTCCTTAGCATCATTTTCATCCTTTCCCAAGTTTGTGCGACATGCTCATGTTCAAGTTTCTTGAAATTCATGATTTGGGTTCTAAGGGAAATAATTTTTGTGGGAGGAAAATACTTAGTGATAAAAGCATCTTTGCACTTATTCCAAGAATCTATACTATTGCGAGTCAAAGAAGATAACCAATTTTTTTGCACAATCACACAAAGAAAACGGAAATAATTTCATCTTGATCACATCATTGTCCACATATTTTTTATTTTGCATATCACATAATTCCACAAAGGTATTAAGATGGGATGCGGCATCCTCATTAGGAGTACCAGAAAATTGGTCTTTCATAACAAGATTCAGCAAAGCAATATTAATATCACAAGTCTCCGCAATAGTGGCGGGAGGAGCAAGCAGAGTGCCAATAAAATCTTTGTTGTTGGTATTTGAGAAATCACATAACTTGGTGTTCTCTTGAGTCATGATGACCACACAACAAGATTGCACTAAAGAAACAGATCCGGTAAGAAAACGGCAAACAGAAGAAGAGAGGCGAATAAAACGGCAAATTTTTGTGAAGTGTGTGAGAGTAAAAGGAGAGGGAAATGGCAAATAATGTAAATTGCGAGGAGATGATATTTGTGATTAGGAACCTGGTTATATTAAAGATCCTCCCTGGCAACAGCGCAGAAATTCCTTTCGATTGCTCCATGACCACAGCGCGAGAAAGCTCCTATCTGCTAGGACTACGTCCGTATTTCCCCAAAGAGGAAGGGATGATTTAGCATAGCGATGGTAGTTATTTCCCTCATTGATGAAACCAAGGTTATCGAACCAGTAGGAGAAACAAGCAAAACAACGTAAACATCACCTGCACACAAATAACAACACCTCACAACCCGACGTGTTAAAGGGATTGTCAATCCCTTTTGGGTAACGATGCCGGAAATTTGTAATAGATCGAAATAATAGATCGTAAATAAGATAAAGTGCAGCAAAGTATTTTTATATTTTTGGTTTAATAGATTGGAATAAAAATGCAAAGGAAAAGTAGATCGCAAGCAAATATATCAGAAAGAAGACCCGGGGGCCCTAGGTTTCACTAGTGGCTTCTCTCGAGAAAGATAGCAAATGGTGGGTAAAAAATTGATAGAACCTCAAATAATTATGACGATATCCAGGCAATGATCATTACATAGGCATCACGTCCAAGATTAGTAGACCGACTCCTGCCTGCATCTACTACTATTACTCCACACATCGACCGCTATCCAGCATGAATCTAGTGTATTAAGTTCATGGAAAAATGAAGTAATGCAATAAGAACAATGACATGATGTAGACAAGATCCGTTTATCTATTGCGTAGAATAGATCCCATGTTTTTATCCTTAGTAGCAATGATACATACGTGTTGTTTCCCTTTATGTCACTGCGATCAAGCACCGTAAGATCGAACCCACTACCGGGAACCTCTTCCCATTGCAACATAAGTAGATCAAGTTGGCGAAACAAAACCCAAATATCAGGGAAGAAATACGAGGATATAAGAGATCATGCATATAAGAGATCATGGATATAAAAATATATGATTGATCATAAACTGAAAGTTCATTAGATCCCAACAAACACACCGCAAAAGAGTTACATCATATGGATCTTCAAGAGGCCATCTAGCTACTAACTACGGACCCGGAGGTCTATAAAGAACTACTCACGCATCATCGGAGAGGCACCAATGGAGGTGGTGAACCCCATCTAAGATGGTGTCTAGAGTGGATCTGGTGATTCTGGACTCTGTGGCGGCTGGATGAATATTTCGTTGACTCCCCTAGGGTTTCTGGAATATTGGGGTATTTATACAACAAAGTGGCGGTCCGGGGGCACCCGAGGTGGGCACAGCCCACCAGGGCACGCCTGGGCCTCCTAGCACGCCCTGGTGGGTTGTCCCCTCCTTGGGACTCCCCCCAGGTGCAACCAGGGCCCAACATGTTCCTTCTAGTCCATAAAAAATCTCCATAAAGTTTCGGGGCATTTGGACTCCGTCTGATATTGATTTTCTGCGATGTAAAAAACACGAAAAAAACAGGAACTTGCACTTGGCACTATGTCAATAGGTTAGTACCAAAAATGATACAAAATGACTATAAATGATTGTAAAACATCCAAGATTGATAATATAACAGCATGGAACAATAAAAAATTATAGATATGTTGAAGACGTATCAATCACACGTGGTGCATAGAAGAAACTATGTGTCAAAGGTTGTCCATCACACACACTTTTTACACTACTGCAGGATGCTGCTAACATGACACTACGATCAGAGACCCTTCGATGGAACTGGGTATGATGCAATAATTGCAAACGGTGGTGTAAAAGAACCGTCAAAAGAGGTGCAAAACGTTTGCGATGGCGGAGCCATCAAACACGTTTCAGATTTTAGTTGCGTGTGTGATGCAGGGCATACAGTTCAGTTCAATGAACTATTTTGCGATGAGGCGGAACAAAAGAAACGGGCAGTCAGATGAAGGTGTGTGTGATATACAACATACGGTTCACTCGGATGAACTATTTGTGATGAGGAGGAACAATAGAAACGGGCAGCTAGATAATGGTGTGTGCGATTGAGGGCATACGCTTCAGAAGGATTAACTGTTTGCAATTTGGCAACATAATAGAAATGGGTCAGCCAGATCAAAGTGTCTGTGATTGATGGCATACACTTCACATAGATGAACTGTTTGCGATTAGCCACAACAAACTGAAACAGTTAGATAGATCAACGTGTGTGCACTAGACGAGCACACACATTCTAATTAAAAGAAGAGCGCGCGATGGTAATAACAAGCGCACACAGTTGTTGGAACAAGACGTGTGCTGACATTGCCTATTGTGGTGCACCATATGGTACAAACACCACGTATGCTGCCGAGAAGGCGTACGTGCCCAAGTTACGCCTTCCGGGAATAGTGCCGCACTTGTAACCGTCAGTAAATTTTGAGCATGCGTCCCGTCACATTCCAAATTGCAAACCTGTTCTCACTGATCAAAATCTAAACGGTTTCCCATTTAGGAGCGTATTAGTACTCGGTTATAAGTACTACTACTCCAATATGACTGCACATTCCTCCTCAACTCCTCATCCACAAAACCGAACAAGTCATTCATCATCGTTCCCTTGCGTCAGCCATGGCCAGCATGAGTTCTGGGTCGAGAGATTGCCACCAGGGAGATGCGAGCATGGAAGAAGAAGCACGAGAGATGTCGCGCCTCACCGCAAACGCAGCCGGCATGTCTCGCCGTGCGGCCGTAGCAGCACAGAGGTCCCACAGCGCCACCAAAGCACCGTGCAAGTCCCGCCGCGCCGTTGACATGGCAGACTGGTCCGACCGCGCCGCGAAAGCAGAACAGATGTCCTGCCGCGCCGTGAATGCAGCAGAGATGTCCTCCCGCGCCGCGGGAGCCTAGGAAAATATCTCGCGGGTAGGCGAGGACTCTTACAGGCACATGCATGTGATCGTCCATAGCTAGATGGATCAGATCTCCGGCTGGGCGAGGTTGCAGGACAACATGAAAGCCTCTTTTGCCGGCGTCATCCGACAATGAAATAAGAGCAATGCGAAGCTCCGGGCCAAGCGCGACCTGCTGAGGGCGAAAATCGTCAGAAATGCGGAGCAGCAGGAGGAGACCACTGCCTTGTTGAAGAGGACCGGCATCTTCGTCGAGAAACTTATGGACGAGAATGCCATGCTCCGCATCAAGCGCAGAAGGCTGGTGGAGGAATCTGTGGATGCTCTCAAGCAGCATCTTGAGGACAAGAAAGAGCTCATCGCCGCTCGCCACAGAGACTAGTTCCCGCGGCCTGCAGCAACGCATCAAGAAAGTAGAGATTAGCGAGCCAGATCATTGTCTTCTTTGTTCTTGTGCCCTTGTGTATTTCAGGCGTTCCCGCATGTGGCTTTTTTTTAATTATGTTCCTTTTTTGCGGGGATTTTAATTATGTTCCTAAATATGTAAGACAATTATTATCCACTGTCAGCATCCTTATATTCATCATGCTTGCTATAAGTCACAGTCGATGTTATTTAGGTCTGTCGGATCTTACATCAACAACCATGCAAAACTTTCTTTTCAGATTTTCATTTTTCTCTCTTAAATCTCGGTCCAGTGAGACAAATAGGCAAGCCGTAGATTAGGGGCTTGGGCACCATAAATGGAGATGTTGGGAGGGAGGTGCACGGCGAGTAGAGGTCCAAGGGATCTCCTCCCGATGAGCACACGCAGGGGTCTGATCGCACACCTCCCGTACTCAAATAGCTACCCTGAACGGTACCTCCTAGCCAATAAAAAATGGGATGTGTGGCGGTATGTAATTGGTAAGTACAACACCCACGGTTTTAATAATACTTGTGTTTCCGGTTTATAACGTGATAGCACTTGTTCCAAAATGACTTTGTTGATTGTTAATGTGTGCGCTTTCGTAAATCGGACAGAAAAATTACCACAACATGTTGGTGCCATGCCATTACACCATGCCAAGTTTCATGATTTTCAGGCGTGTTTTGGATTTATAGGATTTAAAAAACCAAGTTTCTCAATCTTTCCGACCGAGCCACGATGCCCAGATGTTTGAATTTCATTCCCATTTCTTGCATGGGACCTAGAAATTCACCCAAGGACACACATCTGATTTTTCAACCAACTTCGGTGCACTAGAGCATGTGCTTGTAGTTCAAATTTGAATTATGCACATTAAATGCGCAGAAACTCAATTAATGTATAAAAAAGGCCAAATGAACCCGGAATAATTCCAAATTTTAGCACGATACTTCTATTTGGTCTAATATGCCTGTGTAAAAAAATTAAGGCGGGAGAAGGCAGTGTACGTATGTCGTTTTGCACACGGAGGTGACACGTTCCCTCTCGGAACCACGAGCCTTCTTCAGGGAAGCTCCGGTTTGCAAGAAGGTTACACCAACGCTGGTTCCAATTCAGCCAAAAAAAATACCGCAGCATGTTAGTGTCATGTCATGACCCCATGCCAAGTTTCATGATTTTCAGGCGTGTTTTGGATGTACGGGAATTAAAAAAACCAAGTTTCTCAATCTTTCCGGCCAAGCTAGGACGCCCAAATGTTTGAATTTAATTCCCATTTCTTGCATGGAACCTAGAAATTCACCCAAGGACACACATGTGATTTTTCAACCAACTTTGGTGCACTGGAGCATGTGCTTGTAGTTCAAATTTGAATTATGCACATTAAATGTGCAGAAAATCATTTAACGTGTAAAAAAGCCAAACGAACTTGGAATAATTCCAATATTTAGCACGATACTTCTATTTGGTCTAATATGCTTGTGTTAAAAAATTAAGGCAGGAGAATGCAGTATACATATGTCGTTTCGCACACGGAGGTGACACGTTCCCTCTCGGAACCACGAGCCGTCTTGAGGGAAGCTCTGGTTTGCAAGAAGCTTACACCAAAGCTTGTCCCAATTCGGCCAAAAAATTACCGCATCATGATGGAGCCATGTCATGACAATATGCCAAGTTTCATGATTTTCAGGCGTGTTTTGGATTCATAGGAATTGAAAAACCAAGTTTCTCAATCTTTCCGGCCGAGCCACGACGCCCAGATGTTTGAATTTCATTCCCATTTCTTGCATGGGACCTATAAATTCACCCAAGGACAGACATGTGATTTTTCAACCAACTTTGTTACACTAGAGCATGTGCTTGTAGTTCAAATTTTATATTATGCACATTAAATGCGCATAAACTCAATCAATGTATAAAAAGGCCAAGCGGACTAGGAATAATTCCAAAATTTATCACGATACTTCTATTTGGTCTAATCTGCGTGTGTAATAAATTAAGGCTGGAGAAGGCAATGTACGTATGTCGTTTTGCACATGAGGTTGACACGTTCCCTCTTGGAACCACGAGCCTTCTTGAGGGAAGCTCCGGTTTGCAAGAAGCTTACACCAAAGCTTGTCCCAATTCGGCCAAAAAAATTACTGCAGCATGTTGGTGCCATGTCATGACACCATGCCAAGTTTCATGATTTTCAGGCGTGTTTTGGATTTATAGGAATTAAAAAACCAAGTTTCTCAATCTTTCTGGCCGAGCAACGACGCCCAGATGTTTGAATTTAATTCCCATTTCTTTCATGGGACCTTGAAATTCACCCAAGGACAGACATGTGATTTTTCAACCAACTTTGGTGCAATGGAGCATGTGCTTGTAGTTCAAATTTGAATTATGCACATTAAATGCACAGAAACTCGGTTAATGTATAAAATAGGCCAAACGAACCTGTCGGGGAAACGACACCTATGGGATCATAGGGAATCCCTACTACAGTTGACAGGGCGCGGGGTTGTGGAAAGAGTGGGTTTAGAAGATCAACGCGGGGGGGGGGGGGATTTTATCCAGGTTCGGGCCGCAAACGATGCTTAATACCCTAGTCCTGCTTTGGTGTATATTTGGTGTTCTTGAGATCTTAAACTAGCTACGGTGCATGCCTAGTCCAAAAAGTCCGAATCCTTTACGTCTCGGGCCTCCTTTTATATGTCAAAGGGGCTGCCATAGCTGCACACAAGAGGTGGAAAGTGTCTACAGTCTACAAGTTTATCTCCTGACATCATAGGACAAACGCATTTAATGCGCCGCCTATATGTTCTCTTGCTTCATCGGGGATGGCAAAGAGGCTCGTCCCGTCCATCGCCGCCTCGCCTTGCTTCGACACGCGGCTAGGGAGACAAGGCATGCGACGCCATGCTGGCTGGCTGGCTACTGAGATGGTGTGGTGGCAGGGTCTTCACGAATATATGTATGCCACCACGCAGGTGCTTGCCTGGTAGGCCTAGAAGCTGCATGCTGCCACGTAGGTGCGTGCCTAGTTGGCAGGCTGGCTGCTGCGTCAGAACGGCCATGGGGCAGTGAAACCTTGGTAAGTGCGGGCCTTGTTGTGGCCCCGCAGATGTCCCCGGCAAGAGTCTTGTCGGGACCCCAAGAATGATCTTGCCGGGGTCTTGTGGGCGTCCCCGGCAAGGGTCTTGTTGGGGGCCTTCATCATTCGGTTCTCATCTTGTCTTGCACGCCTTGAGTCTCCACAAAGATCTGCATGCCACCATGCAGGCGCTCCCGAGCCTCGGTCTTAACGCTTGTCAATGGCGTCATAACTCTCAGGCTCAAGGGCGGCGGTCTTGCTGGTGTTGGGCAAGTTGCCCCGGCAAGGCTCTTGCCGGGGCAATGTAGGCCGCCCCGACAAGGCTCTTGCCGGGGGGAAGCCCATCTTGTCTCTTTGCTCTTTATGCTTCTCGCTTGGGTCCCGCATCGACAGGTTTGTATCTTTGCTTCCTCTGCCCTGCCGAGCCCGGCCGCAGGTGTGGTTACGACTGCCCGTGCACAAGTAAAGGGGTACATAAGTGCCCCTACTTTTGTACACCGACAGGAGCCCCGGGCCTAGTCCATACATAAGCGCGGAGCGTTGTTGGGCCAGGCCCAGAACGGTGCGCGGGCACGCATGGTAGAGTTTTTACTGCGGTAACTCCTTCGCCAGTTGCGCTTCCCCACAACCCGCATTGAGTGCGTGATGTGGTGGTCGTGCGTGGGGCGGTTGCAGCGCGCTTGCGTCACCTCATGGTGAATAGTAAAGAAGTAGCCCACGTCTTCCCCATAAAAAAGAGGTAACCGCAGGGGCACTGCTCATTTACCCTCCGCACCTTCTTCCAATCTTGGAACTGCCGTTCCCCTCTTCTTCCTCAGGCACAAATCGGAGCCCTCGCCTCTGCTTGTTGCCGCCGTGCCCACATATCCTTTGACCACTCATCCCTCCTAGCCGCCATGGTGCCCAAGACTGGCAATGGCAAGGGTGCGGCCAAAGAAGGCGAAGGGAAGGAGGTGGAGGAGAGCGAGTTGGTGGAGCTTCGGATGCAGCACACCTTCTTTACCTCGACGGTCGACGCGCTCATCCTCAGGGACATGTTAAGGCCCCTGTGGGGAAGGGAGATGACGGGGCACCCTGTCATGCATATCATCCCCGCCGCCTTCGCCAAGGACGGCCCGAATCGGTACCCCTTCTTTGTTTATTACTTCTCATGCGGGCTATGCCCCCTTTCTCCGATTTCTTCAATGACATGATGCATACCTATGGCTTTCACCTTCTGGACTTCACGCCGAATGCCATGGCGTGCATGGCCTTCTTCTCCCATCTCTACGGGGGCTTCGCCGGAGTGCTCCCCAGCACGGCGCTCTTCCGCCACCACTTCTATCTGCGCATCCAGCCAAGGGGTGCCATCTCTGGCTGCGTTACCTGGATCCCTAGGACCCAGGGCAGGGGCACGTACCCGGAGGGTGCCCAGAAGGAGTAGTGGGAAGAGTGGAGGGGCCGGTGGTGCTGGATTGAGCAGGCAGATCTGCAGGAGTTCTGCCGGGTCCCCAGGCGGCGCCGGTCCGCAGAAAAGAGTGGGGCGATGTCAACGCCAACGACGAAAAGCTCACAGTGGCCACCACCAGGATCCATCGCCTCACTTCGGATGGACTCACCCTCGAGATGATTGGGTCTGACTTCATCCGTCACCGGATTGCCCCACTGCACAACAATGGGAGGCCGGCGTGGGACTTCAGGAATGCGGCCGACATCATGAGGCTCCGCCCTGGCTTGAAACACAATTTCATGGTGCTGCAGCATGGCCACCTCTGCCAGAGGCTGTTTTAGCTCAAGGTCGATGAGGCCGGCGGAGTCGAGAGGACCGGCAAGGCCGAGAAGGCCGAGAAGGCCAAGAAGGCCGGTAAGGCCGGCAAGGCCGTCAAGGCCGTCAAGGCCGGTGGGTCTTTGTTTGGGTTGCCAGCGGGAGTGGTCCCGTTGAGCAACAACTCTTGCCAGACCGCCACCATTGCTATGATGCTGGACTTCAATGCACACGACCTCGATCCAAGCTGGGCTGAGCCAGAAGCGGAGCGGGTGCAGGCCTTCTTTGACAACCTGTGGGAGCGGTATGTCTGTGACGAGCCGCTGCTCATCCGCGACACCACCAAGGCGGAGCAGGCGTATATTGCTGCCAGGGCGGAGGAGGCGGAACTTGCCAAGGTGGTCGGCAGCATTGGCACCATGGAGGACAAGGCCGACACGGCCGCAGAAGAGAAGAAACTCTCCGAGTGGGCGGGGTCTGACGTGGAGGCCAGTCGCGCCGGCGCCGGGGCTCCCCTTGTTGAAGACGTGGTCGAGGAGTCGTCCGAAGAGGAGGCCAAGGCGGATGACTCCTCGGCTCCAGGGAGGAAACGCGTCCTGCGGCGGGCTAGCTCTAGCGAGACAGTCCGACCTAGAAGGACAACGCAACGGCAACGGGCCCAGGTGCAGCTCGTGCGCCAGACGAGGGCCGCGATAGTGAAGAAGAAGGAAACAGCCGTCGCTTCTTCCTCGTCCAAGCGGCACAGGACCCCATCCCCTTCTCCTCCCCGTTCGAGCAGTGATCCAGAGGCCGATTTTGACCTCGGTTCCTTCAACCCGAAGAGGAAGAGGAGGCCATAGGGGGAGGAGGAGTTAGCACATCGCCCATCATCATTTATGACCCTTTAGCCTGTGATATCTCCCTTGACATGATCTTGTCTTTGAAGCAACACGGAGACACTGGCCGAGAGGGTGGCAAAGAGGGCCAAGGCTTCGACGGGCGACAAGCCCCGGCGAGCACTTCGCGCACGCCGGTGGTGGTGGATATCAACCCGAATACTAGACCTCGACGCAACCCTCGCTCCAGCCCCCAGCGTAAGTTCATTACTCGCTCCCTAGCGAAGAGCGTTGGGGCCCGAATTCTTGGTGCTGACCTTGCCGGGTTTGTAGGAGGAGAGCAGCAGGAGGAGCCGCTGAGGGTCACTCCCAGCACGCCACCCCCATCGACCATGCCGCCCAAAGGTGCGTCCCCGTCAAGGGCAACCTCCGCCGATCCCATGCACATGGAGGAGGAGGAGGCGAACTTGGGTGCTGGCGGCTCCGTCCTAGCAACGAATGTTCGCAGGGAGGGAATCGCTTCTCAGCTTGGCACGGGTAAGCGGCCTGCCTCCCGCCCCCCCCCCTTTTTTTGTCCTGAACCTTGATCTTGGCCTTGTTTCGTCCTCCCTTTTTGTTTACAGACCCTCCCTCGATGGACCATGAGGACCTCGACACTGTAATTGGGGAGGTCGCCAAGGACGTCAAAGCTGAGGCCGCCAAGATCACGGCTGAGGAAGTCACCAAGTCCGCCATTGAGGAGGCCGACATGGGGCCTGCCAGGGAGACCATCGGGACCGCTGCTGGGGAGGCCGGCAAGGCCGCTACTGAGGAGGCCATCAAGGGGGCTGCCGGGGAAGGCAGCGAGGGGCCCGCCGAGGAGGAGGTCGACAACGACCAACCATCCTCCCCTGCAGCCCCTGCCCCGGGTAAGTACCTAAGGGTGGGCGATGACCTGTTCGTCCGCCTCTCAGGGATAGCGAGCACCAGAGCGCCAGCCGAAGGGGAGGTGTTCCATGATGAGGTGCTCGCCACCGCTGGGCTCTAGGTTGTCAACGAACCGAGCGCCAGCGGCGTTGATTCCCAGGAGGATCAGCGTCTTCGGTCCATGAGCGCCAACTTGTAGAAGCTCCAAGAGCTCCACCGTGCTCGCTAGGACAAGGTGAAGTCCAGGATGGCAGTGGTGGACAAGGCGGAGGCGGATTTTGGGAAGCACGTCGCACAGATGCTGGTCTGATTCACCGAGGCCTGGGAAGAGCTGAGGACTGCCCAAGATGAGCGCAAGCAAGAGCTCATCCTGAAGCAGGCCGACATCAAGAAGGTCCAAGAGGTGGCAAAGGAGCAGCAGCCAAGGATGAATCCACCCTGCAGCAGCAGCAAGCTCTACTGGACAGCCAGGAGGAAGACCTCGATGCGCGTGAGCAGGCGCTTGCTGTCATGCTCCGCGGCAAGGACGAGGAGGTCGGGAATATTGTTGCGCAGCGGACCCAGGAGCTGGACCAGGGGCATAAGGACACACTCGATGCTCTGGCCCTGGACCACGCCGGCAAGGTGGATAAGCTGGAACTGGAGCGGGAGGAGCTGAAGAAGAAGATCTTGGGGCTGACGGAGGAGAGGGACACGGCCAACCGCACTCTGGCGGATGCGTAGGTCGCCATCTCCGACAAGGCCAAGGTGCTCTCCGAGGCCAACGACTCCATCAACGACCTGAAGCTGAAGCTGAGTGGCTTGGAAGGGAAGCTTTTGGAGGCCGGGACCCGTGAGGAGACCCTGAACAAGGTCCTGGAGGACGAGAAGCAGCTGCAGAGTGATGACGCCGCCGAGCACAAGGATTACGCGAAGAGCATAAAACTCTGGATCAGCCACCTCGTCGACGTCACCAGGAGGATGTCAGGTACTCCCTAGAGCCGAACATGAGCCCTAATGCCAGGCTGACCATGTTCTTAGAGGGTGTCCTCGACGCCCTGGAGCATCTCTGCTCCAATCGAGCAGTTTATCTAGTGAATGAGTCCCGGAGGCACTACCGGGGCGCCCTGACCAAGGTGCTCACCAAGGCGACATTCTGGAACCTAAGCGTCGACTTCACCGACGCACTGGAGAGCTTGCCGGAGGGTACGGACCTCATGACGCTCGAAGAGCGTATCGAGCCCATCATCAACTGCGTCGACGGAGTCAAGAGGGTGGAGGGCCAACGCCAGGACTAGGTGATACGTCTGCAACATATCTATAATTTTTTATTGTTCAATGCTATATTATATCCTGTTTTGGACATTATTGGGCTTTATTATACACTTTTATATTATTTTTGGGACTAACCTATTTACCGGAGGCCCAACCCAGAATTGTTGTATTTTTGCCTATTTCAGAGTTTCGCAAAAAAAGAATATCAAACGGAGTCCAAACGGAATGAAACCTTCGGGAACGTGATTTTCGGAACGAACACGATCCAGAGGACTTGGACCCTATGTCAAGAAAGCAACCAGGAGGGCACGAGGTAGGGGGGCGCGCCTACCCCCCCCCCAAGGGCCTGGGGGGAGCCCTACGTCAAGAAACCAACGCAGTGTACGCAAAACGGAATTTGGGGGGGGGGGTAGGCGCGCCCCCCTACCTCGTGCCCTCCTGGTTGCTTTCTTGACGTAGGGTCCAAGTCCTCTGGGTTGTGTTCGTTCCGAAAATCACGGTCCCGAAGGTTTCATTCCGTTTGGACTCCGTTTGATATTCTTTTTCTGTGAAACTCTGAAATAGGCAAAAAACTGCAATTCTGGGCTAGGCCTCTGGTTAATAGGTTAGTCCCAAAAATAATATAAAAGTGTATAATAAAGCCCAATAATGTCCAAAACTGGATATAATATAGCATGGAAAAATCAAAAATTATACATACGTTGGAGACGTATCAAGCATCCGCAAGCTTAATTACTGCTCGTCCTCAAGTAGGTAAATGATAAAAACAGAATATTTGATCTGGAATGCTACTTGGCATAATTTCAATGTAATTCTCTTAATTGTGGTATGAATATTCAGATCCAAAAGATTCAAGACAAAAGTTCAATATTGACATAGAAATAATAATACTTCAAGCATACTAACTAAGCAAGTATGTCTCTTCAAAATAACATGGCCAAAGAAAGTTATCCCTACAAAATCATATAGTCTGGCTATACTCCATCTTCACCACACAAAGTATTTAAATCATGCACAACCCCGATGACAAGCCAAGCAATTGTTTCATACTTTTGGTGTTCTCAAACTTTTTCAATCTTCACGCAATACATTAGCGTGAGCCATGGACATAGCACTATATGTGGAATAGAATGGTGGTTGTGGAGAAGAAAAAAAGGGAGAAGATAATCTCACATCAACTAGGCATATCAACGGGCTATGGAGATGCCCATTAATAGATATCAATGTGATTGAGTAGGGATTGCCATGCAACGGATGCACTAGAGCTATAAGTATATGAAAGCTCAACAAAAAGAACTAAGTGGGTGTGCATCCAACTCGCTTGCTCACGAAGACCTAGGGCATTTTGATGAAGCCCATTATTGGAATATACAAGCCAAGTTCTATAATGAAAAATTCCCACTAGTATATGAAAGTGATAACATAGGAGACTCTCTATCATGAAGATCATGGTGCTACTTTGAAGCACAAGTGTGGAAAAAAGGATAGTAGTATTGTCCCTTTTTATTCTATTTTTATTTTTTTTTGGGCCTTCCTTTTTTGGCCTTTCTCTTCTTTTTTGGGACAATACTCTATGAATGATGATCATCACACTTCTATTTATTTACAACTCAATGATTACAAGTCGATACTAGAACAAAGTATGACTCTGTATGAATGCCTCCGGCGGTATACCGGGATAGCAATGATGCATGAGTGACTTGTACGAAAGAATTATGAATGGTGGCTTTTCCACAACTAAAATGTCAACTACATGATCATGCAAAGCAATATGACAACGATGGAGTGTGTCATAGTAAACGGAATGGTGGAAAGTTGCATGGCAATATATCTCGGAATGGCTATGGAAATGCCACGATAGGTAGGTATGGTGGCTGTTTTGAGGAAGGTATATGGTGGGTGTATGATACCGGCGAAAGGTGCGTGGTATTAGAGAGGCTGGCAATGGTGGAAGGGTGAGAGTGCATATAATCCATGGACTCAACATTAGTCATAAAGAACTGATATACTTATTGCAAAAATCTATTAGTTATCGAAGCAAAGTACTACGCGCATGCTCCTAGGGGGATAGATTGGTAGACAAAGACCATCGCTCGTCCCCGACCGCCACTCATAAGGAAGACAATCAATAAACAAATCATGCTCCAACTTCTTCACATAATGGTTCACCATATGTGCATGCTACGGAATCACAAACTTCAACACAAGAATTTCTCAAATTCACAACTACTCAACTAGCACAACTCTAATATCACCATCTCCATATCTCAAAACAATTATCAAGTATCAAACTTCTCATAGTATTCAACACACTCATAAGTTTTGTATTAATCTTGAATGCCTAACATAATTAAAGCAAATTACCACACTGTTTTGTAGGACTCTCAAAATAATCTAAGTGAAGCATGAGAGAACAATAGTTTCTATTAAACAAATCCACCACCGTGCCGTAAAAGATATAAGTGAAGCACTAGAGCCAAAACTATATAACTTAAAAGATATAAGTGAAGCACATAGAGTATTCTAACAATTTCCGAATCATGTGTGTCTCTCTCAAAAGGTGTGTACAGCAAGGATGGTTGTGGAAAACTAACAAATAAATACTCAAATAATACAAGCCGCTCCAAGCAAAACACATATCATGTGGTAAATAAAAATATAGCTCTAAGTAAAGTTACCGATGGAAGTAGACGAAAGAGGGGATGCCTTCCGGGACATCCCCAAGCTTGGGCTTTTAGGTGTCCTTATATTATCTTGGGGTGCCATGGTCATCCCCAAGCTTAGGCTCTTTCCACTCCTTGTTCCATAATCCATCAATTTTTTCACCCAAAACTTGAAAACTTCACAACACAAAACTTAAAGTAGAAAATCTCGTGAGCTCCGTTAGCGAAAGAAAACAAAACACGACTTCAAGGTACTGTAATGAACTCATTCTTTCTTTATATTGGTGTTAAACCTACTGTATTCCAACTTATCTATGGTTTATAAACTATTTTACTAGCCATAGATTCATCAAAATAAGCAAACAACACACGAAAAACAGAATCTGTCAAAAACAGAACAGTCTATAGTAATCTAAAGCTAATTCAGTGCTCAAGAGGTAGCACTAGGCACCCTTTTTCTCATCGCTGCTGCGAGTTCATGACCAAGACAATTTTATCTTAAGTTAGAACCGCACCAACTATTGATGTAACATAACCCTGCAGTAGTTTGAAATGAAGCATGCTATCTTCCTATTCGATCTTTTCTTGCATGTACACACCCTACGCATAGTTGGATAGGTTTGTCGGCGCGCAAACCCATGCTATGGCGCTTTGAAGAATTGACCCTTAGCAGCCAGCCGGGGGGCGCTTGCTGCCAGGAAAGCCACCCTGCCGTTCTCAGCGTAGCCACTTGAACTATTGAGCGGACTCGAACCAGAACGAGGGTGTTGCCAATAGAGGAAGGGTTCCATCACGTAAAGGTTTTCCATACAAGGGGCACGATTTTTCGAGGAGAATAACCTTATATTAAAAAGGAATTTCTCAGGTTTTGTGTGACTTAGCTTTTCCTTTGCCATGTGGCTGGCTGTTGCGGCTGCGGACATCATTGCCTCGCCTGGCTGACGGCGCCAGAGCGTGGCTGATCGATGTAGCCTTCTTATCTCGAGCCATCGCGACGAAGGAGTCGATGAGTTGACTTAAAAGCCAGATTTCACAGTCCACGCCCCCTACCTAGCACGCCAAAGATGTCAGGGAAACGACACCTATGGGATCACAGGGAATCCCTAATACGGTTGACAGGGCGCGGGGTTGTGGAAAGAGCGGGTTTAGAAGATCTTGAACTAGCTTTGGTGTATATTTGGTGTATACCCACGGATACTTGAGGTGACATTGGAGTATCTAGGTGACATTACGGTTTTGGTTGATTTGTGTCTTAAGGTGTTATTCTAGTACGAACTCTAGGGCTGTTTCTGACACTTATAGGAATAGCCCGACGGATTGATTGGAAAGAATAACTTTGAGGTGGTTTCGTACCCTACCATAAACTCTTCGTTTGTTCTCCGCTATTATTGACTTTGGAGTGACTCTTTGTTGCATGTTGAGGGATAGTTATGTGATCCAATTATGTTATTATTGTTGAGAGGACTTGCACTAGTGAAAGTATGAAGCCTAGGCCTTGTTTCCTAGCATTGCAATACTGTTTACGCTAACTTTTATCATTAGTTACCTTGCTGTTTTTATATTTTCAGATTACAAAAACCTTTATCTACCATCCATATACCACTTGTATCACCATCTCTTCGCTGAACTAGTGCACCTATACAATTTACCATTGTATTGGGTGTGTTGGGGACACAAGAGACTCTTTGTTATTTGGTTGCAGGGTTGCTTGAGAGAGACCATCTTCATCCTACGCCTCCTACGGATTGATAAACCTTAGGTGATCCACTTGAGGGAAATTTGCTACTGTCCTACAAACCTCTGCACTTGGAGGCCCAACAACGTCTACAAGAAGAAGGTTGTGTAGTAGACATCAACGTCCTCGGTGGGCAGCGACTCTGTAACGCCCTCGATGCGGCTATATCTCCCACGTGTCGAAGCACGACTTAGAGGCATAACCGCATTGAAAGCCATGTCGCAAGTGAGGTAATCTTCACACAACCCATGTAATACAATAAGGGAAAAGATACATAGTTGGCTTACAATCGCCACTTCACACAATTACATGAATAAGGCATTACATCAACCAGTTACAATCAAGGTCCGACTACGGAACCAAAATAAAAGAAGAACCCCAAATGCGACAAGGTCCCCGATCGACCCCAACTGGGCTCCACTACTGATCAACTAGAAACGGGACAACACAAAGGACAAGATCTTCATCGAGCTCCTCCTGAGCTTGGTTGCGTCACCTGCATGGTTCAACGGCACCTGCAAGCTGGTTTTGGAGGTATCTGTGAGCCACAGGGACTCAGCAATCTCACACCCTCGCGATCAAGACTATTTAAGCTTATGGGTAAGGTAAAAGGTATGAGGTGGAGCTGCAGCAAGCGACTAGCATATATGGTGGCTAACATACGCAAAAGAGAGCGAGAAGAGAAGGCAAAGCACGATCGATAAACTATGATCAAGAGGTGATCCTAGAACAACCTACGTCAAACATAACTCCAACACCGTGTTCGCTTCCCGGACTCCGCCGGAAAGAGACCATCACAGTTACACACGCAGTTGACTCATTTTAATTAAGTTAAGGTTCAAGTTATCTACAACCGTACATTAACAAATGCCCATCTGCCCATAACCGCGGGCACGGCTTTCGAAAGTTCAAATCCCTGCAGGGGAGTCCCAACTTAGCCCATCACAAGCTCTCACGGTCAAACGAAGGAATAGACCTCCTCCCGAGACATTCCGATCAGACTCGGTATCCCGGTTCTACAAGACATTTCGACAGGGTAAAACTAAACCAGCAACACCGCTCGAATGTGCCGACAAATCCCGATAGGAGCTGCACATATCTCTTTCTCAAGGCACACTCAGATGAGCCAGACGTTGGGTAGGCCAGCCCAGAGTTGCCCCGGGTAGCCCCGGAAATCGCTCAGTTGGACCAACACTCAGGGGAGCACTGGCCCGGGGGGGGGGGTAAAATAATGATGACCCTCAGGAGCGCGACTCCCAAGGGAAAAGAAAAAGGCTAGGTGGCAAATGGTAAAACCAATGTTGGGCATTGCTGGAAGAGCTTTACTTAAGGTGAACTGTCAAGGGGTTCCCATTATTACCCAACCGCGTAAGGAACGCAAAATCCGGGAACATAACACCGATATGACGGAAACTAGGGCGGCAAGAGTGGAACAAGACACCAGGCATAAGGCCGAGCCTTCCACCCTTTACCAAATATATAGATGCATTAATTAATTAAGATATATTGTGATATCCCAACAAGTAAACATGTTCCAACCAGGAACAACATCTCCATGTTCCAACAAGGAACAAAACTTCAATCTTCACCTGCAACTAACAACACTATAAGAGGGGCTGAGCAAAGCGGTAACATAGCCAATCAACGGTTTGCTAGGACAAGGTGGGTTAGAGGCTTGGTTCAACAATATGGGTGGCATGATAAGCAAGTGGTAGGTATCGAAGCATAGGCATAGCAAAAGAGCGAGCATCTAGCAAGCAAAGATAGAAGTGATTTTGAGGGTATGATCATCTTGCCTGAAATCCCGCAAGGAAGAAGAATGAGTCCATGAAGAAGACAAACGGAACATAGACGAACGGGTCCTCAGAACGCGACTTTAACGGAACCAACCCGAAGAAGCAAACACCGGAAAAGAAGCACACAACATAGTAAACAACCAACACATGAACATGATATGATATGCGGGATGCGGTATGCGATGCATATGCATGATTGGACAAGGAATGCATGAACCTTGCCTCAACATGGAAAACCAAGTTTGCCACTGGAAAGATGAGATGAAATCGCTTGAAAACGAGTTACGGTTTGGAAATGGCAAGCAATTCAAATATGACACCGGTCTGCGATTTACAGCAAGTAGCCAACTAAATGCAACAAGATGAACATGCTACAACACTCAAACATGGCAAAAAAATACATGGCAGGAATCCATTCATGATGCTTAACAAAAGTCTTGCACTGAGCTACGGCCAATTCATACATTAACAGGTTCAAACAAGCATGGCAAAAATGCATATGGTAAACAGATTTCAGACTTAGTGAAATTAACACTTGTCTGGAATTTCAGATCAGGTAGCACACTTCGGAGCATGAAAACTATATGCTACAGGACCTGAACATGGCAAAGTAAAGCATAGCATGGAGTTACTCAAAGAGCTTAACCAAAGTCCCTTAGTGACCTTGAGCCAAAAGGGATCAGAAAATACAATTGCAGGCATGTGAACATGGCAAAAACATAATCAGTTCCTTGTTACGTAGGCATGGTTACGAGCTCGATGCACTCACTATAGAGCAAGTCATGGCAATCTAAGCATACACCCATCAAGAATACACAAAATGCAAGCTAGACATGGCAAGAACAATGACATAGCATGCACGGATCAACTACACAAAATGCAAGCTAGACAATCTGCCCAGATTCACGAAAGGACAAAAGTAGAGCTCGATTGACTCAAGCTTGGGTGCTCCATGCTTACAAACAAAGACATGGATGGATAGAGAACTACAAGATTAAAAAAACATCCTTAATGATCATTCTCAAAAGAGGTACGGATCACTAGGAAACAACATGAACATATGGCATCATGAGAAAAACAGATCAAGGACTTAGTGGAATTGCTAAGTCCCTGAAATCAGCATTAACAAATGCCTCACTTAGCAAGCTTGTGCTAGTCACCACACACATCACAAAAATACATGGGTTGCACCTCTGGAAAGATGGAAAAACCCTTAACAAAACATATGTAGAGCTCATGGGCATATCATGCACACATTAATCATGGCAAAAATGACAAATAGCTAAATGGAGCAGCAGATCTGACAATTAACTCAAGTAGCACTCTTCTAACAGCATTTCGTGCATCAAGATGAACTCAAATGAAAATGATGCAATGAGATGAAATGATGTACTCTCTGAGGCGAACATTTTGATATGCTATATGCATTAATCAGATTTACGGATGCAAAGTTACGGCATGATGAACAGGGGCATATTATTAGGGTTTCGGGAGTAGAAAGTCAACCCTGAGATATTTTCAGATCCAGATCTGGATCGGATCCGGCGGTACTGTAGCAGCTTGGCCTTCATCAGAAATGGAGAAGGGGCTGCCGGAGTGGGTTCTGACCGGCGCTGGTCGCCGGAGCGGCGAGGGCGGCAGGCGCCGGCGGCTTGGCAAGGCGGGGAGGCGCGGTCGGCGAGCTGGTGCGGCGGCGGCCGGCGATGGCGGTGGGGCGAGGCGGCGAGATGGTGCGGCGGCGGTGGCCGGGCGGCGGTGGAGAACGGCGCCGGCGACGAGGCGCATCGCGGCGGAGGCGGCAGCCGGCGCGGGCGTCGCGGCGAGGGAGGCGCGGCCTCGAGCGAGAAGGGCGGCGGCGCGTCTTGGGCCCGGAGGGCCAGATCCGGGTCCGTGGGCCTGGCGCGGTGGGAGGGGAGCCGGCGGGCCAGGTGGCGGCGCGCGGTTGGAGGAGGGCGGCGGCCGGCTGATGTGGCGAGGCCCGATTGGTCGGAGCGAGGTGGCAGCGGCGGCTGGACATAGTCCGACGCGGCGCGGACGCGTCCGGATGCGCGGTGGAGGAAGGAGACTAGGGTTAGACCGCGAATTTCGGGGGGAGGGACATATTTATAGGTAGAGGGAGCTAGAAGAGTCCAAATGACGTGCGGTTCTCGGCCACGCGATCGTGATGGAACGCTCTAGACGATGGAGGAGGTTTAGGTGGGTTTTGGGCCAAAATGGAGGGGTGTTGGGCTACAACACACACGAGGCCTTTTCGGTCCCTCGGTTAACCATTGGAGTATCAAACCCAGTCCAAATGGCACGAAACTTGACAGGCGGTCTACCGGTAGTAACCCAAGGCCGCTTGGCAAGTCTCGGTCCAATCCGGAAATATTTAATCTCCACACACGAGAAGAAGATTGAAATGCCCACCGGAGGAGAACGGAACGCCGGAATGCAAAACGGACAACGGGGAAAATGCTCGGATGCATGAGACGAACACGAATGCAAATGAAATGCACATGATGACACGATATGCAATGCATGACACGCAAGCAATGACAAGGCAACAACAGCGAATAACTCGAGGACACCTGGCACATTGGTCTCGGGGCGGTACAACACTCCACCACTACGAGAGGATCTCGTCCCGAGATCTAGAATGGCACCGGAGGGACAACGGAAGAGAAGAGAGGAGAGGTAAAACTAAGTTGCTTCATTGACGAACGAGTGAAACCAAAGAACCTTGCAAAGGTTAAGCCATACGAGAAAAGAATACAACCAAGATGAATGAAGTTGAAAACACTCCGTTAGAAAAAGAAACAAGGAAGAACGAATTCTGACAGCACTCTGGTTGAAAAGAGATGAAAGACTAGATAGGAAGAAAAGAGCTTGAGCAGAGGACACGACACTCCGGTTAAATGGACAATCATGAAAAGAGCATGATCTTAGACAAACGATATGATGGGTTGAGAAGAGCAACATCACAATACCTCTGAAACAAAAGAATAGAAGATAGCTAATTGAAATAGAAGAATGGAGAAGAAAATGCCAACTTCTGCCACAAAAGAGCTTGAAAAGGCATCTATAGGAGAAGGGTCGAACGGAGTTGTTGGAAACCCAACAACGAAAAGATAGGCTTGAAGTGGGCTTATGGAAAACATCTCAAAGCCAAGAGGTGAAAATCTGCCACTAACGGAAAACGATAGATTGGATTGATAACAACAAGGAGATGAGAAACTTATTTCACCGGGAGGATAGATGAATAACTTGGGTCATTTATAAACACCATAGATAGAAACAATCCTTAGGGAAGGCTTTAGGTGAAATATAACCCAAGATAACTTCAATGACGAGATTGATGGATTTAAAGTACCTCATTTTTAACAACATGTGAATCATGAAACATGAACTCAAATTATCGAGAATGACATAAAACCACCTGAAATGATACGGTAGAAAGAATTGCACTTTGGAATGCAAAATGAAGAAAACTTGATCTCCTCTGAAAATAATCTCGATGAACACTTCGAGAAGGAATATAAATCCTTGATGAACCATCATGTAGAACCTTCATGAGAACTCTAGTAACCAAAAGGTAACGAAAAGAAAGAGAAGTTGAAAACACAAGGTAAAACCTTGTAATGATTTAGATGAATCTCCATGGTGAAATAATTGAGAGAACTTGTAACTCCGGGAAAAGAAAGATGAACAAAAGAAATCAAGAATTTGATGAGCCTCTGGAATAGGAAATTAAACATTTGGGTGAATCAAGAATAAATTGATGACAAGCAATGAATTTGGCATACTACTTATTCTCGTTGAAAGGATTAAGATAGATATAGCGCAAACTTGGGAAGGTCTTCCATGCACCACCGGTATGATTGAAATAACAAATAAATTGATATGATAAACGAAAGAAGAGAATCTTGAATGAACCACCGTAAGAATTGGAAATGAACGACGTAAAGATAAAGAAACACCGGGAAGAATTATGAAATGAACGAAGATACTTGAGAGAATTTAGATACAAGAAGACGAATAGTTCACGAACTAATTAGAGATCACTTGAACGATGCACCGGTAAGATTGGAGAATGGCAACTAAAAGCTGAGAACGAATAAACATGAAGGACTCCGGATAATCAAACTGAGAAGACTCTTGAATTGCTTCGAATGGGTGAAAAGAATTTTTCAAGATCGAAAATAATTATGAGAGGATGGCCTAAGGCTAGCATCATGAATCTTTGAGAGAACGGATAAGATTGAGGAGAAACTCTTCTTTGGTCTTCAAAAATTGGAAAAGACGATGAGTAACACCACCGTGAATTGTTGAGACACTCCGGAATAAAGAAGAATAGAAAAGTTGAACCAATTATGAAAAGAATTTGAAAGATCTTGGAGAAAGACATTTGACTGATGATAAATCATTCTTACGCCAAACTTCGAAAAGAAATTTTAGGATAGCTCCGGGAAAATAAGAAGAGTCAGGTAAGATCCTGGGAAAAGACCTGTGGGTTAGGGCCCACTCAAAAGAAACACCCTTGAATGATTTGAAAGAGAGGTTGCACCGGTTGAATTAAATGACTTGAATGAGATAACAACCTCGAAAGAGTTTAAACAAAAGCAGAGTGGAAACACGAATCTTCAAGATGTCTTGAGCACTCCGAAACAAATGTATAGCGGGATGTGAATGATTAAGAGGTGCACCGTTATGAGATGGTATTAGAAACGAGGAAAGGATATGATCAACAAAGCTTGAATTGGTTCCACCGGAGAATAAAAGAACAAGAATGGTGAGCTTGACGCTCCATTAGAATCTTCATGAGAATCACCGGATAAGAATATTAACGGAAAATAATGGAGATACTTCTCATCACTGAGATGATACTTGATTAAGAAATCTGAGTCTTCGAAGAAAACAAGGGTGGGTGGGCGGGAAAACAAAGGCAGCTTGGGACAGATAAAATGAGCACCGTTGATAAGAACTGATAATTGATCTTGCGGATGTTGAAATGATCGGATCCACTTGAAGAGAAAACACGCCGGTTGAAAAAGAATTAACATGACAATCTCGATTGTCAATAAGGATTTGCATTCACATAGAAATGTGAGAACACCACTTAGGAAAGGAATGGAATCAACATTTGACATTGAAGCAACTTGAATACCACAACTGAAAACAAAACCAAGGATTGGCTTGTAGAATAAGCCGGAACAAACATATGATAGAGATTTCGTCTGAAGTTTTCGTGGTGGGGCCTACACGGGCTCGATCGTACAACACCATCATGTACAAGGCAGTGCACATGACATACGAAGCGTCCCCGAGTCGGCATAGCCAAGGACTCTTTAAGACACAACGAGACCACTATAAAACCGACCGTGAATAGGCGGACCACTAGACATCGAACCCCAATTTCATATCATACATCTGTCGGAAAGATATCCCAAGAGCTACTTGATTCCCACCTATGAAACTCCCGAACCTTTCCGGTTATGCAATCAGGTGTTGGGGATACAGGGGAAGCATAATATCTCACCCAAATCTAGCAAATCCTACATCCAGCTGTATCCATCCTTCAACACATAACCAAGAAACCTTCGGAAATCGTCTACCTCAACCTTCGAGAAGCATCTATTATATAAGTTATGGCGATACTCCCGAACTCCCGCCCCAGTACTGGGTGGCGTCGAGGTTATCTCACCAACAACCGCATAAAAGAGATTTTCGATGTCGGCGAAACTAAACTTAGGTATTCCAGAACTGCAACGATAAAATTGTGACGACAACACCTCGGAGCTCAACTCCCCGGGGCATTTCCACAAAACCCCTGACAGGAGGCACCAAGACAATGTTCTCGTCATAAAACCATCGGAACGATTCCAAGATACCCGTGTGATCCTAAATTTTTTTAGTGAAATTTGAGAGAGAAGAGTCAAAACTCTATGTCAGGATGCCTCACCAGAGCGATGAAGAGACTGGGGAGTAAAAAGAATTCCTAACCTCTCCGATATGTAATTCCTAAATGACTCAAAACATTTTTCTAGACTCAAACTCGGCTGCTAAAAACAATCAAGCAATGGGGGCTCCTAAGGTCGGGGAAGGCTCTGATACCAACTTGTAACGCCCTCGATGCGGCTATATCTCCCACGTGTCGAAGCACGACTTAGAGGCATAACCCCATTGAAAGCAATGTCGCAAGTGAGGTAATCTTCACACAACCCATGTAATACAATAAGGGAAAAGATACATAGTTGGCTTACAATCGCCACTTCACACAATTACATGAATAAGGCATTACATCAACCAGATACAACCAAGGTCCGACTACGGAACCAAAATAAAAGAAGAACCCCAAATGCGACAAGGTCCCCGATCGACCCCAACTGGGCTCCACTACTGATCAACTGGAAATGGGACAACACAAAGGACAAGATCTACATCGAGCTCCTCCTGAGCTTGGTTGCGTCACCTGCATGGTTCAACGGCACCTGCAAGCTGGTTTTGGAGGTATCTGTGAGCCACAGATACTCAGCAATCTCGCACCCTCGCGATCAAGACTATTTAAGCTTATGGGTAAGGTAAAAGGTATGAGGTGGAGCTGCAGCAAGCGACTAGCATATATGGTGGCTAACATACGCAAAAGAGAGCGAGAAGAGAAGGCAAAGCATGATTGATAAACTATGATCAAGAAGTGATCCTAGAACAACCTACGTCAAACATAACTCCAACACCGTGTTCGCTTCCCGGACTCCGCCGGAAAGAGACCATCACGGTTACACACGCAGTTGACTCATTTTAATTAAGTTAAGGTTCAAGTTATCTACAACCGTACATTAACAAATTCCCATCTGCCCATAACCGCGGGCACGGCTTTCGAAAGTTCAAATCCCTGCAGGGGAGTCCCAACTTAGCCCATCACAAGCTCTCACGGTCAAACGAAGGAATAGACCTCCTCCAGAGACATTCCGATCAGACTCAGTATCCCGGTTCTACAAGACATTTCGACAGGGTAAAACTAAACCAGCAACACCGCCCGAATGTGCCGACAAACCCCGATGGGAGCTGCACATATCTCTTTCTCAGGGCACATTCAGATGAGCCAGACATCGGGTAGGCCAGCCCAGAGTTGCCCCTGGTAGCCCCGGACATCGCTCAGTTGGACCAACACTCAGGGGAGCACTGGCCCGGGGGGGTAAAATAATGATGACCCTCAGGAGCGCGACTCCCAAGGGAAAAGAAAAAGGCTAGGTGGCAAATGGTAAAACCAACGTTGGGCATTGCTGGAAGAGCTTTACTTAAGGCGAACTGTCAAGGGGTTCCCTGTAACACCCTCGATGCGACTATATCTCCCACGTGTCGAGGCACGACTTAGAGGCATAATCGCATTGAAGGCATATGTCGCAAGTTAGGCAATCTTCAAACATCCCATGTAATATAGATAATAAAAGGGAAGATAACATAGTTGGCTTACACTCGCCACGTCAATCAAGTACATAAATAAGATTACATCATCCAAACACTCATGGCCCGACTACGGCGCCAAAATAAAAGAGAACCCAACATGCGACACGGTCCCGATCACCCCCAACTGGGCAACACTACTGATCGTCAGGAAAGGAAACATAGTAACGTTGAGAGTCCTCGCCGAACTCCCACTTGAGCTCAAGTGCGTCTCCTGGAGCGGAATCATCAGGCCCTGCATCTGGTGTAATAGTAATCTGTGAGCCACAGGGACTCAGCGATCTCGCACCCTCGCGATCAAGACTATTTAAGCTTACAGGTATGGCAAGGTAAATATATGTGGAGCTGCAGCAAGCGACAAGCAATTATGGTGGCTAACTTATTCGCAAAAGAGAGCTAGAAGAGGAGGCAAAGCGCGAGCGAGAAACTAGAGAACAACCTGTGCAAGCATTACTCCAACACCGTGTCCACTTCCCGGACTCCGCTGAGAAGAGGCCATCATGGTAACACACTCAGTTGATTCATTTTAATTAAGTTAATGTTCAAGTTATCTACAACCGGACATTAACAAGTTCCCATCTGCCCATAACCGCGGGCACGACTTTCGAAAGTTCAAATCCCTGCAGGGGAGTCCCAACTTAGCCCATGATAAGCTCTCACGGTCAACGAAGGAATAGACCTCCTCCCAAGACGTTCCGATCAGACTCGGTATCTTGGTTCTTCAAGACACTTCGACTAGGTTAAAACAAAACCAGCAACACCGCCCGAATGTGCCGACAAATCCCGATAGGAGCTGCACATATCTCATTCTCAGGGCACACTCAGATGAGCCAGACGTCGGGTAGGCCAGCCCAGAGTTGCCCCTGGTAGCCCCGGACATTGCTCGGGGGGACCAACACTCAGAGGAGCACTGGCCCGGGGGGGGGGGGGTTAAAATAACATGACCCTCGGGCTCCGGAAACCCAAGGGAAAAGAGGCTAGGTGGCAAATGGTAAAACAAAGGTTGGGCATTGCTGGAAAAGCTTTAATCAAGGCGAACTATCAAGGGGTTCCCATTATAACCCGATCGCGTAAGGAACGCAAAATCCGAGAACATAACACCGATATGACGGAAACTAGGGCGGCAAGAGTGGAACAAAACACTAGGCGAGAGGCCGAGCCTTCCACCCTTTACCAAGTATATAGATGCATTAATATAACATGGCAATATAATGATATCCCAACAAGTAAATAAATGTTCCAACAAGGAACGACCTCCAATCTTCACCTGCAACTAGCAACGCTATAAGAGGGGCTGAGCAAAGCGGTAACATAGCCAATCAATGGTTTGCTAGGACATGGTGGGTTAGAGATTTGACATGGCAATTTGGGAGGCTTGAAAGCAAGTGGTAGGAATCATAGCAATGGCATAGCAAAAGAGCGAGCAAACTAGCATAGCAAAGATAGTAGTGATTTCGAGGGTATGATCATCTTGCCTGCACAGTTGTCAGAGTTGACTGGATCCTCGAAAGCAAACTCAACGGGCTCCTTGTTAGAGAACTCGTCTACCGGCTCTACCCAAACAAGACAAACAAGCAACAAGGGCACAATCAACCACGTGCAAGGATCAAACAAGATGATGCAAAGATGATATGCTATGCGGGATGCGATGTGGGATGCAAATGCAAGATAAGACAAGAAATGCATGAACCTGGACTCAACTTGGAAATCCAAGTGTGCCACTGGAAAGATGATATGAAATCGCTTGAAAACGATATAAAGAACACCGGAATCGGAGTTACGGTTTGGAAATGGCAAGCAATTCAAATATGACACCGGTCTGCGATTTACAGCAAGTAGCCATCTAAATGCAATGAGATGAACATGCTACAGCACCCAAACATGACAACAAAATACATGACAGGGAGGCATACAAGATGCTTAACAAAAGTCTAGCACTGAGCTACGGCCAATTCATCCATTAACAGGTTCAAACAAGCATGGAAAAAATTCATATGACAAACAGATCTCACACTTAGTGAAACTAACACTTGTCTGGAATTTCAGATCAGGTGGCACTCTTCGGAGCAACAAAACTATATGCTATAGGAACTGAACATGGCAAAGTAAAGCATGGCATGTAGCTACTCAAATATCTTAACAAAAGTCCATTAGTGACCTTGAGCCAAAAGGTATCAGAAAATACAATTGCAAGCATGTGAACATAGCAAAAACATAATCAGATCACAGACTTAGTGAAAATTGGAGCATGCTGAAACATATCTCAAGTAGGCATGTTTACGAGCTCGACGCACTCACTACAGAGAAAGTCATGAAAAGCTAAGCATACATCCATCAAGAACACACAAAATGCAAGCTAGACATGGCAAGAACAAAAGCATAGCATGCACGGATCAACTACAACATCATCAGCAAAATTGCAAACAAGTTGACAATCTGCCCAGATTCACAAAGTAGCAAAAGTAGAGCTCGATTGACTCAAGCTAGGGTGCTCCATAATTGCAAACAAAGACATGGATGGATATAGCACTACAATATTAACAAAACATCCTTACTGATCATCCTCAAAAGAGGCACGGATCACTCGGAAACAACATGAACATATGACATCATGAGATAAGCAGATGAAGGACTTAGTGGAAATGCTAAATCCCTGAAAACAGAATTAACAAGTGCACCACTATGCAAGCTTGTGCTAGTCACCACACACATCACAAAAATACATGGGTTGCACCTCTGGAAAGATGACAAAACCCTTAACAAAACATATATAGAGCATCAAGGCATATACTGCACACATTAATCATGGCAAAAATGACAAAAAGCTAAATGGAGTAGGAGATCTGACAATTATCTCAAGTAGCCTCCTTCTAACAGCATTTAGGGCATCAAGATGAACTCAAATGAGAATGGTGCAATGGTATGAAATGATGTACTCTCTGAGATGAACATTTTGAAATGCTATATGCATGAATCGGAGCTACGGATGCAAAGTAGACTATGAACATGAGCACTTTGATCTGGAATTCGGAACTTAGAAGAAAATCACACCTCGGGAAAAGTGGATCTCGCGGATCGGGACGGAGCGGTGCGGGGACGGGCGAGGGCGTTTGGATCGGGGACCGGTGGATCTGGTCCTGATCCGGATCCGGCCGGAATCTCGCCGGAGTTCACCGGGGAGGTGACCGGAGATGATGGTGGAGACGGCCGGCGAGCGAGGCGAGCGGGGCGGCGACCGGAGCCACGCAGGGCGGTGGCGCGGCGAGCACCGGGCGGCGAGGCGGGCCGCGGCGGCCGGCGCGGAGGCGGCGGGGCGGCGATGACCGGGCGGTGGGGCGGCGCGGTCCGGCCCAGCCTCGGGCGCGAGGAGGCGGGGCGAGGGAGCGGGCCGCGGGGGCCGGCTCTAGGCTCCCGGGCCGCGGCGGCGGCGGGCGGAGGAGGTGCCACGTGGCAGCCTGCCACTGGTGCGGGCGGGCGGCGGACGGTGTCCGGCCGGCACGGACGTGTCCGGCGCGGCGCGGTGGATTTTTAGGGTTAGAGGAAGGGGAAGATCCGCGAATTTAGGGAGGGGACATTAAATAGAGGTAGAGGGAGCTAGGAGAGTCCAAATGAGGTGCGGTTTTCGGCCACGCGATCGTGATCGAAAGCTCTAGATGATGGAGAAGGTTTAGGTGGGTTTTGGGCCAAATTGGAGGGGTGTTGGGCTGCAACACACACGAGGCCTTTTCGGTTCCTCGGTTAACCGTTGGAGTATCAAACGAAGTCCAAATGATACGAAACTTGATAGGCAGTCTACCGGTAGTAAACCAAGGCCGCTTGGCAAGTCTCGGTCCAATCCGGAAATGTTTAATCCCCACACATGAAAGAAAGCTAGAAATTAGCACCAGAGGAGAACGAAGCGCCGGAATGCAAAACGAACAACGGGGAAAATGCTCGAATGCATGAGACGAACACGTATGCAAATGCAATGCACATGATGACATGATATGAGATGCATGACAACGATCACAACACATGGAGACAAAGGCCCGAACCCGAGAAAATAAAATAACTTAACGCCGAAACGGCAAGAGTTGGAGTACAAATTGGGAAAGTTACATCCGGGGTGTTACAACACTCCACCACTATGAAAGGATCTCGTCCCAAGATCTAGGACTGAAAGAACGCCGGGTACTTAGAACAGAGGTGATCCTCGCGTTCCCAGGTAGCTTCACGGTCGGAATGGTGTGACCACTTGACTTTGAGGAATTTTATTGACTTATTGCAAGTCTTGCGTTCAGTCTCTTCAAGAATAGCAACTGGGTGCTCACTATAAGAGAGATCTTCTTGGAGCTCAATGTCCTCGAAGTTGATGGTGCGGTCAGGAGTCTTGAAGCACTTTCGAAGGTGAGAGACATGGAACACGTCATGAACATTTGCAAAGTTTGAAGGAAGCTTGAGTTGATAGGCGAGGTCGCCTCTCTTTCTGACGATCTTGAAAGGTCCCACAAATCTAGGGGCAAGCTTCCCTTTGATACCGAAGCGGTGAGTACCTTTCATAGGAGAGACGCGAAGGTAAACATGATCTCCGATCTCGAAAGCCAAATCACGGTGCTTACTATCATAGTAGCACTTCTGGCGGGATTGGGCTGCTTTGAGGTTATCACGAATGACTTTGCACATTTCTTCTGCCTCTGTGATTAAGTCATTACCCAAAAGCTGGCGTTCACCGGTTTCGGACCAGTTGAGAGGGGTACGACACTTCCTGCCATACAGAATTTCAAATGGGGCATTGCCCGAACTTGCTTGAAAACTGTTGTTGTAGGAGAATTCAGCATAAGGAAGACAATCCTCCCACTTCATGCCAAAGGAGATCACACAAGCCCTGAGCATATCTTCAAGAATCTGGTTGACACGCTCGACTTGACCGCTAGTTTGAGGATGGAATGTTGTGCTGAATCGGATGTTGGTGCCCATGGCCTTCTGAAAAGAATCCCAAAACTTTGAGGTAAAGATGCTGCCACGGTCTGAAGAGATCACTTGTGGAATACCATGCAGAGAGACAATCCGAGAGGTATAGAGTTCTGCCAATTGAGCTGCAGTGATTGACTCTTTGATAGGCACAAAATGAGCCACTTTGGTGAGTTTGTCGATGACAATGAATATAGCATCATTGCCACGCTTGGACTTTGGAAACCCAGTCACGAAGTCCATCTCAATGTGGTCAAACATCCATTCTGGAATGGCAAGAGGTTGGAGGAGACCTGCTGGCCTTTGGTGTTCTGCCTTCACTGTTCTGCAGACATCACATTCATTCACGAATTGAGCAATCTCACGCTTAATTCGAGTCCACCAATAAGCCTGCTTGAGGTCCTGATACATCTTCGTGCTCCCAGGGTGGATGGAGAGGAGAGAATTGTGAGCCTCATTCATGATCACTTTACGGAGGTCACCTTTGGGTACAACAATACGATCCTCGAAGAAGAGAGTATCCTTGTCATCAAGGCGGTAGCACTTGTACTTGGGTTGATTCTTGGCAATCCCAATCTTCACCTTTTTCACCATAGCATCAAGAAGCTGGGCTTGGCGAATCTGGTCTTCTAAGGTAGGAGAGACCTGAAGGTTGGCGAGGAAACCTTGAGGAACAACTTGCAGATTAAGTTTGCGGAAAGCTTCACAAAGCTCAGGTTGATAAGGCTTGAGAACAAGACTATTGCAGTAAGCTTTCCTGCTCAATGCGTCAGCAATCACATTGGCCTTGCCTGGAGTATACTCGATACTCGGATTATACTCTTGAATCATTTCGACCCATCGAGTTTTCCTGAGGTTGAGATTAGGCTAAGTGAAGATGTACTTGAGACTCTTGTGATCAGTGAAAATGTCCACTTTTCTTCCCAATAGAAGATGTCTCCAAGTCAAAAGAGCATGCACAACTGCCGCCAACTCGAGATCATGAGTGGGGTAGTTCTTCTCATTAGGCTTCAACTGGCGAGAGGTATAAGCAACAACTTGCTTCTCTTGCATCAATACTGCGCCAAGACCTTGGAGAGAGGCATCACAAAAGACCTCGTACGGCTTGGATTCATCAGGCGGAGTCAGAACTGGAGCAGTGATCAATTTCTCTTTCAAAGTGTTGAAAGCAATGTCACACTCTGGAGACCAAACGTACTTGACGTGCTTCTGGAGAAGATTAGAGAGAGGCTTCGCGATCTTAGAAAAGTTTTCAACGAACCTTCGGCAATAGCTTGCGAGACCGAGGAAGCTACGGAGTTGCTTCACGTTCTGAGGAGGTTCCCAATTCACAATTGCAGACACCTTCTCAGGATTCACGGCAATGCCCTTGGCAGAGATGATATGACCAAGATAAAGAACCTCATCGAGCCAAAATTCACACTTGGAGAACTTGGCGTAGAACTGATGTTCCCTGAGCTTATCAAGTACCCAAAGCAAGTGCTTGGCATGATCTTCCTTGTTCTTCGAGAAAACCAGAATGTCGTCGAGATAGACCAAAACGAAGTCATTGGTGTAGGTGTTGAAGATGAAGTTCATCATGCGAGAGAACGTCGGAGGAGCGTTGACGAGGCCAAAAGACATGACACTGTATTCATATGAACCATAGCTTGTCCTGAAAGCCGTCTTGGGAATATCTTTCTCCCGGATTCGAATATGACGATAACCCATATGGAGATCAAGCTTGGAGAATACTTGGGCACCTTTAAGTTGTTCGAATAGCTCGTTGATGTTGGGAAGTGGGTATTTGTTCTTGATGGTCTTCTTGTTCAATGGACGGTAATCAACACAAAGTCGGTCCGTTCCATCCTTCTTTTTCACAAAAAGAACACCACAACCCCACGGAGAAGAACTAGGCCGGATGAGACCCATTTTCTCTTGAATATCAAGTTGCTTCTTCAGCTCCTTCAACTCTTCAGGTCCGAGCTTGTAAGGACACTTGCACACAGGTTCCGTGCCAGGCTCAAGATCAATAACGAATTCAACTGGCCGGTGCGGAGGCATTCCTGGAAGCTCTTCTGGAAAGACGTCTTGATATTCACAAACGACTGGAATTTGCGAGATGGCATCCAATTCACCCTTCTCATTGAGAGAAAACAGACGGGTGGTACCATCACGAGCGGCAAAGACAATTACATCCTCAGACGAATGAGTCAATTGAATCTGCCTTGCTGCACAATCAAGCTGAGCCTTGTGCTTAGAAAGCCAATCCATTCCGAGAATAAGATCAATATCCGAATTACCAAGAACCACTGGAGAAGAGAGAAACTTGTAATCGCCCAACGTGATAGTAACATCCGGAGCAAAAGCGCTAGCATTCATGAATTTACCCGGAGAAACAACCGATAACTGTCTAGGCAAATCTTGCAAAGGCAACTCATGCTTAGAAACAAATGGTCTTGAGATGAAACAATGCGATGCACCCGTGTCAAAAAGAACTTTTGCAGGAATATCATTAACAGGAAGGTTACCCCTGATGACATCTGACGAGTCCTCTGCCTGAGCTGCATTCATCAAGTTGACCTTGGCAGACTTGGGGTTATGCTTGACCACAGCTATACTTGCCGATCTGACAGGAGGAGGAGGAGGAAGACGCCTCTGGTTGAAACACTTGTTGGCATAGTGACCCTTCTATTGGCACTTGTTGCACGTGACCTCTGAAAGCGGACGGTGATACGGAGCACTCGATCTTGGAGCTTGAGACGAAGTCTTTTTCTGAAAGCCAGGGTTGGGTGGGTGGGAAGATCCACTGCCACCTTTGCTCTTCTGCTGATACGGCTGATGGAACGGAGGAGGAGGAAGCCAAAACTTCTTCTGCTTGGCCACTTGAGTAGAGGAAGAAGGAGTAACATCTCTGACTTGCTTCTTAGAAGCATCACACCTCAACTGAGCAGCCTCTTGCTTCAATGCCATGTTGTAGAACTCATCGTATCTCAAGGGCTCAAAGAGAACGAGAGCGAGCTGGATTTCTTCTCTGAGACCACCCCTGAACTGATATATCATGCTCTTCTCATCAGGGGCGTCCTGCTTGGCAAAGCGGGCGAGCTTCTGGAACAACTTGTTGTAGTCATAGACAGACAAAGAGCCTTGCTTCAGGTTGCGGAATTCCTCACGCTTTCTTTCAACCACGCTCTGAGGAATATGATGAGCTCGGAAATCTCGACAAAAATCATCCCAAGTGATAACACGTCCACCTCTGGAATCCTTGTACTGCTGGAACCATTCAGCAGCTTGATCTTTGAGTTGGAAGGAAGCGAACTTGACAAAGTCCTCAGGCCTGACGTTACTGCACTCGAAATGCTTGCACAGATCCACAAACCAATCGTCAGCATCGGTTGCCTCAACACAATTGCTGAAAGTCTTTGGCCCATTAGCAAGGAACTGGTTGAGTGTAGCAAAGTGATTCTGATTGTTGCCTTGGTTCCCTTGGTTGCCTTGATTGCGCTCTTGGAGAATTTGCATGATCAACTGTGTGTTTGCATTGGTTGCGGCCATCACAGCTTGCCATGCCTCCGGAGGAGGTGGAGGTGGTGGCGGATTAGGATTCGGAGTCGTGTGTGTTGGAGGAGCCATCCTGAAGAGGTTGACATCCATTAGCACATTGATAGACAAATATTGAAGATGAATCCAATGGAATGAAAATTGCAACATATAGTCTTCACATCCGAACAAAATGAACGAATGCATTCCTCTTGAAATGGTCACATATCCATAAGTTGAGAAGCCACGTAGAATTAAGGTAGAGAAATAAATCAACAAGGTACGGATCAAGAACGAATAATTGGTAAGAAATCCCAATCTCAAACCAATATCCGTGGAAGAAGAAACTAGAGCTACTAGAATTCCCACCTATGAAACTCCCGAACCTTTGTGGTTATGCAATCAGGTGTTGGGGATACAGGGGAAGCATAATATCTCACCCAAATCTAGCAAATCCTACATCCAGCTGTATCCATCCTTCAACACATAACCAAGAAACCTTCGGAAACCATCTACCTCAACCTTCGAAAAGCATCTGTTATACAAGTTATGGCGATACTCCCGAACTCCCACCCCAGTACTGGGTGGTGTCGAGGTTATCTCACGAACGAACTGCATAAAAGAGATTTTCGATGTTGGTGTACTAAACTCAGGTATTCCAGAACTACAACGATAAAATTATGACGACAACACCTCAGAGCTCAACTCCCTGGGACACTTCCACAAAACCCCTGACAGGAGGCATCAAGACAATGTTCTCATCATCAAACCATCGGAACGATTCCAAGATACCCGCGTGAATCTAATTTTTTTTTTTTTGTGAAATTTGAGAAGAGAAGAGTCAAAACTCTACGTCACCCTCGATGCCTTACCAGAGCGATGAGGAGACTGGGAAGTAAAAAGAATTCCTAAACTCTCTGATATATAATTCCTAAATGACTCAAAACATTTTTCTAGACACAACTCAGCCGCTAAAAACGATCAAGCAATGGGGCTCCTAAGGTCGGGGAAGGCTCTCATACCAACTTGTAACACCCTCGATGCGACTATATCTCCCACGTGTCGAGGCACGACTTAGAGGCATAATCGCATTGAAGGCATATGTCGCAAGTTAGGCAATCTTCACAACATCCCATGTAATATAGATAATAAAAGGGAAGATAACATAGTTGGCTTACACTCGCCACGTCAATCAAGTACATAAATAACATTACATCATCCAAACACTCATGGCCCGACTACGGCGCCAAAATAAAAGAGAACCCAACATGCCACACGGTCCCGATCACCCCCAACTGGGCAACACTACTGATCGTCAGGAAAGGAAACATAGTAACGTTGAGAGTCCTCATCGAACTCCCACTTGAGCTCAAGCGCGTCTCCTGGAGCGGAATCATCAGGCCCTGCATCTGGTGTAATAGTAATTTGTGAGCCACAGGGACTCAGCAGTCTCGCACCCTCGCGATCAAGACTATTTAAGCTTATAGGTATGGCAAGGTAAATATATGTGGAGCTGCAGCAAGCGACTAGCAATTATGGTGGCTAACTTATTCGCAAAAGAGAGCGAGAATAGGAGGCAAAGCACGAGCGAGAAACTAGAGAACAACCTGCGCAAGCATTACTCCAACACCGTGTCCACTTCCCGGACTCCGCCGAGAAGAGGCCATCACGGTAACACACTCAGTTGATTCATTTTAATTAACTTAAGGTTCAAGTTATCTACAACCGGACATTAACAAATTCCCATCTGCCCATAACCACGGGCACGGCTTTCGAAAATTCAAATCCCTGCAGGGGAGTCCCAACTTAGCCCATGACAAGCTCTCACAGTCAACGAAGGAATAGACCTCCTCCCAAGACGTTCCGATCAGACTCGGTATCTCGGTTCTTCAAGACACTTCGACCAGGTTAAAACAAAACCAGCAACACCGCCCGAATGTGCCGACAAATACCGATAGGAGCTGCACATATCTCGTTCTCAGGGCACACTCAGATGAGCGAGACGTCTGGTAGGCCAGCGCAGAGTTGCCCCTGGTAGCCCCGGACATCGCTCGGTGGGACCAACACTCAGAGGAGCACTGGCCCGGGGGGGTTAAAATAAGATGACCCTCGGGCTCCGGAAACCCAAGGGAAAAGAGGCTAGGTGGCAAATGGTAAAACCAAGTTTGGGCATTGCTGGAAAAGCTTTAATCAAGGCAAACTATCAAGGGGTTCCCATTATAACCCAACCGCGTAAGGAACGCAAAATCCGGGAACATAACACCGACATGACAGAAACTAGGGCGGCAAGAGTGGAACAAAACACTAGGCGAGAGGCCGAGCCTTCCACCCTTTACCAAGTATATAGATGCATTAAGATAACATGGCAATATAATGATATCCCAACAAGTAAATAAATGTTCCAACAAGGAACGGCCTCCAATCTTCACCTGCAACTAGCAACGCTATAAGAGGGGTTGAGCAAAGCGGTAACATAGCCAATCAACGGTTTGCTAGGACATGGTGGGTTAGAGGTTTGACATGGCAATTTGGGAGGCTTGAAAGCAAGTGGTAGGCATCGTATCAATGACATAGCAAAAGAGCGAGGAAACTAGCATAACAAAGATAGTAGTGATTTCGAGGGTATGATCATCTTGCCTGCACAGTTGTCAGAGTTGACTGGATCCTCGAAAGCAAACTCAACGGGCTCCTCGTTAGAGAACTTGTCTCCCGGCTCTACCCAAACAAGACAAACAAGCAACAAGGGAACAATCAACCACGTGCAAGGATCAAACAAGATGATGCAAAGATGATATGCTATGCGGGATGCGATGCGGGATGCAAATGCAAGATAAGACAAGAAATGCATGAACCTGGCCTCAACTTGGAAATCCAAGTGTGCCACTGGAAAGATGAGATGAAATCGCTTGAAAACAATATAAAGAACACCGGATTCGGAGTTACGGTTTGGAAATGGCAAGCGATTCAAATACGACACCGGTCTGCGATTTACAGCAAGTAGCCATCTAAATGCAATTAGATGAACATGCTACAGCACCCAAACATGACAACAAAATACATGACAGGGAGGCAGACAAGATTCTTAACAAAAGTCTAGCACTGAGCTACGGCCAATTCATCCATTAACAGGTTCAAACAAGCATGGCAAAAATGCATATGACAAACAGATCTCAGACTTAGTGAAATTAACACTTGTCTGGAATTTCAGATCAGGTGGCACTCTTCGGAGCAACAAAACTATATGCTACAGGAACTGAACATGGCAAAGTAAAGCATGGCATGTAGCTACTCAAAGAGCTTAACAAAAGTCCCTTAGTGACCTTGAGCCAAAAGGGATCAGAAAATACAATTGCAAGCATGTGAACATAGCAAAAACATAATCAGATAACAGACTTGGTGAAAATTGGAGCATGCTGAAACATATCTCAAGTAGGCATGTTTACGAGCTCGACGCACTCATATAGAGCAAGTCATGAAAAGCTAAGTATACATCCATCAATAACACACAAAATTCAAGCTATACATGGCAAGAACAAAAGCATAGCATGCATGGATCAACTACAACATCATCGGCAAAATTGCAAACAAGTTGACAATCTGACCAGATTCACAAAGTAGCAAAAGTAGAGCTCGATTCACTCAAGCTCGGGTGCTCCATAATTGCAAACAAAGACATGGATGGATAGAGCACTACAATATTAACAAAACATCCTTAATGATCATCCTCAAAAGAGGCACGGATCACTCGAAAACAAGATGAACATATGGCATCATGAGATAAGCAGATCAAGGACTTAGTGGAAATGCTAAGTCCCTGAAAACAGAATTAACAAGTGCACCACTTTGCAAGCTTGTGCTAGTCACCACACACATCACAAAAATACATGGGTTGCACCTCTGGAAAGATGACAAAACCCTTAACAAAACATATGTAGAGCATCAGGGCATATCATGCACACAATAATCATGGCAAAAATGACAAAAAGCTAAATGGAGCAGCAGATCTGACAATTATCTCAAGTAGCCTCCTTCTAACAGCATTTCAGGCATCAAGATGAAGTCAAATGAGAATGATGCAATGGTATGAAATGATGTACTCTCCGAGATGAACATTTTGATATGCTATATGCATGAACCGGAGCTACGGATTCAAAGTTACGAGACTATGAACATGAGCACTTGGATCTGGAATTTTGGGACTTAGAAGAAAATCACACCCCGGGAAAAGTGGATCTTGCGGATCGGGACGGAGTGGTGCGGGGACGGGCGAGGGCGTTTGGATTGGGGACCGGTGGATCTGGTCCCGATCCGGATCCGGCCGGAATCTCGCCGGAGTTCACCGGGGAGGTGACCGGAGATGGTGGTGGAGACGGCCGGCGAGCGAGGCGAGCGGGGCGGCGACCAGAGCCACGCAGGGCAGCGGCGAGGCGGGCCGCGGCGGCCGGCGCGGAGGCGGCGGGGCGGCGCGGTCCGGCGATGGCGGCGCGGTCCGCCCGAGCCTCGGCCGCGAGGAGGCGGGGCGAGGGAGCGGGCCGCGGGGGCCGGCTCCGGGCTCCCGGGCCGCTGCGGCGGCTAGCGGCGAAGGTGCCACATGGCAGCCTGCCACTGGTGCGGGCGGGCGGCGGACGGTGTCCGGCCGGCACGGACGTGTCCGGCGCGGCGCGGTGGATTTTTAGGGTTAGAGGAAGGGGAAGATCCGCGAATTTCGGGAGGGGACTTTAAATAGAGGTAGAAGGAGCTAGGAGAGTCCAAATGAGGTGTGGTTTTCGGCCACGCGATTGTGATCGAACGCTCTAGATGATGGAGAAGGTTTAGGTGGGTTTTGGGCCAAATTGGAGGGGTGTTGGGCTGCAACACACACGAGGCCTTTTCGGTCCCTCGGTTAACCGTTGGAGTATCAAACGAAGTCAAAATGATACGAAACTTGACAGGCGGTCTACCGGTAGTAAACCAAGGCTGCTTGGCAAGTCTCGGTCCAATCCGGAAATGTTTAATCCCCACACACGAAAGAAAGCTAGAAATGACCACCGGAGGAGAACGAAGCGCCGGAATGCAAAACGGACAACGGGGAAAATGCTCGAATGCATGAGACGAACACGTATGCAAATGCAATGCACATGATGATATGATATGAGATGCTTGACAATGATCACAACACATGGAGACAAAGACCCGAACCCAAGAAAATAAAATAACTTAACGCCAAAACGGCAAGAGTTGGAGTACAAATTGGGAAAGTTACATCTGGGGTGTTACATTCCCATTATTACCCAACCGCATAAGGAACGCAAAATCCGAGAACATAACACCGATATGACGGAAACTAGGGCGGCAAGAGTGGAACAAAACACCAGGCATAAGGCCGAGCCTTCCACCCTTTACCAAGTATATAGATGCATTAATTAAATAAGATATATTGTGATATCCCAACAAGTAAACATGTTCCAACCAGGAACAACATCTCCATGTTCCAACAAGGAACAAAACTTCAATCTTCACCTGCAACTAACAACGCTATAAGAGGGGCTGAGCAAAGCGGTAACATAGCCAATCAGCGGTTTTCTAGGACAAGGTGGGTTGGAGGCTTGGGTCAACAATATGGGTGGCATGATAAGCAAGTGGTAGGTATCGCAGCATAGGCATAGCAAAAGAGCGAGCATCTAGCAAGCAAAGATAGAAGTGATTTCGAGGGTATGATCATCTTGCATGAAATCCCGCAAGGAAGAAGAACGAGTCCATCAAGAAGCCAAACGGAACGTAGATGAACGAGTCCTCACAACACGACGTTAACGGAACCAACCCGAAGAAGCAAACACCGGAAAAGAAGCACACAACATAGTAAACAACCAACACAAGAACATGATATGATATGCGGGATGCGGTATGTGATGCATATGCATGATTGGACAAGGAATGCATGAACCTGGCCTTAACTTGGAAAACCAAGTGTGCCACTGGAAAGATGAGATGAAATCGCTTGAAAACGATATAAAGATCACCAGAAACGGAGTTACGGTTTGGAAATGGCAAGCAATTCAAATATGACACCGGACTGCGATTTACAGCAAGTAGCCAACTAAATGCAACAAGATGAACATGCTACAACACTCAAAAGTGGCAACAAAATACATGGCAGGAATCCATTCATGATGCTTAACAAAAGTCTAGCAGTGAGCTACGGCCGATTCATACATTAACAGGTTCAAACAAGCATGGCAAAATGCATATGGTAAACAGATTTCAGACTTAGTGAAATTAACACTTGTCTGGAAATTTCAGATCAGGTAGCACACTTCGGAGCATGAAACTATATGCTACAGGACCTGGACATGGCAAAGTAAAGCATAGGATGGAGCTACTCAAAGAGCTTAACAAAAGTCCCTTAGTGACCTTGAGCCAGAAGGGATCAGAAAATACAATTGCAAGCATGTGAACATGGCAAAAATATAATCAGTTCTCAGACTTAGTGAAAACTGGAGCATGCTGAAAACAGATATCAAGTAGGCATGGTTACGAGCTCGCTGCACTCACTACAGAGCAAGTCATGGCAATCTAAGCATACACCCATCAAGAATACACAAAATGCAAGCTAGACATGGCAAGAACAATGACATAGCATGCACGGATCAACTACAATATCCTCGGCAAAATCGCTAACAAGTAGACAATCTGCCCAGATTCATGAAATGATAAAAGTAGAGCTCGATTGACTCAAGCTAGGTAGCTCCATAATTACAAACAAAGACATGGATGGATAGAGCACTACAAGATTAACAAAATATCCTTACTGATCATTCTCAAAAGAGGTACGGATCACTAGGAAACAACATGAACATATGGCATCACGAGAAAAATAGATCAAGGACTTAGTGGAATTGCTAAGTCCCTGAAATCAGCATTAACAAATGCCTCACTTAGCAAGCTTGTGCTAGTCACCACACACATCACAAAAATACATGGGTTGCACCTCTGGAAAGATGGCAAAACCCTTAACAAAACATATGTAGAGCTCATGGGCATATCATGCACACATTAGTCATGGCAAAAATGACAAATAGCTAAATGGAGCAGCAGATCTGACAATTAACTCAAGTAGCACTCTTCTCACAGCATTTCGGGCATCAAGATGAACCCAAATGAAAATGATGCAATGAGATGAAATGATGTGCTCTCTAAGAGAATATTTTGATATGCTATATGCATGAATCGGAGTTACGGATGCAAAGTTACGGCATGATGAACAGGGGCATATTATTAGGGTTTCGGGAGTAGAAAGTCAACCGTGAGATATTTTCAGATCCAGATCTGGATCGGATCTGGCGGTACTGTAGCAGCTTGGCCTTCGCCGGAAATGGAGAAGGGGCTGCCGGAGCGGGTTCCGGCCGGCGCAGGTCGTTGGAGCGGCGAGGGCGGCGGTCGCCGGCGGCTTGTCGAGGCGGGGAGGCACGGTCGGCGAGCTGCTGTGGCGGCGGCCGGCGATGGCGGTGGGGCAAGGCGGCGAGCTGGTGCAGCGGCGGTGGCCGGGCGGCGGCGGAGCACGGCGCCGGCGACGAGGCGCGTCGCGGCGGAGGCGGCAGCCGGCGCGGGCGGCGCGGCAAGGGAGGCGCTGCCTCGAGCGAGAAGGGCGGCGGCGCGGCTTGGGCCCGGAGGGCCAGATCCGGGTCCGCGGGCCTGGCGCGGTGGGAGGGGAGCCGGCGGGCCAGGTGGCGGCGCGCGGTTGGAGGAGGGCGGCGGCCGGCTGACGTGGTGAGGCCCGATTGGCCGGAGCGAGGTGGCAGCGGCGGCTGGACATAGTCTGACGCGGCGCGGACGCGTCCGGATGCGCGATGGAGGAAGGAGACTAGGGTTAGACCGCGAATTTCGGGGGGGGGGACATATTTATAGGTAGAGGGAGCTAGGAGAGTCCAAATGAGGTGCAGTTCTCGGCCACGCGATCGTGATCGAACGCTCTAGACGATGGAGGAGGTTTAGGTGGGTTTTGGGCCAAAATGGAGGGGTGTTAGGCTGCAACACACACGAGGCCTTTTCGGTCCCTCGGTTAACCGTTGGAGTATCAAACGAAGTCCAAATGGCACGAAACTTGACAGGCGGTCTACCGGTAGTAACCCATGGCCGCTTGGCAAGTCTCGATCCAATCTGGAAATATTTAATCTCCACACACAAGAAGAAGATAGAAATGCCCACCGGAGGAGAACAGAACACCGGAATGCAAAACGGACAACGGGGAAAATGCTCGGATGCATGAGACGAACACGAATGCAAATGAAATGCACATGATGACATGATATGCAATGCATGACACGCAAGCAATGACAAGGCAACAACAGCGAATAACTGGAGGACACCTGGCACATCGGTCTTGGGGCATTACAGACTCCTCGTCGGCACGTGGGCAGACCGGCGGCGCCATGGGAGAGATTTGAGAGAGAGAGAAAGAGAGAGAGAGAAAGAGAGAGAGAGAAAGAGAGAGAGAGAGAGAGAGAGAGAGAGAGAGAGAGAGAGAAAGAGAGAGAGAGAGGGCGAGCGAGCGAGGGGAGGATGTAGATGAGAATGCAGGCGGGACGACGTGAGCAAGGTAGTATTTATTGGCGGCCGGAATATAGATCGACGGAGACAGTACACACACCGATCGCCGGAATTTACAAGTACTGTAGTTTGAATTACACACGATTCCTGTAGCCAAATCCGTGTGTGAACATAATAGCCAAAATCCGTGTGTGAACAAAATAGCTGATGGTTTCCAATGCAGAACCATGTCTAATTAATGATCCCTACCACTCACCTACCAAACCTCGAGCCACGAGATAGAGTGTCAATCGTGTGGGGGCGGTTGTCTTGCCAGATCTTTACATTTTCTTTTTTGAACACCAGATATTTACATCGTCTGATGATTTTTTAGCTCGCACACAAGTACACAAAAATATGATTTTTCAAACCATTATGGTTAGGCGTTGCATGTAGATGCAATTCAAAGTTGAATTACGGTCATTAAATGGTTAGAAAATCACTTAAATGTCTTTAAAAGGTCAAATGACCCCTGAAATTTTCCAAATTTTCACATAACAGTCGTATTAGTGCATGTTAAACGTAGAAAATAAATTGAAGGTTGTAAGAGGAAGCTATGTCCCGTTTGTCATCAAACATTCATTGTTCCCTCTCAGAACCACAAACCTTCTAGTGAGTTTCTTCGGTTTTGTGAGGGGTGTGTGTCCAAACTTTCGTCAAACAGGGCAATTTTTTACCACATCATCTTGTGGCATGACATTAAATCAAGCAAGGTTTCATGTTTTTCTGATCTTTTTTAATTTTTTGGAATAAAAATGCTATGGCACTCCATGCATGTGTGCCCATGCCTTGAGACCAATATGTTTGAAAATTCCTTCTAATTTACTGCACATGGAATTAACGCGCACACAAGTACACAAAAAATGATTTTTCAAACCGTTATGGTTAGGCGTTGCATGTAGATGTAGTTCAAATTTTAATTGCAGTCATTAAATGGTTAGAAAATCACTTAAATATCTTTAAAAGGTCAAATGACCCCTGAAATTTTCCAAATTTTCACATGACAGTTGTATTAGTGCATGTTAAACGCAGAAAAAATTTGAAGGCCGTATGTATTAGTGCATGTCCCTCTCGGAACCACGAACCTTCTAGTTACTTGCTCCGGTTTGTGAGGGGTGTGTGTCCAATCTTTCGTCAAACAGGACAATTTTTTACCACATCATCTTGGTGGCATGACATTAAATCAAGCAAGGTTTCTTGTTTTTCTGATCATTTTTAATTTGTTGGAATAAAAATGCCATGGCACTCCATGCATGTGTGCCCATGCCTTGAGACTAATATGTTTGAAAATTCATACTAATTTACTGCACATGGAATTAACTCACACACAAGTACACAAAAATATGATTTTTCAGACTGTTATGGTTATGCATTCCATGTAGATGTAGTTCAAATTTGAATTACGGTCATTAAATGGTTAGAAAATCACTTAAATGTCTTTAAAAGGTCAAATGGTCCTTGAAAATATCCAAATTTTCACATGACAGTTGTATTAGTGCACGTTAAACATAGGAAAAAAATTGAAGGCCGTAAGAGGAAGCTATCTCCCGTTCGTCATCAAACATGCATTTTTCCCTCTCAGAACCACGAACCTTCTAGTGAGTTGCTCCGGTTTGTGAGGGGTGTGTGTCCAAACTTTCATCAAACGGGAAAATTTTCTACCAGATCATCTTGGTGGCATGACATTAAATCAAGCAAGGTTTCATGTTTTTCTGATCATTTTTTAATTTTTTGGAATTAAAACGCCATGGCACTCCATGCATGGGTGTCCATGCCTTGAGACCAATATGTTTAAAAATCATTCTAATTTACTGCACATGGAATTAACTCGCACACAAGTACACAAAAATATGATTTTTCAAACCGTTATGGTTAGGCGTTGCATGTAGATGTAGTTCAAATTTGAATTACGGTCATTAAATGACTAGAAAATCACTTAAATGTCTTTAAAAGGTCAAATGACCCCTGAAATTTTCAAAAATTTCACATGAGAGTTGTATTAGTGCACGTTAGATGTAGAAAAAAATTGAAGGCCATAAGAGGAAGCTATCTCCCGTTCATCATCAAACATGCATTATTCCCTCTCGGAACCATGAACCTTCTAGTGGGTTGCTCCAGTTTATGAGGGGTGTGTGTCCAAACTTTCGTCAAACAGGCCAATTTTTTTACCACATCATCTTGGTAGCATGACATTAAATCAACCAAGGTTTCATGTTTTTCTGATCATTTTTTTATTTTTGGGAATTAAAATGTCATGTCACTCCATGCATACGTATGAATGTGTCCATGTCGTGAGACCAATATGTTTGAAAATTTCTTCTAATTTAATGCACATGGAATTAACTTGGACACAAGTACACAAACATGATTTTTCAAACCGTTTTCATTAGGCATTGCATGTAGATGTAGTTCAAATTTGAATTACGGTCATGAAATGGCTAGAAAATCACTTAAATGTCTTTAAAAGGTCAAATGACCCCTAGGATTTAAAAAAATCACATTACACTTGAAGTAGTGCATGTTAGACGTAGAAAAAAATTGAAGGCCGTAATAGGAATCTATCTCCCGTTCGTCATCAAACATGTATTGTTCCCTCTCGGAACTACGAGCCTTCTAGTAAGTTGCTCCGGTTTGTGAGGGGTGTGTGTCCAAACTTTTGTCAAACATGCCAATTTTTTTACCAAATTATCTTGGTGGCATGACATTACATCAACCAAGGTTTCATGTGTTTCTGATTTTTTTTATTTTTTGGAATTAAAATGCCATGTCACTCCATGCATACATATACATGTGTCCATGTCGTGAGACTAATATGTTTGAAAATTCCTTCTAATTTACTGCACATGGAATTAACTTGCACACAAGTACACAAATATGATTTGTCAAACCGTTATGGTTAGGCGTTTGCTACCTCTAGAGCACTGCGTTGGATTTCCCCGAAGAGGAGAGGATGATGCAGCAAAGTAGCATAAGTATTTCCCTCAGATTTTGAGAACCAATGTATCAGTCCAGTAGAAGGCTACGCATGAGTCCCTCGTACCTACACAAAAACAATAGCTCAACGCAACCAACGCGCTTAGGGGTTGTCAATCCCTTCACGGTCAATTACGAAAGTGAGATCTGATAGAGATGATAAATAATATTTTTGGTATTTTTGGTATAGAGATGCAAAGTAAAAATTAAAAGAAAAGTAAAAGCAAAACAATAATAAAGTGATGGAGATTGATATGATGAGAAAGAGACCCGGGGGCCATAGGTTTCACTAGTGGCTTCTCTCAAGAGCATAACTATTCTACGGTGGGTGAACAAATTACTGTTGAGGAATTGACAGAATTGAGCATAGTTATGAGAATATCTAGGTATGATCATGTATATAGGCATCACGTCCGAGACAAGTAGACCGACTCCTGCCTGCATCTACTACTATTACTCCACTCATCGACCGCTATCCAGCATGCATCTAGAGTATTCAGTTAAAAATAGAGTAACGCCTTAAGCAAGATGACATGATGTAGAGGGATAGTTTCATGCAATATGATTAAAAACCCATCTTGTTATCCTCGATGGCAACAATACAATACGTGCCTTGCTGCCCCTTCTGTCACTGGGAAAGGACACCGCAAGATCATGTTGGGGAACGTTGCAGAAAATTAAAAATTTTCCTACGGTTTCACCAAGATCCATCTATGAGTTCATCTAAGCAACGAGTCAAGGGAGTGAGTTTGCATCTACATACCACTTGTAGATCGCGTGCGGAAGCTTGCAAGGTGATGATGGAGTCGTACTCGACGTGATTCGAATCACCGATGACCAAGTGCTGAACGGACAGCACCTCCGCGTTCAACACACGTACGGGACGGGAGACGTCTCCTCCTTCTTGATCCAGCAAGGGGGAAGGAGAGGTTGAGGAAGACAGCTCCACCGGCAGCACGACGGCGTGGTGATGGTGGAGAGGCAGTACTCCGACAGGGCTTCGCCAAGCACACAACGGAGGAGGAGAGGTGTTGGGAAGGGGAGGGCTGCGCCTTGGAGGGTGGTGCGGCTGCCCTCCCCTCACCCCTCTATTTATAGGGGGAAGGGAGAAGGGGGCCGGCCCCCTAGAACCCATCTAGGGGGGTGCGGCGGCCAAGGGGAGAGGGGGAGAGGGTGGCTTGCCCCCCAAGCCAAGGGGGCGCCCCCTCTAGGGTTCCCCCCTCAACCCTAGGCGCAAGGGCCCAAGGGAGGGGGTGCGCCCAGCCCACCAGGGGCTGGCTCCCTGCCCCACGCAGCCCATGTGGCCCCCCGGGAGGGGTGGCCCCTCCCGGTGGACCCCCGGAACCCTTCCGGTGGCCCCGGTACAATACCGGTATGACCCCGAAACTTCCCGGTGTCCGTTTGACAACTTCCCATATATAAATCTTTACCTCCGGACCCTTCCGGAGCTCCTCGTGACGTCCGGGATCCCATCCGGGACTCCGAACAACATTCGGTAGTCACATACTAGTCTTCCTAATAACCCTAGCGTCACCGAACCTTAAGTGTGTAGACCCTACGGGTTCGGGAGACATGCAGACATGACCGAGACGCTCTCAGGTCAATAACCAACAGCGGGATCTGGATACCCATGATGGCTCCCACATGCTCCTCGATGTTGTCATCGGATGAACCACGATGTCGAGGATTCGATCAAACCCTGTATGCAATTCCCTTTGTCAATCGGTACGTTACTTGCCCGAGACTCGATCGTCGGTATCCCAATACCTTGTTCAGTCTCGTTACCGGCAAGTCACTTTACTCGTACCGTAATGCATGATCCCGTGTCCAACACCTTGGTCACATTGAGCTCATTATGATGATGCATTACCGAGTGGGCCCAGAGATACCTCTCCGTCATACGGAGTGACAAATCCCAGTCTCGATCCGTGTCAACCCAACAGATACTTTCGGAGATACCTGTAATGCACCTTTATAGTCACCCAGTTACGTTGTGACGTTTGATACACCCAAGGCACTCTTACGGTATCCGGGAGTTACACGATCTCATGGTCGAAGGAAGAGATACTTGACATTGGCAAAGCTCTAGCAAAACGAACTACACGATCTTTTATGCTATGCTTAGGATTGGGTCTTGTCCATCACATCATTCTCCTAATGATGTGATCCCGTTATCAACGACATCCAATGTCCATAGTCAGGAAACCATGACTATCTGTTGATCACAACGAGCTAGTCAACTAGAGGCTCACCAGGGACATATTGTGGTCTAAGTATTCACACGTGTATTACGATTTCCGGATAATACAGTTATAGCATGAATAAAAGACATTTATCATGAACATTGAAATATAATAATACTTTTATTATTGCCTCTAGGGCATATTTCCAACAGTCTCCCACTTGCACTAGAGTCACCAATCTAGTTACATTGTGATGAATCGAACACCCATAGAGTTCTGGTGTTGATCATGTTTTGCACGCGAGAGAGGTTTAGTCAGCGGATCTGCGACATTCAGATCCGTGTGCACTTTGCAAATCTCTATGTCTCCATCTTGAACATTTTCACGGATGGAGTTGAAACGACGCTTGATGTGCCTGGTCTTCTTGTGAAACCTGGGCTCCTTGGCGAGGGCAATAGCTCCAGTGTTGTCACAGAAGAGTTTGATCGGCCCCGACGCATTGGGTATGACTCCTAGGTCGGTGATGAACTCCTTCACCCAAATCGCTTCATGCGCTGCCTCCGAGGCTGCCATGTACTCCGCTTCACACGTAGATCCCGCCACGACGCTCTGCTTGCAGCTGCACCAGCTTACTGCTCCACCATTCAACATATACACGTATCCGGTTTGTGACTTAGAGTCATCCAGATCTGAGTCGAAGCTAGCGTCGACGTAACCCTTTACGACGAGCTCTTCGTCTCCTCCATAAACGAGAAACATGTCCTTCGTCCTTTTCAGGTACTTCAGGATATTCTTGACCGCTGTCCAGTGTTCCTTGCCGGGATTACTTTGGTATCTTGCTACCAAACTTACGGCAAGGTTTACATCGGGTCTGGTACACAGCATGGCATACATAATAGATCCTATGGCTGAAGCATAGGGGATGACACTCATCTCTTCTTTATCTTTTGCCGTGGTCGGTGACTGAGCCGAGCTCAGTCTCACACCTTGTAACATAGGCAAGAACCCCTTCTTGGACTGATCCATTTTGAACCTCTTCAAAATCTTATCAAGGTATGTGCTTTGTGAAAGACCTATGAGGCGTCTCGATCTATCTCTATAGATCTTGATGCCTAATATGTAAGCAGCTTCTCCAAGGTCCTTCATTGAAAAACACTTATTCAAGTAGGCCTTAATGCTGTCCAGAAATTCTATATTATTTCCCATCAAGAGTATGTCATCTACATATAATATGAGAAATGCTACAGAGCTCCCACTCACTTTCTTGTAAACGCAGGCTTCTCCATAAGTCTGCATAAACCCAAACGCTTTGATCATCTCATCAAAGCGAATGTTCCAACTCCGAGATGCTTGCACCAGTCCATAAATGGATCGCTGGAGCTTGCATACTTTGTTAGCGTTCCGAGGATCGACAAAACCTTCCGGCTGCATCATATACAGCTCTTCCTTAAGATGTCCGTTAAGGAATGCCGTTTTGACGTCCATCTGCCATATCTCATAATCATAGTATGCGGCAATTGCTAACATGATTCGGACGGACTTCAGCTTCGCTACGGGAGAGAAAGTCTCGTCGTAGTCAATCCCTTGAACTTGTCGATAACCCTTAGCGACAAGTCGAGCCTTATAGATGGTAACATTACCATCCGCGTCCGTCTTCTTCTTAAAAATCCATTTGTTTTCTATCGCTCGCCGATCATCGGGCAAGTCTGTCAAAGTCCATACTTTGTTTTCATACATGGATTCTATCTCGGATTTCATGGCTTCAAGCCATTTGTTGGAATCCGGGCCCGCCATCGCTTCTTCATAGTTCGAAGGTTCATTGTTGTCTAACAACATGATTTCCAGGACAGGGTTGCCGTACCACTCTGGTGCGGAACGTGTCCTTGTGGACCTACGAAGTTCAGTAGTAACTTGATCCGAAGTACCTTGATCATCATCATTGTTTTCCTCTTCAGTTGGTGTGGGCATCACAGGAACGGTTTCCTGCGCTGCGCCACTTTCCCGCTCAAGAGGTAGTACTTCATCGAGTTCTACTTTCCTCCCACTTACTTCTTTCGAGAGAAACTCTTTTTCCAGAAAGCATCCGTTCTTGGCAACAAAGATCTTGCCTTCGGATCTTAAGTAGAAGGTATACCCGACAGTTTCCTTAGGGTATCCTATGAATACGCATTTTTCCGACTTGGGTTCGAGCTTTTCAGGTTGAAGTTTCTTGACATAAGCATCGCATCCCCAAACTTTTAGAAACGACAGCTTAGGTTTCTTTCCAAACCATAATTCATACGGTGTCGTCTCAACGGATTTAGACGGTGCCCTATTTAAAGTGAATGTAGCTGTCTCTAGAGCGTATCCCCAAAATGATAGCGGTAAATCGGTAAGAGACATCATAGACCGCACCATATCCAATAGAGTGCGATTACGACGTTCGGACACACCGTTTCGCTGAGGTGTTCCAGGCGGCGTGAGTTGTGAAACGATTCCACATTTCCTTAAGTGTGTACCAAATTCGTGACTTAAGTATTCTCCTCCACGATCTGATCGTAAGAATTTTATCTTTCGGTCACGTTGATTCTCTACCTCATTCTGAAATTCCTTGAACTTTTCAAAGGTCTCAGACTTGTGTTTCATTAAGTAGACATACCCATATCTACTCAAGTCATCAGTGAGAGTGAGAACATAACGATATCCTCCGCGAGCCTCAACGCTCATTGGACCGCACACATCGGTATGTATGATTTCCAACAAGTTGGTTGCTCGCTCCATTGTTCCGGAGAACGGAGTCTTGGTCATTTTGCCCAAGAGGCATGGTTCGCACGTGTCAAACGATTCATAATCAAGAGACTCTAAAAGTCCATCGGCATGGAGCTTCTTCATGCGCTTGACACCAATGTGACCAAGGCGGCAGTGCCACAAGTATGTGGGACTATCGTTATCAACTTTAAATCTTTTGGCATCTACACTATGAACATGTGTAATATTACGCTCGAGATTCATTAAGAATAAACCATTGACCATCGGAGCATGACCATAAAACATATCTCTCATATAAATCGAACAACCATTATTCTCAGACTTAAATGAGTAGCCATCTCGTATTAAACGAGATCCAGATACAATGTTCATGCTCAAACTTGGCACTAAATAACAATTATTAAGGTTCAAAACTAATCCCGTAGGTAAATGTAGAGGCAGCGTGCCGACGGCGATCACATCGACTCTGGAACCATTCCCGACGCGCATAGTCACCTCGTCCTTCGCCAGTCTCCGTTTATTCCGCAGCTCCTGCTGTGAGTTACAAATATGAGCAACGGCACCGGTATCAAATACCCAGGAGTTACTACGAGTACTGGTAAGGTACACATCAATCACATGTATATCAAATATACCTTTGGTGTTGCCGGCCTTCTTATCCGCTAAGTATTTGGGGCAGTTCCGCTTCCAGTGACCCTTCCCCTTGCAATAAAAGCACTCAGTCTCAGGCTTGGGTCCATTCTTTGACTTCTTCCCGGTAACTGGCTTACCAGGCGCGGCAACCTCCTTGCCGTCCTTCTTGAAGTTCTTCTTACCCTTGCCCTTCTTGAACTTAGTGGTCTTATTGACCATCAACACTTGATGTTCTTTCTTGATTTCAGCCTCTGCTGACTTCAGCATCGAGAACACTTCAGGAATGGTCTTTTCCATCCCCTGCATGTTGTAGTTCATCACAAAGCTCTTGTAGCTTGGTGGGAGCGACTGGAGGATTCTGTCAATGACCGCCTCATCTGGGAGGTTAATGTTCAGCTGGGTCATACGGTTGTGCAACCCAGACATCTTCAGGATGTGCTCACTGACAGAACTGTTTTCCTCCATCTTACAACTGTAGAACTTGTCGGAGACATCATATCTCTCGACCCGGGCATGAGCTTGAAAAACTAGTTTCAGCTCTTCGAACATCTCATATGCTCCGTGGTGCTCAAAACGCTTTTGGAGCCCCGGTTCTAAGCTGTAAAGCATGCCGCACTGAACGAGGGAGTAATCATCAGCACGAGACTGCCAAGCATTCATAATGTCTTGGTTCTCTGGGACGGGAGCGTCACCTAGCGGTCCTTCTAGGACATATTGTTTCCTGGCAGCTATGAGGATGATCCTCAGGTTCCGGACCCAGTCCGTATAGTTGCTGCCATCATCTTTCAGCTTGGTTTTCTCTAGGAACGCGTTGAAGTTCATGTTGACATTAGCGTTGGCCATTGATCTACAAGACATATTTGCAAAGGTTTTAGACTAAGTTCATGATAATAAAGTTCTAATCAAATTATGAACTCCCACTTAGATTAGACATCCCTCTAGTCATCTAAGTGTTACACGATCCGAGTCGACTAGCCCGTGTCCGATCATCACGTGAGACGGACTAGTCATCGTCGGTGAACATTCTCATGTTGATCGTATCTTCCATACGATTCGTGTTCGACCTTTCGGTCTCCGTGTTCCGAGGCCATGTCTGCACATGCTAGGCTCGTCAAGTTAACCCTAAGTGTTTTCGCTGTGTAAAACTGTCTTACACCCGTTGTATGTGAACGTAAGAATCCATCACACCCGATCATCACGTGGTGCTTAGAAGCGACGAACTGTAGCAACGGTGCACAGTTAGGGGAGAACACTTCTTGAAATTTTTGTAAGGGATCATCTTATTTACTACCGTCGTCCTAAGTAAACAAGATGCATAAACATAATAAACATCACATGCAATTATATAGTTGTGACATGATATGGCCAATATCATATAGCTCCATTGATCTTCATCTTCGGGGCTCCATGATCATCTTGTCACCGGCTTGACACCATGATCTCCATCATCATGATCTCCATCATCGTGTCTTCATGAAGTTGTCACGCCAACGACTACTTCTACTTCTATGACTAACGTTTAGCAATAAAGTAAAGTAGTTTACATGGCGTTATTCAATGACACGCAGGTCATACAAAAAATAAAGACAACTCCTATGGCTCCTGCCGGTTGTCATACTCATCGACATGCAAGTCGTGAATCCTATTACAAAGAACATGATCTCATACATCACAATTCATCATTCATCACAACTTCTGGCCATATCACATCACATGATCAATCGCTGCAAAAACAAGTTAGACGTCCTCTAATTGTTGTTGCATCTTTTACGTGGCTGCAATTGGGTTCTAGCAAGAACGTTTTCTTACCTACGAATCACCACAACGTGATTTTGTCAACTTCTATTTACCCTTCATAAGGGCCCTGTTCATCGATTCCGCTCCAACTAAAGTGGGAGAGACAGACACCCGCCAGCCACCTTATGCAACTAGTGCATGTCAGTCGGTGGAACCGGTCTCACGTAAGCGTACGTGTAAGGTTGGTCCGGGCCGCTTCATCCCACAATACCGTTGAGCAAGAAAAGACTAGTAGAGGCAAGTAAGATGACAAAATCCACGCCCACAACAAAATTGTGTTCTACTCGTGCAAAGAGAACTACGCATAGACCTAGCTCATGATGCCACTGTTGGGGAACGTTGCAGAAAATTAAAATTTTTCCTACGGTTTCACCAAGATCCATCTATGAGTTCATCTAAGCAACGAGTCAAGGGAGAGAGTTTGCATCTACATACCACTTGTAGATCGCGTGCGGAAGCTTGCAAGGTGATGATGGAGTCGTACTCGACGTGATTCGAATCACCGATGACCAAGTGCTGAACGGACAGCACCTCCGCGTTCAACACACGTACGGGACGGGAGACGTCTCCTCCTTCTTGATCCAGCAAGGGGGAAGGAGAGGTTGAGGAAGACAGCTCCACCGGCAGCACGACGGCGTGGTGATGGTGGAGAGGCAGTACTCCGACAGGGCTTCGCCAAGCACACAACGGAGGAGGAGAGGTGTTGGGGAGGGGAGGGCTGCGCCTTGGAGGGTGGTGCGGCTGCCCTCCCCTCACCCCTCTATTTATAGGGGGAAGGGAGAAGGGGGCCGGCCCCCTAGAACCCATCTAGGGGGGTGCGGCGGCCAAGGGGAGAGGGGGAGAGGGTGGCTTGCCCCCCAAGCCAAGGGGGCGCCCCCTCTAGGGTTCCCCCCTCAACCCTAGGCGCAAGGGCCCAAGGGAGGGGGTGCGCCCAGCCCACCAGGGGCTGGCTCCCTGCCCCACGCAGCCCATGTGGCCCCCCGGGAGGGGTGGCCCCTCCCGGTGGACCCCCGGAACCCTTCCGGTGGCCCCGGTACAATACCGGTATGACCCCGAAACTTCCCGGTGTCCGTTTGACAACTTCCCATATATAAATCTTTACCTCCGGACCCTTCCGGAGCTCCTCGTGACGTCCAGGATCCCATCCGGGACTCCGAACAACATTCGGTAGTCACATACTAGTCTTCCTAATAACCCTAGCGTCACCGAACCTTAAGTGTGTAGACCCTACGGGTTCGGGAGACATGCAGACATGACCGAGACGCTCTCAGGTCAATAACCAACAGCGGGATCTGGATACCCATGATGGCTCCCACATGCTCCTCGATGTTGTCATCGGATGAACCACGATGTCGAGGATTCGATCAAACCCTGTATGCAATTCCCTTTGTCAATCGGTACGTTACTTGCCCGAGACTCGATCGTCGGTATCCCAATACCTTGTTCAGTCTCGTTACCGGCAAGTCACTTTACTCGTACCGTAATGCATGATCCCGTGTCCAACACCTTGGTCACATTGAGCTCATTATGATGATGCATTACCGAGTGGGCCCAGAGATACCTCTCCGTCATACGGAGTGACAAATCCCAGTCTCGATCCGTGTCAACCCAACAGATACTTTCGGAGATACCTGTAATGCACCTTTATAGTCACCCAGTTACGTTGTGACGTTTGATACACCCAAGGCACTCTTACGGTATCCGGGAGTTACACGATCTCATGGTCGAAGGAAGAGATACTTGACATTGGCAAAGCTCTAGCAAAACGAACTACACGATCTTTTATGCTATGCTTAGGATTGGGTCTTGTCCATCACATCATTCTCCTAATGATGTGATCCCGTTATCAACGACATCCAATGTCCATAGCCAGGAAACCATGACTATCTGTTGATCACAACGAGCTAGTCAACTAGAGGCTCACTAGGGACATATTGAGGTCTAAGTATTCACACGTGTATTATGATTTCCGGATAATACAGTTATAGCATGAATAAAAGACATTTATCATGAACATTGAAATATAATAATACTTTTATTATTGCCTCTAGGGCATATTTCCAACAGATCAAACCCAAAGCTAAGCACTTCTCCCATGGAAAGAACAACCAATCTAGTAGGCCAAACCAAACTGATAATTCGAAGAGACATGCAAAGATAACCAATCATACATAAAAGAATTCAGAGAAGATTCAAATATTATTCATAGATAGACTGGAACATAAACCCACAATTCATCGGTCTCAACAAACACACCGCAAAAAGAAGATTACATCGAATAGATCTCCATAAGAGAGGGGGAGAACATTGTATTGAGATCCAAAAAGAGAGAAGAAGCCATCTAGCTACTAACTATGGACCCGTAGGTCTGAAGTAAACTACTCACAATTCATCGGAGGGGCTTGGATGATGATGTAGAAGCCCTCCGTGATCGATGCCCCCTCCGGCGGAGCTCCGGAACAGGCCCCAAGATGGGATCTCGTGGATACAGAAAGTTGCGGTGGTGGAATTAGGTTTTTGGCTCCGTCCCTGGTCGTTTGGGGGTACGTAGGTATATGTAGGAGGAAGAAGTACGTCGGTGGAGCTTCTAAGGGCCCACGAGGCAGGGGGAGCGCCCTAGGGGGGGCGCCCTCCACCCTCGTGACTGCCTCGTGGCTTTCTTGATGGAGGGTCCATGTCTCCTAGATCTTATCTGATGAGAAAATCACGTTTCCGAAGGTTTCATTCCGTTTGGACTCCGTTTGATATTATGTGTCTCCGAAACACTGAAATAGGCAAAAAAATAACAATTCTGGGTTGGGCCTCCGGTTAATAGGTTAGTCCCAAAAATTATATAAAAGTGGATAATAAAGCCCAATATAGTCCAAGACAGTAGATAATATAGCATGGAGCAATCAAAAATTATAGATACGTTGGAGACATATCAGCGTTGCATGTAGATGTAGTTCACATTTGAATTAAATGGCTAGAAAATCACTTAAATGCGTTTAAAAGGACAAATGACCCCTAGAATTTTCCAAAAATTCACATTACAGTTGTAGTAATGCACGTTAAACATAGAAAAAAATTGAAGGCCGCAATAGGAATCTATCTCCCGTTCGTCATCAAACATGCATTAAATTATTAGACCAAGCAACACAACGTAAACATCCCCTGCATACAGATAACAAATCCCCGCAACCCGACGTTTAAAGGGGTTGTCAATCCCTTTCGGGCATGGTGCCAGAAATTGGTGCTTCACGGGAAAAAGTTGCAATAGATTGAATAAATAGATCGCAAATAAAATAAAGTGCAACAAAGTATTTTTGGGGTTTTGGATTAATATATCTGAAAATAAAGGCAAATAAAATAGATCACAAAGGCAAATAATATGAGAAGGAGTCCCCGGGGCCATAGGTTTCACTAGTGGCTCTCTCGAGAAAAATAGCAAAGTGGTGGGTGAACAAATTACTGTTGGGAAATTGATAGAACTTCAAATACTCATGACGATATCTTGGCAATGATCATTATATAGGCATCACGTCCAAGATTAGTAGACTAACTCCTGCCTTCATCTACTACTATTACTCCACACATCGACCGATATCCAGCATGCATCTAGTGTATTAAGTTCATGGAGAAACGGAGTAATGCAATAAGAACGATGAAATGATGTAGACAAGATCTATCTATCTAGAGATAGACCCCATCATTTTATCCTTAGTAGCAACGATACATATGTGTTGTTTCCCTTTCTGTCATTGGGATCAAGCACCGTAAGATCGAACCCACTACAAAGCACCTCTTCCCATTGCAAGATAAATAGATCAAGTTGGCCAAACAAAACCCAAATATCGAAGAAGAAATATGAGGCTATAAGAGATCATTCATAAAAGAGATCAAAGAAACTCAAATACTTTCAAGGATATAAAAAGATAGATCTGATCATAAACTCAAAGTTCATCGATCCCAACAAACACACCGCAAAAGATTTACATCATATGGATCTCCAAGAGACCATTGTATTGAGAATCAGGAGAGAGAGAGAGAGATGAAAGCCATCTAGCTACTAACTACGGACCTGAAGGTCTACAAAGAACTACTCACGCATCATCGGAGAGGCACCAATGGAGGTGGTGAACCCCATCCGAGATGGTGTCTAGATTGGATCTGGTGGTTCTGGACTCTGCGGCAGCTGGAAGAATATTTCGTCGACCCCCTAGGGTTTCTGGAATATTGGGGTATTTATAGAGCAAAGAGGCGGTCCGGGGGCACCCAAGATGTGCACAACACACCAGGGCACACCTGGGCCTCCTGGTGTGCCCTGGTGGGTTGTGCCTCCCTCGGGGCACCCCCCAAGTGCAGCTAGGGCCCGTTGTGTTCCTTTTGTCCCATAAAAATTCTCCGTAAAGTTTCGTGGCATTTGGACTCCATTTTATATTGATTTTCTGCGATGTAAAAAACATGGAAAAATTGCAACTGGAACTTGGCACTATGTCAATAGGTTAGTACCAAAAAATGATATAAAATGATTATAAAACATCCAAGATTGATAGTATAACATCATGGAACAATCAAAAATTATAGATATGTTGGAGATGTATCAGTAATCGACACCCCACCCACACCATCCTCCTCCTTTCATATCCCACATGCCCCGACCAACGGCGCGACACCTTCCACCAAAATCACTGTCGCCCTCCTCCAATTAAGCGCCGCCCACAGCCATTTTGCACACTATATAACGTGGAGCTCGGTAGCATGCGACCGCATGCGCGCACGAGGTTGCTATGGCTGCCATGCGTGTCGACCGCCAAATCTAGGAGGAGCACCTCGTCTTCGAGGCCACCGTCGACACTGCCACGTGGTTGTCTACTTTAAAATACAATTCGTGTTGTTTTCTCGTGGCCACCGCCTGTGCCTTCTAGTGATTTGTCCTCTGTAATGTTAATATGCAATTTGATGTTCAGTTAACAGTTTGGTCCTCTGAAATGTAATGTTTAGTTAACACTTTGGTCCAACAATTGCTACATTTTGTAGTACTGTTCTCAAGCATTCTTTGTTTTGTTAACTGTCTTATCTTCTAGTACATGTTTCTATTCTACAATGTCGTGCTCAGTTAACTATTTTAGTTCATTTGGTCTGCTGTCCATTTAACTGTTTGGTTCAGTTCTGCAATTTGATGTTCATTTACTGTGGGTACAATTTTGTATTGTTATGCATGTGACACCAATCAAATTTGGCTGTACTCAATACATATTCTACTGATAGTATGGCAACTCTCAGTTAACCTGATCAAGATCTTCCTTATGTGTGTTGCAGGGAAACAATGGGAGACACTGCGGTTTACCATCGAGGTTTGTTCAAGAAGGATCCTTTGGCTGATAACACATTATTGTGCAGTTGCAGGAATCATTCTAATATTTAGTTCCTTACAATTTGGTCTTGCACATGTAGGTCCTGTTGTCAGAGGCTTAGACCCACTATTCGACCCATTTTGCATATGGGGAAATGAGATGTCCATGAATATCAGTCAAGTCAAGAAACTCATAAAGATTGTTAGGATGAAGAAACTTGTGACGAATAACAGCAAGATCTTAGTTTGCACAATGAATAAGACATCAGTCAACTATAGGATGGTACTAACTCTTTTACCTTGTTTTTATCCCTTGCACCATTTCAAAATTTATTACAGTGATTTATGCATAGCTTTGTTTTCAGTACTTTTCAAAGCAGTTCACCGATGATTACCTCTCAAACCACCTGCATGGTCAAGAGGCGAGGAAGGTATTCATTCAACACCCAAGGTACAATATTGAAGTCTTGCTGAAGAGGACGAAGGTTGGGCGGGCAATTATCCATAGCCACTAGCCTATAGTTGCAAGGACATTCAACATAACTGAAGGCTCAATATTTGCCTTCCGCTTCTGCAGTTTCCCATATGAGATTCATCTGTCTATTTACCGTGTATGATGCTACATTCCAAAGGTTTTTGATGTTGCATGTGAAACTTGGTGTTGTTGTGTAATGGCGTAACTGGGTGCCGAAGCTATCTGATGTAATTCGATTATAAAATCCTGGTTGCTGTTATATGGATATGAAATACCTGGTGTGTTTTATAAGAAATATAAATTTGATTAGTACATAGATTATCAATAATAGGCAAATTACCCTGCTTATTGGGGTTTTCTATTGCAGACGGTTACTCAGACATCATCGTGGGCGATGAACTCAAACAACCCGCACGGTTTCTAGAAAGTAGGCGTGTTCGATCAACTAACAATCACACACGGCTTCCAGCAGCGAACTGATTGCGTTAGGGCACCTTGCACAAATGTTTCCATACAAAGAATTGTGTGTGATATACATACGTACAGAAATGTTTTTCTAGGATTCACCGTGTGGGATGTACATACCTACGGAAATGATTGGGTTTTGAAGCCTCGCCCGACACACACAAGCTCATTTGGTGTCCCAGGAGGGCCTATCCCCGATGGTTCTGGGTTGTGTGGGAAGGACCCCCCTATCGCCCACACACACTTGGCGTCGGTTCCAAATGCCGTCGCGGAAAGGGGTTAAAAACCGTTTGTATAGCACGTCGATGTACCGGTGTTACATGGTAAACGTTTGCGCAAGGTGGCCTAACACAAACAATTTTCAAGAGGATGTCGTGTGTGATTCTTCATTAATCCAACATGGTTTATTCCTAGAAACGGTGTGCGTTTCCTAAGGTCATTGCCCACGGTGTTTTCTCAATAACCGTTTGCAACAGAAAATTCCAATTAGCAGGCTAAGTGGCCATTAGCAAGCTAATTGTCCTATTATTAATAATCCATTTATTAATATAATTGAAATTTCATATTAATCACACAATATATTTCATTTTCATATTAAGGAAACAGTATTTCAAAATTGAAATACATCACAGTACAACATCATTTAGCTTCAACACTCAGCTACCCCATTACACAACTGCACCAGCACCAAGTTTCACATGCAACATCTATAACCTTTCGAAATTAGAATCATAGAAGGTACATAGACATATGAATCTCATCTGGAAAATTGTTGAAGCAGAAGGCGAATATTGAGCCGTCATTGATGTTGAAGGTCTTTGAAACTTTAGGTCAGTGCCTGTGGATGATTGACCATCCATCCTTCATCCTCTTCAGGAACACTTCAATATAGAAGAGTGGGTGTTGTATGAATACCTTCCTCGCCTCCTGACCATACAGGTGGTTTGAGAGGTAATCATCAGTGAACTGCTTTGGAAAGGCGTGAAAACAAGGATGTGCATAAATATCTTCTTTATATTGGAAATGGGGCAAAGGAATAAAAAGATAAGTTATAATAGTTAGTACCATCCTGTATTGAACTGATGTCTTCTTCATTGTGCAGACAAAGATCTTGTTGTTTTTTGTCGCTAATTTCTTTATCCTAACAATCTTTCTTAGTTTCTTGACTTGACTGATATTCATGGACAACTCATTTCTCCATATGCAAAAAGGGTTGAACAGTGGGTCAAAACTTCTGAGAGCAATCCCTGTATGCGCAAGACCAAATTGTTAAAAACCTAAATATTAGAATGGTTCCTGCAATTGCACAATAATGTGCTATTAGACAAAGCACCATGCACGTGCAAACCTTGATTGCAAACCTCGGTGCTTTCCAATGTTTTCCTGCAACACATATAAGGTAGTTAGTGATCATGTTAAGTGAGGGTTCGCATGATATTAGTAAAATATGTTGATGAAAAATAAGCACATTGCAGATTCATCAGATTAATTCAAACCACAAGGAAAACCAATTTATGTAAACTAAGCATGATTAAGAACTAGGAAATATAGCAATTGTATATGTTTCTCATGTATTAAGTGCATCTAAATTCGATTTATTCCTCACATGCGCAACAATACAAAATTCTACCCACGATAATTGGACATCGCATTGCAGAATTGAACAAAGCAGTTAACCAAACACCACAACAAATGAACCAAACATTAACTAAGCACCACATTGCACAATATAACATACTCCTAACAGAAGATCAGACTGTTAACCAAACCAAGCATGCTTAACAACTTGGGAATATAGAAATTGTATTTGTTTCTCATGTATTTAGTTCATCCAAATTCGGTTTATTTCTCACATGGTATACAATAATAGAATGCACCCACAACAATTGAACATCGCATTGCAGAATTGAACCAAACAGTTAACTAAACACCACAATTAATGAACTAAACATTAATCGAGCACCACATTGCACAACGTATAACATACTAGAAGATCCGACAGTTAACCAAACCTAGCATGCTTGGCAACTCGGAAATATAGCAATTGTATTTGTTTCTCATCTATTTTGTAAAGATAAATTCGATTTATTGCTCACATGGAAGAAAATACAAAATTGCACCCTGAAGAATTGAACATCACATTGGTAGAATTGAACCAAACATTTAACTAAACACGACAACTAATTAACCAAACAGTTAATAAGTGAGCACCACATTTCACGACATATAGAACATATACACTAGAGCAACAGATTGCATTGTAAAAGTAGATAGCAAAATTCACTAGAATTTGTTAAGGAAAGGCAGGAGCAACACATGCAATGGGTAAACCGAGCATGGTTAACCGGCGTAGCTAGCAAAGTGAACATGGGTCCTTATAGTGAGCTAATAACACAAGCTAATCCTCATCGTTGGAGATATTGATGATGATTGGCTCCTTGGACATGGAAGAGGGCGAGGCCTCCGGATCGTGAGTGCCCTCGTCATAGTGGTGAGTTTCCTGAGCCACTCCGGGCACCAACCTGTTGGCTCTCGATTTGAGGTAAGCACGTGCACGCTGAAACAAATACCTCGTAGTCTTCATCGAAGGCACCGAGGGTGACCTTGAGAAAACTCCATGAACTGTGGTCTAAAGCAGCCAACCGTGTCGCGGCGTTGACACGCGAGGTGTCGATCATGGCCTCGATGGCGAGGTGCTCCTCCAAGATCTGGGGGTCGGCACGAATGGTAGCCATCGCGACCTCATCCACACGTGCGGCTGCGATTTGCTTCTCCGCTGCCAAATGCTCCTTGAGCTCCTGGCTATAGTGCATGCACCATGGCTTAGGGCGATGATTATTTGGTGGAGCGGTCAGTGATTTGGGTGGAAGGTGTCACGCCGGCGGTCAGGGCATGTGGGATGTGGAAGGAGGAGGAGGAGGATGGGGGTCGGGTGTGGATTACCTGCCTGGATAGACGAGGCCGATCAGCGTGAAGGAGGGTCGCCGGCGAGGAGGCGATGCTGCAAGCAATGGCTTAGGGTTTTAACTTGGAAAGGAAGGAAGAAATAGGGGAATGTGGCTTTTAGTAGGGGGGCGGGGAGGTAGATATTTCTGCGGATGCCGAAAATTTTGAATCGGTTCAACGAAAAAACTGGCACGGAAAATGTCATCAGACATTGTCCCTTATTCAGCACTGTGTATGATATGTGAACATCACAAATGATTCATATAGCTTAACCTGTGTGTGATGAGTTTGAACATGAATTTTTTTGTTCGAATTAACATAGTTACAGTGGTCATCCACGTCATTGCATAATTTGGGTACACAAAGGAGACTACAGCACGCCCACACTTCTTTGTTGAGCAATTTCCGCAATTAAATAGAGCTAGCTGACCTAAACATTACTCTAACTAATTAAAGACCGTCTCTCTTAATTAAACAAAACAAAGAGTACTACTATGGCTGGTGCTTGTCGATCTCCACCGCCTCCTCCATGTCCAGCTCGCGCCCGACGATCTCTTGGGGAAGGGGTTCCATGGCATCCATCGCACCATACTCGGCAAGCATCTCGCCATCCGCATCTGCCATATCTTTGGAATAGGCCGCCACGAGCTGGGCATGGGCGGCCGCGATCTGGGCTTGGGCAGGCTCTGTCCTGGCAAGGTATGCCGCGCAGGAACGGACGGCTGCTCGAACGCTCTCGGCGATTGCCAACCCTTCAGCCATGGGTTGTCGAATATTATCGGAGAAGCTTCATTCTATTTGTGTGGTGACCGCCATGAGTTGGGCATGGGTAGCCTCGACATGGTCGTGGGCGGCCTCCATAAGGGCTAAGGCCACCGCTGCAGAACGGATAGCGGTTGTGCCGCTCTTGCCAGTTGCTATCCCCCAGGCAGATGTTGCTGCCGCCACCTAAGAAGCAACAACGGCCGTTTGGGCTGCCTTGGCTGCCCGATCGCAGATTGCAGCCCCGCTCACGAAGCTTGTTAGAACACGCCTAGTGGCTACCACTGCGCTCTCGCCGGAGTGGGCTTCCGAAGTTGCCCTCATGAAGCGGGTCCACGTCCCCATCTTTCATCGGCGATGATTGAACAGTGAAATGATATTTGGAGAGCGAGCTAGTGTGCTTGACACACCGGCTGTGGGCTGTAGCCAACTCACCTTCTCGCGTAAGCCGTATGCATACTATACTCCGATGGTGCTCCAAGATATTTTGGGCTGCATCTCACACAGTTGGTGATAATAAACTGTGTGCGGTCTACTTGATGTTTCGTATTGATTTGAATTACATAATGGGGTCATAGCTTCAAAGGATGGTGCTTGAATTGCTAGAACTTTTATCTGCAGTGAATATGCAACTATAAGTGTGTCGTCAAAAAATTGGAATTATTCAGGGTTCGTTTGGACATTTTTATACATTAACTTGGTTTTCTAGGCATTTCAGGTGCACATTTCAAAACTGAACTACATGCACATGCTCTGGTGCACCAAATGGGTTGTAAAATGATATATGTGTCAATGGGTTGATGCTTATGCCCCATGCAAGAAATGGGGATGAATTTCAAATAGCACGACACCGTGGCTCCCCTGCAAACGTTGAGGCGCTTGCTTTTGTAATTCTAGTAAATCCAAAACTCATCTGAAATTCATGAACCTTGGCATGCTATCATGGAATGGTGTCAACATGCTGGGGTAAAATATATTGTCACATTTGGGGTAGGTTATGGTATAAGCTTCTCACAAACCAGAGCTTCTCACAAGAAGCCTCATGGTTCCGGTAGGGAAATGTGTCACCTTTGTGGACGAAACGATATTTGTTGCCTCCTCTTGCTTTCAAAACATTTCTAGTGTCAACGTAGAACAATAGGAGTGTTGTGTAATTTTTTGGGATTTTTCGTGGTTTGCTTCGACATTTTTATACATTAACTGAGTTTTCTATGCGTTTATGTGCATAATTCAAATTTGAACTACATGCACATGACCCATTTCATATAAACAGGTTGAAAAATCAAATGTGTGTCCTTGGTTGCAACCTTGGGTTCCATGCAAGAAATGGGATTGAATGTCAAACACCATTGCCACTATCGCTCGCCTGCTAACATTGAGATACATTCTAGTAAATCGAAAACTCATCTAAAATTCATGAAACTTGACATACTGTCATGGAATGACATCAACATGTAGTCGTAAAAATATTGTCCCATTTGGGGCAGGTTGGGGTATGAGCTTCTCACAAACCAGAGCTTCTCGCAATAAACCTCGTAGTTACGGTAGGGAACAATTCACCTTACTGGATGAAACGATATTCGTTGCCTCTTGTTGATTTCAATTCTTTCTCTACCATCAACATGGAACAACATGAGCGTGTGTTAAATTTTGGAATATTTCAGGGTCGTTTGGACATTTTTATACATTAATTGAGTTTTCAATGCATTTATGTGCATAATTCAAATTTGAACTACAAGCACATGCTCTAATCACTACAAAAAAATACACTTCTGTGATGATACGAGTTTGTCACAGTAGGTCACGTTTTCTGTCATGCATGTACATCCATGACGAGTTTATGACAGAATCAAGATAGTCATACCTGTGTTGTCGTAGAAGTGTTCCATCACATTTGCAAAATTATCATCACAGAAGTGTCCACTTCCATGACGATAAATCGCACGTCATAGAAGTGCTTTCATCAAGGGTGACCAACACGTGGTATCCACCGTAACTGGTCGCCGTAAACCTATCAGGTCCGGTTTTGAATTCGATAACCCGTTAACAGCCCAGACCAATTGGGATTTCCACGTGTAAAATTCTCAATGGCCAGAGGAACCACATGTTGACTCACCGTTGGGACAGATGTCATCCACTCATTGGACCGAAGGCGCCTATGATACGTTGAAACGTGGCATGGCCCAACAGAGGCCCATTCTGGTGAAAAGGCCGGCCCGTTTGACTTGGTCAAAAGTGTGACGCCCTCGATTCAATCATACACTAATCATACACGCAAATGTGTACGATCAAGATCAAGGACTCACGAGAAGATATCAAAACACAACTCTAGACACAAATTAAAATAATACAAGCTTTATATTACAAGCCAGGGGCTTCGAGGTCTCGAATACATAAGACCGAATACACAAGAGTCAGCGGAAGCAACAATATCTGAGTACAGACATAAGTTAGACAAGCATGCCTTAAGAAGGCCAGCACAAAGCATCTACGATCGAAAAGGCAAGGCCTCCTGCCTGGGAGTCTCCTAACTACTCCTGGTCGTTGGCGGTCTTCACGTAGAAGTAGGCATCAACGGTGGCATCTGGCTCCTGGGCTCCGACATCTGGTTGCAGCAACCGAAAAGAAGAAGAAAGGGGGGAAAGGGGTAGCAAAGCAACCGTGAGTACTCATCCAAAGTACTGGCAAGCAAGGATCTACACTACATATGCAACATTGTCAAAGGAAGGCTGAATATGTGTACTGGGCTGCAGAAATGCCAAAATAGAGGGGAGAACCTAGCCCTATCGAAGACTAGCATCTTCTGGAAACCACCATCTTGTAGCAACAGGAGGGAGTAGAGTAGCATAAAGTAAAATAGTAGAAGTGTTATCAACGTCGGCCAAAGATCCTTTCTCGACTCCCTGCGAGAAAGCAATCCCAGTCGTACTATCCAGTTATCATCACAATCCATTTCTCATATCCATTTCTCATCTCAGGTATCCAGTTCTAGTTGTATCGATCGGGATACAAGTCCAAGTGTCCGTTACCGTAGGACAGGCTATCGATAGATGTTTTCTTCCCTGCAGGGGTGCACCAACTTACCCACCACGCTCGATTAACTCCGGCTGGACACATTTTCCTGGGTCATGCCCGGCCTCGGCCAAACAATACGCCGCAACCCGACCTAGGCTTAATAGAGAGGTCAGCACGCTGGACTAAACCTATGCCCCCAGGAGTCATGGGCCATCTCCCCGGAAACTCCTGCACGTTGCGTGGGCAGCCGGTGAGTAGACCTAGCTACCTCCTTCAACAAGGCAGGAGCTTACGTAGTCCAACCCAGCACGCGCCGCTTAGTCACTAACGTCTATTAAGCTTTGGCTGATGTATACGACGCAGAACGCCCATACAATGCCCACGTGATGGTTAGTGCTATCAGGCCAGAGGCCCCTCGGATCAAATATCCAAACCATAGTGGATTAGGAGCACGCGGTAACTAGCAGAGACTCACGATCGATGTGACCCTGTCGCCCCGTCTCGAGTACTTGCGGCAAGGGCTAAGAATGCCCGGCCAAACCTCGTAGTTATCTCGCGGGCACCCTCCAGGTCAACCTGTCTCCACATCACTCGCTATTAAGCTCACGCGGGTACCCCTCAGGGCCTACCCGTCTTTAGTAACATGGTTCAGTGTAAAGACATAGTAACCATAGTAACTGCGTGTCTGACACCAAGGGGAAAAACCGAGGAATCACCCGCAATGAATTCCACTCGATGTTATCATCAAGGTGAACATAAGAGGATCCACCCTCGAGGTTCACACTTGAGGGGTTGCACGACAGAGCCGTAACGGAAGAGGTTAAGGAGGAAATCACCCTCGATGACCTCGACCGTATAGCTACACTATAGAGATCTCATCAGGAGTGATGTAAGAGTTTCCACCCTCGCACTCGATGGTAACTCTACAGAGTCGTACAACTAGGGGGTGATGTGTGGTGTCGGGGCCTAGTCTTCGATCCCGTTGATCGGGTCTTCAATGATGAAGCAGGGGCAACAAGGTCAAGGTGGGGGTCACTGATGGATCACTAACCAACCTATACTAAGCAGTTTAGGATAAGCAGGTAGGTAACAATAAGCAGGTTACAAAAGTAGGCTATGCATCAGAATAGGAGCAAACAATAATAGTATCAAAATCTAATGCAAGCATGAGAGAATGGAATGGGCGATATCGGGATGATCAAAGGCGGGGCTTGCCTGGTTGCTCTGGCAAGGAGGGGTCGTCGTCGACGTAGTCGATCACAGGGGCAGCATCAGTCTCGGGGTCTACCGGAGAGAAGATGGGGAAGAAACAATACAAATAAAGCAAACAAAGCATCATAAAGCATAACATGGAAATACGCGGTGTTAGGGGTGAACTAACGCAGTGCTAGGTGATACAGACGAAGAGGGAAAACATCCGGGAATGTTTTCCCAACGTTTGACATTTTTTGGACAGATGCAAGAGAGGGGACGGTTCCATGTTCAGCATGTTAGGGGCACCTGACACATAAACGGACTGCATATTTAGATTTGTCTCGTCGTTCTAAGCAACTTTCATGTAGAAAGTTTTTCGATCCGAGCTATGGTTTAATTTATATGATTTTCTCAAGTTTTAATCAATATTTTAGAATTATTATAAATCCAAATTAAAAACAGAATATACTTTTGTCACCTAGTGCTATCCTAGCCACCAGTGTATGACTAACTATCAGTGGGTGTCTTGTGCTAGGCTTAGAGCTGAACAACAATTAGGCCCCTAATCTAATTTGGGATGGCCGTCCATTGTGTGGTTGTGCATCACACACAAGCACACGCACGCACATGGCCATGGCCCATGGCCATGGCGTGGCCAGGATGCATAGCAGCAGCTAGCAGCGGCCACAGGGAAAAGTAGCAGCGGCTAGGAGCATCAGTAAGCAGCGGCGGCGCTAGAGGCAGCGACGGTGCTAGAGGCAAGCAACGGGAGAGTAGTAGCAGCAAGCAGAGCAGCCCCTATTGGCCTCAGCAAGCAGCGACAGCAGCTAGGCGCGGCACGGCGCATGCACGCACGAGCATCAGCGGGCGGACGGGCACGCGCGCGCACGGGAGACAACAGGCACGCGCGAATGCGGCCTGGCGCGCACAGCGGGGCACAGCCGCAACGTCGAGCGCGCCGGCGGTCGGAGCAGAGCTCGAGGAACTCCTCGCCTCATGATGGGTTCGAGGCAACGAAACATGCAGGCAGCACCTACGGGTCACCAGGAGCTCATTGGCGCGATGCAAATGAGCAGAGAAGCTTAGGAGCGTGGAGCTATTCGGCCATGGCGGCGGCCGGAGCACGGAGCTCGTGGAACGGCGGCCAGAGGACGGGAGCGACGCCTAGAGGAAAAGGGGATCAACACGGAGCTCACTTTGATGCTCGAAGAAGGCTCGAGGGTGCCGGGGACGGTCGGAGCGAGTAGATCGACGCAGCGGCCGAGGAGGACGCCGACGAAGGGAACGGACGCGGGCGGCGTCGCAGGTGCTCCCCGGCTTCGATCCGGTGATGTGGTCGACGGAGAAGAACCCGTCGGGGCTCCCGGACGACTCAGAATAGCGTGTGGTGGCCACTGGCCACATCTACGATGGCGGCGCAGCCATGGATGCGTGCGGACGAGCTTGGGTTCAAGCGTGGGAGGCGATGGAAAGGAGGAAAGTGGCTAGGGTTACGGGAGAGTCTCGCAGGTGACGTCCTTAACTAGCCAGGGGACCGCGGGATGGCCGTTGTGTGTCCAGAGGCGCCATCGACGGCGTGCAAGCGTCCACCCCGCCTCTGATGAACAGAGGAAAGGGAAGGAGCCGGGATGGGCTGGACCGCCTATTGCCAGCAGGCCATAAGTGCAAAGCAGTACTGCCCATTTTTCCTTTACCTATTATATTGATTTATTTCTCCTCTGTTTGGCATTTAGTTTAAGTAGCAAATTAATTTTTGTGAACAAGAAACTTGGCACATAAATATTGGGTCATATAATGGAGCCGCACACCAAGTTTCAAGTCATTTTGAAAAGGATAAATAATTGTTTATTTTTAAATGGTTAAATTAAATGTTGTTTGTTCTTGTTTAAAATTATCTTAGAGGAATATAAACATTCCCAAAAATGTTGGCCGATGTTTGTTAATTAGTTAGTGAATAGTTACAACCTTTTGAACATTTTTAATTCACTTCTTTATGAAATTATAATTTGACTTGTTATTTGAAATTGAATTTGAACTTAGTTTGAAACAAGTGAGGTTTAGCAATATTAAGAGTGTTGACATGGCACCATCAACAGGGGATTACTGTAGCATGATCCTCGGGGTGTTACAAATCTCCTCTACTATAAGAAATCTCGTCCTAAGATTTTAGAGGTGGAGTAAGTGGGAAAAACTCGGGAAGGACGGAGCTCAACACAAGACAGGTACCTAGGGGCTATCTCAGTGAACGTGGCATAGAGGCACCTCTCGAGTCGAAATTCAAGAAAGACGTCGAGAGCAAGGTAAGGAAGTGCAATAAGAAGCTTCAACTGGGTAGGCAATCGTTCATAGCCTGAAATAGATGGTGAAAGGGGTTCAAACCAATGGGAATATGTATCGCATATGATACCAGAATAGATCGCTAGGAATGTGGCTTTTGGTTTACATACGAAGCCAAGTGCAAGGAACAATTTTGGAAAACAGGGATGTACATGAGAGTCAAGTTTCGATCCTGTGGAACTGTGGGTTATGGGCCCACCATGTGGGTTAGAAGTAGGAAGGGCGCTGGCATCTTGCACGGTCATGATAGGAAGGCATGTGAGAGGATAGACTGTCAGTTATGTTGGCAACAACATTGGCACCAAGGGCGAGGGACGAAGAGAACCAATTTCCTACTCGTTGAATGAGGCGGACCAATAGGCAAAGTTCTCATCCATCGGTGGTTACTGGAATGTCATCAACAATGGTAACGGGGTCTCACTAACAAGATTGTACTCCGGGGTGTTTTATAAGCAGATAATTATTTCTGCTTATATCCTAAAGATCACAGGAAAGTTTAAACAAACCAATGGAAAGGAAAAATGTGTTTGCACACAAGAATTGGGAGTATATCTTTTCCTAAGGAAAAGTAGAGCATGATATACATGTTAGAACAACAAGTACATCACCATTTAGATAAAGGGCAAGGAAATTCATGATGTTATCGATGCAACGGTGTCCGGATGATAGATCCAAAACCTTTGGTAATGTTCTACCAATGTTCTTGTCGATATTCGGAATACCACAGTCATGCTTCGAGGTAGCATTAACATGGTGTTACAAGTAGGGGGTTGGATTTGAAGATCACAAGAAAACTCAAGGAACAATTGCAGGAATAGCAAGGAGTCCAAGGTATAACCAAGACATGGTTAAACATGTGTTGGAAAGAAGACAAGGGAGTTGTCGATGATAACTCAAATCATCGAAGGTCAAGGATGGTATTTATCATCACGAATTCGATTGATATGCTGGAAGAGCTCAGAATGTTGACGAGCACGACACAATTGTCGAGAGATTTCAGGAAGATGTAATCGATCAGTGATGACATCAAGTCAAAGGAATGATGAAGCGAAAAGTTATTGGAACCACGGGTATGACACAAACTCGAAAGCAAGCTTGCTGTTCAAGGCGAAATGGTATGACGAGGAAGATCGACATAAGCTTAGCTCATCGTCAAAAATTCTGTTCCGGGAAGAAGGACTAGGTAGCAGAATTAAAATTTAGCACGATAATGACATAGTCGGCCAGGCTAGGAATGACTTGAAGGATTATTAAACTCATAAGTAATGAAAATTACTTAGTGTTATAGAATCGGAGTGCGGAATCGATTCAATCGATTCATATCATTGTCCTCGAGTTATTAATAACTCAGATCCCGGGGGGGAGTCTGAAATCGGTGAGAAGCAATACTAGATGAAGACTCATAGGAAGCAACACAGTTCTTTGTTATTCTCGAGGTACCGGAGGGTAATACTCGAAGGAAGATCAAAATAGAGGTTGGACAGGTGAAAAGATCTGAATAAGACAAGTACTTAACTTGTCCGAGAAATGGAATCAAAGGAGAACAATCATGGTCGGAACCACGGTTACAAAGGACCAATTATAGATACAAGATGAACTTATCACAAGGGGATTATTGTTATAACAAGAAGCTTCCATGATAAGTTCCACATCGGGTCCATGGGCATGAACACAAAGTTCAAGGTCAAGTCCCACTTCTTCAATGCATAACCCTTTGCTCACTTCTCGCTTCTGATGGAGTTGTAGTGCTGAAAATTTATCTGGGAATACACCGAAAGAGTATGACTCATGAAAACTCTCGATTCACTCGGATTAGGGAAGGGATAGGTTCATCCCGTCTGGGCATCTTAGGAACATATACCTGAAACTTCAGGGGTAACTAACTAAAGCTCGGAAGCAGAGCATGGTTGACAAAAGGAGAGGATACAATTTACCAAAGGCATTATGTATCCGAGAAAAGGCTCACAAGGTGATTGAATATGAAGGACGTTGTACGATAAAATCCAACAAAGTGTCTAGCGATTCACGATAGAGTTGAGGCGAGTATCAGTAATCAATCAGATGAAGAAGGCGATGCAAAGGCATCGGCTTATAGAAACATCTGAATAATTCTATGCTTGAGTACAAAGGAGTCATGATTTCAAGACGAAGGATCAGAAGCAGAGGCTCTGATCAAAAGATGAGTAAGTTCAATAGACTTAGAGGTGCACCTGATCAAATCTTGATTGGGTAAGAACCAGCTCATATCCGAAACAATGTCTGAGCCAGAAAGAAAATTTCCAAGGATTAATTGATGAATGTGTGCACTCACACACATGCTGAATCATGAGGATCAGAATGTTAATCCCAAAAGATTTTAAAGAATATCGCTAGATAAATGAAATTAACCAGCAAGCAAGTATGTGAGAATTCCAAGAGCAATAGGTTCTAGAGGATTTTTGGAAGGTCAAATAGTATTTGGTAGAATTTTGTGAATCACACGAACAACTGGGGATGAACGGATCCCCTGAATTGTGAGGAATTATTCATAAGTATGTTCAGGCGGAAAGGAACTGCAAGGCAGTAGGTTCTGAGAATTCTCGAAAGTCGGAGAATACTTTCGGGTATCTTGTAATAACAAGAAGGGATGGAAGTATGAACGACGAGGGTACGCAGTTATCCATAAGGATTGAACGATGTTAAGGGATTACAAAAGAAAAGAACACAAGTTCTCGGGAGTAGATCGGAGAGTATCTTCGAAGTCTTCTGGTGAAGCAGGCAACCATCTGGAATGAAGGGGCTCTCTAGGGAAAGCCGTTACGAGAACCTAATGTAGTTAGTAATTTCATTTAACCCGAATAGAAGAGAGAATAGATTCCCAGAGTATAGACGAGGAATAAAAGATCCTAATAACACCTAGTGGCGACGTGGGCCCGCAAGACACACAACCATGTTAGTAAAAGTTTTGTAGTGACTAGACTGGACTTCGGCCAAGGAGTTGGAAAGGGGGCTACCTACAAGCAGTTGGCTCTGATACCAACTTGTGACGCCCTCGATTCAATCGTACACTAATCATACACGCAAATGTGTACGATCCAGATCAAGAACTCATGGGAAGATATCACAACACAACTCTAGACACAAATTAAAATAATACAAGCTTTATATTAGAAGCTAGGGCCCTCGAGGGCTCGAATACATAAGATCGAATACACAAGAGTCAGCGGAAGCAACAATATCTGAGTACAAACATAAGTTAGACAAGCATGCCTTAAGAAGGCCAACACAAAGCATATACGATCGAAAAGGCAAGGCCTCCTGCCTAGGAGTCTCCTAACTACTCCTGGTCATTGGCGGTCTTCACGTAGTAGTAGGCATCAACGGTGGCATCTGGCTCCTGGGCTCCGATGTCTGGTTGCAGCAACCAGAAAGAAGAAGAAAGGGGGGGAAAGGGGTAGCAAAGCAACCATGAGTACTCATCCAAAGTACTCGCAAGCAAGGATCTACACTACATATGCAACATTATCAAAGGAAGGCTGAATATGTGGACTGGGCTGCAGAAATGCCAGAATAGAGGGGAGAACCTAGTCCTATTGAAGACTAGCATCTTCTGGAAACCACCATATTGTAGCAACAGGAGGGAGTAGAGTAGCATAAAGTAAAGTAGTAGAAGTGTTATCAACCTCGGCCAGAGATCCTTTCTCGACTCCCTGCGAGAAAGCAATCCCAGAGCCATACTATCTAGTTATCATCACAATCCATTTCTCATATCCATTTCTCATCTCAGGTATCCAGTTCTAGTTGTATCGATCGGGATACAACTCCAAGTGTCCGTTACCATAGGACAGGCTATCGATAGATGTTTTCTTCCCTGCAGGGGTGCACCAACTTACCCACCACGCTCGATTAACTCCGGCCAGACACACTTTCCTGGGTCATGCCCGGCCTCGGCCAAACAATACGCCGCAACCCGACCTAGGATTAATAGAGGTCAGCATGCCGGACTAAACCTATGCCCCCAGGTGTCATGGGCCATCTCCCCGGGAACTCCTGCATGTTGCGTGGGCAGCCAGTGAGCAGACCTAGCTACCTCCTTCAACAAGGCAGGAGCTTACGCAGTCCAACCCAGTGCGCGCCGCTCAGTCGCTGACGTCTATTAAGCTTCGGATGATGTATACAATGCAGAACGCCCATACAATGCCCACATGATGGTTAGTGCTATCAGGCCAGAGGCCCCTTGGATCAAATATCCAAACCGTAGTGGATTAGGAGCACGCGGTAATGAGCAGAGACTCACGATCGATGTGACCACGTCGCCCCGTCTCGAGTACTTGCGGCAAGGGCTAGGAATGCCTGGCCACGCCACGTAGTTATCTCGCGGGCACCCTCTAGGTCAACCCGTCTCCACATCACTCGCTATTAAGCTCGCGCGGGTACCCCTCAGGGCCTACCCGTCTTTAGTAACATGGTTTAGTGTAAAGACATAGTAACCATAGTAATTGTGTGTCTGACACCAAGGGGAAAAACCGAGGAATCACCCCCGGTTAATTCCACTCGATGTTATCATCAAGGTGAACATAATAGGATCCACCCTCGAGGTTCACACTTGAGGGGTTGCACGACAGAGCCATAACGGAAGAGGTTAAGGAGGAAATCACCCTCGATGACCTCGACCATGAAGCTACACTATAGAGATCTCATCAGGAGTGATGTAAGAGGTTCCACCCTCGGCAGTCGATGGTAACTCTGCAGACTCGTACAACTAGGGGGTGATGTGCGGTGTCGGGGCCTGGTCTTCGATCCCGTTGATCGGGTCTTCAATGATGAAGCAGGGGCAACAAGGTCAATGTGGGGGTCACTGATGGATCACTAACCAACCTATAGTAAGCAGTTTAGGATAAGCAGGTAGGTAACAATAAGTAGATTACAAAAGCAGGCTATGCATTAGAATAGGAGCAAACAATAACAGTATGAAAATCTAATGCAAGCATGAGAGAATGGAATGGGCTATATCGGGATGATCAAAGGGGGGGCTTGCCTGGTTGCTCTGGCAAGGAGGGGTCGTCGTCGACGTAGTCGATCACAGGGGAAGCATCAGTCTCGGGGTCTACCGGAGAGAAGATGGGGAAGAAACAATAAATATAAAGCAAACAAAGCATCATAAAGCATAACATGGAAATACGCGATGTTAGGGGTGAACTAACGTTGTGCTAGGTGATACAGACGAAGAGGGAAAACATCCGGGAATGTTTTCCCAACGTTTGACATTTTTCGGACAGATGCAAGAGAGGGGACGGTTCCATGTTCAACATGTTAGGGGCACCTGATAGGTAAACGGATCGCGTATTCAGATTTGTCTCATCGTTCTAAGCAACTTTCATGTAGAAAGTTTTTTGATCCGAGCTACGGTTTAATTTATATGATTTTCTGAAGTTTTAATCAATATTTTGGAATTATTATAAATCCAAATTAAAAACAAAATATACTTTTGTCACCTAGTGCTATCCTAGCCACCAGTGTATGACAGTGGGGCCAGGGCCAAAGTCAAAGTCAGTAGGTGCACAGTCAATAGTCAAAGTTGACCTGGGTCAAAGTGTGAATAGTAAAGTTGGGCCTACTTGTCATTGACTGATAATTTAACTAAAGTGCTAAATAGGTTTATATAGTGACGGGACCCACATGTCATTTGCACATAATTTTAACTATGGATTATTTAATGGTGGGACTAACTATCAGTGGGTGTCTTGTGCTAGGCTTAGAGCTGAACAACAATTAGGCCCCTAATCTAATTTGGGATGGCCGTCCATTGTGTGGCTGCGCATCACACACAAGCACACACACGCACATGGCCATGGCCCATGGCCATGGCGTGGCCAGGATGAATAGCAGCAGCTAGCAGCGGCCACAGGGAAAAGTAGCAGCGGCTAGGAGCATCAGTAAGCAGCGGCGACGGTGGTGCTAGAGGAAAGCAACGGGAGAGTAGTAGCAGCAAGCAGAGCAGCGCCTATTGGCCTCAACAAGCAGCGACGGCACCTAGGCGCGGCGCGGCGCGTGCGTGCATGAGCATCAGCGGGCGGACGGGCAGGCACGTGCACGGGTGACAACAGGCACGCGCGGATGCGGCCAGGCGCGCACGGCGGGGCGCAACCGCAATGTTGAGCGCGGCGGCGGTCGGAGCAGAGTTCGAGGAACTCCTCGCCTCGTGACGGGTTCAAGGTAATGAAACGTGCATGCAGCACCTATGGGTCACCAGGAGCTCATTGGCGTGATGCAAATGAGCAGAGAAGCTTAGGAGCATGGAGCTATTCGGCCATGCACTACTAGGAAAACGGTTATAAATGAAATGGATACTAACGACGCACCACGTGTGTGGTGCGCCATTAGAACATAGCAATGGCGCACCTGGTGTGCGGTGCACCATTAGAAGTTTTGAAAAAAAAACAAAATTTGTTACTAGTGGCGCACCGTAGGTGTGGTGCGCCATTACTAGTTGACATAGTAATGGCGCACCACACCCACGGTGCGCCATTAGAAGTTTTGAAAAAAAATAAAAAAATAAAAAAAAAATGTTAGTAATGGCGCACCAGTGGACAGTGCGTCATTACTAGTTTTTTAACTAGTAATGACGCACTGTCCACTGGTGCGCCATTACTAAGTTTTTTCTAAAAAATTCAATTTTTTTTAATAAACAACAAGTAATGTACAAATTCAAGTTTATGCGTTTCCAAAGCTTTGTCTGGGGTCTCTTTGTACATGTTGGTCATAGAGTTGTGATCTTTCTTCTTCTTGGCATAGACATCCAAGTCATCTTCATGCTCTTCAGGGGCATTTATTAAGTTTGCCCACTCCTCAACAGTTGACTGGTACCTTGTACCCTCACACATCCATACAATTCTACCATCTGAATAAAAATGAGCAGTGGAGTAGAATTGCATGATGAGTTCATCATTCCCTTTTGTCAGCTCCTGACCCACAAACTCGTCAATACCACATGCTCTGAAGCTCTCATGTACACGCCATTACTAGTTTGCCCGGATTCCACCGAATGCACCCCCCCTTGTGGACCACCTTTTCAGTTTAAAAAAAATAAAAAAATCATAAAAATGTCAATAAAATAAAAGAAAATAAGTTTGCCATGTGATATGTGGTCTAGTTGTTGGGAAAATTTACAAATATAAATTTCGACTTTATTTGCAAAATCTCTCTGGAAATTTGTAAAATGGGCATAACTTTTGCATATGAACTCGGATTAAAAAGTTTTATATATGAAAAATCATCTACTCGAAAAGTTACATCCGAATTTAACCGGGGGAACCCCGTTAAACATTTTCAAAATCCCGAAAAACCTAACACAAAAAAAGTTACGGGGCTTTCAAGATCTAGAGGCAAAAAAATTAAAAAAAAGGTTTTGAAATTTTTTTATTTTTTTTTTCAAAAAATGATACGTAATATGACCGGGAAGTTTGAAATATTTTTCAAAATTTCATCATAGTCATGAACATGAACAAATTCCTAGACATCAACAAGGTATAATAGGATTGATATGTTAGATATATCAATAAGTGCTTGTGAAGTGAGCTGTTGCTGGGGTTGGATAGAACTCTGAAGTTAAGCGTGCTTGGGCTGGAGTAGTGTGAGGATGGGTGACCTTTCGGGAAGTTTGACCACGGAGTGCGATTTGACCTGAGATTAAGACATAATGACCTGAGATTAAGAAAAAAACGAAAATTTGAAAAAACTTTGAAAAAAAATTGTTACTAATGGCGCACTTCTATGTGGTGCGCCATTAGTATACCAGATACTAATGGCGCACCAGCGGTGCACCATTAGAATACCAAATTCTAATGGCGCACCACAGGTGCGCCATTAGAAAAAAATTCTAATGGCGTGATGCTAGTGGCGCACCAGTAGTGCGCCATTAGTAGCGAAAATAGGTGCGCCAGCCCTTTTTCTAGTAGTGATGGCGGCGGTCGGAGCACGGAGCTCGTGGAACGGCAACCAGAGGACGGGAGCGACGCCTAGAGGAAAAGGGGATCAACACGGAGCTCACTTTGATGCTCGGGGAAGGCTCGAGGGTGCAGGGGACGGTCGGAGCGAGTAGAGCGATGCAGCGGCCGAGGAGGACGCCGGCGAAGGGAACAGACGCGGGCGGCGTCGTAGGTGCTCCCCGGCTTCGATCTGGTGATGTGGTCGATGGAGAAGAACCCGTCGGGGCTCCTGGACGCCTCGGAACAGCGTGTGGTGGCCACTGGCCACATCTACGATGGCGGCGCAGCCATGGACGTGTGCGGACGAGATTGGGTTCGAGCGTGGGAGGTGATGGAAAGGAGGAAAGTGGCTAGGGTTACGGGAGGGGGGGGGGTCTCGCAGGTGATGTCCTTAACTAGCCAGGGGACCGCGGGATGGCCGCCGTGTGTCCAGCGGCGCCATGGATGGCATGCAGGCGTCCACCCCCGCCTCTGATGAACAAAGGAAAGAGAAGGAGCCGGGATGGGCTGGACTGCCTATTGCCAGCAGGCCATAAGTGCAAATCAGTACTGCCCATTTTTCCTTTACCTCTTCTGTTGATTTATTTCTCCTTTATTTGGCATTTAGTTTAAGTAGCAAATGAATTTTGGTGAACAAGAAACTTGGCACATAAATATTGGGTCATATAATGGAGCCGCACACCAAGTTTCAAGTCATTTTGAAAAGGATAAATAACTATTTATTTTTAAATGGTTAAATTAAATGTTGTTTGTTCTTGTTCAAAATTATCTTAGAGGAATATAAACATTCCCAAAAAATGTTGGCTGATGTTTGTTAATTACTTAGTGAATAGTTACAACCTTTTGAACATTTTAAATTCACTTCTTTATGAAATTATAATTTGACTTGTTATTTGAAATTGAATTTGAAGTTAGTTTGAAACAAGTGAGGTTTAGCAATATTAGGAGTGATGACATGGCACCATCAGCAGGGGATTACTGTAGCATGATGAAAGAACAAGTGCTCCCTGGGTGGTTTTGGTAATTAATGTGAACATATCTCTTGTTGGACTAACACTTTTACCTAGTATGTTTCAGATAAGTTCAACAATGGAGTGGCATGGACTAGAGGATGTGGAACCCCTTCAAGATGCTAAGGACAAAGGATTGGCTCAAGCTTCAAGATCAAGACTCTACATTTTGTATTTTAGTGATCCAAGGTCACATTGAGTCTATAGGAAAAGCCAATACTATCAAGAGGGGATGAGGTGTTGCTTAATGGCTTGCTTGCTCAAAGTGCTTAGTGATATGCTCCAAAACCCTCAACTACCTTCCTGCATCCACATATGACCTAAACCAAAAGTCAAACTCGGCCCCACCGATTCTATCTATCCGGCGCCACCGAGTTTCAGATGTCATAGCCACTGCCACAAACCCTAGCAAATCAGTTTCACCGATAGGGACAAGCTTATTAAAGGTGATCATATCCTTGGAATAAAAGATGTCATATTTGACAAGGATAGACTTTGTAGTGCTTGTCAAGCAGGGAAACAAGTTGGAGGAAGTCACCGCGCGAAGAACATCATGACCACAAGAAGACCACTCGAGCTACTTCACATGGATCTCTTTGGTCCAAATGCCTACAAGAGTCTCGGTGGTAAATCATTTGGTCTAGTCATAGTTGATGATTTTTCAAGATTTACATGGGTGTTCTTTCTAGATGACAAATCGCAGGTCCAAAAGATCTTCAAAAACTTCGCTGGGAAGGCCCAAAATCAGTTTGACATGAAGATCAAGAAGGTTCCCCGTCCCTATCGGTGAGACCGAGATCCCTATCGGTGAAATTGATTTGCTAGGGTTTGTGGCAGTGGCTATGACATCTGAAACTCGCTGGCGCCGGATAGATAGAATCGGTGGGGCCAAGTTTGACTTTTGGTTTAGGTCATATGTGGATGTGGGAAGGTAGTTGAGGGTTTTGGAGCATATCACTAAGCACTTTGAGCAAGCAAGCCATTAAGCAACACCTCATCCCCTCTTGATAGTATTGGCTTTTCCTATAGACTCAATGTGATCTTGGATCACTAAAATAGAAAATGTAGAGTCTTGATCTTGAAGCTTGAGCCAATCCTTTGTCCTTGGCATCTTGAAGGGGTTCCACATCCTCTACTCCAAGCCACTCCATTGTTGAACTTATCTGAAACATACTAGGTAAAAGTGTTAGTCCAACAAGAGATATGTTGACATTAAATACCAAAACCACCCAGGGAGCACTTGTGCTTTCATATAACCCTGCCAAGTTTGAGCATACACCTCAGGGGGATAATACGACTAGTCATCTACCTCTGAACCCTCCTCTGAGGAGCTACCTGTGACCAGCAAGATGTCTGCTTCAGCAGGTAGCACTGTCTGCTCTGAAGACCTAGTTTTCACTCTAGATTTCTCCATCACCAATTCAAATGGCTAATACACAGGAAGAGCATTTGAATAAACAAACATTGTAGACAAATGCAATGAGTAATACAAAAAAGGACGACATGATATAATTCACATATATGACGCTTGGCTAAACAACATGACATTGCATAATTCACATACATAATGCCTTGCAACAAGATAGCATTGCATAATTCACATATATAATGTCTTGCAACAAGATGGCATTGCAAAATTCACATACATGGTAATTGGACACTAAACAGGTGGCATTCACACAAAGCATGTCTAAACCAAGCAAATGACATGCCAATGCAAGACACCTTATGCACCATATGAGCAATATAACCCTGCCAAGTTAGAGCATGCACCACGGGGGGAATATATGACTGTTCATCTGTCTCTGAATCCTCCTCTGAGGAGCTATCTATAACTAGGAACACATGCGCTTTGTCGGATAGCATTGTCTACTCTGAAGACCTAGTTTCCACTCCAGATTTTTTAATGGCCATGTCGAATGGCTGATGCACAGGAAGAGTAATTGAATGTACTAAATTTTTTGACAAATTTAATATGTAATAAAAATGATGGCATGATATAATTTTCACGTATAAGATGACTGGCTAACCAGGGTGGCATTGCAAAATTCACATATATGATGCCTAGCTAAACTAGATGGCATTGCATGGTTCACATATATGATATAGAAATTAAACAGATGGCATTCACACGATGCATGTCTAAACTAAGCAGATGACATATTTTATGTATAAAGTAAGCAATGTCAGGCACCATATACATGATATGACCAACATCAGCATGCCAAGTTAAAGCAAAAGACCTCAGGTGGTAAATAGGAGTGGTCTGCTCCCTCTGAATCCCCCTCTGAACTGTTATCTTAATCTTGATTATTGTCTGGAATGGGGGGAGGGGGTTCCTTTTGCGCCGACCATGGAGCAACGTCTGCATGAAATTTTATTGCCACGCAAGGCTCACCTATTTTGCTCTACATATTCAGTACCATTGTGTACAATAACTAACATGCATAGGAATAAAACATAGTGAGATTATGTAAGGAGTGCATGCATAAATCCAGAGTGATGGTAGCAAACTGTGGATAGACCCAAAACCAATGATAGCAGGCAAATAATAGCTTTAGTTAGAAAAATACAGATAATGTCTACTTTAATGTTTGTTTCCACCCAACATGAAACTCATAGTAGACATCCCGAGATTAACTAGATAGTAGACATATAGTATTGATTGCTGCCCCAATATGTACCCCACAACCATTTAAAAACTCAAGTTTGAGCATTATTTTGGACCTGACTCGGAGTCTAATCGGTGAACAGGACGATAAGTAACATGTCATCATATTAAGCGATGCATAACATAAGCAGACACAAAAGACTGTGACCTCTCTTGCAGAACCATGTAGTCCTCAAGGTCATCTGCTCAGTTGATGATGGTAATGTAGTTGTCATGGCTGCCGGCTGTGGGGAAGAAGATCTAAGGCGGCAAAAGACAGTCTGGAGGGCGGATCCCTGCTGTGGTGAACCCTTTCGTCGTTGGAGCAGCTGAGCTGGGGTGGAACACAACGCAATAGGAGCGGGACAAACCACACAATGTTTTCTTTGACACATATACGTAATAGAAGTAATTGTGTAAGGGCTTGTTTGAATTTGGGGATTCTAACAATGCATCGATCGGAAATATACAGGAATAGGATAGGAATGCACGTGCAAAACAGAGAATTTATGAACACATGATTTTTGCCAATCTGCGTGTTTGGTTCACAAGAATTGGAAGATCACATCATGCAAAGAAGCATGGTCAGATTCAGTCAAACCATAAGAAAATGTACAGTTATAATGTTATTATGCTACTATCTCTTAGTCTTGTGCTTCATGAATAAGAATTTGAAAAGGAGGACAAGTGGATATTAAAATTCCTACGATTTTTCTTTCAAGGATACACTAAAGGAAAAAATTCTACAGATTTCCTTTGCTCCATTCCTTTGAACCAAATGCATGAATAGTAGTACCATAGGAGACTTTCCAATTCCTATGTTTTTCCTTAACTTTTCCTTTCAAGCACTGGCGATTCTAGTAGGCAGGTTTGAGTAGGGAAAAGCCTACACTCAAAAAATGTTTTGGTGCTACTTCTACTACTTTGGACCCAGGACACTACCCTACTAGCTCAACTCCCAGTCCCATCTACAAATGCACAACTCAAACGAGCATAGATAAGTAATGATGGTGTTTAAGAGAGTCCATCACGAATAGCTAAGTTGCCTGGTACCTCACTGCTTGTCATATAGTAGGAGAAACTAATCGTATTTCACGTTACTACGTGTGCTCAGTGGATAATATATATAACATGTAGAGTAAAAAAGCGATGCAGTAAGTGTACAACCTCTTTGGCGAAGCCATGTCGATCTCAACGTGATTGGGTTGGTTGGTGAGGATGCTCCGGCTGATTTGGCTGTCGAAGGAGGGGAATAAGATCTTAGGCGTCTAGAGATGGAGCGGGGGTACTGCTCCGTTGTGATGGAGGGTTTCATCCTAGGAGCAACTCCAGTGAGTTATACGGCGGCGAGGCTGAAGTAGGACAAGAGAGACAACGTAACCTGAGTGGAATTCTAATAGCATCTCCAATAGATGACGTAAAATACATAACCACAAAGTGCTAGATGTAAAATACATCAGGCTCTCATCTTTGAACTTAATTGTCAAAATTGAATTTAACTTTCGAAACTGAATTTAACTATCGAAACTGAATTTTGCCGTCGAAACTGAATTTTACTGTCGAAACTGAATGCACTAGTAGCAAAAAAGCAGCAACGGCAACAGCACCCGGAGCAGCAGCGCGTGCGAGAGCCGGGGTAGCTTGTCGTGTAGCAGCATCTCGGGTAGCAGCCGTAGGGGCTCGAACGAGATCAGGATCAATTGCTCGTGTAGAAGCAGCACAAGCAAGAGCAAGATTGAGAGTAGCAGCGCAAGCAAGAGCAAGAGCGAGAGCAGCAGCAAGGGAAAGAGCAAGAGCAGACCAGGCAGGGGACCGAGAGCAAGAGTAGAGCAGCAGTGCAAGCGAGAGCCAAAGCAGCAACAGCTCTTACTGATGTGGACATCGACGCCGAGGGAGTGACGCCGTGGAGGAAGTGGCCGACAATGCCGTCGTGGATGGATCCGCGCCATGTCGGCTCAGGACCAGGCGCTGACAGCACCGCGAGATTGAATCAAGAAGAAAATGTGGCGATTAGTGTGGAACCTCTTTGGTGGCGCCAATTAGGCCTCAGCTTCATCCGAGGAATCGATGATGATGCTGCTCTTCCGGTGCTGCAGTTGAAGACGACGGTGTGGGAATGGAGGTGGCGCGAAAGACAAGGGGAACATCGGGGCAGCTCCTTGGAGGTGGAGGACGGGGTGGCTGAACCGGCAGGACGACGAGATCAGCGACGGATCCTCATCCGGTGCGGTGGATGAGGGACGTCGAGGTGTTGTTGTGGATGACGTCATCGGGGAAGAGGCTCCGACTAGGTGGCGGACGGAGGAGGGTGTGGGGCTTCACAAGTTTTCATGGCCTCGGTGTACAAATGGGTGGGCGGATGGGATGGGAGCGGGAACCATGGCTTAGGAATGTGCTTGTCCGAAATGTAGGGTAAGTTACAAAAGTACCCCCACCGATTTGTGCTAGGTGCTTCTTTCGGTTCAGGGGTATCACGGGAATTTCGCATGTCGGGATTACGCAGGAGGTGGAAGTTTCCGCGCGCGTTGTAATTTTGGGATAGCAAGGCGCGGGTTGAGAGGGAGGGAGTTTTTGGAGCACAACGAGACAAAGATATATCTTAAAATTTTGGGGTAACAAGACGCGGGTTGAAGAGGCGGGAATTTTGTAGCACGATAGACAAAGATGCTAGCTTGAAATTTTGGCATAACAAGGCGCGGCTTGAAATTTCGGGAGAACAAACTTAACGTGTACAAAAAAAGACAATTCACACCTCATCACTAGAGAGAGCCATGTCCCGTTTTTATATTACTAGAAATGCATTCAAATACGACAACAACAAAACTAAAAAAATGGGACAACAAACATAACATGTACAGTAACAAATCAATTTACACTTCCCTCAATAATAAAAAACAATTCGTGTTGTCTAGCATATGGACTAAATTTGAGTACATTTTCCCGGTTTGAATGGGATTGTACTCGGGTTAGTTATACAACCATCTAAATATTATCTTCACAACACATGACATGAATATAGGAGTAGTAAATTCCTATATAAATACAAACTACATGTACATACGGTCTCAAATTCAAATATATGTATCCATTTTATGTTGAATTCGAATCATAGTACATGTATGCTCTAGCTAGATGCTCGGAATCTAAACCATGTATGATACTATGTACAATGTGTTTAACACGCACAACACACACACACACAAACACCATTTAGACTAGTAAGGTACACGTGCGTTGCACGCATGAGATTTGGCAACCACATTATAGCATGTAAGCTTTGAGTTATGGATGCATGATGTAGATGTTCGTTTAATTCTTATAGTTCATCTCATTCAAACTCAATTAGTTTTTATAAAAAAGCTAATCTATTTTAAGATTCATGGAATTGTGCGTTGTAAAGCATAAAGTAACAACAAATAATGGCAATTCGTGTAGAAAAAAATTTGGGCAATTATGATATGGAAGATTCTATATATCTAGTCAGGTCTCACCCTCATTCCCATGTACACATCAATCAATCTATACCTCTCTATATAGGATTACATAGCTAATACACCCACATTATATATCCATCATCCCCCTCTCATCATCCATGCCGTCCGCTTCATCTCTCAGATGTGTGCACAGTGGTGAAAACATGGGCCGGCAAGGGCCCTAGCCCCCCTAACATCACTATATATTGAGGCTAATATGAATGTGATCAATAGATCAATTGCTGGTAAAATGGTTTAAGTTGATGAACCACCCTCCTCGTAAAGGATTAGAAATGCTTGGCCCCCTAGTTCATTTATTTTTCATGGCTCTGCCACTGCGTGCAACCGTGCACTCGCCCCCTCTCTTTAAATATCAATCTCGCACTTGTGCACTCCTTCATAGTCTCCCTCCACTTGGCCCCTCGCACCATCTTCCAGCCCCCACCCCCATATCCCAGTGCTTGTACGCTCGTAGATCTCTTCCCTCTATCTGTCTCTATCGATATCTCGTGCGTTCGACCCCTCCCCTCGTATATCACCCTGGCCCCATGCACATACATGTATGTATATAGGCCTCTCCTTCACACAAGTTGCGTTGACACATATTCCCTCACCATATATTAGTACCTCTCACACACACGGAGTATGTGTGCGAAAGAGAAGAGGTGCACACATGCACACATTCCCACATACAAACGTCTGGGTGCACGATGGAGCACATTTGTACAAAAAATGAGCGTGTAGAAAGCCTTTAGATGATGTGCCAAACAAGTCTATATCTATACCCCTATATCTATATCTATACCCCTATATTGAGTGCAAATAGATTTGAAAGATGGTTGTTGGATGAAGCCAATCAGACGGCGTAGAGGAGGCAAATCCGAGCACTACTGGCCATTGGATATCATCTACATCCCACCAGATTCTGCCACACGTAAAATCTAGATGACTCCATTGCTGAACTTAAGCATAATGCACAAACCTCAAAACACAAGTACTTCTCCTTTGTTCCAGAATCTTCCATATCATAACTGCCCAACCTTTTTTCTAGTTGAATTGCCATTATTTGTTTTTTACTTTATGCTTTACAATGCACAATTCCATGAATCATAAAATAGATGAACTTTTTTGTAAAAACTAATTGATTTTGAATGAGATGAACTAAAAGAATTAAATGAACGTCTACATCATGCATATATGACTCAAAGCTTACATGCTATAGGGTGGTATTTATTCATAATTTGGTTGCCAAATCTCATGCGTGTAATGAACGTGTACCTTACTAGTACTTCCTTTTCCAGTTAACATATTATGATTAAAATGATGTGGGGGCATCCATGAAGCCACATGGCACATGTGGAGGCGTTGTTGTGACCTCCTTGTGTGGATTGATCACAGTGACGTGCTGCTGGTTATAGAAGAATGTACTCGTCCTCTCTCATGCACATGACAGTACATGCACGAAGGGAAGATGTGCATGCACGCACTCATTCCCTCGCACGCACACGCGGGTACATGGCGGGAAGAATTTTTGTACGACGATCCACCCCATGTGATAATTTGATGCGTGTAAAGTCGTTCACTTCATTGATGGCCAATTAATATAGTACATTTAAATTGGACTGGACGTGAGGGAGGAAGTAGTTGAGAAAGGTACTACTACTCCACTGCGTGCATGTGAGTAGTTAAATCATGGGTTGCTACTTCCATTGGTCTCTTTCATATTTTGTGCGACCATAATCTTAAGTAACACAATATTTATGCATGTCATAAAAATTAGTGTCATCAAAAACTAGTTTCAAATGTGATTCCAATGATATAATTTTTGGTGACATGCATTAACATTTTGTTAGTGAAATTTGTGTTCAAAAATTGGCACAAAATAAAAAGGCGGCCAATAAACCAGGACGTAGGCAGGATGATCAATTTTTGGCTGGGTTACTGTTGATGGCCTTTGTATTTAAATATGGACAGAGTGGAGTAGTACTATCTTTATTTTAGCCTCGTAGGGCTCTCCCAGCGCCTAAGCTCTCCTCCCCACCTCACCCACTAGATCCCACCATGAAGGATCCCGCCATGGATAATCCCTTAGATCCTAGGATTCCACATGCTGCCCTCTCACTGCGGCCCCCAGAATGGTCGCCTTTGAGCGAAACCCACATGTGTTTCAGAGGGGATCCATTGCTCTGGAATCACAGATTGGTGGTGCCGGAGGATATGTGGGGCTGCGTTTCAGGTGGTGGGTAGCAAGGGCAAATCGGATTGAGGAAGTGTCGCATTGATTGGAGACAAGTTTGAAGGAGTTGTGCCTAGCGAAGCACAAGGCGGAGGTGCAAGTCGATCTTGGGGGAGAGATGCTGAGGGATGTCAGCATCTCGCAGCGTCGTTTGATTTCGAGCTGGGGCTAATGGCAGAGATCATATTCATGGCGTTGACTGTGGAGGAAAGAACGTGCATGCTTGCGGAGTGGCATGAGCAGTCGGTGCAACTATTCAAATGGGAGGTAGGAGAAGCCAAATCCTAGGACCAGCTGCGTCGGCGCTGCTGGGCATGCATCGTAGGCGAGGTGAGCTGCCCTCCTCCCCCGCCAGCAATGTAGTGACCTAATTGGTTGCTGGTGAAATGAACTTGCAACGCCATGTCGGTTTGCAACCTTGACAATCACTCCATCTATATGTATTGTATTCCTGTGAAATACTTGGTCGTTTGGAAAAAGATGGTCATTGATTTATCACTAGTTTTTGAATGCTTGGTCGTGACAATCACCCGAAGCCACAACCAGAAGTCTCCATCGTGTAATACATACGGTCGGTCGCACCAACAAATGGTCAGTTGGACCCGCGTCTCACCGAAGGGACATGCATCGGGTGTGACATGTACGACCAGTTACATCACTAACTTGTGCGACCGCATTTGAGCAGTAGTACTTGAAATTTATGTTCCACTAAACTCATCGGGAGCCGTTTCGGGCCTCGAAACCAAAACCATCAATTAATCTTTAGCTTGTTCCCATCACATTTCAAAGTAGTACTACCATGCTATAATTAAGTGCTAACCTGCTCACACCTAGTTTGTATCAAACCTGAACGTGTTCCCATTATGCAGGTTTTAGTACTAGTGCTAGTAGTACTAGGTTATAAAAAGGGGAACTACCTAGCCAAATATTACTCTACCTTCCTCCTCATAAGTCTTTCTTGTTCGTCCGTCCTTTCCATGGGTGGTGTGCAGAGCTCTAGGTCGAGTACTACTCGTAACACGGCAGCAGCGACCAAGGGCGTGGAAAAAAAGAGGCCTCACTGCCTCATAGAGACCTCGAATGATCTCTCACGGGCAGGAGAGGGCTCCTAGGAGCGCCCTAGCCATGGAGGCGAACATGCCAAGCTGGCGGCGCTGGAGTCGTTATCCCTCGATGACATGCCCAATGAACAAGAAGAAGGAGTTCATCGACGGCTTGGTGGAACTGTTGAAGGAGAGCATCGACGATGTGCCCGCTGAGCTCAATGAGCAGGGGGAGTTTACCGCCGGCTTGGTGATGCCGCTGAAGAATAGCATTGCCTCGGATAAGAAGGCGACTGGTGAAATCTTGCAACTTCAGGAGGACAATGCGAAGCTCCACCACAAGCTCGACCTGCTGAAGGAGGAGAACGCCGACTGGAAGAATCTGCATGAGAAAAGTAGTTCCTCGGTGAAGATGCTGCACGCCCTTGTTATCGAATAGAAGGAGGAGTTGCCGAAGCTCCACATCGAGCACCCAGCTGCTGTCAAGGTACGTAATGCGGCCGTGGAGGAGATGATGAAGGCTCGCATTGAGAAATCCCGTGTCATGGACAGAATGAAGAAGATGGCGGAGGATATGCGCGAGCAGATAGAGGTCGTGGAGGTGATGAAGTGTAACATCCCAAATTTTCAATTTGGGATGTTATACATTAGATCATCATTGCATATCATATTTTATTTGCTTTTGGTTTTGATCCTAGAAATTCTACGCAACTAAAGGATTTCGTTATTTTCATATTTGAGTTTTCTTAAATTTTGAGAATAGGATCATTTGATTTTGTTTGTTTTATCATCAATTATTTCTATTACAAAAATATGAGAGAGGGAATAAAATGACTTTCCCAAAATAAAGAAATATTGAGGATTTAAAAATAAAATCAAATAAGATTTATTTCGGAGTTTTTGGTTATTTTATTTGAATTTAGGAAAAATGAACATTTTTCAAAATTGCATTTAGGCCCCAAATAAATGTTCACCTTGTGCGGCTTGATTTTAGAAGCCCAGGAAAATTTATTTCGGGATTTTTGGAGTCCGTTTAGTATTTCTTTTTATTTTTCTTCTGCGCATAATTATTTTAAAAAAACAACGAACCGACCTAGGGCCGTGTCCGACTAGGACTCTCGGCCCATTAGGCTATATAAGCCGGGGGAGAGGCCCAGCCGAAGCTAACCCTAGCCGCCCCATCCCCCAGCACCCCGCCGCCGCCGCCGCCCCGCCGCCGCCGCCGCCGCACGCCGCCCGAGGTCCGCCGCCGCCTCGATTTCCGTGACAGTTTTTTTTATTTTCTTCGAAATACCGTTCGGTTTTTCCGTCGGTTTTTTTAGTTTCAGTTTTTTTAAATAGATCGGTTTTCCGGTTTATTTAATTCAGCAGGCGTTCGTCGTTTTTTTTCTTTTTCTCGGATTAAATCCGCGATTTTTCTGATCGTGATTCCCGATCCGATTTTCATTTTAGTATAACTTTTCGCTCGTTTATCAGAATCAGGCGATTCAAGCGCCTGGTGTTTCGTCTCGCAACCCTCTATCCATTTAACCAACTTAAACAAGTTTTTGCCACTATAAAATTTTCCCTAGAACCAGATTGCTAGAACGAAGTTCTTTTCTTTCGCCGTTTGACTTTCGTTGCTTCGTTCGATTTGATTCTTTTTGCAAACCGGAGTTCTTAAGTTGAACCTTCTGGTTAGATCTCTTATTCGAGTTTTATCTGTGCATTAGATGAGTACTTATTGTATGCTTGTTTGTTTGTCAACGATAGAATACCCGGAGTGCGCCCCCTATTACTTCGAATCGCTAGGTTTCGCGGATCATCAGCAAGGAAAGTAACACTTTGATCATACCTTCTCTACAACCCAGTTTTATTGCATTAGATCAATCCTCACACATTGCATGACTAGGATCTAATTAAATTGTGGGATGGGAAGTAGTTGAGGTAGTACCTATTACCTGTTTAATATCAAACCTTTGGGAGTTACTTCTACGTTTGCTTATTATGACATGCTATGCTAGTAGACTCAAACACACATCTGGGTGGATTGAGGCACCTGGGTATTCCAGGACTTGCCTGTTTTCTTTTGGACCGCCACCCAGGCTCAAAGGGATCATGAGACTATTCATACTAGAAACTTCCGTGTGCAGCCACAAGCTATTATGGGCTCTAGCATAGTTGACTAAGTCGTGCGAACTCTTACAGTGGTAGACTAGCAGATGTAGGGGATGTAGGTGGTACGGTCTACCCGATCGTAAGGTGCTAGCACTTCTGAAAGACTATGTCTCGGTCATCCATCTTCTCAAACAGCATGTAGTGCGATAAACCAAATAGAGGCGACCGAGTCTTGTGGGGAAAAGTGCGCAAACCTCTACAGAGTGTAACAAACTAATCATGGTTAGCTGTGTCCCCGGCTATGGACATCTTGAGTATCTAGTACCTGGATTATCATGTGAATCTCAACATGTTACTCTAAATTAATTTTGTTGGGTTTTGTTTAATGTTGATGTTTAATTGGGATTGAGAATGATGTCAACCATTCTCAATGTTCAACAACCACCATGATAGTAATTAAATTTATTCCTTTGCAGTAGGGAAAAATTGGCTTTACGCAAAACTGTAACCATAGAGCTTTCCACCAGCCAAATATGCATATAGTATAGTTGTTTCATTCCATTACTCTCTATGTGTTACCTTGCTAGCATATTCCATGTGTTGACCCGTTTCGGGCTGCAACGTTAATGTTGCAGACTTTTCAGACGACGATTAAGGAGTTTTTAGGTCGTGGTTCTATACTCAGTGATGTCGTTGGAGTTGATGGACTCACTTATCTTCCAAGCCTTCCGCTGTTATCGTTATTAGATGGCCTTAAGCCATATTTATTGTAATAAGTTCTCTATGGAGACACTCAATGTAATAAGTGTGTGATTGCTACTCTGTTATAAATCCTCCGAGTACTGTGTGGTGTCAACATTACTGATCCAGGGATGACACCGGAGCACAGAGATCAGACCGTTTGAGGTCTGGTCACTACAGAGATAGTATCAGAGCACACGCTGACTGTAGGACACGACCACTAAGCTAAAAACCTAGATCACTATTCACTCTCTTCTCTTCTGACCTCTCATCTTTTCTACTCTTTAGGATGGCGGATGCAAAGAACAAATTCACGCAACCAGATGAAGATACACCCTTTGGACGTCACTTGAAGGAAGCCACTAGATACCTGAACATAGGAGTACCAAGCTTCACCGGAACCTACAACGCCACTTTACCTGAAGAAGGGCGCTGGATGATTCAAGTTCAAGTTCCAGGAAGGACGTTCATGCCTGTCACTAAGCCCATAGAGTTTTCTTTTGATGCACCAACTTGGAATCTAGGAAAGAGCATGGCAGCTCATATCGCCATGGGACGCATTGGAGAAGTCTACCGCAAGGATCTCAAGGACACTATCTACCAGATTTGTGGGCGCCGAGATGAGCACTGGGAGATGATCAGTACCACGAAGGATAGATCAATTGCAGCTTTTATCCAGGAGATAAACCAGCACATTCAACGACAGGAGAAACAGACGTGCGCTGACATGATAGACCTGAAGAAGGCAAGGACAAGAATCAAGGAACTGGAGGAAGAACTCAAGGCTACACGTGAAGATTATGAAGAAGAAATTGAAGTATTGGTAGATAAGAATGCCGACCTAACAATGAAGATTTGGATATTTATGGAAGGCCCTACACCAGTAGATGAAGACAAAGAACCCAAGGAGATTAGCCCGGAAGACTACATCATCATCGACGACACCGACACGGATCCAGATGAGAGCGATGATGACTATATTGATGAAGCTGGAGCAGATATCATGGAGTATGCAACCGAAGAATATTTCTAGTAGACCACCTCATCAGTATTAGTAGTCCACCATGTAAATATAGTAGCCCGAGCACTTTTGCGATAGTTAGATCGACTGTATGCCCTTGTTTGATTGAATGAAGTGAATTGTTTGCTTTTGCCTCATGTGCATATGGGTAGTGTTTTCTCTTTAGACCCCTTTATTCTTACATCTCATCTTTTCTAAACCCTCAGATGCCTCCGATACATGACCCCAGATTTACCTTCCCACCGAAGCTCACCCAGTTGATCCAGCAGCAGAACACATTGATGCAGTTGCTAGTCCAGAATTAGAATCAGGGGAACAACAACAACAACCCACCACCACCACCACCACCACCTGTTGATCACTTAGCCCGTTTTCTTAGGCTGAATCCGCCAGTGTTTTCCAGTAGCACCGAGCCAATAGTAGCAGATGATTGGCTCCGCAAGACAACTAGATATTTGACCACAACAGGATGTACATATGCGGAGAAGGTGAAGTTTGCCACACATCAGCTTGAAGGACCCGCAACATCATGGTGGGAGAATTTCATAGCCACTTTCCCTGTCGACACCGTCACATGGGACCAGTTTCAGCAGGCCTTTCGTACTGCCCATGTTTCAGCTGGAGCTATGGCCATGAAGAAGCGTGAGTTTAGCAACTTGCGCCAAGGAGGACGGACAGTTGGCCAGTATGTGGAGGACTTTAGTAAGTTAGCACGTTAAGCCCCAGATGACGTCGCTACGGATGCAGCGAAGCAGGAGAAGTTTCTAGAAGGACTGAATGATGAGTTAAGCATGTAGTTGATGGTAGCAACCTTCAACAACTATCAGGAGTTGGTAGATCGTGCTCTTATGATTGAAGGCAAGCAACAACAAATTGAGAATCGCAAGAGGAAGTATGGACAAGGGAAGTACAATTCAGGAGCTTAGCAGAAGCCACGTTTTACCCCTAGACCGGGAGGACATTTTCAGCATACCCATGGAGGAGGTAGCTTGCACAATCACAATGGCACCAGGAATGGTAATGGGAATGGAGGAAGCAACGGCCAGAATCGCACCAACCCATCAACCCCAGCCAAGAAAGACCTGAGCCAAGTCACTTGGTTTAAGTGTTCGAAGACCGGACATTATGCCAATGAATGCCCTGAAATACAAAATGGAAATAGCAATGGAAGATCTGGGAAGAAGCCGAACCCTTTCAACAGGGGACAGGTGAACCACGTTAACATGGAGGAGGTTGAAGCTCAGCCTGATGCAGTAATAGGTAAGTTTTTGGTTAAGTCATTTACTCCACTCGTTCTTTTTGATACTGGCGCATCGCATTCATACATCTCAAGGGGATTTGTGGATAAGTATAACCTGTCAACCCAAGCCCTTAGGTCACCCATGTTAGTAACCTCGCCTGGAGCAGAGTATATGGCTAGTCGATGGTGTGATCAGTTACCATTAAGGATTGGTAACTATGTTTTTCCCTCAGACCTAATAGTATTGGAATCCCAAGGATTGGATGTGATATTAGGCATGGATTGGTTATCAAAGTATGAAGGGAATATTGAATGTGCTAGTAAGTCAATTTTGCTTACCACACCAGAAGGGAGAAGGATCAAGTATGTATCCCGACATGTGCCAAAGAGGACTCAAGTAAATTGCTTAACAGGAGTTGTGCAGGAGGAAGTACCAGTGGTAAGGATTTCCCTGAAGTATTTCCAGAAGAGTTGCCCGGCATGCCACCGGATAGGGATATTGAGTTTTTGATTGAGCTATTGCCAGGCACATGGCCAATATCAAAGAGACCATACAGGATGCCTGCAAAGGATTTGGTGGAAATTAAGAAGCAGATTAAGGAGTTACTGGATAAAGGATATATTCGCCCAAGTTCTTTGCCTTGGGGATTGCCAGTACTTCTAGTGGAGAAGAAGGATGGATCATTAAGGATGGTTGTCGATTATCGAGGATTGAATGAAGTAACCATCAAGAACAAGTACCCATTACCGATCATCAACGATCTGTTTGATTTCAAGGAGCTAAGGTATTTTCCAAGATTGATCTGCGATCAGCATACCACCAGTTGAAGATTCGAGAACAGGATATACCTAAGACAGCTTTTACCACCAAGTATGGGCTGTACGAGTATACCGTTATGTCATTTGGTCTGACTAACGCACCTGCATATTTTATGAACATGATGAACAAAGTGTTTATGGAGTTCTTGGATAAGTTCGTCGTGGTGTTCATTGATGATATCTTGGTCTACTCGAAGAATGAAGAGGAGCATAAGGAGCATTTGCGTTTGGTACTTGGAAAGCTCAGAGAACATCAATTATATGCCAATTTCAGCAAATGTGAGTTTTGGTTGAAGGAAGTTGGATTTCTCGGACACGTTATATCCGGAGAAGGTATAGCAGTTGATCCCACTAAAGTTGATACCGTGACCAAGTGGGAAGCACCAACCACGGTTGGAGAGATCCGAAGTTTTCTTGGACTCGCAGGATACTACCGGAGATTTATTGAGAATTTCTCAAAGATTGCGAAGCCTATGACTGAGTTGTTGAAGAAGGATACCAAGTTCATATGGACGGAGGAATGTGAGGCTAGTTTCCAAGAGTTGAAGAAACGATTGGTTACCTCACCAGTGTTGATTTTGCCAGACCAGACCAAGGATTACGAGGTGTATTGCGACGCTTCACGTCGAGGACTTGGAGCAGTGCTTATGCAGGAAGGGAGAGTTGTTTGATATGCCTCAAGACAACTGAAACCTCACGAGTTGAATTATGCTACGCATGATTTGGAATTAGCAGACGTAGTGCATGCATTGAAAACATGGAGACATTTTCTGATTGGAAATCATTGTGAGGTGTACACGGATCATAAGAGTTTGAAATACATTTTCACACAGAAGGAGTTAAACCTCAGACAAAGGAGATGGTTGGAGCTCATCAAGGATTATGATATGAAATTGCATTATCACCCCGGAAAGGCTAACATAGTAGCTGACGTGTTGAGCCATAAGAGCCACATCAATACATTAATGACAGGGGGAATACCAAGGGAGTTAGCCAAAAATCTTAGAGAGTTATGTTTGGAAATAGTTCCGAGAGGCTATGTAGCAGCACTGGAGTTTCAGTCTACATTGATGGATAAAATCAGAGAAGCTCAAAGGACTGACAAGGAGATCGCTTCTATTAAGGAGAAACTTAGCAAAGGAAAGGCTAATGGATTTCGTGAGGATGAGCACGATACCCTATGGTTTGAAGACCGTGTTTACGTGCCCAATGACCCGGAGATCCGGAAGTTGATACTGCAAGAGGCACATGATTCACCATATTCGATTCACCCAGGAAATACCAAGATGTATTTGGATTTGAAGGATATTTTCTGGTGGACCGGAATTAAGAAGGATATTGCGGAGTACGTAGCAGTTTGTGATGTATGTCAGAGAGTAAAGGCTGAGCATCAGAAGCCAGCAGGACTGTTACAACCATTACCGATACCCTAATGGAAGTGGGATAAGTTAGGCATGGATTTTATCACGGGATTGCACAGGACTCGTTCAGGCTATGACTCGATTTGGGTTGTAGTTGATCGGTTGACGAAAGTAGCTCATTTCATCTCGGTAAATACCACTTACACCAGTGCTAAGTTGGCAAAGATATACATGACCAGGATCCTATGTCTACATGGAGTTCTGAGGAGTATCGTATCAGATAGAGGAACCCAGTTTACCTCAAAGTTCTGGAAACAGTTGCACGAAACTTTGGGTACCAGGCTAGAATTCAGTACAACTTTTCAACCACAGACAGATGGACAGACCGAGAGAGTCAATCAGGTTTTGGAAGATATGCTGAGAGCTTGTGCGCTAGATTATGGATCTAGTTGGGACGACAATTTGCCATATGCAGAATTTTCTTACAACAACAGTTACCAAACCAATTTAAAGATGGCCCCTTTCGAAGCCTTGTACGGAAGGAGATGTAGAACACCGCTGTCGTGGGACGAAGTTGGAGACCGCCAGTTGTTTGGACCTGACTTGATTAAAGAGTCTGAACAGAAGGTGAAGTTGATTCGCGATAGGCTCAAGGTAGCTCAGTCCAGATAGAAGAGTTATGCAAATTCAAAACGCAAGGAGACATTTTACGAAATTGGGGATAGAGCTTATCTTCGAGTATCACTACTTCGGGGAACAAAGCATTTTGGAGTTAAAGGAAAGTTAGCGCCACGATTTGTAGGACCATACCGAGTTTTGGAGCGTATGGGAGAAGTGGCCTACAAGTTGGAATTGCCCGAAGGATTGTTAGGAGTTCATGATGTGTTCCAGGTTTCTCAGTTGAAGAAGTGCCACGCGGAGATGGCTGACATACCCCTGAGAGATACAGTGCCATTGGAAACTATTCAGTTGGATAACGATATGACCTATGAGGAGAAACCAGTTAAGATTCTCGAGTTTGCCAGTCGAGTCACTCGCATCAAGGTTATCAAGTTTTGTAAAGTTCAGTGGAGCCACCACACGGAGGATGAAGCCACCTGGGAGCGAGAGAAGATTTTCTCAAGGACCACCCTCACCTATTTTCTAGCCAACCCAAATCTCGAGGGCGAGATTCATCTTAAGGGGGGTAGGTTTGTAACATCCCAAATTTTCAATTTGGAATGTTATACATTAGATCATCATTGCATATCATATTTTATTTGCTTTTGGTTTTGATCCTAGAAATTCTACGCAACTCAAGGATCCACAGAGAGAGTTGGGGATTTCGTTATTTTCATATTTGAGTTTTCTCAAATTTTGAGAATAGGATCATTTGATTTTATTTATTTTATCATCAATTATTTCTATTACAAAAATATGAGAGAGGGAATAAAATGACTTTCCCAAAACAAAGAAATATTGAGGATTTAAAAATAAAATCAAATAAGATTTTATTTCGGAGTTTTTCATTATTTTATTTGAATTTAGGAAAAATGTGCATTTTTCAAAATTGCATTTAGGCCCCAAATAAATGTTCACCTTGTGCGGCCTGATTTTAGAAGCCCGGGAAAATTTATTTCAGTATTTTTGGAGTCCGTTTAGTACTTCTTATTATTTTTCTTCTGCGCGTAATTATTTAAAAAAAGAACGAACCGACCTAGGGCCGTGTCCGACTAGGACTCCCGGCCTGTTAGGCTATATAAGCCGGGGGAGAGGCCCAGCCGAAGCTAACCCTAGCTGGCCCAGCCACCAGCGCCCCGCCGCCGCCGCCCCGACGCGCCGCCGCCGGACACCACCGCCGCCCGAGGTCCGCCGCCGCCTCGATTTCCGTGACAGTTTTTTTTAATTATTATTTTCTTCGAAATACCGTTCGGTTTTTTCGTCGGTTTTTTTAGTGTCAGTTTTTTTTAAATAGATCGGTTTTCTGGTTTATTTAATTCAGCGAGCGTTCGTCGTTTTTTTCTTTTTCTCGGATTAAATCCGCGATTTTTCTGATCGCGATTCCCGATCCGATTTTCGTTTTAGTATAACTTTTCGCTCGTTTATCAGAATCAGGCGATTCAAGCGCCTGGAGTTTCCTCTCGAAACCCTCTATCCGTTTAACCAACTTAAACAAGTTTTTGCCACTGTAAAATTTGCCCTAGATCCAGATTGCTAGAACGAAGTTGTTTTCTTTCGCCGTTTGACTTTCGTTGCTTCGTTCGATTTGATTCTTTTTGCAAACCGGAGTTCTTAAGTTGAACATTCTGGTTAGATCTCTTATTCGAGTTTTATCTATGCATTAGATGAGTACTTATTGTATGCTTGTTTGTTTGTCTGCGATAGAATACCCGGAGTGCGCTGCCTGTTACTTCGAATCGCTAGGTTTCGCGGATCATCAGCAAGGCAAGTAACACTTTGATCATACCTTCTCTACAACCTAGTTTTATTGCATTAGATCAATCCTCACACATTGCATGACTAGGATCTAATTAAATTGTGGGATGGGAAGTAGTTGAGGTAGTACCTATTACCTGTTTAATATCAAACCTTTGGGAGTTACTTCTACGTTTGCTTATTATGCCATGCTATGCTAGTAGACGTGGATTGGGTGAGTGATATCCATGATAGTTGTGAGTTGGTTAATTAATGGTTTATCTAAGGTGGCAACTTAAACACACATCTGGGTGGATTGAGGCACTTGGGTATTCCAGGACTTGCCTGTTTTCTTTTGGACCGCCACCGAGGCTCAAAGGGATCATGAGACTATTCATACTAGAAACTTCCGTGTGCAGCCACAAGCTATTATGGGCTCTAGCATAGTTGACTAAGTCGTGCGAACTCTTACAGTGGTAGACTAGCAGATGTAGGGGATGTAGGTGGTACGGTCTACCCGATCGTAAGGTGCGAGCGCTTCTGAAAGACTATGTCTCGGTCATCCGTCTTCTCAAACAGCATGTAGTGCGAGAAACCAAACGGAGGTGATCGAGTCTTGTGGGGAAAAGTGCACAAACCTCTGCAGAGTGTAACAAACTAATCATGGTTAGCCGTGTCCCCGGTTATGGACATCTTGAGTATCTAGTACCTGGATTATCATGTGAATCTCAACATGTTACTCTAAATTAATTTTGTTGGGTTTTGTTAATGATGATGTTTAATTGGGATTGAGAATGCTGTCAACCATTCTCAATGTTTAACAACCACCATGATAGTTAAATAAATTTATTTCTTTGCAGTAGGGAAAAATTGGCTTTACGCAAAACTGTAACCATAGAGCTTTCCACCAGCCAAATATGCATATAGTATAGTTGTTTCATTCCATTACTCTCTATGTGTTACCTTGCCAGCATATTCCATGTGCTGACCCGTTTCGGGCTGCAACATTAATGTTGCAGACTTTTCAGATGACGATTAAGGAGTTTTTAGGTCGTGGTTCTATACTCAGTGATGCCGTTGGAGTTGATGGACTCACTTATCTTCCAAGCCTTCCGCTGTTATCGTTATTAGATGGCCTTAAGCCATATTTATTGTAATAAGTTCTCTATGGAGACACTAAATGTAATAAGTGTGTGATTGCTACTCCATTATAAATCCTCCGAGTATTGTGTGGTGTCAGCATTACTGATCCAGGGATGACACCGGAGCATAGAGATCAGACTGTTTCAGGTCTGGTCGCTACAGGAAGAAGTAGTTACGACTCCGCGGCTAGCAACCCTTCATGTAGTATAAAGCAGCGCCCCAGACTTGTGTGTGCGTCTTCCTTCTTTCTTCGGGGGGATAATCTTCCTTCTCCTTTTGCTCCTGTGTTTCTTCTTTTGCTTTGGGTGCTTCACCACACGTGTCATGTTCTCTACGAGGCATGAATAGAACAATGCTAACGATGAGTGGATCCACCATGGAAGGACTCCTACACTGGGATTTCAATCCTGGTCTAGCTGTGGCCAATGAGGTACGTAGAAAGTTTGGAGAAACGGTGCACTTCTCACCATCTCGCAAAACCAAGGAATTTTTCTTGGTGGTTTCTTTTTCCTCGGCCTCGTTCCTTCTCTCTGAAGATTCGGTGGGTGTGGCTTTGCAATGTTGCATGGTGGTCATCCGAAAGGATTTAAGGTTTCAAAGCTTTGTGATAGATCTTTTCGTTTCTCTGTGGCTGGTAATAAAGTTGGTCATTTCATTCATGGCCTCAAGGATCGTATTTGGCCAGACTTTATCTGTCATTTTCATCTTTACAATGGTCGGTTCAATGGTTATAAGTATTTTGATCGCATTTGGCATGCGGATGAACACTTGGATCCAGTTGCTGCTCGAAGCCCCGTGGCCCTTCGGTATCACAAGTCGGTCTTTCAGGACACTGCTATTTCTTCTGAATCTGCCAAGGAGTTGAGCAAATTTGCCATTGTTCCCTTAGCCACCATGGATTTTCATGACAAGAACAGCAATGAAGCTTCATCTTCTTCCTCTCTAGCCACGTGCATGGTGCAGTCGACAGAGGATACGGTCATCACGGAATCCATACCTGCGGTCATTAATTCGACATCCGACAACTCAGAATATTCCGAGCATTCAATTGTGATTGGCAGTTTTCGATTTTCCCGCATTACGGATCATCCTCCATTACCGCAAAGTTTCCTTACCGCGGCGCTAAGGTATGCCCCGCCTCACTCAGCATGGCCCCCTACATTATCTAAATCTCACATGGCTGATTTATCGAGAGCCGGATATTCACCGAAGGAAGTTTCTGATCTTGCCAAATACTGGGCTATTCTCTGTGCTAAATGTTTACAATGGGGTCATCATAAATGTTGTTGCCAAGCAAGGATTATTTGCCTTTTGTGCTCCGCTCCGGGCCACAAAAGCATTGATTGTCCTACCAAACAACGGTCAGTGGCCTCACATAACACATTTATGGACTCAAATCTTCATAATCCGGTCATTTCTCACCAAGTGAGGCAACAAATCAACAGACCCCCATCAATCACTCCAACTTGCCCCCTCACTCGTCAAAGCGGCCGCCCAACATCCACTGTTCAATGCAGCATCTGTGGTCATTACGGACACATGGACTCCTGTTGTTGGCGGTGTCGGTGGGCCCAAAAATGGCAGTGGAGACCAAAAACCCCCACCCCCACCCTGCCCTAGACTACTCGCATTCCACCCCCACCCCGCCCCGCTTCCCAATGAAACAGAGCACTCTGCTCTAGTTGTTCCATCGCCACCCACCTCGCCCGTAGCGCTCACCGGCGTCTCCTCCGCCATGGACAACTATCCAGTGAACCCCATCCCTTTCCTGCCGCCCGGATGGTCGATCGAACCTGGTCCGGCGGACCATAAGGTGCGCGCAGACATGGCTGTCAACCCCATCCCCCGCTGAACAACAACTTCCTCGCCATTGCGGAAGTCAGCAGATTTGTGCCTCTCCACCTCCGGGAGGGTCTCCGCGACACCATTGAGGGGCTCCTGCATGAATTGGGCCTGCACCCGACTGAGATTTCTGACCATCCCCTGGGTATCGGTATGTTTGCTTTCGCCAACTCTTTCATCAGAGATACTGCGGTCAACACTACTTTTCAGCTGGATGATGAGGATCTAGTAGTCTCTTTCGTTAGGCATAATGCTGCCCTGAACATGCGCAATACCACATATGGGCCTGAGGTTTGGTTGATGTATATTGGGTTCCCAGATGACTATTAGACAGACTTTTATCTGCAGCGCTCCGTAGATGACTATGGCCGCCTTGTTTCCTGGAATAACCCAAATATTGATCGTCGTGTGGTTCTAATCAAAGTCAAAGTTATACACATGCGTCTGATTCCTAAGAGTATTGTGGTCCGTCAGTTGGGTGGTGACAGATTTTCCTGGACTGTTGCTGTGTTCATTCTTAGGGGAGCGGACTGGAACGCTCATGATCCTGAAGTCCCCACTGCTGACGAGGAACCACCGCCAGCCAATGGCATTCCTCACCCCATGTTTGGTGATGGGCTCACTGCAGAGCAGCTCTACCAGCAGCAGCTGCAAAATTGGCTCATACAGAATGGTATTGGGAATGACGAAGGACCACACAATGCTGCTCATCAAGATGCTCCTCAACCAGCGCAATGGGACGCTTGGCCTCAATCTCATGTACCTCACATGCCCGCAGCTTTGGTTAACTTTCAGGCTTGGCTGGCGGCACAAGGACTCCGTGTTGAGGATGGTATTCTGCCTGAGGATAATGTTACTGACAGTCTCAATTCTGCCTGGAGCTCTAGCTCGACTGCAAGCAGTTCTAGTACTTCTCTAGCAATTGCAGATCCGCTCAGTACCTTGTTTGTGGTTCCTGCCACACCTGAAGTCATTTCTGTTGATGTCGCTGTCACTGCTGATAACATGCATGTGAGTATTACGGTCCATGGTAATAATCTTGCCACTGTCCTCACCAATGGGATGATTCCTCGCAACTTGTTCACTGAATATCTGTCTAGTGCTATCATGTGGGTGGTTGCTGCCTATGGCCCCTGGCGTTTAGGGTATGGTTTACCTCCGCTGCATCTGCAAACTGCAGTTCCTGGGACTACCTTTCAGGTTCAGACTGATGAGAACATTCTCTCTATCCGCTTCGAGCCACGCATCCTCCCTGCACCACCTCGGCCTTCTAATGTTCAAATCACTGAAATTATGCCTGAGGATGATATGTCAACTGAAGCGATAACTAGTAATGTTGCTGAAGGGGTCCGAGATGCTCTGCTTGATCAGCCCAACCTGGATAACCTGCAGGACATTTCTGATGCTCAGAACAGCCTTGATCTGCTTGTGCCTGTGCCGGATTTGGCGCCCACTGACATTTCAAACGTTGGGCCTGCCCAACAGGTAATTGATCCCTATGATTTGGGCCTGGCCCAGGTTCTGCCCACAGCCCCAAGCCCATCTCCTGCTCACCCACGCCGGTCTAAGTTTCAGGTGCCCCTGGTCACTTCTGAAGTTCGCCGCAGTACCCGCTCCACTCACTATGATGGATTCAGAGTGCCACAGATTTCAGATGTCCGAGCTCCTCTCTCCAAAGTCAAGCCAAGACAGGTTCCTTCGGCCGCTGCCAGCTCCTCAACTGCTGCTGCTCCACAGGCTCCACCACCCACACCCCTTCACATCATGCAAGACATCGGCATCAACCGCTGCGCTGTACCACCCAATGAGTTAACTGATGATGCTCTGCTGGCTCCTGTGGATTCAGTGGCTCCTTAAGATCACTCCATGGATGCAGGGGAGGATTCTTCCTCTATGGAATAGATTGCTGATCACCTTATGCCTCTTTTGCGTAATTGGAATGTCCTATGTTGGAACATTCGTGGGTTAAATTCGGAGAAAAAACTCCTCGCTCTATCCAATGCTATTTCTGTTAGTGGTTGCGCTATAGTTTGTCTTCAAGAAACTAAGAAACCTCTTATCGACCTGGCTTTTATCAAAACTTGTTGCCCTAAGAGATTTGATAAGTTTGCTTTTGTTCCTTCTCGTGGTGCATCCGGGGGCCTCCTTACTGTTTGGAATAGCTATGTTTTTACTGGAGATGTGGCCATCTCTCATGAATTTGTTTTGGGTATCAAATTTACTAGCACTCTCTCGGCGCAATCCTGGACCTTATATAACATTTATGGCCCTTGCACGGGCCCGGCCCGCGATGATTTCACTCAGTGGCTGTATGATATGAACTTACAAACAAATGATGACTGTCTATTCCTTGGCGACTTCAATTATATTAGAGGCCCTGAGAACCGCAACAAGCCGGGAGGTGATCCTAATGACATGTGCACTTTCAATGACATCATTCGTAAGCACAACTTAGTTGAACTGCCGCTCAAGGGTTGTCTCTACACGTGGAGCAATATGCAACAAGATCCTTTACTTGAGCAACTGGACTGGTTTTTCACCTCCCTACACTGGACCCTGACATATCCCAACACGCTAGTCAAACCTCTCTGCAAACCGGTCTTGGATCATACACCTTGTGTGGTCAGCATTGAAACAAAAATTCCTCGTGCCAAATTATTCAGATTCGAATCATACTGGCTCCTTCACCCGGGATTTATGGATGTGGTCAAAAAAGTCTGGGAATGGCCTGTTAACTCTTCTAATGCAGCCACAGTTCCGTGTCGAAAATTCAAAAGGTTATGCCAAGAATTGAAGGTGTGGAGCAAGAATATCTCCAGATTATCGGTGGCAATTGAAAACACAAACAAAACCCTTACGGAGCTGGATGATCTTGAGAACCTACAAGCTCTCACCCTCCCCGAATGCAATTTCCGCAAGATAATCAAAGCCCATCTCCTCAGACTGTTGGACTACCAAAAGCAGTATTGGAAGAAGAGATGCACCATTCGTTGGGTTAAATTCGGTGACGAGAACACCAAATTTTTCTAGGCAGTTGCAACAGAACGTTACAGAAAAAATAATGTGGCTATCCTGCACACTCCTGATGGTCTCGTGGTGGAGGATCATACGGGTAAAGAAGCCCTCCTATTTCAAGCATATACCGACAGACTTGGCACTTCAAACCCAACACAGATGTTGTTCGATCTCCCGTCCCTCATCCGCCCGACTGAGAACCTCGAGCATCTCACGGTTCCATTCACCAAGGAAGAAATAGACATGGTAGTCAAAGACATGCCTGCTGATCGCGCTCCAGGTCCTGATGGATTTAGTGGAATGTTCCTCAAAGCCTGCTGGGAAATCATCAAACACCCTCTGCGCGCAATTCCATGCGGGATATCTCGACCTTCAAAGCATCAATGATGGCCTAATAACTTTGATCCCCAAAAATGGCTCTCCCACTATAGTCAATGATTACCGGCCGATCACTCTGCTTAACTGCTGTCTTAAGCTAATCACAAAACTTCTGGCCAACCATTTGCAAAAGGTCATCCTGCATATCATACACCGCAACCAATACGGCTTCATCAAGGGGCACTCGATACAAGATTGCTTAGCCTGGACATTCCAATATATTCATCAGTGCCAGGCATCCAAGCGGCAAATAATTCTCCTAAAACTAGACTTTTCTAAAGCCTTTGACACGATCGAGCACGAAGCGATGATCAACATCATGAAACACATGGGGTTTAATGATAAATGGTTGTCATGGATAAGAACAATTTTTTCTTCTGGACGATCCTCCGTACTTCTTAATGGGGTGCCGGGGCGACAATTTCACTGCCAACATGGGGTCCGACAGGGAGACCCCCTCTCCCCACTCATTTTCGTCCTGGCAGCCGACTTGCTACAATCTGCAATTAATGATGCCTTCAGGAGAGGTCTAATTAACTTGCCCTTCCCATCCAATGGCAATATGGACTATCCTATTGTCCAATACGCTGATGACATGATTCTGCTCATGCCGGCCTGCCCTAGTCAAGCTTTGATCATCAAGAACATTCTGACCAACTACGCTCAATCCATTGGCCTAAAGATCAACTTCCACAAGTCCACACTCATACCCATCAACTTGGATGTTGGACTGTCCAACGTTATTGCAAGGATTTTTGGGTGTTCCATTGGCTCCATGCCCTTCACCTACCTCGGCCTGCCCCTTGGCACCTCCCGACCCACAACACATGATCTCATGCCACTTGTCAGTAAAGTTGAAAGGAACCTGACCTCAACGCTTTCCCTTATGTCTTATGCTGGCAAGCTGACATGGCTCAACACCTCAGTCACATCCTTGCTCATTTATGCCATGTGCACATTAAAGTTCCCACCAAAACTCATTGAAATGTTGGACAGAATCAGGAGAAGATGTCTTTGGATCAAGAAGACTGACCAAGGGGAGAAATGTAATTCTCTTGCGGCATGGGATATGGTATGTAAACCAAAAAACAGAGGAGGCCTTGGTGTGCTCAACCTCAAGATCAAGAATGAAGCCTTACTCATGAAATTCCTTCACAAATTTTATAACAAAATGGACATTCCTTGGGTGCAACTTACTTGGGACACGTACTATCAACAAAAAATCCCGCATGCAACAGACCCAGTCGGATCCTTCTGGTGGAGGGATGTGCTCAAGCTAACTCCTTGCTTCCGAGGAGTATCTCGTATCAACATTGTCTGTGGCACCACGACCCTCCTATGGAAAGATCTCTGGGCCGACCAAGTACTACAGGAATCACATCCCCGGGATTTCTCACATACAACCAATGAAGATGTCTCTGTCCGCGATTTCTTGGGGATCACTTCACTTGGGATGACCTTCCACCTACCGCTCTCTCCACAAGCGCTGGACAAGGTACGGCACATGCAAACGATTGCGTCATCGTTTCAACCCATGGCATCCTCATCAGACGTCTGGCACTATACTTGGGGCAAAACCATCTTCAAAGCCATAGATTACTACCGCTTCTTCTTCAAGGAGGTCCAATCTCACCAAGTATTTGGATGGCTATGGAAATCTAAGTGCATGATGAAGTTGAAGGTCTTTGCTTGGCTCTTGCTCAATGACAGGTTAAACACCCGGAATATGCTCAAACGACGACACTACAACATTGGTGACGATCACAACTGCCTCCTTTGTGGACTAAGCATTGAAGAAACAGTTGAGCACATGATCTTCACATGCCCATTCAGTAGGTAGTGCTGGCATGCTTTGCATATTAATTGGGAGCCCTTCCCTGGCCGGTTACAAGCTATCGAGGACCAAAAAACCAACCACCCCGCGCCTATGCTATTTGAAAAATTTACTGTGGCGGCATGGAGCATATGGAAGGAGAGGAACAACAAGCATTTTAGAGCAATAGATCCTTCTTTTCGGTCCTGGCTTGATAGATTCAAAAAGGAGTTTGAACTCCTTCAATATAGGGTCAAAGAGGACAGTAGGCCTCTTGTACTAAACTTTGTAAACTCTCTACACTAAACCCTCTTGCATTGTCTCCCTTAGCTTGAATTGGACACAAAGTGGCCAAGCCCCCCCCCCCATGTAATTATCACCCCTGTACAGTGTTATTTGATCCTTAATACATTTACACAGTAGGAGCCTTTCCTACTGTTTCCCGGTCAAAAAAACGATGAGTGGCTCCGTGGGATCGATGACTAGAAAATTAGATCATATTTTATCGCCATATCGCACTGGCTGCCGTGTTTTGTGCTCCTCTGTCGTACTAGTACTCCAATGAAAAACTTGAGTATACTGCATGGTTCTTTGCTTCTCCTCATGTCGTCGGCAACATTTATACGAACAGTCAAATCACAAGGCCCCACCTTCCAACAGTAATGAGCCGTCAAATCACAAAGGCCCTCGCCTCTTGTGAAACCGACCAAGCGAGACTGCCCCTCCCTCTAGCCTTTCAAATGTATACTTCTGTACAGTAGTAGTATTGATGGATTGTGCCATGGAGCAAAACTAACAATATGAAATTAAAGAAAAAAGGTGGTACATATAGAGAGTGCTCGCCGCCAAATTATGCATATAGTACTATTCAAAAAGCTAGTACGTGCTTAGAGGGGTGCTAAATTCTATTAAAGAAATTAGCATACCTATTTAATTCTTGGGTTTTTATTATTTATGCCACTACTTGTGTCTCACTACTCAGTTTTGCCATTAGAAGTTACAACTACTCAAAAATGCCATCGATCTGTGAGATGCTTGCTCAAAAATGCCATTAGATATCTCAAAAATGCCATTGTTCCGTTAGATGTTTGCTCAAAATGCAATTATACATTGTTATTTTGACATCAAACCTGTTGACCATGTTATATGACAAAAATAAGCCTAGACCCACATGTTGATTCTCTCTATCTCACAATGATAAGTGTGGCCCCGCTTGTTAGGAGTAACCAAGCGAATAATTTTACAGGAAAATAAGAACGCTGTTGGGATCAAGTAGGCCACACACTTTATTGTAGTGAGATATAGGGAGAGCTATCATGTTGTTCCAGAGGTATTTATGTCATTATAACATGGCAAAAGAGATTTGAGTCACGATAATGGTGTCCAGTGGCATTTTTGAGCATGTGTCTAACGAAGCGACGACATTTTTTAGCGGTAGAAATTCCTAGTGGCAAAACTGAATAGTGGGACACGACCGGTGGCATAAATGATAAAAACCCTTAATTCTTTGACAACTAAACTACTGGCTTCCTCTGCTTCAGATCAAGGCGCCGGTCGGCGAATCCGCCCCCTCTCAGCGTTCACGTCGGGATCCGGCCAATCTTCCCATGCTTCGCCGCCCCGGACCCGTTCCCGGCCGCTGCAGCCGTGCCTGTTCCCGCCTCTGCTTCGAACGGGAGGAACTCGCTCGTCACCGTTGACCGCGTCCGCGTGGGCTGCGTCCTCGCGGTCCAGTTTTGCCAGCGCAAGCCGGCCCGCTGCACTGACTGGGCCGAAGCCCATGGTGAGACCCCCCCCCCCTTCAGACCTCTGTGAGGTTGGGCCAACAGTTGCAGCCCGTGTCACATTTTTTTTAGTTCTGCGTTTTAGCTATTTTTCCAGGGGTTTGCAGTTTTGCAGAAACACCCTTGAACTTCAGGCATTTAATAACTTCACAACCGTGCATCGGATCTAAAAAAATTATATATGAAAGTTGCTTAGAATTTTGTCTAGTTTAATAATATGCAACTTTCATCTATGTTTAAAATGTTTAAAATGATGTTTGTTTAAATTTGCTTAATAACTTGCTAAAATGATTTATTTAATAACTAAATAACCGTAACTCGGAATTTAATAAACTTTATATGTAAATGGGGTAGAAAAATGCCTAGATTTACTTGGTGCACTCATCTTGCATGTTTAACAACTCTAAAATAATGTTTAGGGCAGAACAGTACCAAATCTATAATATGCTCATGAGGAGTTTCCGGAATTGTTGTTCGTTGCTTCCGGCCTCATTTAAACTTGACTAGATAGGTAGTTTACTTTGCTTCATCCTTGCCATGTTAAGAACATTTAATATTGTTGGGGTGCATAAACGAGAGAGAACTAAATAATTGATGTGGTGTTCCTTTAATATGCAACCCGTTGCATATTGAGCTCCACTTAACTTGTAGTGTTGTTTGTGCACTTTGCCATGCCATGCATATTTAAACCGGCATGCATCATACTTGGCTGTGCATCATGCCATGGTTATGTGATAGTTGTTTACCATGTTGTTTGCTTCTTTCTGGTGTGCTTCTTCGGTTGGTTCCGATAACGTTGTGTTTGTGAGGATTCGTTCGACTTCGTCTGTTTGTCTTCTTCATGGACTCGTTCTTCTTCCTTGCGGGATTTCAGGCAAGATGACCATACCCTCGAAATCACTTCTATCTTTGCTTGCTAGATGCTTGCTCTTTTGCTATGCCTATGCTGCGATACCTACCACTTGCTTATCATGCCACCCATATTGTTGAACCAAGCCTCTAACCCACCTTGTCCTAGCAAACCATTGTTTGGCTATGTTACCGCTTTGCTCAGCCCCTCTTATAGCGTTGTTAGTTGCAGGTGAAGATTGAAGTTTGTTCCTTGTTGGAACATGGAGATGTTGTTCCTTGTTGGAACATGTTTACTTGTTGGGATATCACATTATCTCTTATTTAATTAATGCATCTATATACTTGGTAAAGGGTGCAATGCTCGGCCTTATGCCTGGTGTTTTGTTCCACTCTTGCCGCCCTAGTTTCCGTCATATCGGTGTTATGTTCCCGGCTTTTGCGTTCCTTACGCGGTTGGGCTATTATGGGAACCCCTTGACAGTTTGCCTTGAATAAAACTCTTCCAGCAATGCCCAACTTTGGTTTTACCATTCGCCACCTAGCCTCTTTTTCCCTTGGGTTCCGCGGACTCACGGGTCATCTTTATTTAAACCCCGGGCCAGTGCTCCTCTGAGTGTTGGTCCAACCTGTCAGCCGCCGGTGGCCACCAGGGGCAACTCTGGGCTGGCCTACCGGAAGTTTAGACAATCTGAGTGTGCCCTGAGAACGAGATATGTGCAGCTCCTATCGGGATTTGTCGGCACATTCGGGCGGTGTTGCTGGATTTGTTTTAACTTTCGAAGTTGTCTTGTAGAACCGGGATACCGAGTCTGATCGGAATGTCTCGGGAGAAGGTATATCCTTCGTTGACCGTGAGAGCTTGTCATGGGCTAAGTTGGGACTCCCCTGCAGGGATTTGAACTTTCGAAAGCCGTGCCCGCGGTTATGGGCAGATGGGAATTTGTTAACGTCCGGTTGTACAAAACCTGAAGTTACCTTAATCAAAATACATCAACCGCATGTGTAACCGTGATGGTCTCTTTCCGGCAGAGTCCGGGAAGTGAACACGGTGTTGGAGTTATGCTTGACGTAGGTTGTTCTAGGATCACTTCTTGATCATAGTTGTTCGACCGTGCTTTTGCCTTCTCTTCTCGCTCTCTTTTGCGAATATGTTAGCCACCAAATATGCTAGTCGCTTACTGCAGCTCCACCTCATACCTTTTACCCTTCCTATAAGCTTAAATAGTTTTGATCGCGAGGGTGCGAGATTGCTGAGTCCCCGTGGCTCACAGATACTTCCAAAACCAGTTTGCAGGTGCCGATGTTATCGAGCAGGTGACGCAACCAAGCTCAAGGAGGAGCTCTATGAAGATCTTGTCCTTTATGTTGTTTTCGTTCTAGTTGATCAGTAGTGGAGCCCAGTTGGGGTCGATCGGGGACCTTGTCGCATTTGGGGTTCTTCTTTTATTTTGGTTCCGTAGTCGGACCTTGTTTGTATCTGGTTGATGTAATGTTATATTCATGTATTGTGTGAAGTGGTGATTGTAAGCCAACTATGTATCTCTTTCCATTATGTATTACATGGGTTGTGTGAAGATTACCTCACTTGCGACATTGCTTTCAATGCGGTTATGCCTCTAAGTCGTGCTTCGACACGTGGGAGATATAGCCGCATCGAGGGTGTTACAACACTGTCTCGTCCTATCCAGATCTAAACACGATAGCGGTGGCCACACTCTCTCTCTGCTCACTGTTGGTCACAGATCCACCCGGATCCCCTCCGCCGGGTAAGGAGAGAAGGTGCAAAGTTCATAGGTCGTCCTTGGCGACGACTCTTACCCACTATCGGCGCGTCCCGATCAACGTTCCTTGTCGTTCTCTCCCATGCAACGCCGGCTAGGGAGGGCCTCCAACCCCTTCTTCCTCGCTGCCATAGTGTCGGCAGATCTGTCCTCCCGCCGACCACCTAGTGACATCCCGGCGACCCTCGGGTATAACTTCCTTCGAAACCGGCCTTGCTCTACTTCACCAGCTCCTGGCATTGTTGCATTTGTATCTTTTACTATTTCTCAGGCCCCCTCGTAGATAGGATCGATCAGCTGTTCGAAAGCCACCTAAAATTTTATTGTTAAGAGGTAAAAGTAGTTCATGCAGTCGAATCTAGTACTACTTGGTTCAAACAGGGAAGAAAGGGGGTGGGGGTGGGGAAGATTTGTTCCCTAAATCTAGGACTTGGTCAAAAGAAGAAATAATGCGGGTGAAAGCAGAGACTGGCTATCCAACTGGTCTCTTAGTCTAATAGGGAAATAAAGGGAAATGCACTACAAAGTCAATATAAATAGATCTATTGGTTGAAAAAGGAAAGAAAGTGGGGATTTGGGAACAAGTCAACAGAGTATGTCCTGCACTAGATTTGCTAGCCTCACACCGTATAAGGTGGCTCTACCGAACAAAAATGGGACCAACCCAGATATCCTGTTATGATGTTTGTTGCCCCGAGCCCCTCTTATGTAATGCCACTGGTAAAATGTAGCAGTCGCCCTGTTAAAAGTAAGGACACGTTAAACTAATGTTGTTTTCAATGTAATGCCTCCAGTAATATGAATCAATGGCACTGTTTTTCATGTCCTGCTAAATTTCTCATTAAGATAAGTTGCTTCTTTTCGTTAGAAATGCAACAGTCCTGGTCCGCCTACTCTCCCATGCCTAAATACCAACTCTTTAGCAGCTGTTAATGTAATGTTCTGGTAAAATGAAGCAATGGCACCATTAAAGTAATGTCGTATTTAACAGTTGTCATAGTTAATCCTAATGACCACACTAATATCTAGCAATGTTGCTGCTTTAGAAATTGCTACTGTCCTTGTAGGATTGCCATTCAGATAAGTAACATGCTTCTTTTCATTTGATGTATGTTTCATCACTTGTTAGTTACCCTCCTTTCGACCTTTTTGTGGAAACAGAGATATACATTTCACACTAGATCTTAGTTGAACTGAACAAATGATATCCAAATTATAGTTGAACATTCCAGAAGCTTCACAACCAACCTTGATGTTGCTCAATTTTATTGCAACTAATGAAGAAGAAGCTGCTAGCTCATGGGAAATTGCTTCATTTTAGGTGAACTGCACAAAAAGGTCCCAAGAATTGTATCATCCATGTTGGTGACTGGTGTCATCCCTTCTACGATGGCGTTGACTGCAGATATGGTTACCATCATGAGGTATGTTCTTTTTTGGTCCGACCATTTGCCAAAGATCCTACATGTTGAGTCCGCTCTTGTCCTACTATTTTGGCACTGCCATGATAAAGAAGTAATGTTATTATTTTGCACCTTAATCTAGTGGCACTATAAATTTGAGGCAATCACTACAAAAAAAGACACATCCGTGACATTTTGGGCCGAATGAATTTTTTTCTGTCATATTTATGACACTTCTATGACGATAATTGTGACAAAACCTTGTATCATCATAGATGTGGTGGGCTCCTACTTCTATGACAAAAAATCATGACAGAAAATGGGATTTTCGTCCTGGGCGGGCCGGAGACGCAGCTGCATGGCATTCTTTGGGCCATCCATGATGGAAAAAACCATGGTAGAAGCGAGCGCGAGGAAAATATCGGGGTGTTCCCGGTTACGGTGGGTGCGAGGCGTTGGGCTCTAACTGAACCCGAGCGAGGCGTTCGCCTACTAAACCTGAGCGATTGCACTGCAGCCTATGCGTTACTGAACTGAGCGATCGATCAATGACTGTTAACTGAACCCGATCGAGCGATTCCTTCGCTACTGGTGCTAACTGAAGCTGATCGATGCTGCCTCTGGATGAATAGTGAGTATTGCTGGGGGGGTTTGGATGAACAGTTCCCAATGGGGGTGGATGAACAGGACCCCGTGGTGTTACCTCTGGATGAACAGGACCCCGATCGGTCGAGCCGGTTGGGCCTGGATGAACAAGACCCCGTGGAGGGTTGGATGAACAGGACCACCCCGTGGAGGGCTGGATGAACAGTAGACGGTGGAGGGCTGGATGAATAGTAGCCCATGGAGGGGTGGTTGAACAGGAGCCCGTGGAGAGGGTTGGTTGAACAGTAGCCGGTGGAGTAGCGCGCGGTGGAGGCTGGATGAACAGGAGCCCATGGATGAACAGTCGCAGGTGGAGGCTGGAGGAGGTCGACGGTGGATGAACAGTACCCTGTGGAGGCTGGAGGGGGTCGATGGTGGAGATGAACAGTATCCCGTTGAGTCCCGTTTTGCGGTATGCCACACCCCTCCCGATGAACAGGATCCCCATTTCGACCGTAGTGCTCCAACACAAGTCTGTTTCCTCCGTTTTGCGGTACGTGACACCCCTCCCGATCAACAAGACCCTGTTTTGACCATAACAGATCTGTTTCCTCCGTTTTGCGGTACGCCAGACCCCTCCCAATGAACAGGATCCCATTTCAAACATGGCCAGTCGAACAAAGGACCATTTCCTCTGTTCTGCTGTACGCCAGGCCTCGTTTCCATCGGCTGTTCCGTCCAAGCCCTCCCGATGAACACGACGACGCATTCCGTTCCGACCCGGCTAGTTGGATCCCCATGAACACGACGACGCAGTTCCTCCATTACGACCCAGCTATGTACACGAGCCCTGACCGTACGTATGCGCGAGTAGGTGTTCGAGACCCCGCTCGTATGTATGTACATGGCCGTATTTTCTTTCTTGCCCACTGGCCGTTGTACGTACGTGTACATGCTAGGTGCGCGCCTCTACTACGACACGTGCGCGCCTCTACATCGACCAGTATGTACGTACACGTTCGCGACCAGAATGACAACGCTACGTACGCTTCGACCAGGTGGGTCCCGACTGTCAGGCACTTCCTTGTGTGCGAAGATGTAGCTGGTGGGTCCCAGCAGTCAGGGGGCGAATCAATTTTTTTCCCAGATGCACTTCCTTGCGTGCGAAGATGTAGCTGGTGGGTCCCACCAGTTAGGGGGGAACGTTTTTTTCATGAAATACGGTGGCCCGTCCGGTGGGTCCCCGCTGTCAAGTGGAGGAATAATTATTTTGCGCGTAATAAGGACGCACTTCCTTGTTGCGGCCGTGGACCCAGCTGTCAGCCTGTCCACGTACAGTCCATGTCCGATAGAAGTCGTTCCTTGACCATGTTGACCATGCCACACCGAGAGCACCAGGGCGGTGGACGACGGCGAGGCCTAGGAAGGGGACGACACGGAGCCGGGGAAGACGCGACAGTGGATACCCATGCGTAGAGGAGTATGAGGGTTTAGTGGTTTGCTGCGGTGTGAGACTGCCGTCGCCGCAGAATAACAAGGGGTGTGGGTGAGTAGAGGGATGGCCCGACCAGTGGTGGGAGTAGTAGGGGCGGTGAGGCCTCCACCACATCACAGCCGGCCACGGGAGGCAAGAGCACGAGGCACGACCGGCACTGGTTTGGGTGGCTGGAGCAAGAAGACGAGAGGTTAAAGAAGCACTACGGCCGTTGGATGGACATCAAACGGTCACTTGAGCTAGAATCGTGCATCTTGACTAAGTTGACAAATCCCGCCATCCCCATCAACTTAGTAGGCCCACAAGTCAGCCTGCCACTATACTGGGTCCCAGCTAGAAGGGGGAGTATTCATTTTTTTGCGTAATAAGGAGGCACTTCCTTGCATGCGAAGATATAGCTGGTGGGTCCGAGTTGTCAGCGGCGGTAACGTTTTTTCGCGAAATACAGAGGCCTTTTCGGTGGGTCCCAGATGTCAGGTGGAGGAATCATTATTTTGCGCGTAATAAGGAGGCATTTCCTTGCATGCGGCCATGGACCTAGCTATTAGCCTCTCCACATACAGTTCACTTCAGATGCATGTCGGTCGTTGACCACTTTGACCAGGCCGCGCCGAGAGCACCAGGGCGGTGGACGACGGCGAGGCCTAGGAAGGGAGCAACAAGGCGCCAGGGAAGACTCGGTAGTTGTTTCCCACACAGAGGTGAGTACGACTGTACGAGGGTTTACTAGTTTGTCTGCCGTCACCGGAGAATAACAGCAGGTGTGGGTGAGTAGAGGGATGGCTAGGCCAGCGATGGGAGTACGATGGGGCGGTGAAGCCTGCACGGCAGCACAGCCCTCCGTGGGGAGGAGGGAGCAGGCAGTCCCACCGGCGCTTGTTTGAGTGGTTGGAGCAGGAAGAGCAGAGATTGAAGAAGCACGACGGCCGTTCTATGGACATCCAATAGTCATTGCTTGTCCGTCAACCTTTTTTTAGGAAAGCCTCAAATCAGTGGAAAACAGCATACAACCCATCTGTCATTATTTCTAATATTTTACAGCCCATTTGCTAATTCTTAAGGTTTTTTTTGGAGCCCATATTCTTTTTGTTAGCATTACAGCCCATATTGTGGCCACGGTTAAAAAATTATACAAAATTTTGTATATTTCGGTGCGGTCCGAACTGTTTTAATCCTGAAATTTTGAGTCACATTCAAGCTGATTTTAAACATAAATGTATATAAATATAAATCCAATAAATTGCCCATGCATAAAAATCAATGCAATTTAAAATCTCGAAGTGAAAAAAATAAATTTGAAACTAATTGCCGGTTTGATGTGTTTTAAAAATGTACAACCCATTTCTCATTACTGATAGGCCATTTTCTCGGCCAGCCGATTGAAGCTCTCCTCGTCTTGAAAGATTTGCAGCCCAACAGGTCTGACAAAGCAACTTACTTGGCAAATCACAAAAAAACTGGGCTGTGGCCGTGGACCCAGCTGCGACCGTGGACCCAGCTATCAGCCTCTCCACGTACAGTACTCTTCTGATGGAAGTCGGTCGTTGACGACATTGACCACGCCGCGCCGAGAGCACCAAGGCGGTGGATGATGACGAGGCCTAGGAAGGGGACGACGCGGAGCCGAGGAAGACACGGCAGTGGATGCCCACGTGGAGAGGAGTACAAGGGGTCACTATTTCGGCTGCGGTGTGAGACTGTTGTCGCCGCAGAATAACAGGGGGTGTGAGTGAGTAGAGGGATGGCCTGGCCAACAGTGGGAGTAGTATGGGGGTAGTGAGGCCTCCGCGGCTGCACAGCCGGCCACGAGAGGCAGGAGCAGGCTGCACGACCGGTGCTGCTTTGGGCGGCTGGAGCAAGAAGGCCAGAGTTTGAAGAAGCACTATGGCCGTTGGATGGACATCGTACGGTCACTGGAGCTAGAATTGTTCATATTGACTAAGTTGACAAAGCCCTCCGTCCCCGTCAACTTAGTAGGCCCACAAGTCGGCCACCCACTATGGTGGGTCCCATCTAGTAGGGGGTATTCATTTTTGTGTGCGTAATAAGGAAGCACTTCCTTTTGCGCGAAGATATAGATGGTGGGTCCGACCTGTCAGCGGGGGGGGATGTTTTTTTCGTGAAATACAGAAGCCCTTCCTGTGGGTCCTAGCTGTCAGGTGGAGAATCATTATTTTGCGCGTAATAAGGAGGCATTTCCTTGCGTGCGACCATGGACCCAGTTGTCAGCCTCTCCACCTATAGTCCACTTCCGATGGATGTCGTTCATTGACCATGTTGACCAGGCCACGTTGAGAGCACCAGGGTGGTGGACAATGGGGAGGCCTAGGAGTACGAGGGTTTACTTGTTCGTCTGCCGTCCCCAGAGAATAACAGCAAGTGTGGGTGAGTAGAGGGATGGCTAGGCCAGCGATGGGAGTACGGTGGGGTGGTGAGGCCTACGCGACAGTATAGTCAGCCGCGGGAGGAGGCAGCAGGCAGTCCCGCCGGCGCTTGTTTGAGCGGCTGGAGCAGGAAGAGCAGAGATTGAGGAAGCACGACAGCCGTTGGATGGACATCCAATAGTCACTTCTCTCGTGTGCTTTATTTCTAATAATGTATATCCCATTTGCTAATTCTTAAGAATTTTTTTGGAGCCCATCTTCTTTTTGTTAGCATTACACCCCATATTGTGGCCGCGGTTAAAAAGTATATAAAATTTTGCATATTTCGGTGCGGTCACTGTTTTTAATCCCGAAATATCGATTCACATTCAAACTATTTTGAAAAATAATTTATATAAATATAAAATCCAAATAATTGTCCACGCATAAAAATCAATGGAATTTAAAATCTTGTAATGAAAAAAAGTTGAAACTATTTCCCGGTTTGATGTGTTTTAAAAATGTACAGCCCATTTCTGGGCAAACTGAATGAAACTCTCCTCGTCTTGGAAGATTTGCAGCCCGGCAGGGCTGATAAAGCAAGTAGGCCTGGTTTGGGTATTTCTTTAAGAAAAAAGAACTGGGCTAGCCATTTTCAGCAAGAAAAAACACAAATGAGATCATGATGTGGTAAACATAAATAAAACCCTGGCTAGACGGGCCACAGCCCCCGCACAGCCCCGTTGTTACCCTGATCTGTCGCTAAAACTAGTATAAATAACAACTGCTTGTTCCTAAAAAAATAAACTGCGCTACCTGCTGGGTCCCTAGTGTCAGCCGCTCGTAGTGTAAATCTCTCATTTATTGACTATGTTGACAATGGCGTGAGCCCCAGGTGTCCAACCATTAGGAGGAACCATATTTTTGGGCTTGTAATATAGATGCACTTGCTTGCGTACTACCATGACGCTGGTGGGTCCCTACTGTCATCCTCTCCACGTACAGTCATCTCCTTCTTCCTCTCGATTGTTGACGATGTTGACAACGCAAGAGGGCGGCGCACCATGCACGGCGAGGAACCAAGGCCGCAAGGTGGAGGACGACGGCGAGGCCTCGGACGGAACGAACATGAGCCGTGGAAGATGCGCTGGTCCAGTCGCAGGCAGAGGGGACTACGGAGGGTTGACTGGTTCGGGTGCGGGTGCGTGTTGGGGCTGATGTCGCCGGAGAATAACAGGACATGTGGGGGAATAGAGGAAGGGACTGGACAACGTTGGAGGGTACATACGGTAGGGCGGCGGAGGCGCAGCCAGCCATGGGAGGCAGGAGCAGGCGGATCCGACGGGGTGGTTTGGTTTGGGTGGCTGGAGGAAAAAGAAGATAAGAGATAGAAGATACACAAAATTAAAGGACTGGCAGGCAGAATCGTTTGTTGAATGGCTAGTAAGTTGACACCACCTTGGATAGGCTATTTCCTCGCAGGTCCCAAATGTCAGAATCCAAATCTGTCACGGTCATGCAGCCTTTCCTTGGAAAATTTACAGCCCATTTGATGTGCTAGTTCGAAATAAGTTTGTGTGTTCTGGTGGGGGCTAATCACTTGGCTTCTGTAATGCACAGCGAGCTCAAGTAGCCGGCGAGAGTGATGTTATTTCCCTTGGTTGGGATTTGTTAGTTGTTACAATATTTCACTCTAAATTAAAGGACTGGCAAGCCATTTGCCTTGCTTCAAAGAAAATATGACAGTCACACCCGAGTTGAAAAGGGCAAGGACATCTAACTCCAGCTTGCAAACTGTACAAAAGCACGAGTGTTAATTGTTCATCAGGTTTACAAAAAAACTCAGGTTGAAAAGGGCAACAACATCTAACTCCAGCACTGTTTTCGGCAGTCACACTCAAATGGATCGGTCAGGTCCATAGAATGAACATCCTGGGTCGTAAAATTTACTGGATTATGACCACAATATGTTGTAAATAGAAGCCCCGTACGTTCAGAAGCTCTTTTGCCCACCTGAAACTCCTTTATTTGCTCTTCCACATACCCATCCGTCAAAACCATGCTGCTGATAAACTTAAGCCTGATGGACAATAGTAACCTCGCATTCAGCAGGAAGAATGTGACAAATCTAGTGTTTGCACGGTTGGCTACATATTGTTCTAGCGTTATTGTCTTCAATCGAATCTCATGAGAACTGAGAAAATCCCGATGCTTACGAATCCACCAATTGGTTATAACTTTCTTACCCCGTCCCCTTGCCTAAATAGACATGAAGATTGAAAACAGTCAAGGTCTAAAAAAAGAGTGTCGAAAGAGCAACAGCTGAATGGTTAATTCACACTATATGCGGGATTCCAATGTGCGTGAAATTATCACCTTTATATACAACTTCTCCAGACATGAAAAGCATTGCAGCAAGCCAATAATCTTGTTCAGGTCAAAACTATTCATTTGGATATATAAGATCTTGGCAGAATCCAACACCATTGATAGGCCATCCATGGAAAAACTCTTCATTGAGCATAAAACATAATATTAGTACAAAATGTGTTCTCCAAGTTGACATATAACTTATGCACAGAAATTTAAAATGCAGCTTATGGTTACAAGTGTAGATCATAATATAAGGAACCCGAAGAACTATGGAGCCAAACACCATATTCAAATGAGCACAGAGATCATGTATTACACCCAGGGTCTCTAGTTTAGGCGTAGAGAGGACGGTTATTTTCAATGGTGAATAACTAGAATCAAGGATCAACCTTTGAAGTGAAGGGGCATCTTGGATGATGAGCTTCCTGCTGTCAAAAGAAATTCCAATTCTTACAAGGTTAGGCGACTTTATTTGGAGACAACCAATTCTAACTGTGAAAACAAGCACAAAGTACTCTAGGACAGGGCAACTGGAATGGATGATGATATGCAATGAGGCCTCCGATATATGAACCCGCACAAGTGAAAGTTTCTTGAGAAATGGGAGTCGAAGTTTTAGTACTAGATTGTCTGGTAGGTCGCACAGTGCAAAGGTGGCGGTGTGGAGAGAGGAGGAAAACCGCGAGATGGACATCGGTGCCGAGGGCACAGGTAGATGGCGTTCGGTATCTGGTAGGTGATTTCCAGTGGAATAGTAAAACTCAAGCAGCTGTAGTTCTGTGAATTCAGGGGATTTTAGCTAGGCGTCCACCATGCAGGGCATGGTATGCTTGCTCAGGTAGCATGATGGGATGCAAAGGCTTTGAACGGAGCCCTGGTGGGAGGAGATGATGGCTCTGGGATTTCAAAATCATTGAAGAGGGATAGCTAATGACAGTCGAGATTAAGAGGCACGACGCGCCATAGAGGGCGGGACCGAATTGATAGGACCTGGGTGTGGCAGCAATCCTTGGTGGGGAGTGATACGTCCATTTTTCATCATGCTTTTATATTGATATTTATTGCATTATGGGCTGTTATTACACATTATGTCACAATACTTATGCCTATTCTCTCTTATTTTACAAGGTTTACATAAAGAGGGAGAATGCCGGCAGCTGGGATTCTGGGATGGAAAAGGAGCAAATATTAGAGACCTATTCTGCACAGCTCCAAAAGTCCTGAAACTTCACGGAAGACGTTTTCAGAATATATAAAAAATACTGAGAGCAAGAAGTTCACCAGGGGGCCACACCCCGCCCACGAGGGTGGGGGGCGCGCCCTACCCACCTGGGCGCGCCCCCTACCTCGTGGGCCCCCTAGTGGCCCTACGATGTCCATCTTCTGCTATATGAAGTATTTCAATGAGAAAAAAATCATAAGCCATCTACTCGGACGAAACTCCGCCGCCACGAGGCGGGACCTTGGCGGAACCAATCTAGAGCTCTGGTGGAGCTGTTCTGCCGGGGAAACTTCCCTCTGGGAGGGGGAAATCATCTCAATCGTCATCATCAATGCTCCTCTCACCGGGAGAGGGCAATCTCCATCAACATCTTCATCAGCACCATCTCCTCTCAGAACCCTAGTTCATCTCTTGTATCCAATTCTTGTCTTCAAGTTCGGGATTGGTACCTGTGGGTTGCTAGTAGTGTTAATTACTCCTTGTAGTTGAAGCTAGTTGGTTTAATTGGTGGAAGATCATATGTTCAGATCCTATATGCATATTAATACCCCTCTGATTATGAACATGAATATGCTTTGTGAGTAGTTACGTTTGTTCCTGAGGACATGGGAGAAGTCTTGCTATTAGTAGTCATGTGTATTTGGAATTCGTTCGATATTATGATGAGATGTATGTTGTCTCTCCTCTAGTGGTGTTATGTGAACGTCGACTACATAACACTTCACAATTAATTGGGCCTAGAGGAAGGCATTGGGAAGTAATAAGTAGATGATGGGTTGCTAGAGTGACAGAAGCTTAAACCCTAGTTTATGCGTTGCTTCGTAAGGGGCCGATTTGGATCCATATGTTTCATGCTATGGTTAGGTTTACCTTAATACTTTTGTTGTAGTTGTGGATGCTTGCAATAGAGGATAATCATAAGTGGGATGCTTGTCCAAGTAAGGACAGTACCCAAGCACCGGTCCACCCACATATCAAATTATCAAAGTACCAAACGCGAATCACATAAACATGGTGAAAACAAGCTCGACGATATTCCCATATGTCCTCGGGAGCCCTTTTCTCTATATAAGAGTTCGTCCAGGCTTGTCCTTTGCTACAAAAAGGATTAGGCCACCTTGCTGCACTTTATTTACTCTTATTACTTGTTGCTCGTTACAAATTATCCTATCACAAAACTATCTGTTACCACTTATTTCAGTATTTGCAGAGAATACCTTGCTGGAAACTGCTTATCATTTCCTTCTGCTCCTCGTTGGGTTCGACACTCTTACTTATCGAAAGGACTAAGATAGATCCCCTATACTTGTGGGTCATCAAGACTATTTTCTTGCGCCGTTGCCAGGGAGTGAAGCGCCTTTGGTAGGTGGAATTTGGTAAGGAAAAATTTATATAGTGTGCTGAAATTTACTGTCACTTCTTACTATGGAAAGTAATCCTCTGAGGGGCTTGTTCGGGGTATCTTCACCCCGACGAGTAGAGCAAAGAGTTGCTCCTCAACCTACTGAACCTACTAAAAATGAAAATAAAAATGAAAATGTCTGCTTTGAAATTCCTTCGGGTAGGATAGAAAAACTGCTAGATAATCCTTTTGCAGGAGATGGAACAATGCATCCTGATGAGAACCTAATATATGTTGATGAAGTTTGTGGATTATTTAAGCTTGCAGGTGTACCCAGAGATGTTGCTAAGAAGAAGGTCTTCCCTTTATCTTTGAAGGCAGATGCATCGACATGGTATAGGCTATGTGATGATGCGGGGTCATGGAACTACAAACGACTGAAATTGGAATTTCATCAGAAGTTTTATCCTATGCATCTTGTTCATCGTGATCGTAATTATATATATAATTTTTGGCCTCGAGAAGGAGAAAGCATCGCTCAAGCTTGGGGGAGGCTTAAATCATTGTTATATTCATGCCCCAATCATGAGCTCTCAGGAGAAATGATTATTCAAAATTTATATGATTGGCTTTCTGATAACAATCGCACCATGCTCGATACTTCTTGTGCTGGCTCTTTTATGATGAGGACTATTGAATTCAAATGGTATTTATTGGAAAGAATTAAACGCAAATCTGAAGATTGGGACCTCGACGAAGGTAAGGAGTCAGGTATGACACCTAAGTTTGATTGTGTTAAATCTTTTCTGGATACCGATGTTTTTCATAAATTTAACACTAAATATGGACTTGACTCTGAGATCGTAGCTTCTTTCTGTGAATCTTTTGCTACGTATGTTGATCTCCCCAAGGAGAAGTGGTTTAAATATCATCCTCCCATAGAAGTAAAAGTAGCTGCACCTATTAATGTTGAAGAAAAGATTATCACTTATAATGATCCTATTTTTCCTACTTCTTATGTTGAGAAACCACCTTTCCCTGTTAGGATAAAGGATCATGCTAAAGCTTCAATTATGGTTCGTAAAAGCAATATTAAAACTTATACACCTCCTGAGCAAGTTAAAGTTGAACCTAATATTGCTATTGTTAAAGATATTTTGGCTGATAATATTGATGGGCATGTTATTTATTTCTGTGATGAAACTGCTAGAATTGCTAAACCTTGTGCTAAAGATAAACCTAAACCGGTGGTAGGCATGCCTGTTCTTTCTATTAAAATTGGAGATCATTGTTATCATGGCTTATGTGATATGGGTGCCAGTGCTAGTGCAATACCTATTGGCCTATATAGAGAAATTTTGCATGATATTTGCACCTGTTGACTTAGAAGATATTGATGTCACAATTAAACTTGCCAATAGAGATACTATTTCACCAATGGGAATTGTTAGAGATGTTGAAGTCTTGTGTGGGAAAACTAAATATCCTGCTAATTTTCTTGTTCTTGGTTCCCCACAAGATAGCTTTTGTCCCATTATATTTGGTAGACCCTTCTTAAACACTATTAATGCTAAAATAGATTGCAAAAAGGATGTTGTTACTGTCGGTTTAGATGATATGTCTCATGAATTTAATTTCTTTAAATTTAGTAGACAACACCGCAAAGAAGAATTACCTAGTAAGGATGAATTTGTTGGTCTTGCTTCTATTGTCGTGCCTCCTAATGATCCTTTAGAACAATATTTGCTAGACCATGAAAATTATATGTTTATGAATGAAAGAAGGGAAATAGATGAAGTATTCTTTAAACAGGAACCTATTCTGAAACACAATTTGCCTGTTGAAATCCTAGGGGATCCTCCTCCACCCAAAGGTGATCCCGTGTTTGAGCTTAAACCGTTGCCTGATACTCATAAATATGCTTATCTTGATGAGAAAAAGATATATCCTGTTATTATTAGTGCTAACCTTTCAGAGCATGAGGAAGAGAGACTATTGACTCGGAAGAAGCTCCATGCTACTATCGGGTATACTCTTGATGATCTTAAGGTCATTAGTCCCACTCTATATCAACATAAAATAAATTTGGAAGAAGCTGCTATACCAGTTCGTGATCATCAAGGACGGCCGAATCCTAAACTGAAAGAAGTGGTAAGGAAGGAAATATTAAAGCTCCTTGAGGTAGGTATAATTTATCCCGTTGCTGATAGTCAGTGGGTAAGTCCTGTCCATTGTGTCCCTAAAAAGGGAGGTATTACTGTCGTTCCTAATGATAAAGATGAATTTATTCCTCAAAGAATTATTACAGGTTATAGGATGGTAATTGATTTCCACAGATTAAATAAGGCCAGTAAAAAGGATCATTACCGCTTACCTTTTTGCTTTCTAGATGGTTATTCTGGTTTCTCTCAAATATGTGTATCAGCCAAGGATCAATCAAAGACTACTTTTACTTGCCCTTTTGGTACTTTTTCTTATAGACGTATGCCTTTTGGTTTATGTAATGCACCTGCTACCTTTCAAAGATGCATGATGCTCTAACTTTCGTGAAAAGATTGGTGAGGTTTTCATGGACGTTTTTTTTTCGTCTATGGATCCTCTTTTGATCACTGCTTAAGCAACCTTGATCGAGTTTTGCAGAGATGTGAAGAAACTAATCTTGTCTTGAATTGGGAAAAGTGCCACTTTATGGTTAATGAAGGTATTGTCTTGGGGCATAAAGTTTCTAAAAGAGGTATTGAAGTTGATAAAGCCAAGATTGATGCTATTGAAAGATGCCATGTCCCAAGGACATCAAAGGTATAAGAAGTTTCCTTGGTCACGCCGGATTTTATAGGAGGTTCATTAAGGACTTCTCAAAAATTCTCGGCCTCTGACTAATTTATTACAAAAAGATATACCATTTGTCTTTGATGATGATTGTGTAGAAGCATTTGAAATACTTAAGAAAGCATTGATCTCTGCACCTATTGTTCAGCCACCTGGTTGGAATTTACCTTTGAAATTACGTGTGATGCTAGTGATTATGCTGTAGGTGTTGTTCTAGGGCAAAGAGGTGATAAGAAATTAAATGTTATTCAATATGCTAGTAAAACCCTAGACAATGCTCAAAGAAATTACGCTACTACTGAAAAAGAATTCTTAGCAGTTGTATTTGCTTGTGATAAGTTCGGACCTTATATTGTTGATTCTAAAGTAACTATTCACACTGATCATGCTGCTATTAAATATCTTAGGGAAAAGAAAGATGCTAAACCAAGACTTATTAGATGGGTCCTCTTGCTACAAGATTTTGATTTACATACTGTTGATAGAAAGGGAGCTGAGAACCCCGTTGCAAACAACTTGTCTAGGTTAGAAAATGTGCTTGATGACCCACTACCTATTGATGATAGCTTTCCTGATGAGCAATTAAATGTCATAAATGCTTCTCATACTGCTCCATGGTATGCTGATTATGATAATTATATTGTTGCTAAATTCATACCACCTAGTTTCACATACCAACAAAAGAAAAAGTTCTTCTACGATTTGAGGCATTACTTTTGGGATGACCCACACCTTTATAAAGAAGGAGTAGATGTTGTTATTAGACGTTGTGTACCTGAGCATGAACGGGAACAGATTCTACGCAAGTGTCACTCCGAAGCTTGTGGAGGACATCATGCTGGAGATAGAACTACACATAAGGTATTGCAATCTGGTGTTTATTGGCCTTCTCTCTTCAAAGATGCCAGTAAGTTTGTCTTATCTTGTGATGAATGTCAAAGAATTGGTAATATTAGTAGACGTCAAGAAATTCCTATGAATTATTCACTTGTTATTGAACCATTTGATGTTTGGGGCTTTGACTATATGGGACCTTTTCCTGCCTCTAATGGTTATACACATATTTTAGTTGTTGTTGATTACGTTACTAAGTGGGTAGAAGCTATTCCAACTAGTAGTGCTGATCATAACACTTCTATTAAAATGCTTAAAGAAGTTATTTTTCCGAGGTTTGGAGTCCCTACATATTTAATGACTGATGGTGGTTCACATTTTATCCATGGTGCTTTCCGTAAAATGCTTGCTAAATATGATGTTAATCATAGAATTGAATCTCCTTATCACCCTCAGTCTAGTGGTCAAGTAGAATTGAGTAATAGAGAGCTCAAATTAATTTTGCAAAAGACTGTCAATAGGTCTAGAAAGAATTGGTCCAAGAAACTTGATGATGCGTTATGGGCCTATAGAACTGCATATAAAAATCCTATGGGTATGAATCCGTATAAAATGGTTTATGGAAAAGCATGTCACTTGCCTCTTGAACTAGAATACAAGGCATATTGGGATATTAAGGAGCTCAATTATGATTTTAAACTTGTCGGTGAGAAGAGGTTATTTGATATTAGTTCACTCGATGAATGGATAGTCCAGCCTACGAAAATGACAAGTTGTTTAAAGAAAAAGTTAAAAGATGGCATGATAAAAGGATACAAAAGCGTGAGTTTAATGTAGGTGATTATGTATTTCTATAAAACTCTCGTCTAAGATTTTTTGCAGGAAAACTTCTCTCTAAATGGGAAGGTCCTTACGTTATCGAGGAGGTCTATCGTTCCGGTGCCATAAAAATCAACAATTTTGAAGGCACAAATCCGAGGGTGGTGAATGGTCAAAGAATTAAACATTATATCTCAGGTAATCCTATAAATGTTGAAGCCAATGTTATTGAAACCGTAACCCCGGAGCAATACATAAGGGACACTTCCAGAACGTTTCAGACTTCGAAAAGGAATAGGTATGTGGTACGGTAAGTAAACCGACTCCAAAACAGTTTTTAAGGCAATATTTCTCCATTTTGGAATATTTAGAAAAATAGAAATATAAGTAGCAGTCTGGTAAGGACACGAGGCCTCCACGAGGGTGGAGGGCGCGCCTGATTACCCACAAGTATAGGGGACCGCAACAGCTTTCGAGGGTAAAGTATTCAACCCAAATTTATTGATTCGACACAAGGGGAGCCAAAGAATATTCTCAAGTATTAGCAACTGAGTTGTCAATTCAACCACACCTGGAACCTTAGTATCTGCAGCAAAGTGTTTAGTAGCAAAGTAATATGATAATGGTGGTAGCGGCAACAAAAGTAAAGACAGCAAAAGTAATGTTTTTGGTATTTTGTAGTGATTGTAACAGTAGCAACAGAAAAGTAAATAAATGTAAACCAGTATATGAAAAACTCGTAGGCGCCGGATCAATGATGGATGATTATGCCGGATGCAGTTCATCATGTAACAGTCATAACATAGGGTGACACAGAACTAGCTCCAATTCGTCAATGTAATGTAGGCATGTATTCCGTATATAGTCATACATGCTTATGCAAAAGAACTTGCATGACATCTTTTGTCCTACCCTCCCGTGGCAGCGGGGTCCTATTAGAAACTAAGGGATATTAAGGCCTCCTTTTAATAGAGAACCGGAACAAAGCATTAGCACATAGTGAATACATGAACTCCTCAAACTATGGTCATCACCGGGAGTGGTCCCAATTATTGTCACTTCAGGGTTGCCGGATCATAACACATAGTAGGTGACTATAGACTTGCAAGATAGGATCTAGAACTGACATATATTCACGAAAACATAATAGGTTCATATCTGAAATCATGGCACTCGGGCCCTAGTGACAAGCATTAAGCATAGCAAAGTCATAGCAACATCAATCTCAAAACATAGTGGATACTAGGGATCAAACCCTAACAAAACTAACTCGATTACATGATAAATCTCATCCAACCCATCACCGTCCAGCAAGCCTATGATGGAATTACTCACGCACAGCGGTGAGTATCATGAAATTGGTGATGGAGGATGGTTGATGATGACGACGGCGATGAATCCCCCTCTCCGGAGCCTCGAACAGACTCCAGATCAGCCCTCCCGAGAGGTTTTAGGGCTTGGCGGCGGCTCCGTATCGTAAAACGCAATGATTTCTTCTCTCCGGTTTTTTCTCTCCGAAAGCAAATATATAGAGTTGGAGTTGGCGTCGGAGGGTCATCAGGGGGCCCACGAGGTAGGGGGCGCGCCCTAGGGGGGGGGGGCGCCCCCACCCTCGTGAGAAGGGTGTGGGCCCCCTGGTCTTCATATTTGGCAAGGATTTTTTATTATTTTTTCTAAGACCTCCCGTGGAGTTTCAGGTCATTCCGCGAATATTTGTTTTCTGCACATAAAACAACATCATGGTAATTCTGCTGAAAACAGCGTCAGTCCGGGTTAGTTCCATTCAAATCATACAAGTTAGAGTCCAAAACAAGGGCAAAAGTGTTTGGAAAAGTAGATACGACAGAGACGTATCAACTCCCCCAAGCTTAAACCCCTTGCTTGTCCTCAAGCAATTCAGTTGACAAACTGAAAGAAAGAAAGAAAAACTTTTACAAACTCTGTTTGCTCTTGTTGTTGTAACTATGTCAAGCCATCATTCAAGTTTTCATCATAGATCATAACTAACCACATTTGCAATAATTCTCAGGTCCCACAATTACTCATATCAATAGCATAATCAACTAGCAAGTCATAATAATAAATCTCAGATGAAAACACTTTCTCAAAACAATCATAATATGATATAACAAGATGGTATCTCGCTAGCCCTTTCTGAGACGCAAAACATAAATGCAGAGCACCTTTAAAGATCAAGGACTGACTAGCCATTGCAATTCATGGTAAAAGAGATCCAATCATAGTCACACCCAATATAAATTAACAGTGATGAATGCAAATGACGGCTGTGCTCTCCAGCTAGTGCTTTTTAATAAGAGGGTGATGACTCAGCATAAAAGTAAATGGATAGGCCCTTCGCAGAGGGAAGCAGGGATTTGTAGAGGTGCCAAAGCTCGGTTTTGAAATAGAGATAAATTGTATTTTGAGCGGTATACTTTCATTGTCAACGTAACAACTAAGAGATGGCGATATCTTCCATGCTAAACACATTATAGGCGGTTCCCAAACAGAATGGTAAAGTTTATACTCCCCTCCACCAACAAGCACCATTCCATGGCTTGCTCGAAACAATGAGTGCCTCCAACATACATCAGGTCCCAGGGGAGTTTTGTTTGCAATTAATTTTGAGTTAGTTTGCATAAAGCATGGGACTGGGCATCCTGGTGACCAACCATTTTCTCGTGAGTGAGGAGCAGAGTCCACTCCTCTTGAGAATAACCCGCCTAAAACGGAAGATAAGGACATCCTTTGTTGATACCTGAGCTATTCGAGCATACAAAACAGAATATTTATTTGAAGGTTTAGAGTTTGGCACATACAAATTTACTTGGAACGGCAGGTAGATACCGCATATAGGAAGGTATAGTGGACTCATCTGGAATAACTTTGGGGTTTAAGGGATTGGATGCACAAGCAGTATTCCCGCTTAGTACAGGTGAAGGCTAGCAAAAGACTGGGAAGCGACCAACTAGAGAGCGACAACAGCCATGTACATGCATTAAAATTAATAAACATTGGATGCAAGCATGAGTAGGATATAATCCACCATGAACATAAATATCGTGAAGGCTATGTTGATTTTGTTTCAACTACATGCATGAACATGTGCCAAGTCAAGTCACTTAAATCATTCAAAAGAGGATACCACCCCATCATACCACATCATAATCATCTCAATAGCATGTTGGCATACAAGGTAAACCATTATAACTCATAGCTAATCAAGCATGGCACAAGCAACTATGATCTCTAATTGTCATTGCAAACATGTTTATTCATAGTAAGCTGAATCAAGAACGACGGGCTCATCATATTTACAAAAACAAAAGAGGTCGAGTTCATACCAGCTTTTCTCATCTCAGTCAGTCCATCATATATCATCATAATTGCCTTTCACTTGCACGACCGAACAGTGTGAATAATAATAAGAGTGCACGTGCATTGGACTAAGCTGGAATCTGCGAGCATTCAATAAACAGGAGAAGACAAGGCAATATGGGCTCTGGGTTAAATCAACAATAATGCATATAAGAGCCACTTCAACAATTTAATTATGGTCTTCTCCTACTGACCCCCAAAGAAAAGAAATAAAACTATTTACACGGGAAAGCTCCCAACAAGCAAAAGAAGAACGGGAAATATTTTTGGGTTTTCTTTTTAATTATTACTACTACAGCAGAAAAATAACCTACTACTAATTTTTTGGTTTTTCTTAAGGTTTAACAAACACACAAGAAGAAAGCAGGAAAAGGAAAATAGACTAGCATGGATATTACAGTGAAAAAGTATGAGCACTGACATCTAGCAATGAGTGTGTGTGAACATAAATGTAATGTCGGTGAGAAATATGTACTCCCCCAAGCTTAGGCTTTTGGCCTAAGTTGGTCTATGGCCACGGCTGGCCTGGTGGATATCCATAATAATAGTTGTTGGGGTTGTACTATGATGAAGAGGAATAGTTGGGATCATACTGATGTGCAGCGGTTATCGCCTGCAGAGCTGCAGCGTGGAGTCAGGCTGCCTCCACCCTCCTCTCGTACTCTTCTGCCTCCTCTCTGGTAATAACATATCTTCCTTTTGTCTGTGAATCAAAGAAGGCAGGAGCAGGGAGAGTAATACGAAAAACATGTCGTTTATCAAAAATTAAGCGATATAAGAGAGGTGATTCAGGCCTCTCGACAAACTGGTGCGAAGCCATAGAGTTATAATCTAAATATGCATGAGACAACTCCATATCACCCTCAAAATGTCTATTTCAAGAAAATAAGCTAAGCGGGTTGCATAAATTCCTCCAAAGAAATCTCCATTATGTCTATTATGATGCAACCTACGAGCTATAATGGCTCCCATATGTTAAGATTGGTCTCCTAACACAACACTCCTAAGAATGCTAAGATCAGGGACACACATGTGACCTGATTCATCCTTAGCATTTATGCATCTACCGTTGAAAAGAGCAAAATAATGTATAGCAGGAAAGTGAATGCTCCCTATGGTAGCTTGCATTATATCTCAGGATTCCCCCACAATTATACTAGCAAGAAAGTTTCTAAATTCAGATTTAGGGGGATCCCTAATACTGCCCCACGATGGAAGTTCTCAAGAAGAAGTGAAATCCTCTAGGTCCATGGTATAAGATTTTTCATAAAGATCAAACATGACTGAAGGAGAATTATGCGAAGATGAATACTCAAACCTCCTCACAAATGAACTTGTGAGATCATGATACTGGGGGCATTTGTTAGCCTCAAAATCCACAAGACCGGCATTGTGCAAATATGATTTGAATTCTTCTTTAATTCCTGCACGGTCCATAAAATTTTCCGACGGCCATTCGCAAGGCCGTACCAGAGCGTCTCTTGGTGGATCCTCGTCAGCATCGCGCATAGCAATCCTGGGTTCTTGCTTCTTAGAGTAACCACCTTGGAACATCTTACTAAACATATTGTTTTTCTTTGAAAAAATCTGAAATTTTTAGTAACTTCAAAATAAAAGTAAACCAAATTCAATAATATTGATAGCAACTACTCCTACAAGTGCCTAGAGCCTATATCAAGCATTAGAACTACTTGGAACCATAAAAATTTGACATGCAAGCTCAAGAACATGGTCACCTATGCAACACAAATTTGCATAGAATAAGGCACTAGAACAAAAACTAATTGGACCAGTGGAGGAGTCACATACCAAGGAACAACCTCCCCAAGCAGTTTTGCGAAAGGTGCTTTGCGCAAGGAGATTGAAAATCACAACAAAAGTGGCTGGAACTCGTGCTTGAGTTGGGTTTTTGGGTTTTTGTGAGACAAAGGAAGAAGATGGGTGCTGGGATAAGTGGAGGAGGGCCACCGTGGGTCCACGAAGCAGGGGGGCGCGCCCTATAGGGGGGGCGCCCACCACCCTCGTGGCCAGGTGGCAGCTCCTCCCGCGGTAATTTTTGCACAGTAAATCCTCAAATATTCCCGAAAAAATCATATTAAATTGGCATGGCATTCTGAGGACTTTTATTTTCAGGATATTTTTATATTGCATGGATAAGTCAGGAAACAGACAGAAAAATACTATTTTTACTTTATTTAATATAAATAACAAAAAAATATAAAGGGGGTACAGAAGTTTGTGCTTCTAGTTTCATCCATCTCATGCTCATCAAAAAGAATCCACTAACAAGGTTGATCAAGTCTTGTTAACAAACTCATTCCGATAATCATGAAACCGGAGAAATTTTGAATAACACTAAGTTACCTCAACGGGGATATGCACGTCCCCTATAATAAGAATATCATATTTCTTCTTGACAGTAGGGAAGAGGAAATTCAAAACCTCCAAATATAATCGATGGAATTTTCCAATAGAGTTGATACTATGAACTTGAGGTTGTTTCCTCGGAAAGTGTACCGTATGCTCATTACCATTAACATGAAAAGTGACATTGCCTTTGTTGCAATCAATAACAGCCCCTGCAGTATTAAGAAAAGGTCTTCCAAGAATAATAGACATACTATCATCCTCGGGAATATCAAGAATAACAAAGTCCGTTAAAATAGTAACATTTGCAACCACAACAGGCACATCCTCACAGATACCGACAGGTATAGCAGTTGATTTATCAGCCATTTGCAAAGATATTTCAGTAGGTGTCAGCTTATTCAAGTCAAGTCTACGATATAAAGAGAGAGGCATAACACTAACACCGGCTCCAAGATCACATAAAGCAGTTTTAATATAATTTCTTTTAATGGAGCAAGGTATAGTAGGTACTCCGGGGTCTCCAAGTTTCTTTGGTATTCCACCCTTAAAAGTATAATTAGCAAGCATGGTGGAAATCTCAGCTTCCGGTATCTTTATTTTATTAGTAATGATATCTTTCATATATTTAGCATAAGGATTTGTTTTGAGCACATCAGTTAATCTCATACGCAAAAAGATAGGCCTAATCATTTCAGCAAAGCGCTCAAAATCCTCATCATCCTTTTTCTTGGATGGTTTCGGAGGAAAAGGCATGGGTTTCTGAACCCAAGGTTCCCTTTCTTTACCATGTTTCCTAGCAACAAAGTCTCTTTTATCATAACGTTGATTCTTTGATTGTGGGTTATCAAGATCAACAGCAGGTTCAATTTCTACATCATTGTCATTACTAGGTTGAGCATCATCATGAACATCATCATTAATATTTTTACTAGGTTCATGTTCATTACCAGATTGTGTTTCAGCATCAGACATAGATATATCATTTGGATTATCAGGTGGTTCAGCAATAGGTTCACTAGAAGTTTGCACAGTTCTATCATTTTTCTTCTTCTTCTTTTTAGAAGAACTAGGAACATCAATATTATTTCTTTGAGAATCTTGCTCGATTCTCTTAGGGTGGCCTTCAGGATACAAAGGTTCCTGAGTCATTCTACCAGTTCTAGTAGCCACTCTAACAGCATAATCATTTTTCTTACTATTCATTTCATCAAGCACTTCTTTTTGAGCCTTAAGTACTTGTTCTACTTGAGTGGTAACCATAGAAGCATGTTTGCTAACAAGTTTAAGTTCACCTTTAATATCAGCCATATAATCACCCAAGCGTCTAATCATATAAGCATTTTCTTTTAATTGTCTACCAAAATAAGCATTGAAGTCGTCTTGCTTAACATAAAGTTATCAAACTCATCCAAGCACTGACTAGCAATTTTAGTAGGAGGGACTTCAGCTTTATCATATCTATAGAGAGAATTTACCTTTACTACCTGTGTCGGGATATCGGGATCAGGAGGTTCTTCAGTAAATAAATAATTGAGATCATATGTTTCTTCAACAGGCGGTATATTAAGACCATGTATTTCTTCAATAGGAGGTAAATTCTTAACATCTTCAGCTTTAATACCTTTTTCTTTCATAGATTTCTTTGCCTCTTGCATATCTTCGGGACTGAGAAATAGAACACCTCTCTTCTTCGGAGTTGGTTTAGGAATAGGCTCAGTAATTGGAGCAGGAGATGGCTCAGGAGCTGGCTCAGGAGGTGCCCAATTATTTTCATTTGTCAACATATTATTCAATAGAATTTCAGCTTCATCCGGTGTTCTTTCCCTGAAAAGAGAACCAGCACAACTATCCAGGTAATCTCTGGAAGCATCGGTTAGTCCATTATAAAAGATATCAAGTATTTCAGGTTTCTTAAGAGGATGATCAGGCAAAGCATTAAGTAACTTGAGAAGCCTCCCCCAAGCTTGTGGGAGACTCTCTTCTTTAATTTGCACAAAGTTGTATATTTCCCTCAAAGCAGCTTGTTTCTTATGAGCAGGGAAATATTTAGCAGAGAAGTAATAAATCATATCCTGGGGACTACGCACACAACCAGATTCAAGAGAATTAAACCGTATCTTAGCATCACCCTTTAATGAGAACGGAAATATTTTGAGTAAATAGAGGTAATGTGATCTCTCATTATTAGTGAACATGGCAGCTATATCATTTAACTTAGTAAGATGTGGCACAACAGTTTCAGATTCATAGCCATAAAACAGATCAAATTCAACCAAAGTAATTATATCAGGATCAACAGAGAATTCATAATCCTTATCAGGAACACATATAGGTGAAGTAGCAAAAGTAGGGTCGGGTTTCACTTTATCTCTAAGTGATTCTTTGTTCCATTTAGTTAATAACCTCTTAAGCTCATATCTATCTCTACAAGCTAAAATAGCTAAAGAAGCATCCCTATCAAAAAGAAAACCTTTCGGAATAATAGGCATATTTTCATCATCACTATCATCATCGTATTTAGATTCAATAATTTCTCTTTCTCTACCCCTAGCAATTTGTTCATCAAGAAATTCACTAAGGGGCACAGTAGTATCAGGCATAGAAGTAGTTTCATCATAAGTATCATGCATAGAAGAAGTGGCATCATCAATAACATGTGACATATCAGAACGAATAGCAGAAGCAGGTGGAGGTGTCGCAAACTTACTCATAACAGAAGGTGAATCAAGTGTAGAGCTAGATGGCAGTTCCTTACCTCCCCTCGTAGTTGAGGGATAGATCTTGGTTTTTGGATCTCTCAAGTTCTTCATAGTGTACAGCAGATATAAATCCCAAGTGACTCAAAGAATAGAGCTATGCTCCCCGGCAATGGCGCCAGAAAAAAGGTCTTGATAACCCACAAGTATAGGGGATCGCAATAGCTTTCGAGGGTAAAGTATTCAACCCAAATTTATTGATTCGACACAAGGGGAGCCAAAGAATATTCTCAAGTATTAGCAGCTGAGTTGTCAATTCAACCACACCTGGAAACTTAGTATCTGCAGCAAAGTGTTTAGTAGCAAATTAATATGATAATGGTGGTAGCGGCAACAAAAGTAAACACAACAAAAGTAATGTTTTTGCTATTTTGTAGTGATTGTAACAATAGCAACGGAAAAGTAAATAAATGTAAACCAGTATATGGAAAACTCGTAGGCACCGGATCAGTGATGGATAATTATGCCGGATGCGGTTCATCATGTAACAGTCATAACATAGGGTGACACAGAACTAGCTCCAATTCGTCAATGTAATATAGGCATGTATTCCGTATATAGTCATACGTGCTTATGGAAAAGAACTTGCATGACATCTTTTGTCCTACCCTCCCGTGGCAGCGGGGTCCTATTGGAAACTAAGGGATATTAAGGCCTCCTTTTAATAGAGAACCGGAACAAAGCATTAGCACATAGTGAATACATGAACTCCTCAAACTATGGTCATCACCGGGAGTGGTCCCGATTATTGTCACTTCGGGGTTGCCGGATCATAACACATAGTAGGTGACTATAGACTTGCAATATAGGATCTAGAACTCACATATATTCACGAAAACATAATAGGTTCAGATCTGAAATCATGGCACTCGAACCCTAGTGACAAGCATTAAGCATAGCAAAGTCATAGAAACATCAATCTCAGAACATAGTGGATACTAGGGATCAAACCCTAACAAAACTAACTCGATTACATGATAAATCTCATCCAACCCATCACCGTCCAGCAAGCCTACGATGGAATAACTCACGCAGGGCGGTGAGCATCATGAAATTGGTGATGGAGGATGGTTGATGATGACGACGGTGATGAATCCCCCTCTTCGGAGCCCCGAACGAACTCCAGATCAACCCTCCCGAGAGGTTTTAGGGCTTGGCGGTGGCTCCATATCGTAAAACGCGATGATTTCTTCTCTCCGGTTTTTTTTTCACTCCAAAAGCAAATATATAGAGTTGGAGTTGGCGTCGGAGGGTCAACAGGGGGCCCACGAGGTAGGGGGCACGCCCTAGGGGGGGCACCTCCCACCCTTGTGAGAAGGTTGTGGGCCCCCTGGTCTTCATATCTGGCGAGGATTTTTTTTAAGACCTACCGTGGAGTTTCAGGTCATTCCGAGAATATTTGTTTTCTGCACATAAAACAACATCATGGTAATTCTGCTGAAAACAGCGTCAGTCCAGGTTAGTTCCATTCAAATCATACAAGTTAGAGTCCAAAACAAGGGCAAAAGTGTTTGCAAAAGTAGATACGACAGAGACGTATCAGCGCCCTGCCCCCTGGGCACCCCCTACCTCGTAGGCACCTCGTGAGATTTTCGGACTCCGTTTTCTTACACGACACATATTTTGGTCGGTAAAAATTCATTATATAATCTCCCGGAGGTTTTGACTACCGGGTCATGCAAAAATCTCTTGTCTTTGTTTCGAGCTGTTTTTCTGACTGATCCAGGTCATCATGTCATCTTCAAGTGCTCCCAAGGACCAGTTCTTCGAGAAGGTTATCAGCCTCTACCTTGCGGAGGTGCTGCAACACCCTCAAACCATTGAGATGCGTGAGGGGTCGTTGCACATCCGCGATGTTGAGGGACCAAGGAAGACCGGAAGCACAGAGGCAAGGCTCGAGGCATTGGAGCAAGAAGTTTTCAAGTGACAGGAGATGGTGGAGCGTGGAATCGATTCCAATCACAGTATGATCACGGAGTTCACCAATAACCACAAGGTGGACGTCAAGCACATTGGGGAGGCCATATTCAAGCTTCATGAGAAAAACGAGCACCTCCAAGCCCAGATCTATGACCTGCAAAATCAAAACTGTGAGTATGAATATAGATTCAAGAGGATGAGTTTGGCTGTAGATTTGAGGTTTCAGGAGACTCCATCAACAAAACCATCACCTTCTCCACCAACAAAGAAGAATTGAGTATCTGGTATGGGCACTCCCCTTGGCAACTGCCAAGCTTGGGGGAGTGCCCCAGTATCATATCACCATCACTTTTATCTTTACCATTTTTCTTAGTTCAATCCTTTTGATAATATTTTGATCTAGTAGAATAAAAGTTCTCAGTATGATCTAGTTGTGAGTTTTGCTTTATAATCCTTCTATGTAATCGAGTCTGTGAGCTATATATAATGAAGATTAGTGTTGAGTTAAGGGCTTGATTATTTTGCCATGATCCTAAGTGAATAGAAGAAAAGAGAAAGAAATAAAAAGAAACAAAGATATCATAAGGATCTTATGGAGATTAATGAGCTCACATAGAAAAAGTATGATGAATAAAAGTTGTTGAGAGTTGACAAACATAGTTTTGGTCATCGTTGCAATTAATAGGAATTAATAAAGAAAGAGAGGTCTTCACATATAAATATACTATCTTGGACATCTTTTATGATTGTGAGCACTCATTAAAATATGACATGCTAAAGAGTTTACGTTGGACAAGGAAGACAATGTAATGGGTTATGTTTTCTTACATCTGAGATAAATTATATTGTCATGGATCATCCAACATGGTTGAGCTTGCCTTTCCCCCTCATGCTAGCCAAATTCATCGCACAAAGCAGAGATACTACTTGTGCTTCCAAATAACCTTAAACTAGTTTTTCCATGAGATTCCACCATACCTACCTATGGATTGAATAAGATCCTTCGAGTAAGTTGTCGTCGGTGCAAGCAATAAAAATTGCTCTCTAAAATGTATGACTTATTAGTGTGGGAGAAAATAAGCTTTATACGATCGTGTGATATGGAAGAAATAAAACTGACAGACTGCATAATAAAGGTCCATATCACAAGTGGAAATATAAAGTGACATTCTTTCGCATTAAGATTTTGTGCATCCAACCATAAAAGCACATGGCAACCTCTTCTTCCCTCTGCGAAGGGCCTATCTTGTACTTTTATCTCCTACCTTGCATAAGAGTCATGGTGATCTTCACCCTTCCTTTTTACATTTTATCCTTTGGCAAGCATAGTATGTTGGAAAGATCTTGGTATATATGGCTAATGGGATGTGAGTTTTTATGAACTATTATTGTTGACATTACCCTTGAGGTAAAACATTGGGAGGCAAAACTATAAGCCCCTATCTTTCTCTGTGTCCGATTAAAACTCCATACCCATAAGTATTGCGTGAGTGTCAACAATTGTGAAAGACTATATGATAGTTGAGTATGTGGACTTGCTGAAAAGCTCATATATTGACTCTTTCCTATGTTATGATAAATTGCAATTGCTCCAATGACTGAGAATATAGTTTGTTAGTTTTCAATGAAGTTTATGATTCATACTTGGAATTGTGATTGAATTATTACCCTAGCATAAGAGATCATATGACAAGAATTTATGTAAGTTGATGTTCTAAGAATGATCATGATGCCCTCATGTCCGTATTTTACTTTTATCGACACCTCTATCTCTAAACATGTGGACATATTTTTCGATTTCGGCTTTCGCTTGAGGACAAGCGAGGTCTAAGCTTGGGGGAGTTGATACATCTATTTTGCATCATGCTTTTATATCAATATTTATTGCATTATGAGATGTAATTACACATTATGTCACAATACTTATGCATATTCTCTCTTATTTTACAAGGTTTACATAAAGAGGGAGAATGCCGGCAGCTGGGATTCTGGGCTAGAAAAGGAGAAAATATTAGAGACCTATTCTGCACAGCTCCAAAAGTCCTGAAACTTCACGGTAGATGTTTTCGGAATATAAAAAATAGTGAGAGCAAGAAGTTCACCAGGGGGCACACTTTGCCCACGAGGGTGGGCGCGCCCTACCCCCCTGGGCACGCCCCCTACCTCGTGGGCCCCCTGGTGGCCCTCCGATGTCCATCTTCTGCTATATGAAGTCTTTCGATGAGAAATAATCATAAGCCATCTTCTCGGATGAAACTCCGCGGCCACGAGGCGGAACCTTGGCGGAACCAATCTAGGGCTCTGGCAGAGCTGTTCTGCCGGGGAAACTTCCCTCTGGGAGGGGGAAATCATCGCCATCGTCATCATCAATGCTTCTCTCATCGGGAGAGGGCAATCTCCATCAACATCTTCATCAGCACCATCCTGTCTCAAAACCCTAGTTCATCTCTTGTATCCAATTCTTGTCTTCAAGTCCGGGATTGGTACCTATGGGTTGCTAGTAGTCTTAATTACTCCGTGTAGTTGATGCTAGTTGGTTTAATTGGTGGAAGATCATATGTTCAGATCCTATATGCATATTAATACCACTCAGATTATGAACATGAATATGCTTTGTGAGTAGTTACGTTTGTTCCTGAGGACATGGGAGAAGTCTTGCTATTAGTAGTCATGTTAATTTGGTATTCGTTCGATATTTTGATGAGATGTATGTTGTCTCTCCTCTAGTGGTGTTATGTGAACGTCGACTACATAACACTTCACCATTAATTGGGCCTAGAGGAAGGCATTGGGAAGTAATAATTAGATGATGGGTTGCTAGAGTGACAGAAGCTTAAACCTAGTTTATGCGTTACTTTGTAAGGGGCTGATTTGGATCCATATGTTTCATGCTATGGTTAGGTTTACCTTAATACTTTTGTTGTAGTTGCGGATGCTTGCAATAGAGGTTAATCATAAGTGGGATACTTGTCCAAGTAAGGACAATACCCAAGCACCGGTCCACCCACATATCAAATTATCAAAGTACCGAACGTGAATCATATCAACATGATGAAAACTAGCTTGACGATATTCCCATGTGTCCTCGGGAGCGCTTTTCTCTACATAAAAGTTTTTCCAGGCTTGTCCTTTGCTACAAAAAGGATTGGGCCACCCTGCTGCACTTTATTTACTCTTGTTACTTGTTGCTCGTTACAAATTATCCTATCATAAAACTATCTGTTACCACTTATTTCAGTACTTGCAGAGAATACCTTGCTGGAAACTGCTTATCATTTCCTTCTGCTCCTCGTTGCGTTCGACACTCTTACTTATCGAAAGGACTACGATAGATCCCCTATACTTGTGGGTCATCAAGGAGAAGCGAGATGATCTCCCCAAGGATGGCGTCCGAGCCATGGGACCTCCCGCCACCAGATATCATCACCAGCTCTGTATCAAAAGGATCTTGGCTCGGGTTAAAGTCCTCCCCTTTCCTCGCCTTCCCCTCGTCTCTGTACTTCACAAGCTTGTGGTGGGAGGACTTGTTGGTGAAGCTCTCTGGATGATCTAGGTCAGACTCCGTGAATGGCTTGGCCTTCTTGTACGGGGCCATATGGGCCATGCCATAGAGGTCGAACAGACTTGGCACAGGCTTTCTTGTGGTGGTGTGCCTGAGAGAGAGGAACAAAATATTAGTTAAGGGCTCAAGCTAGCATGAAGAATGATATTGCTATGTAAATAGGTCATTTTGGAGCTAACAAAGGTTATTATGTCATTTTCGAGGAAAATGAGTTGAGTTTAGGTCATTTTCGAGGTAACCAAGATTATTGTGCCATTTTGAGCAAAGTATGCTAATTATGTCATTATTGAGCTATCCAAGGTTATTATGTCATTTTAGAGCTAATTATGTCATGAATGAACTAGCTAAGATTGGTTTAGGTCGTTATTGAGCTATCAAAGGTAGTTATGCCATTTTTTAGTAACCTTAGCATATTAAGTCATTTTAGAGAGCTATCTAAGGTTATTATGTTATTTTATAGCTAATTATGTCATGAATGAACTAGCTAAGATTAGTTTAGGTCATTATTGAGCTATCGAAGGTAGTTATGCCATTTTTAACTAACTAAAGCATATAAAGTCATTTCATAGAGCTATCTAAGGTTATTATGTCATTTTGGAGCTAAATATGTAATAAATGAACTATCCAAGGTAGTTATGCCAATTTTTAACTAACAAAGCATATTAAGTAATTTTGGAAGGGATAACTGCTAGCATGAAGAATGAAATTGAAGGCTTCCTACCTCTCCCGCTGCCACGACCATCTCAACCAGCATTCTTCGTCCTCCCCCGACCTCTCCCAGCCTTAGAAGAAGCGCCCGCCGCAGCTGTCTACATACTGTCTAGTAGAGCTCTCTAGAGGGGCTGGGCTGGAATAATGGAACCATCCCTCCCAGTAGCGCTCGCAGGAGGCTCGGGGCGCTCTGGACCCTTGCCCACCATCCTGTCAACACCTGCAATGAGAAAAAGTAAATGAAATTGGTACAACATAAAAAATTTGGATACCTGACATGAATATAATAATATGTATATAATTTAAGTGTATCATCATCATGAACATAGTAAAAATACACCCGATCAACACAAATATATATGATGTTTTACATAACAAAATCGAAAAATATACAACCTAGAGCACAAATATATGACCCCGTCGGGGTCGGGGTCGGGGTGTGGTTGTGGCGTCAGGCTGTCGGGGTCGATCAGGGTGTCAGGGTGTCGGGGTGTCGGGGTCGGGGTGTGCTGTCACGGTGTCTGGGTGTGGTGTTAGGGTGTCGGGGGTCGGGCTCGGGGTGGGGGTTCGGGGTGTCGACTGTCGGGTCTCAGGGTGTCGGGGTGTCGGGGTGTCAGTGGTCGGGGTCGGGGTCGGGGTGTCGGTGGTTGGGGTGTCAGGTGTCGGGGTGTCAGTGGTCGGGGTCGGGGTCGGGTTGTCGTGTCAGGGTGTCGGGGTCAGGGTGTCGTGTCAGGGTCGGGGTGTCAGGGTGTCGGGGTCGGGGTCGGGGTCGGGGTGTGGTCTCAGGGTGTCGGGGGTCGATTTAGTTTTGTTAGTTTCTTCTTCTCCTCCTCCTCTCTTCTTTATTCTTCTTCTCCTCCTCCTCCTCTTCCTCCCTCCTCCTCCTCCTCTTCTTCTTCTTCTTCTTCTTCTTTCTTCTTCTTCTTCTCCTTCTTCTTCTTCTTCTTTCTTCTTCTCCCTCCTCCTCTTCCTTCCTCCTCCTCCTTCTAAACTAAAACTAAAACTAAAACAGAAACTAAAACTAAACTAAAACTAATCTAAAATAAACTAAAACTAAAATACTCTTCTTCTTCTTCTAAACTAAAACTAATCTTTTTCTTCTTCTTCTAGACTAAAATACTCTTCTTCTTCTTCTTCTTCTAAACTAAAACTAAAACTAATCTAAAATAAACTAACCTAAAATAAACTAAAACTAAACTAAAACTAAAACTAAAACTAAACTGAAACAATAACTATAACTCTAACTAAAACAGAAACTAAACTAAAAGAAACTAAAAAAACTAAACTACAAAAAAGGGGGAGAACTCACCTGCAGGGATCGCCGGAGGAGGCGCAGGGCGGCCGCCGGAGGAGGCGGCCGCCCGGTGGAGGGGGAGGCCAGACGGCCGCGGCGCAACGGTGTGGGGATGGCGACGCAGGGGAGGGGGTGGGGCGGCTGGACGGACGCGACGTGGCTGACTCATGTGGAAGGGGAGGCGGGGGCGCGGTGGAGGTCGGGGCGCCGCAGGGGAGGGGTGCGGGCCGGCGGGGCGGCCGGCTATGGCGGACGAGGTCAGTGGCGGCGCGGATTGGGGATGGCGACGCAGGGGAGGGGGCGGGGGGGGGGGGGGGAGGCGACGTGGAAGGGGCGGCGGGGGCGCGGTGGAGGTCGGGGAGGCGCAGGGGAGGGGTCGGGGCGGCCGGCTACGGTGGACAGGGTCGTCGACGGCGGCGCGGGTGTGGGTCGAGGGTGTCGGGTACAGAGAGAGAAGAGAGAGAGGATGGGGTGGGACGACCGTTTACGTACCCATCTCTTGGTCGTTCGCTGGCGGACGACAAAGAGGTGGGGCCGTTGGGTCGTTACGATTTGGACCTCCACTGGACCCCACCCACCTCTTTGCCGTCAGCTGGCGGACGGCAAAGCACTAGCTGATGGCGAAGGACCTCTTCGCCGTACGCTGTCTCTTTGTTGTCCGCTTCCTCAAAGAGGACGGCAAAGGACCTTTTTGTCGTTAGCTGGCAGACGGCAAAGATGCGACGGACGGCAAAATGCCAGATTCCAGTAGTGAAGAACTATATAGTGTGCGAATAACTTTGAAAGATGGTCGCTGGATGAAGCTAATCCGACAGTGCAGAGATGGCAAATCCGAGCACTACTGGACGTTGGATATCATCAACATTCCACCAGATCTTCCACATGTACAATTTAGAAGACTCCATGGTTGAACTTAAGCATAATGCACAAACCTCAAAAAACAAGCACTTCTCCTTTGTTCTAGAATCTTCCGTATCATAATTGATTTTTTTTCTAAATGAATTGCCATTATTTGTTTTTTGCTTTATGCTTTACAATGAACAACCCCATGAATCTTAGCATTTTTATAAAACTAATTGATTTTGAATGAGATGAACTATAAGAACTAAACGAACATCTACATCATGCATATATGACTCAAAGCTTTACATGCTATAGTGTGTATTTATTCATAATTTGGTTTCGAAATCTCATGCGTTCAACACATGTGTACCTTACTAGTTTTGAGTAGAGTAGAAAATTTCACGCGGCCCAAGGTATATCAAAATGCAGGGCCCATGTATCATTGCCTTTCGGTCAAACCTACATCCACAATTTTTTGTACGTACTATATCTCCACTCGTCCCCGAATCCAAAATGTTGCCTCGTTCCCCTAAAACCAAGCGGCCCACACATATTTAAGGTGTCGACTCGAACTCAATCCCTCTCCCGTTTACTACGGCGTGGCCCCGCACGCCGTAGTAGTACTCCTACAAACCCTACCGCCGCATGCATCATCGATTTTCTTCAAGAGGACGAGGGAGAAGCCGATTTGTAGTGGAGGCGTTTTCAAAAAAATGATCTGTAGTGGAGACCCCTACCCTAGGGTGCCCTAGGTAGCTGTCGCACGCATCATTGGTTTTATCTTTTCTTTATGCTCTTGCGCCTGTGACGCCCCCGATTTGACCGTACACTAATCATACACGCAAACGTGTACGATCAAGATCAGGGACTCACGGGAATATATCACAACACAACTCTACAAATAAAAATAAGTCATACAAGCAACATATTACAAGCCAGGGGCCTCGAGGGCTCGAATACAAGAGCTCGATCATAGACAAGTCAGCGGAAGCAACAATATCTGAGTACAAACATAAGTTAAACAAGTTTGCCTTCAGAAGGCTAGCACAAACTGGGATACATATTGAAAGAGGCACATGCCTCCTGCCTGGGATCCTCCTAAACTACTCCTGGTCGTCATCAGCGGGCTGCACATAGTAGTAGTGTAACACCCCGGATATGATTGACCTAATATGTAATCCAACTCTTGCCGTTTCTGGCGTTAAGTTATTTTATTTCTCTCGGGTTTGGGTTTTTTTCTCCGTGTGTTGTTGTTGTGTCATGCATCTCATAGCATGTCATCATGTGCATTGCCTTTGCATACGTGTTCGTCTCATGCATCCGAGCATTTTCCCCGTTGCCAATTTTGTATTCCGGCACTCCGTTCTCTTCCGGTGGTCATTTCTACCTTTCTTTCGTGTGTGGGGATTAAACATTTTCGGATTGGACCGAGACTTGCCAAGTGGCCTTGGTTTACTACCGGTAGACCGCCTGTCAAGTTTCGTACCATTTGGACTTCGTTTGATGCTCCAACAGTTAACCGAGGGACCGAAAAGGCCTCGTGTGTGTTGCAGCCCAACACCCCTCCATTTTGGCCCAAAACCCACCAAAACCCTCTCCATCATCTAGAGCGTTCGATCACGATTGCGTGGCCGAAAACCGCACCTCATTTGGACTCTCCTAGCTCCTCCTATGCCTATTTAAAGGTCCCATCCGAGATCCATGTTTCTTCTTCCCACCGAAACCCTAGATCCACTCCATCCGCCGCCGCCGGACAAAACCTGCAGTCCGGAAATTGTCCGTCTGCCGCCGCCGACCTACCGGGGCATGCCACATGGCAGCGGGCGCCCCACATCGCCGCCGTTTCCGCGCGGGCCCGCCCGGCCCGCGTTGAGCCCCCGCGGCCCATCCGTAGCACCGCAGCCTACCTCGTTCGCCCCCGCGGCCGAGCCAACTCACGGGCCGGCGCTGCCGCGCCAGCACCTCGCTGCCCGACGCCGCAACTCGCCGCCGACATCGCCCCTCGCCACCGCGACCAGCGCCGGCGACGCCCGCGACCACCCCAGGCCGTACCTCTTCCTCCACGCCTGCACCTCCTCCGGCCGGCCTTCCAACTCCGGCGAGGTCGTCAAGTCCGACTACGGCCAACCTCGAAGTCCGTGCTCCGATCCGGATCTAGATCTGGGAATAGCACGTCGGTTGAGTTTTTCTTAGAAAACCCTAATTATATTGCCATGTTCATCGTGCCGTAACTTTGCATCCGTAGATCCGTTTTGGGTGTGTAGCATATGAAAATGTTCCTCTCAGAGAGTACATCATTTCTTCTCAGTGTATCATTTCCTTTTGAGTTCATCTTGATGCCCGAAATGCTGTTGGAAGAGTGCTATTTGAGATAATTGTCAGATCTGCTGCTCCAAATAGCTATTTGTCATTTTTGACATGATTATTGTGTGCATGATATGCTCATGACCTCTACATGTGTTTTGTTATATGCTTTTCCATCTTTCCAGAGGTGCAACCCATGTATTTTTGTGATGTGTGTGGTGACTAGCACAAGCTTGCAAAGTGGAGCATTCGTTAATGCTGATTTCAGGGAGTTAGCAATTCCACTAAGTCCTTGATCTATTTTGATTAATATGCCATATGTTCATGTTGTTTCCTAGTGATCCGTGCCTCTTTTGAGGATGATCAGTAAGGATGTTTTATTAATCTTGTAGTGCTCTATGCATCAGTGTCTTCGTTTGCAATTATGGAGCACCCTAGCTTCGGTCAATCAAGCTCTACTTTTGCTATTTCGTGAATCTGGGGAGATTGTCTACTTGTTAGCGATTTTGCCAAGGATGTTGTAGTTGATCCGTGCATGCTATGTTATTGTTCTTGCCATGTCTAGCTTGTATAATGTGTATTCTTGGTGGATGTATGATTAGATTGTCATGACATGCTTTGTAGTGAGTGGATCGAGCTCGTAAACATGCCTACTTGATATCTGATTTGCATGGTCCAGTTTTTTCACTAAGTCTGCGATCTGTTTATGTTTTTGCCATGTTCACATGGTTGCAATTGTATTTTCTGATCCCTTTTGACTCAAGGTCACTAAGGGAGTTTTGATAAGCTATTTGAGTAGCTCCATACCATGTCTTTCTTTGCCAACTTAAGTTCCTATAGCATATAGTTTTCTTGCTCCAAAGTGTGCTACCTGATCTGAAATTCCAGACAAGTGTTAATTTCACTAAGTCTGAGATCTGTTTACCAATTGCACTTTTACCATGCCTGTTTGAACATGTTAATCAATGAATTGGCCGTAGCTCGGTGTTCATCTTTTGTTAAGCATCATGAATGGATCCCTACCATGTATTTTGTTGCCATGTTTGAGTGCTGTAGCATGTTTGTCTTGTTGCATTTAGATGGCTACTTGCTGTTTATCGTAGACCGGTGCCATATTTGTTTTTCTTACCATTTCCAAACCGTGTGTCCGATTCAGGCGTTCTCTATATCGTTTTCAAGAGAAATCATCTCACCTTTCCAGTGGCACACTTGGATTTCTAAGTTGAGGCCAGGTTCATTCATTACTTGTCAAATCTTGCATATGCATCACATCTCGCATCCCGCATAGCATACCATGTTGGATCATGTTGTTTGAGCTTTGCACGTGGTTGATTGTGTTCTTGTTGCTTGTTTGTCTTGCTTGGGTAGAGCTGGGAGACGAGTTCGCTAACGAGGAGCCCGTTGAGTTTGCTTTCGAGGATCCAGTCAACTCTGACAACTTTGCAGGCAAGATGATCATAACCTCGAAATCACTTCTATCTTTGCTTGCTAGATGCTCGCTCTTTTGCTATGCCTATGCTACGATGCCTACCACTTGCTTATCATGCCTCCCAAATTGCTATGTCAAACCTCTAACCCACCATGTCCTAGCAAACCGTTGATTGGCTATGTTACCACTTTGTTCAGCCCCTCTTATAGCGTTGCTAGTTGCAGGTGAAGATTTTAGACCGTTCCTTGTTGGAACATTATTTTCTTGTTGGGATATCATTATAATATCTTGTTATCTTAATGCATCTATATACGTGGTAAAGGGTGGAAGGCTCGGCCTCTCGCCTAGTGTTTTGTTCCACTTTTGCCGCCCTAGTTTCCGTCATATCGGTGTTATGTTCCCGGATTTTGCGTTTCCTACGCGGTTGGGTGATAATGGGAACACCTTGACAGTACGCCTTGAATAAAACTCCTCCAGCAATGCCCAACCTTGGTTTTACCATTTGCCACCTAGCCTTTTTCCCTTGGGTTTCACGGACTCAAAGGTCATCTTTATTTTAAACCCCCGGGCCAGTGCTCCTCTGAGCGTTGGTCCAACCTAGAGCACCATGCGGGGCCGTACCTTGGCAACTTGGGTTACGTTGGCTCCCGTACGCTTAGCTTATACGGTGTGCCCTGAGAACGAGATATGTGCAGCTCCTATCGGGATTTGTCGGCACAGCGGGTGTTGTTGCTAGACTTGTTTTACCATTGTTGGAGTTGTCTTGTAGAACCGGGATACCGAGTCTGATCGGAACATCTCGGGAGAAGGTATATCATTCGTTGACCGTGAGAGCTTGTCATGGGCTAAGTTGGGACTCCCCTGCAGGGATTTGAACTTTCGAAAGCCGTGCCCGCGGTTTTGGGCGGATGGGAATTTGTTAATGTCCGGTTGTAGATAACTTGAACCTTAACTTAATTAAAAAGAATCAACTGTGTGAGTTACCGTGATGGTCTCTTCTCGGCGGAGTCCGGGAAGTGAACACGGTGTTGGAGTAATTCTTGCCGCAGGTTGTTCTCTAGTTATTCGTTCGCGCTTTGCCTTCTCTTCTCGCTCTCTTTTGCGAACAGGTTAGCCACCATACATGCTAGTCGCTCGCTGCAGCTCCTCATATTACCTTGCCTTACCTATAAGCTTAAATAGTCTTGATCGCGAGGGTGTGAGATTGCTGAGTCCCTGTGGCTCACAGATTACTTCCAAACCAGATGCAGGGCCTGATGACTCCGTTCCAGATGACGCGATTGAGCTCAAGTGGGAGTTCGACAAGGACTCACGCCGTTACTATGTGTCTTTCCCTGATGATCAGTAGTGGTGCCCAGTTGGGGCGATCGGGACCGTGTCGCATGTTGGGTTGATCTTTTATTTTGGCACCGTAGTCGGCCCATGAGTGATTGGATGATGTAATGCTATTTATGCACTTTGTTTGATGTGGCGAGTGTAAGCCAACTATGTTACCTTCCCCTTTTATTATCTATATTACATGGGATGTTGTGAAGATTACCTTACTTGCGACATTGCTTTCAATGCGGTTATGCCTCTAAGTCGTGCTTCGACACGTAGGAGATATAGTCGCATCGAGGGCGTTACAAGTTGGTAATCAGAGCCTTCCCCGACCTTAGGAGCCCCCACTGCTTGATCGTTTTTAGCAGCCGTTGTTGAGTCTAGAAAAATGTTTTGAGTCATTTAGGAATTATATATCGGAGAGTTTAGGAATTCTTTTTACTCCTAGTCCCTTCATCGCTCTGGTAAGGCATCCTGACGTAGAGTTTTGACTCTTCTCTTCTCAAATTTCACAAAAAAAAATTTAGGATCACGCGGGTATCTTGGAATCGTTCCGATGGATTTGTGACGAGAACATTGTTGTTGGTGCCTCCTATCATTTAGGGGTTGTGGCAGTGTCCCGGGGAGTTGAGCTGCGAGGTGTTGTCGTCACAATTTTATCGTTGCAGTTCTGGAATACCTGAGTTTAGTATGCCGACATCGAAAATCTCTTTTATGAAGTTGTTGGTGAGATAACCTCGACGCCACCCAGTACTGGGGCGGGAGTTCGGGAGTATTGCCATAATTTGTATAACGGATGCTTTTCGAAGGTTGAGGTAGAGGGTTTCCGAAGTTTTCTCGGTTATGTGTTGAAGGATGGATACAGCTGGATGTAGGATTTGCTAGATTTGGGTGAGATATTATGCTTCCCCTGTATCCCCAACACTTGATTGCATAACCGGAAAGGTTCGGGAGTTTCATAGGTGGGAATTCTTGTAGCTCTAGTTCTTCTTCCACGGATATTTCGTTTGAGATTGGGATTTCTTACCGAGTATTCGTTCTTGCTCCGTACCTTGTTGATTTATTCCTCTACCTAAATTCTAAGCGGCTTCTCAGTTTATGGATATGTGACCATTTCAAGTGGAATGCATTTGTTCTTATGTTCGGATGTGAAGACTATATGTTGCAATTTCAACCCGCTTGATTCAACTTCAATTTTATCTGTTAATGTGCTAACGGATGTCACCCTCTTCAGGATGGCTCCCGCTAAGAGCAACAATCAGAATCAGAATCAGGATCCGCCACCACCTCCACCTCCTCTGGAGGCATGGCAAGCTGTGATGGCTGCTACCAATGCTAACACGCAGTTGATCATGCAAATTCTTCAAGAGCGCAATCAAGCGAACCAAGGCAACCAAGGCAACAATCAGAATCACTTTGCTACACTCAACCAGATCCTTGCTAACCAGCCAAAGACCTTCAGCAATTGTGTTGAGGCAACTGATGCTGACGATTGGCTCGTGGACCTATGCAAGCATTTCGAGTGCAGTAACGTTAGGCCTGAGGACTTTGTCAAGTTCACTTCCTTCCAACTCAAAGACCAAGCTGCAGAATGGTTCCAGCAGTACAAGGATTCCAGAGGTGGCCGTGTGATTACCTGGGATGAATTCTGTAAAGACTTCAAAGCTCATCATATTCCTTAGAGCGTGGTTGAAAGCAAGCGTGAGGAATTCCGCAACCTGAAGCAAGGCTCTATGTCTGTCTATGACTACAACAAGTTGTTTCAGAAGCTCGCCCGCTTTGCTAAGCAGGACGTCCCTAACGAGAAGAGCATGATATACCAGTTCAAGGGTGGTCTCAGAGAAGAAATCTAGCTAGCTCTTGTTCTCTTTGAGCCCTTGAGGTACGATGAGTTCTACAACATGGCATTGAAGCAAGAGGCTGCTCAACTGAAGTGTGATGGTTCCAAGAAGTGAGTCAGAGATGCTACTCCTCCTTCCTACTCAAGAGGCCAAGCAGCAAAAGTATTGGCTTCCTCCTCCTCCGTTCCGTCAGCCGTATCAGAAGAGCAAAGGTGGCAGTGGATCTTCCCACCCACCCGACCCTGACTTTTAGAACAAGACTTTGTCTCAAGCTCCAAGATCGAGTGCTCCGTATCACTGTCCGCTTTCAGAGGTCACATGCAACAAGTGCCAACAGAAGGGTCACTATGCCAACAAATGCTTCAATCAGAGGCGTCTCCCTCCTCCTCCTGTGAGATCGGCAAGTACAGCTGTGGTCAAGCATAACCCCAAGCACGCCAAGGTCAATTTGATGAATGCAGCTCAGGCAGAGGACTCGTTAGATGTCATCATGGGTAACTTTCCAGTTAACTCCTTTCCTGAAAAGTTCTTTTTGACAGTGGTGCATCGCATTGTTTCATGTCAAGATCATTTGTTTCCAAGCATGACTTCGTTTCGCAAATGTTGGGTAAACCTATGGGAGTGGTTTCTCCGGCTAAGTCTATGAGGGCTACTTCAATAGTCCCGAATGTTTCTATCATGATGGGTGATTTCAAGTTTTTGGCTTCTCCAATGGTCCTTGGTAACTCGGATATTGAACTTATTCTCGGAATGGATTGGCTTTCCAAGCACAAGGCTCAGCTTGATTGTGCTGCCAGGTAGATTCAATTGACTCATTCGTCTGAGGATGTAATTGTCTTTGTCGCTAATGATGATACAATCCGTCTATTTTCTCTCAATGAGAAGGGTGAACTAGATGCCATCTCTCAAATTCCAGTCATTTGCGAATATCAAGATGTCTTTCCAGAAGAGCTTCCAGGAATGCCTCCGCACCGGCCAGTTGAATTCGTCATCGATCTTGAGCCTGGCACGGAACCGGTTTGCAAGCGTCCCTACAAGTTCGGACCTGAAGAGTTGAAGGAGCTGAAGAAGCAACTCGATATTCAAGAGAAAATGGGTCTCATCCGACCTAGTTCCTCTCCGTGGGGTTGTGGTGTTATTTTTGTGAAGAAGAAGGACGGAACGGACCGACTTTGTGTTGAGTACCGTCCATTGAACAAGAAGACTATCAAGAACAAATACCCACTTCCCAACATCAACGAGCCGTTCGAACAACTCAAAGGTGCCCAAGTATTCTCCAAGCTTGATCTCCGTATGGGTTATCACCAGATTCGGATCCGTGAGCAAGATATTCACAAGACTGCTTTCAGGACAAGCTATGGTTCATATTAATACACTGTCATGTCTTTTGGCCTCGTCAACGCTCCTCCGACTTTCTCTTGCATGATGAACTTCATCTTGAACGCCTACACCAATGACTTCGTTTTGGTCTATCTCGATGACATTCTGGTCTTTTCGAAGAACAAGGAAGATCATGCCAATCACTTGCGTTTAGTTCTTGATAAGCTCAGGGAACACCAGTTCTACGCCAAGTTCTCAAAGTGTGAGTTTTGGCTCGATGAGATTCTTTATCTTGGGCATACCATCTCTGCCAAGGGCATTGCGGTGAATCCTGAGAAGGTGTCTGCAATTGTGAATTGGGAACCACCTCAGAACATGAAGCAACTCCGTAGCTTCCTCGGTCTCGCAAGCTACTGTCGAAGGTTCATTGAGAACTTCTCAAAGATCACGAAACCTCTTTCAAATCTTCTCCAGAAGCACGTCAAGTACGTTTGGTCTCCGGAGTGTGACATTGCTTTCAACACTTTGAAAGAGAAATTGGTCACTGCTCCAGTACTGACTCCTCCTGATGAATCCAAACCGTTCGAGGTCTTTTGCGATGCCTCTCTCCAAGGTCTTGGTGCAGTGTTGATGCAAGAAAAGAAAGTTGTGGCTTATACCTCTCGCCAGTTGAAGCCCAACGAGAAGAACTACCCCACTCATGACCTCGAGTTGGCGGCAGTTGTGCATGCTCTTTTCACTTGGAGACATCTCTTATTGGGAAGAAAAGTGGACATCTTCACTAACCACAAGAGTCTCAAGTACATCTTCACTCAGCCTAATCTCAACCTCAGGCAGACTCGATGGGTCGAAATGATTCAAGAGTATAATCCAAGTATCGAGTATACACCAGGCAAGGCCAATGTGATTGCTGATGCATTGAGGAGGAAGGCTTATTGCAACAGTCTGATTCTCAAGCCTTATCAACACGAGCTTTGTGAAGCTTTCCGCAAACTTAATCTGCAAGTTGTTCCTCAAGGTTTCCTCGCCAACCTTCAAGTCTCTCCTACCTTGGAAGACCAGATTCGCCAGGCTCAGCTTCCTGATGCTATGGTGAAGAAGGTGAAGATTGGGATTGCCAAGAACCAACCCAAGTACAAGTGCTACCGCCTTGATGACAACGATACTCTCTTCTTCGAGGATCGTATTGTTGTGCCCAAAGGTGACCTTCGTAAAGTGATCATGAACGAGGCTCACAATTCACTCCTCTCCATCCACCCTGGGAGCACGAAGATGTATCAGGACCTCAAGCAGGCCTATTGGTGGACTCGAATGAAGCGCGAGATTGCTCAATTCGTGAATGAGTGTGATGTCTGCAGCAGAGTGAAGGCAGAACACCAAAGGCCAGCTGGTCTCCTCCAACCTCTTGCCATTCCAGAATGGAAGTTTCACCACATTGAGATGGACTTCGTGACTGGGTTTCCAAAGTCCAAGCGTGGCAATGATGCTATATTCGTTGCCATCGACAAACTCACTAAAGTGGCTCACTTTCTGCCTATCAAAGAGTCTATCACTGCAGCTCAATTGGCGGAGCTGTACACCTCTCGGATTGTCTCTCTGCACAATATTCCACAGGTGATCTCTTCAAACCGTGGCAGCATCTTTACCTCCAAGTTCTGGGATTCTTTTCAGTAGGCCATGGCCACCAACATCCGCTTCAGCACAGATTTCCATCCTCAAACTAGCGGTCAAGTCGAGCGTGTCAATCAGATTCTTAAAGATATGCTCAGGGCTTGTGTGATCTCCTTCGGCATGAAGTGGGAGGATTGTCTTCCATATGCTGAATTCTCCTACAACAATAGTTTTCAAGCAAGTTCGGGCAAGGCCCCATTCGAAATTCTGCATGGCAGGAAGTGCCGTACCCCTCTCAACTGGTCTGAAACTGGTGAACGTCAACTTCTGGGAAAAGACTTAATCACAGAGGTAGAGGAAATGTGCAAAGTCATTCGAGATAACCTCAAAGAAGCGCAATCGCGCCAGAAGAGCTACTATGATAGTAAGCACCGTGATTTGGCCTTCGAGATCGGAGATCATGTTTACCTCCGCGTCTCTCCAATGAAAGGTACTCGTCGCTTCGGTATAAAAGGGAAGCTTGCCCCTAGATACGTGGGACCTTTCAAGATCGTCAGCAAGAGAGGCGATCTCGCCTATCAACTCGAGCTTCCTTCAAACTTTGCAAATGTGCATGACGTGTTCCATGTCTCTCAGCTCCGTAAGTGCTTCAAGACTCCTGAACGCACTATCAACTTCGAAGACATTGATCTCCAAGAAGATCTCTCTTATCGTGAGCACCCCGTTGCTATTCTTGAAGAGACTGAACGCAAGACTCGCAATAAGTCAATCAAATTCCTCAAAGTCAAGTGGTCACACCATTCCGACTGTGAAGCCACCTGGGAACGTGAGGATCACCTCCGTTCTGAGTACCCGGCGTTCTTCCAGTCCTAGATCTCGGGACGAGATCCTTTCATAGTGGTGGAGTGTTGTAACACCCCGGATATGATTTACCTAATATGTAATCCAACTCTTGCCATTTCCGGCGTTAAGTTATTTTATTTCTCTCGGGTTCGGGTTTTTGTCTCCATGTGTTGTTGTTGTGTCATGCATCTCATATCATGTCATCATGTGCATTGCATTTGCATACGTGTTCGTCTTATGCATCTGAGCATTTTCCCCGTTGTCCGTTTTGCATTCCGGCGCTCCGTTCTCTTCCGGTGGTCATTTCTACCTTTCTTTCGTGTGTGCAGATTAAACATTTCCGGAATGGACCGAGACTTTCCAAGCAGCCTTGGTTTACTTCCGTTAGACCGCCTATCAAGTTTCGTACCATTTGGACTTCATTTGATGCTCCAACGGTTAACCAGGGACCGAAAAGGCCTTGTGTGTGTTGCAGCCCAACACCCCTCCATTTAGGCCCAAAACCCACCAAAACCCTCTCCATCATCTAGAGCGTTCGATCATGATCGCGTGGCCGAAAACCGCACCTCATTTGGACTCTCCTAGCTCCTTCTATGCCTATTTAAAGGTCCCCTCCGAGATTCACGTTTCTTCTTCCCACCGAAACCCTAGATCCACTCCATCCGCCGCCGCCGGACAAAATCTGCAGTCCGGACATTGTCCGCCCACTGCCGCCGACCTACCGGGGCGCGCCACGTGGCAGCGGGTGCCCCACATCGCCGCCGTTTCCGCGCGGGCCCGCCCGGCCCGCATTGAGCCCCCGTGGCCCATCCGCACCACCACCGCCTACCTCCTTCGCCCCTGTGGCCGAGCCAACTCGCCGGCCGGCGCCGCCACGCCAGCACCTCGCCGCCCGACGCTGCAACTCGTCGCCGACGTTGCCCCTCGCCGCCGCGGCCAGCACTGGCGATGCCCGCGGCCACCCCGGGCCATACCTCCTCCTCCATGCCTGCACCTCCTCCGGCCGGCCTTCCAACTCCGGCGAGGTCGTCAAGTCCGACTCCGGCCAACCTCGAAGTCCGTGCTCCAATCCGGATCTAGATCTAGGAATAGCACCTCGGTTGACTTTTTCTCAGAAAACCCTAATTATATTGCCATGTTCATCGTGCCGTAACTTTGCATCCGTAGACCGTTTTGGGCGTGTAGCATATCAAAATGTTCGTCTCAGAGAGTACATGAATTCATCTCATTGTATCATTTCCTTTTGAGTTCATCTTGATGACCGAAATTCTGTTGGAAGAGTGCTATTTGAGATAATTGTCAGGTCTGCTGCTCCAAATAGCTATTTGTCATTTTTGCCATGATTATTGTGTGCATGATATGCTCATGAGCTCTACATGTGTTTTGTTATATGCTTTGCCATCTTTCTAGAGATGCAATCCATGTATTTTTGTGATGTGTGTGGTGACTAGCACAAGCTTGCAAAGTGGAGCATTCGTTAATGCTGATTTCAGGGAGTTAGCAATTCCACTAAGTCATATGTTCATATGTTCATGTTGTTTCCTAGTGATCCGTCCCTCTTTTGAGGATGATCAGTAAGGATGTTTTGTTAATCCTGTAGTGCTCTATCCATCAATGTCTTTTTTTTTAATTATGGAGCAACCTAGCTTGGGTCAATCGAGCTCTACTTTTGCTATTTCGTGAATCTGGGCAGATTGTCTACTTGTTAGGATTTTGCCGAGGATGTTGTTGTTGATCCGTGCATGCTATGTTATTGTTCTTGCCATTTCTAGCTTGTATAATGTGTATTCTTGGTGGGCGTATGCTTAGATTGTCAGGACATGCTCTGTAGTGAGTGCATCGAGCTCGTAAACATGCCTACTTGATATCTGATTTGCATGCTCCAGTTTTTTCACCAAGTCTGTGATCTGTTTATGTTTTTGCCATGTTCACATGCTTGCAATTGTATTTTCTGATCCCTTTTGACTCCAGGTCACTAAGGGATTTCTGATAAGATATTTGAGTAGCTCCATGCCATGTCTTGCTTTGCCATGTTAAGTTCCTGTAGCATATAGTTTTCTTGCTCCAAAGTGTGCTACTCTATCTGAAATTCCAGACGAGTGTTAATTTCACTAAGTCTGAGATCTGTTTACCAATTGCACTTTTGCCATGCTTGTTTGAACCTGTTAATCAATGAATTGGCCGTACCTCAGTGTTCATCTTGAGTTAAGCATCATGAATGGTTCCCTGCCATGTATTTTGTTGCCATGTTTGAGTGCTGTAGCATGTTTGTCTTGTTGCATTTAGATGGATACTTGCTGTTTATCGCAGACCGGTGCGATATTTGTTTTGCTTGCAATTTCCAAACCGTGTCTCCGATTCCGGCATTCTCTATATCGTTTTCAAGTGAAATCATCTCACCTTTCCAGTGGCACACTTGGAATTCCATGTTGAGGCCATGTTCATTCATTGCTTGTCAAATGTTGCATATGCATCACGTCTCGCATCCCGCATAGCATACCATGTTGCATCATGTTGTTTGAGCTTTACACGTGGTTGATTGTGTTCTTGTTGCTTGTTTGTCTTGCTTGGATAGAGCCGGGAGACGAGTTCGCTAACGAGGATCCCGTTGAGTTTGCTTTCGAGGATCCAGTCAACTCTGACAACTTTGCAGGCAAGATGATCATACCCTCGAAATCACTTCTATCTTTGCTTTGCTAGATGCTCGCTCTTTTGCTATGCCTATGCTACGATGCCTACCACTTGCTTATCATGCCTCCCAAATTGCCATGTCAAACCTCTAACCCACCATGTCCTAGCAAACCGTGGATTGGCTATGTTACCGCTTTGCTCAGCCCCTCTTATAGTGTTGCTAGTGTCAGGTGAAGATTGGAGACCGTTCCTTGTTGGAACATTATTTTCTTGTTGGGATATCATTATATTATCTTGTTATCTTAATGCATCTATATACTTGGTAAAGGTTGGAAGGCTCGGCCTCTCGCCTAGTGTTTTGTTCCACTTTTGCCGCCCTAGTTTCCGTCATATCGGTGTTATGTTCCCGGATTTTGCGTTTCTTACGCGGTTGGGTGATAACGGGAACCCCTTGACAGTCCGCCTTGAATAAAACTCCTCCAGCAATGCCCAACCTTGGTTTTACCATTTGCCACCTAGCTTTTTCCCTTGGGTTTCGCGGACTCAAGGGTCATCTTTATTTTAAACCCCCGGGCCAGTGCTCCTCTGAGCGTTGGTCCAACCTAGAGCACCGTGCGGGGCCGTCCCTTGGCAACTTGGGTTATGTTGGCTCCCGTACGCTTAGCTTATCCAGTGTGCCCTGAGAACGAGATATGTGCAGCTCCTATCGGGATTTGTCGGCACAGCGGGTGGTGTTGCTGGACTTGTTTTACCATTGTCGGAGTTGTCTTGTAGAACCGGGATACCGAGTCTGATCAGAACGTCTCAGGAGAAGGTATATCCTTCGTTGACCGTGAGAGCTTGTCATGGGCTAAGTTGGGACTCCCCTGCAGGGATTTTACCTTTCGAAAGCCGTGCCCGCGGTTATGGGCAGATGGGAATTTGTTAATGTCCGGTTGTAGATAACTTGAACCTTAAGTTAATTACAAAGAATCAACTGTGTGAGTTACCGTGATGGTATCTTCTCGGCGGAGTCCGGGAAGTGAACACGGTGTTGGAGTAATGCTTGCCGCAGGTTGTTCTCTAGTTATTCGTTCGCGCTTTGCCTTCTCTTCTCGCTCTCTTTTGCGAACAGGTTAGCCACCATACATGCTAGTCGCTTGCTGCAGCTCCTCATATTACCTTGCCTTACCTATAAGCTTAAATAGTCTTGATCGCGAGGGTGTGAGATTGCTGAGTCCCTGTGGCTCACAGATTACTTCCAAACCAGATGCAGGGCCTGATGACTCCGTTCTAGATGACGCGCTTGAGCTCAAGTGGTAGTTCGACGAGGACTCACGCCGTTACTATGTGTCTTTCCCTGATGATCAGTAGTGGTGCCCAGTTGGGGCGATCGGGACTGTGTCGCATGTTGGGTTGATCTTTTATTTTGGCACTGTAGTCGGGCCATGAGTGATTGGATGATGTAATGCTATTTATGTACTTTGGTTGACGTGGCGAGTGTAAGCCAACTATGTTACCTTCCCCTTTTATTATCTATATTACATGGGATGTTGTGAAGATTACCTTACTTGCGACATTGCTTTCAATGCGGTTATGCCTCTAAGTTGTGCTTCAACACGTAGGAGATATAGCCGCATCGAGGGCATTACAAGTAGGCACCTCCAGTGTAGTAGGAGTCGTCGTCAACGGTGGCGTCTTGCTCCTGGACTCCAACGTCTGGTCGCAACAATCGGGTATAGGAAGGGGGAAAAGGGGGAGCAAAGCAACCGTGAAGACTCATCCAAAGTACTCGCAAGCAAGGAGCTACACTACATATGTATGCATTGGTATCAAATGGAAAAGGCTATCATATGTGGACTGAACTGCAGAATGCCGGAATAAGAGGGGGATAGCTAGTCCTATCAATGACTACGCTTCTGGCAGCCTCCATCTTGAAGCATGTAGAAGAGAGTAGATGGTAAGTTCACCAAGTAGCATCGTGTAGCATAATCCTAACCGATGATCCTCCCCTCGTCGCCCTGTGAGAGAGCGATCACCAGTTGTATCTGGCACTTGGAAGGGTGTGTTTTATTAAGTATCCGGTTCTAGTTGTCATAAGGTCAAGGTACAACACCGGGTCATCCTTTTACCGAGGGACACGACTATTCGAATAGATCAACTTCCCTATAGGGGTGCACCACATAACCCAACACGCTTGATCCCATTTGGCCGGACACACTTTTCTGGGTCATGCCCGGCCTCGGAAGATCAACACATCGCAGCCCTACCTACGCACAACAGAGAGGTCAGCATGCCGGTCTAAATCCTGTGGTGCAAGGGTCTGAGCCCATCGCCCATTGCACACCTGCATGTTGCGTACACAGCCGGTGAGCGGACCTAGCAACCTCCATTACAAAGGAAGTTGCGTAACGCGGTCCAACCCGGCGCGCGCCGCTCAGTCGCTGACGTCAAGAAGGCTTCGGCTGATACCACGACGTCGAGTTCCCATAACTGTCCCCGCGTAGATGGTTAGTGCGTATAGGAAAGTAACCAGACTCAGATCAAATACCAAGATCTCGTTAAGCGTGTTAAGTATCCGCGAACGCCGACCAGGGCCAGGCCCACCTCTCTCCTAGGTGGTCTCAACCTGCCCTGTCGCTCTGCCTCAAAGTAACAGTCGGGGGCCATCGGGAACTCAGGCCCACCACTACCTAGATGGAGCCACCTGCCCCTTCAGCCCCCATCTCCGAACAGTATCATAAGTAATGTAACAGTGTAAAGCATATAGTATATGCCCGTGATCACCTCCCGAAGTGATCACTGCCTAGTAGTATAGCATGGCAGACGGACAAGAGTGTAGGGCCACTGATGGAACACTAGCATCCTATACTAAGCTGTAGGATAGCAGGTAAGGGTAACAACAGTAGTAGCAAGGACAGGCTATGCAACAGTATAGGACTAACTGAAAGCAGTAACATGCTACAGTACTCTAATGCAAGCAGTATAAAGAAGAATAGGCGATATCTGGTGATCAAGGGGGGCTTGCCTGGTTGCTCAGACAAGAAGGAGGGTCATCGGTGACGTAGTCGACCACAGGGGCATCAGCATCGTCACGGGGTCTACCAAAGAGAAGAAGGGGGAGAAACAGTAAATACATAGCAAGCAGGTGCATAACATGACAACAGGCAGAGCTAAACGTGTTCTAACGCGATATGAGGTGATACCGGTGAAGGGGGGAAACATCCGGGAAAATATCCCCGGTGTTTCGCGTTTTCGGATAGATGAATCGGAGGGGGAATGTTGCGTGTTTGCTATGCTAGGGATGTGTGGCGGATGAACGGGCTGCGTATCCGGATTTGTCTCGTTGTTCTGAGCAACTTTCATATACAAAGTTTTTTCATCCGAGCTACGGTTTATTTTATATTAATTTTAAAAGATTTAAATCAATTTTAGGATTTATTTATATTCCCAATTTAAATCAGTAATTACTTTTGTCACATAGTGCAGTGCCAGCCACAATGTATTACATGTGGGGTCTGGTCAAAGTCAATAGTCCAGACAGCAGTTGACTAGGTCAACGTTGACTGGTCAAACTAGCTGGTGGGACCCAGCTGTCATAGAGACATTGAAAATTAACAGTTTAAATAATTTAACAGATTAGATGGGGCCACAAGTCATTGACTTCGATATTCTTAAACAGGCTTTCAAATGAAAAGGGGCCACATGTCATTTTCAGTTATTCAACTAAATAGTTTTATTAGGTTCTAAGTACGTGGTTAGGGGAATGGTTAAAATGGGCGGGCCCACACGTCAGTGGGTCAACACACTGTTAGAACGTGTGTGTGTGTGTGTGTGCGCGCGCGCTTGTGCCTGCCAGTGAGTTACAGAGGACGGCAGCGCACGCGTAGCCGACGACTCCAGCGACGAAAAGGGGCAACCCCGGGTGCCAAACGGATAAGCGCGAGGCGCCGCGTCAAGATGTGCCTTCGTCTGGAGCTAGGAGCGGCTGGAACAGCGCCGAGGGCGATGGACGGCGGTGACTATGACGAAGCTAGCGGCAAACGGTGCTGGAGGGCACGGGGAGGAGGGGGAAAAAGCCACGGAAGGCCGGAGGCTCACAACGGAAGCGGCAGGATGCGTGATGGAGCCGGAGGAGGTCGGGGTCGAACGGATCGATGACGAGGTTAGAGGCGGCGTCCGACAGTGTCGGAGAAGAGGGCGTCGGTCGACGAGGGGACTCCGGCGAGGGGAGCAAGGCGAGGGAGGCCGGATCCGTGACATGGCCCCAGGGATCTGTCCCTCTCCGACGAGGAGGCGGCTTGGCGGCGGAGGATGAGGCGAGCTTGAGGTGGTCCGGCGAGGCAGATAGTCGACGGGGGCGAGCTGGCGGCGACGGGGTCGAGGCGGAGGCGCTCCGGGCGGGCTCCGGGCGGGGTCAGGGGCGTCGGTTGCCCCCGATCCAGATCCACTCGGGGCGGGGTGGGGAGACGAGGTGGAACGAGCGAGGAGTGGGGGTTACGGGTGACGTGGGTTAGGGTTTGGAGGGGTTATGGGGGCGCCGGCCGGGCCGGCCTGGCTACCCTAGTGGCCAGCTGGGCCGAGGCCCAGCGGGGGGGGGGGGATTTCCTTTCTTTCTTTTTGTTCTGTTTTCTTTTCTTCTTTTTATTTTTATTTTTCTGTTCTATTTTATTTTAGATACACATTATTTTTAGTTTAAAAAAATGATAACAACTCTTAAATTAATGTTTGAGAACCACCCACTACCATAAATGTTTTACCCCGAAATAAATTAGTTTAGAATTTTATTAATTGAAAAAGGTAATCACTTAATTGTTTTTGTTGTTGTTTTAATCACTTTAGAGTAATTAATTATTTTATAAAAATGTTATTTCTCCACCAATACTATCCATGATTTATTTGTCACAATAAGAACATTTTAGTTTTGAGAATTGAAAACTTTCATTGCTTGACTTTAATTCGAATTTGAATTTGGATCGGTTCTGATCTAACACGAGATTAGCAACAGTTATCATGGTGATGTGGCATCATAACAGAGGGTTACTGTAGCTTGATTACCTGGGCGTCACGGCGCCCTAGAGTGAAATGATGGTTGCTTCGTCCGTCCAACTTAATGTGGGAATGGTGGGGCTTTGTGATTTGACCCCTCATCGCTCATTTTCTACTACTGCGGCGCTACGACCGGGGTGCCTCCAATTCCAACCGCTGCTCCGAACTGTAATTTGGCGCATCGCACGTGGAACAAGATGGTGGGTGATCCACATGTCGGCCAAAGGGGTCCTGTTAAGTGTGTCGCCATTTCGTGTGCGGACTGACCCTGCTTGAGTTACTACGCCAACACGACAGGTGCAACCTACCACTTGGTTATGCTCCTTGGTGAATCCCGACTATATTGATCTAAAAAGATATGTACTGAACTACACTCTCCGTCTCATTTTTTTAGGCGTCTATGTTTATAGGGCGTGCATGTAGTTCCAGGTCATCCATTTGACTAACTAAATATGAGTTACTCTGTCACGAAAATTATATCATTGGATTATTAAGTGGATGTAGTTTCTAAACATATATTGTTCATCACATATATAGCCAGTTAAATTCTCAACCTAGAACAACGTGCATGCCATGTAAACCAATACGGAGGAAGTATACTAGTAAAAATGAGGTGATTTTATCGAGCGATCAGAGGGGGAGCATGGCCTGTCATGCGATCCCACGTTTCATGATAAACCAAGGCGATGCGCGTGTCCCTCTTGAGGCAGAAGCAATACTACGTGGTTTGAGATGACGGCGAACCGAAGTTTGAAATAATGGTTGCTTCGTCCGTCTGGGAAGGTGCGGCATTGTGATTTTACGTCTCATTGCTCGTTACTACTACTACTACTGGGGCGGTACGACTGGGTGCGTTCCCCCTGCTGTTCTGCACTGTTATTTGGTGCTTGACACGTCGACCCGGTTGCTATATGTCCCACATGTCGGCGACAGGAAGTGCATAATTCATGAAAGTGGGCGTCGACGGAGGAGTACAAGACACGGCTTGGGTTTTTGCTGCTTCGTGCGATCTATCGATACAAACCCAGACTAAAAAAGGAGAGGGCGGGACTTTTCCCGCGTGGTAGGCAGGGGAGTTTTGCATAGTCTATTCGAGGCAAGGAGGCTGGAAGGGAAACAAGCAAATATAGGTTGAGTGACTTAGTTTTGGGAAAATCTGATTTTATGGAGTACGTACCCATTAGGATTTATAGGGCTCATCTAAAAACATTCATTTTTCCGTTTTATAAGTCTCAATTCTACTACTAGTAGTATTACTGAGGGAGTCCTGGATTAGGGGGTCTCCGGACAGCCGGACTATATCCTTTGGCCGGACTGTTGGACTATGAAGATACAAGATTGAAGACTTCGTGTCGTGTCTGGATGGGACTCTCCTTGGCGTGGAAGGCAAGCTAGGCAATACGGATATGTAGATCTCCACTCTTGAAATCGACTCTGTGTAACTGTCGTGGAGTTGACACGGCAGATGTCCTAGAGCAAGGACTTAATCGAAGGGCCATCACACTAGGAAGCTAAAAGGGTTTAATCGGGACAAAGGACACGAGAGTTTTTATACTAGTTCGGCCCCTTACAATGAAGGTAAAAGCCTACATCTAGTTGGGATTGGTATTGCTGAAGTTTCGATCTCCAAGGGGCTAAACTCGCCGGCTTGGTTATCGATCTGGTTGTTTCTCTTCTTAAGCCGCCGCCAGGTCGCCCCCTTATATACACGGGTTGATGCCTGGCGGCCTACAGAGTCCCGGCTGGCTCATAAAATGTGTTCGACTCGGTGACTTCTTTTATATGCCTTTCTTTACATATGCCGGTTTACAATATTTGGGCCTTAAGCCGCCCTTGGGCTTAGGCCTTTTACAAGTCTAGATAACTATAATCTTGAATATTACTGGGCTTCTATTTGTAACCCGCCATTGGGGTTGACCCGGCCCCTCCTGGGCGGGTCATACCTGGTAGCTATATCCCCAACATTGGGCCCCAAGGTTGACTTGAACTTTGTTCCTTGTCAATCTTCAACACTTAGACGAAACCCATCTTCCTTTGTCTGAAAGAACTCTGTAACCCGCCATGACGTCATCTTCTGAAAACATGAAAGCATGTTATGACGTCATCTTCAATGGATCTTTTATCTTTTAATGTCTTCCGAGAATCAAGGCATTCGTTTAGCTGGATAATCTTATTTTGGTCCTCCCTTGATTTTTGCACCCGTCTGTTCGCATCTGCCCTTATAAATAGGCACGCGGCCGGTGTTTCTCATTCTCCCCTCTTCTTCATCTTCTTCCTCTCGCAATCTCCGCTGTTGCTCGAGCTCCGCCGCCGCCGCAATGCTCATCATCGTCCTCGAGCTTGGCCGCTGCATCACCCTGAACTTTCCAGATAAACGGCGATGACCCTCCGCAACAAATCTGCATCCGTAAGTCTTGCCTTCTCAAACTTTTTAGATCTGCATTAGGGCTTGCGAGTTCATCGGTGTTCTTCACTGTTCCTCATGAACCTTTCCGGTAGTTCTTCCTCCGCAGCCTCTCTTGATCCAAAAAGGAGATATAACTCGCACGGTAGTTTTTTTGCGTCCATTTTTGATAGCAGTAGATCCCTTTTTGTGTATAGATGCTTCTTTATAGCTGACGAACTCATCTGTACTAGATTTTTAGGTCTAGAATATTTTTGTTTTGGGACAGCCATTTGATCCAAAATAATAATGATAGCTTGGTGAAACTTGTTTAGGCCAAGACTTAGCTGGATTCGCTTTCTAAAAGAATCTGTAGTCATGGCGGCTTACCGCTCCGGCTTTCTTTTCCTTATATGTCATTAGCCCTTAGTTAAGCTGCCGTTACTTGTTTTACATCTTCTTCCTTTAACTATTAATTTTTCCGTAAATTGAACCGGCATGTTGTTTTTCCTTTTTCAGTTCCTTGCACATCATGCCGTCAAAGACACCCACCATCTGTAATAGGGTCCCCTCAACCATAACTGAGGATCATTTAAAAGAGTTCTTCCTCATTGGGTTTCTTCCCTCAAAAAGCATCATGTCTTATCATGCTCCTGACCCGGAAGAAGAATGACCCAATCCAAAAGACGGCGAAGTGATCGTCTTTACTGACCACATGAACCATGGCTTCTCACCGCCCGGTTCAAAGTTTTTCAGAGAAGTTCTTCACTTTTTCAAACTCCATCCTCAGGATATTGGGCCCAATTCCCTATCCAATATTTGTAACTTCCAAGTGCTTTGTGAGGTATATCTTCAGCAAGAGCCGACTGTGGAACTGTTTAGAGAATATTTCTATCTGAACCGGCAGAACGAGTGCACCAACAGCCTTAGCTTAGAGCTTGGAGGCATCTCAATTCAGCAACGGCAGGGTGCTGTCTTCCCTCTCATACTTTTACCAAGTCACCCAAAGGACTGGAACCAAACTTGGTTTTACTGTCACGACATCTCACCAGCCAATGAGAAGCCACTACCGGGTTACCTCGTCTTGACTCCAAGTTCGTATTGCCAGATAAACTTACCGTTGCTGAACGCAAGAGGCCGCTTCCATCTATCAGAAGAATCAACGCTTTATTGGGGAACGGTTTAACCGGAGTTGATCTGACCCGCTGCTGGATCTCATGGCGGGTTATTCCATTAAGCCGTCATTCAAAATTGATGTATGAATATGGTTGAGGCCCGGACGACTCTCTTCGTCATACCCCGGTTCAACTAACCGAGGAAGACATTGTATCAATGTCAAACCTTTTGGTGAATGGGAAGTATGAAGATTGCAGAACTGTTGGGTTAAATCCCTTCTGTAAACTTAACCCGATATCAGCAGTAAGGATATTCTGATCTTTTTTCCTTTGTATTTTGTCCAGCCATATTGTTTATCACTGATCCTTCCTCTTGTCTTTGTAGGCCAATTCTGATTTTTGCAAAGTGAAATATGATCACGAAGGTGCCAAGAAGGCGAAACTCGCCGCCAAGAAAACGACCTGAAGATCGAAGAAGAAAAAGAAGACCACTGCTGAAGCTTTAATGAAACTTGATGACACGTATGACTCGGAGGTAGCCCTTGATTCCCTTGGCCGATTTTTTAATAATCTTATTGACAATGATCCTTACCAGGATGACACTGGGGCCAGTCAGGCCAGGGAAGCAGAGGTAACTATCATTTCCTCCGACTCAGAGCCCTTACCAAGACACAAAGTTCGATGAGTGATCCGTAAAGTAAGGTTTTCTAACCCCTTAGCTCACTTGGATCCCAACTTTCATTTGAAAAAGAAGCAACATGAAAGCCGCCGTGAAGTTGGGATTGAAGATGAACCAGCTGTCGTCCTTCAACAGAACCCTCAGAAACGCCCGAACGAGGTTTACTTATTGCTGTTTTTAACTCGTTTTAATGAATCCTACTCCTTGTATTTCTTTTAGCTCTTTTCTTGTATGCTTTCAGGAGGTGTCTCGTTCCTTAGGCGACTCATCACAAACACAATTTCTGGCTTTCAAGGCTGCTCATGGGTAATCAGAAATCCTCCTTTCTTCCGGGTTGCTCAATTGTATCTTTATACTGACAATCCTGCAATATTTTTCCTTAGAGGCCAGGCTAAATCCAAGAAGGCGAAGGCAGCAAAACTGGCGGAAGACCCGCCAGTGCTGGCATCTGACCCGGCTAGGCCGCCTTCTCCATTAACTGACGCTCCAGAAGACCCGCCTATTCTCAATGAAGCAAATCCTCTGGAGCCGTCTTTTGACGAAGCCACTATGAATCCTTCTACAGCTGGAACATCAAGCTCAACCGACCCGCCGTCTCCACCTGCTCAAGATGTTCAAATTACTGGGAGCCGCTTTGTTGACCCGGGGAACCCAATGGTGCTGGCTCGGTGCACAGCAAAGCAAGAGGCATTGGAGAGGCAGAAGGTTCGCTTTGACGTTGCCAACTATGACCGTCTCAATGCCAGTGACATTTTATCTGGCTATCTCAGTCATGTACACTCCAGTCGTGAGTCTGAGATCGAGATGGTCAATCAGCTTCAGTTGAAGTATGAGGTATGTTGTTTCCAGTTTACTAGTATTCCTTCAGCCCCCAAGTCTTCAGATTATAAGTGAAATGGAATAACATGTAGACTTAAAATATAGGCCGATACTTTTACCTCTGAATCTTTGCCTGATATTGATAGAACAAAACTTCACCTATAGTCCCCAAGGACCGGTTCATTTTGATCATTAATGAATCGGTACTTTAGAATTTAAAACCGTCTTCATAGTACTTAACACTCCGGCTTAACCTTGATAAACTCGCCGAACTGCATACATTAGCCCCCAAGTGCCAAGTGTTGTTACTTTGTAAGGGACTTGGGACATTAAATATGTTTGTAGAGTCGTAAAAATTTAATTTGGCATACATTAGCCCCCAAGTGTCAAGTGGTTTATTCGTAAAGTACTTGAGACTTGAATCTTGAATTTGGATATTTGAATTTGAAACCATGTCTTGACTCATCTGAACGTTTCACAGAATGCCTTGTCTGAATTGAACTCTCAATTGACTGACGCAAAGACCCGGCTAGCGAGTCAGGAGTCAGAAATCAAATCTTCCACCTCCAAACTGCAAATAAGCCTTTCTGCAATGGAAAATTTGAAGACCAGCTTTGCTGCCAAGGAGAAGACTTGGGAAAATGAGAAGACACTTATGACCCGTCGAGCTGAGACAGCCGAAACAACTCTAAAAGAAATTTCAACAGAGCTGAACGGGTTAACGGGCCGGGTGTCTCAGATGGTCGCTGCTATCTTTGGTAAGATGCCTGATTTGACCTTTCGTATATTTTTTGCCAAACTGGAGTATAATCATCCAACTGACTTTGTAAAAAATTTATGCAGGTCCACGAAGTAAGAATCTGAGCCAAGACCCGTTGGTTAAGCTGAAGGCAGTATACACTTTGGTTGAACAATTGTATATCGGCGCACAACGGGCTCTGGCTGCCATCTCTCCTGCTAATCAAGGACCCAACCGGCTCAGCGACGTCCTGAAGAAGCTGTCCATCCTTCTTGCCAGGTTCCAAGAAGTAAAACGCTCCTACGTGCGAGCCAGAGCTTTGACTGCCCTAAGCCGCTCCAAGACTTGGGTTCCAGACCTAGACCCGGCGGACGTAGCAAGGGGCTATCCTACCGTGAGGGAGGATGGGTCTCCTTTTGATCAGGATGACTTCATAGCCTGCGTCTGCGGAGTCTGGCCTCAGGCGACTAGTCTTGGAGATGACACCAATGTGGACAAGTACCAGCCGGGTTTTGATAGTGAGAATAAGAAGATGGCCCCTCCCTCATATAAAGTAACAGACTTGATCCCACCAGTGAGAGAAGATACATTTGCCCCGGAGGTTGACCCGGTTGGCTTGATTGACAACGAAGCCGAATTTGTTGCCGTGAACGGCTTTGATTGGTCAAAACCCAACTTCCAGCAGACTCAAGATGGTGAACCGGCGAGGGAGGGACAATGATCATCTTCATGGGCTTATAAAGCCTTGTAATAACTTAGTTGTTAAAACACCGCATGTTTGCTTATGCCATCGCGCATAAAATATTTATATGTGAATCTGTGTTTCCAGATGCCAATGCTTAATGCTTGCTTATGCATCGTTTAATGCTTGTCTCTGCAATGTTTGGACTCTGTTCCAGTAAATACAAAGAAAAGACTGGCATGGCGGTTTAGAACCAAACGGGTTCAAATACCTAATGTAGAGACAATATATTTACCTCGATAAGAGCAGAGACAAATATAAATAAAGGATAAGGGCTAATACGAACTTTTTAGTTAACGCAGCAGGTAAGCGTGTATAAGTAATGACCATACCTTATCCCTTTTGATCCTTAGATCACCAGTTCAGATAATCCGGGTGATTGAATTTGATAACTCAATATTTATGAAAAAAGTTAATGCTTCTTCAATACTCAATGATCATTATACCTTAGTAGCTCATATCTTTTGATCCTTGAACCACCGGCTTGAATGACCTGGGCGGCTGTGTTGTCCAATAATTGAGCCGGTGAAGAAGATCAGGCTAATTTATTTGTAATATTGAAACAACAACAAAACTAAAAGGCAAGCGACAGATAACAAGCATAATTTTAATCTTGTATTCAAAAGGTTGGGGGCTTCTGATTCGAATACGACCAGTAAACTGGACCAAAGGATTTAAGCTAAGGTTCGAATACGACCATATAGCCCCCAGTGGCTTTGGCGTTGTGCCGATCAAGAGGGTACTGACAGCTATGTTCTCTTTGGTTCAAATACGACCTATGTTTGAACAGGAAGCCCCCAAATGACCTTGAGAGGTTTTTAACGACCCTGATTCAAATACGATCCAAGTCGGACTCAAAGGGGTTAAGCTATGATTCCGATACGATCAAGAAGCCCCCAGTGAGTTTTGGCCTTGAGTCGATCAAGAGGGTTACGACAGCTATGTTCTCTTTGGTTCGAATACGACCTATGTTTGAACAGGAAGCCCCCAAGTGACCATGAGATTTGCAGCTAGATTCGGATACAATCATAAGCTGGACCAAAAAGGTTAAACTTGATTCAAATATGATCAGCTCCTTAATAGTCATTTGTAAATAAGAAATAATAAAGATGCATAGTCTTTGAAAAGAAAAGAGACTGATGGTCTTACTTTATTCCTTATCATAGTATATACAACATGAACGTATGTACATGATGATAGCCGGTATCGGGACCCGATTCTAAGTCACACCGATCTTGCATGTAACACCTCATATCACTTTGCGGCCTCACGCACGGTATTCCCACGGGTGTCACCTTACCCTGGCCCGGGACCGTTTGCGCCTTTTGGCTCACATATATGATAGTGTCGCTAGCATCCATATGACAGAGAACCCGGGCCGAGATAACTAGTCATGAACCCAAAGTGGCATTAACTTATGGGGACAGGTGTGAATCCGGGCTGTAGCAACTAGGCTAACAGGACTCCGGGAACCCGGGCTGTAGCAGGCTAGGTAGGACTCCGGATATCACTGCGTGACATTTCCTCGAAGGGACAGACACATGAACAAAGTGAATCACATGCCAGCCAGTCTAAGTGTTCCGGAGTGGTAGTGCTGGGCTAGCAGGACTTTGGTAAACTGGGCTGTAGCGGACTACCATGGCTCGGTGGAAGCACTAGACTACGTTTCCCCATAAGAGAGGCTACCAAGGATAGACAACCAAGGATGGACAACTAGGTTGTCGGATCCCACACATAGCAATACACATTACACGTACGCATAACATGCAAGTATGTGTTGTACAACATGGCATCACAACATAACGCAAACTTATATAGATAAAGGCCCAGAAGAGCCACATAGCATTAAATACAAACAAGGGTCACATGACCCGTCATTCAGAGCATACAAGCAACGGAAGCATTACATGTCTGTGTACAGACAACTACAAAAGAAAAAGGCTGAGAAGCCTGACTATCTACAAGTCCCTCCCAAGGGCACAAGAACGTAGCTGAGCTAACAAGCTACTCGTCGAAGTCCAAGCGGTACTACTAGTGAGACAGATGTCTCACCTGCAAAACATAAATAAAGAAAACGTGAGTACAAAGGTACTCAGCAAGACTTACATCAGATCCTATCATACATGCATTAGTATCAAGAAGGCAATGTGGGGTTTAGTTGCAGCAAGCCAGCTTTGACTCAGTGTCTATCCTGTTCTATGACTACGAGAAAATTCTTTGAGGTGAGGCCGCGCACACGAGTCCACCAATCACCACATCAATACACTACTATGGATTCATCCCCGTCTCTCTACGAGAAGGCCATCCATAGCACTCACACTTGTCTTGAGCATTTTAGAGTATCCACTTTAAGTTGTCTATGTACCACGTAAGCATCCAAGAAGTCCATAAACAAGGACACGGCTATTCGAATAGATCATAATAACCCTGCAGGGGTGTACTTCTTCACACACGCTCTCACCACTTATCACCATGTACACATCATGTACCTCGGCAACCTTCAAGCGGAAACCTGGCGAGGGTGTCGGCCACGACCTGACTAACCACACAAGTCTCCCATCCAGGTTTATCGCCTATTCGGGTTCCATCCGCAAGGAGATCCGGCCGGGGTGTCGCTCACGACCACAAACGATGTGAGCAGGGTTCCCAAGCCCACCATCTGGGTGCCACTTGGTACACCGTGCCACTGCGCCTAGTCTGTCCCAAGCCCACCTGGCCGGGTGCCACTTGGTAGACTACTAACACTACCTACAAACACCAGAAACTATTTGCAACTCCTGGACAGAGATCAAGTTGGCTAATAAGTCGAGAGAGCTTGGAGCGCCCGGAGCCTAATGTGTGGTAGTAACTAGTCATTGGACAACTTACACAGAACTCAGTTCTTAAGGACGGTCCCAATGAGACAACCCACCATGTACTCCTACATGGCCTCTCACCGCTACCTTTACCAAATCGTGTTCACATGCTTAACTCTTAGCACCAGAACATATCGTAAAACTCCAATTCATTCCCGATGAATCAGACCTGACACAACTCTAAGCAATAGAAGGCATGGCATGGTAGGAACACAACATGGTTCAATCAACTCCTACACATGCTAGTGGGTTTTAACTATTTACTTTGGCAATGACAGGTCATGCAGTGGAATGGGTTCAACTACCGCAGCATAAAGTAGCAGTTGAATCGTTGTTGTCCTAATGTAATAAATGAGAGCAGGAGCGAGAGAGTAGGATTGTATCAGAATGAACAAGGGGGTTTGCTTGCCAGGTAGATCAACAGGGGGGCGCTGCTCCTCTGACAGGTACTCTGGATCGGTCTCCGGAGCAAGACCTATCGAGAAGGAATGGTGTCGACAATCAAACACAAGCATATGCAACAATATGATGCATGATCATGGCATGAGTATGTGATGTTGTTTGAGTTAATGCATCTAGCATTCATTTGCATGAAGTCCATTTGAACCAAAGTTTCAAATGCAACTCCAAAATAAGCCTTGATAAATGCCATTCATGTGTTTCCTCATATACAACATGTATAAGTTGGTTTGTCATGCATGCAAATGGTACAGGTGGATAGATTGAATTTTTCTGATAATTTTTCAGTCTGAGCTACGGTTGAATTTCTATGATTTTTTGAAGTTTATATCATTTTCTGGGATTTCTTGATTTATTTTTAAACCAGAAAAATGATATATTGCGTCAGCATGACAGCAGCATTGCGTCAGCAGGTCAAAGGCCGTTGACCAGGTCAAACCTAACGTGTGGGGTCCACACGTCAGTGTCTGTGGCTAATCCTAAATTAAATTAAACCTAAACTGGTTTAGTTAATGGGGTTGGGCCAACACGTCAGTGACCCAATTAGTTAACATGGTTTAATTAGTTGTTAAACTAATCCTAAATTGGAAATTAGCAGGGTCAGGCCCCACATGTCATTGACCCATAAGCCACCGACGTTAAGCCGCCGACGAGGCAGAATGCGGCGGAGGGCTTGGGATCGTCGCTCCGGCGACCATTTGGGCGGCGGAGACCACCTACGCGAAGCCCAGGCTCGTGCGCATCCAGGGGAGGCGACGGGAGGACACGGGGTGGCCGGAGCTCGCTGGAGCGGAGCTCGGGGCTACGGCCGAAGCACGGCTACGGGCAGGAGCGGGCTGCGGGGCACGTGGAGGCCACCCGAGGGGCTCTGCGGCACCCTCGTGGCACCAAGAGCACGACTGGGTGCTCGGGGGCAGCGGGCTCGGGCTCTGGCCATGGTGGCTCCATGATCGGCGGCGAGGAGCTACGACCGTGGTGGGGAAAAGGTGCTACGGCGCGAGAACGGAGGAATAGAAAGAGGGGAACGGAGTAGAAGCTCATTGCGGACTCGACGGGCTTGATGGCGAGCTCGGGGACGCACTGGAGACGGCGGGGCGGCGAAGACGATCTCCGGTGGCCGGGGATGAAGACGACGTCGATGGAGACACTCTAGGGCCTCCCGAGGCGTGTGGCTTGACAGAGAGATGGCCGGCGACGTGGTGGAGCTTGCAGACACGGAGAGAGGGCGAGGGGGAGTAAGTGGCTGTGGCGGCGACGAGCTGCGGTGACGGCAGCGCTCGGCCGTGAGAGAAAAAGAGAGGGGGAGGCGGCAGAGGAGGGTATCAACTCGGGGGGGGGGGGGGGGGCGGGAGTGAGAGGGGGTCGGGGGAGTATGCGGCGGCTCCAGGAGCCTCTCCCGCGTCGGCAGAAGCAGGAGGTGGCGCAACGCGTGCATGCGCGCGGCGACCACGCGCCCCTGGCCTCCTAGCGAGAGGTAGGGGGTGACTGGCGCGGCCAGCTGGCTGGGCCGGCCTGCTGAGCCACACAGTGCCAGGCCGCAGGTAAGGTCCGGGTAAGCATTTTCCTTCTTGTTTTCTTTTCTATTTTTCTGACATTTGTTTGGTTTAAATAAAATACTAAACCATTTTATTTTCTTATGCCATTTTTTGCAGGGGCTAGTGGTATTATTCCAGAGCTCCTCAACTACTGGCATAATTTTTGGATAATATTTTATATATATAACAATATATATCCAAAGCAAATAATTACTACATTAATTCCAAATGCCCAAAATAAATACTTATGAGCTCCTGAAAATGTTGGTTTGAATTTTATCTGTGTCCAAGATTTTCAGAGAGCAACATGAGCATTTTCTTGGACCTTTTTGGAGCAATTTTTTTATTTGGGTCATTTCCAGAATGATTCTGAGGGTTTCACAAATCCCCAATTCAAATTTCAATGAAATTTAAACATGATGCAAACATGAAGGCTAGCCTAGGTCATACCAGAACTAGGGATGTGACAGCCGGTGGCTCAGGTGTAATATGGCCGAAGTTGAGCAATGTTCCATGGCCGGTGGGTCTCCTCTTCCGACTTACATGAGTCTGCATGCTCTCGAACGTCAATGAGGTAATATGACCCGTTGTTTAAATTTTTACTGACCACAAAGGGTCCTTCCCAAGGTGGGGATAACTTGTGTGCATCTGACAGGTCTTGGATGAGCCGGAGCACCAACTCGCCTTCCTGAAAAGTCCTGGACTTAACCCGGCGGCTGTGATAACGAAACAGGTCCTATTGATAAATTGCTGACCAGGCCGCTACTAAGTCTCTTTGTTCACCCAACAAGTCAAGTGCATCCTGTCTGGCTTTTTCGTTGTTAGCCTCAACATAAGCCGCCACACGGGGCGAGTCATCACGGATGTCACTAGGCAACACTGCTTCCGTTCCATAAACCATGAAGAAAGGTGTGTAACCTGTAGACCTATTGGGTGTAGTATTGATACTCCATAACACTGAAGGTAATTCCTCTACCCAACAACCCGGCGTTCGTTGTAAAGGAAACATAAGCCGGGGTTTGAGCCCTTTCAAAATTTCCTGATTGGCTCTCTCAGCTTGACCATTGGATTAAGGTTGGGCTACAGAAGAAACATCGAGCCGGATGTGTTCTCGTTGACAAAATTCTTCCATAGCTCCTTGGGACAGATTAGTGCCCTTGTCAATGATAATACTGTGTGGAAAACCGAAACGGAAAATCACTTTTTTCATGAACTGAACCGCCGTGGCTGCGTCACATTTACTCATAGGCTCCGCCTCAACCCACTTGGTGAATTTATCAACTGCCACCAGGAGATGTGTATTTTTATCCTTAGACCTCTTGAAAGGTCCCACCATGTCAAGTCCCTAGACCGCAAACGGCCAAGTGGTTGGAATCATCCGGAGCTCTTGAGCCGGCACATGCGCTCGTCGTGCAAATTTCTGACATCCATCACATCTACTGACCAGATCTTCTGCATCAGCGTGAGCCGTCAACCAGTAAAAGCCGTGACGAAACGCCTTGGCCACTAAAGATTTTGACCCGGTGTGATGACCACAATCGCCTTCATGGATCTCACGAAGGATTTCTTGACCTTCTTCGGGGGAAACACACCGCTGAAACGCTCCGGAAACACTGCGGTGATATAATTCTCCATCTAAAATCGTCATGGACTTAGATCGCTGAGTTATCTATCGAGCCAGGGTCTCATCCGCTGGCAACTTTGCCCGGGTCATGTAAGCCAAGAACGGCACCGTCCAATCTGGGATGATATGAAGAGATGCTACCAACTGCGCCTCTGGGTCAGGAACAGCTAAATCTTCTTCTATGGGCAACTTGATAGAGGGGTTATGCAAAGCATCCAAAAAGGTCTTAGGTGGCACTGGCTTACATTGAGACCCCAGCCGGCTTAAAGCATCAGCTGCTTCGTTCTTTCGATGGTCAATGTGCTCCACCTGATAACCTTTAAAATGTCCTGCAACGGCATCAACCTCTCAGCTATAAGCCGCCATGAGAGGGTCCTTGGAATCCCACTTGCTAGATACCTGTTGAGCCACTAGATCCGAGTCGCCAAGACATCTGACCCGGCTCAAGCTCATCTCTTTTTCCTCTCAAAGACCGTGGAGCAAGGCTTCATACTCTGTTGCGTTGTTAGTGCAAGGAAACATCAACCGTAACACATAACAAAATTTGTCACCTCGTGGGGAAGTTAGCACGACTCGAGCCCCCGAGCCTTCCAACTGCCTGGACCCATCAAAATGAATAGTCCAATACGTGGTGTCTGACTTCTCTTCTGGCATCTGCATCTCTGTCCAGTCATTGATGAAGTCAACCAGGGCTTGAGACTTAATTGTAGTACGTGGAACATACTTCAACCCATGAGACCCAAGCTTAATTGCCCACTTGGCGACTCGCCCAGTGGCTTCTCTGTTTTGAATAATGTCTCCCGAAGGAGCAGAGCTAACCATAGTGATTGGATGTCCCTGAAAGTAATGCTTAAGCTTCCAGCTCGCCATGAACACCCCATAAACAAGCTTCTGCCAATGTGGATATCGTTGCTTAGACTCAATTAGCACTTCACTAACATAATAAACCGACCTTTGAACCGGATGCTCTTTGCCAGCCTCCTTGCACTCTACCACAATAGCCACACTAACAGCTCGTGAGTTGGCAGCCACGTATAACAATAGCGGCTCTTTCTCAATTGGAGCAGCCAGGACCGGCGGCTCAGCCAGCTGTGCCTTCAGATCCTCAAAAGCAGCGTTCGCAGCATCGCTCCAAACAAAAACATCTATTTTCTTCATCATCTGATACAGAGGCATTGCCTTTTCTCCTAACCGGCTTATGAAACGGCTCAAAGCAGCAACACGACCCGCCAGCCGCTGAACGTCATTGATGCATGTTGGCTTGGCTAGGGATGTAATTGCCTTGATCTTCTATGGGTTAGCTTCAATACCTCGGTTGGACACCAAAAACCCCAAGAGTTTGCCAGCTGGAACTCCAAAAACACACTTGGCCGGGTTAAGCATCATTTTGCAGACCTGGAGATTATCAAAAGTCTCTTTCAGATCTGTGACCAAGGTTTCCTCCTTCCTGGATTTTACCACTATATCATCCACATAAGCATGAACATTATGCCCAATTTGATCGTGAAGACAATTCTACACACACCTTTGGTAAGTCGCCTGGGCACTCTTAATCCCAAAAGGCATAGACACATAGCAGAAAGCTCCAAAAGGAGTAATAAAAGCTGTCTTCTCCTGATCCTTGATCACCTTCTTAATCTGATGATAGTCGGAATAAGCATCCAAGAAACGAAAACGTGCGCAACCCGCCGTAGCATAAATGATCTGATCAATACGGGGGAGAGCAAAAGGATCAGCCGGACAAGCCTTGTTCAGATCGGTGTAATCCACACACATATGCCAGGTGCCATTCTTTTTTAGTACAAGGACCGGGTTAGCTAATCATTCGGGGTGAAAGACCTCCACAATGAACCCGGCTGCCAAGAGCCGGGCCACCTCTTCTCCAATGTCCTTGCGCCTTTCTTCATTGAACTGTCGGAGAAACTGTCTAACAGGTTTGAACTTTGGATCGATATTAAGAGTGTGCTCAGCGAGTTCCCTCGGGACACCCGGCGTGTCTGAAGGTTTCCATGCAAAGATGTCCCGGTTCTCACGGATGAACTCGATGAGTGCGCTTTCCTATTTTGGATCCAAGTTTGCGCTGATGATGAACTGTTTGGATGAGTCGCCAGGTACAAAGTCAACCATCTTAGTGTCATTAGCTGATTTGAATTTCAACTCCGGATCATGCTCTGTTGTTGGTTTCTTTAATGACGTCATGTCTGTCGGGTCAACATGATCCTTGTAAAATTTTAACTCCTCTGTTGCACAAACAGATTCAGCATAGGCAACATCACCTTCTTCACATTCCAAGGCTATCTTCCGGCTCCCATGTACTGTAATGATGCCTTTATGACCCGGCATCTTGAGCTGCAAATATACGTAACATGGCCGAGCCATGAACTTGGCATAAGCCGGCCGCCCAAACAGAGCATGATATAGGTTCTTGATCTTAACCACCTCAAAGGTTAATTTTTCCGCTCTGGAGTCATAATCATCCCCAAAGGATACTTCCAGCTCAATCTTACCAACTGGGTATGCCGACTTACCAGGTACCACACCGTGAAAAACAATGTTGGATTGTTTATGATTTTTATCCGTCAATCCCATCCGGCGGAACGTCTCATAGTAGAGGATGTTGATGCTGCTGCCTCCATCCATGAGCACCTTAGTAAACTTGTATCCACCAACCTGAGGTGCCACTACCAAAGCCAAGTGACCCGGATTATCAACCCGGGGCGGGTGATCCTCTCTGCTCCACACAATAGGCTGCTCTGACCAACGTAGATAATGTAGAATTGCCGGCTCAATGGCATTGACGACCCTGTTGTAAAGTTTCTGGTCCCTCTTACAAAAACTGGTAGTAAATACATGATACTGTCCACTACTCAACTGCTTCGGGTTGCTCTGATAACCGGATTGCTGCTGCTGATTCCCTTGGCCGGGTTGCTGATTATATCCTCCTTGTTGACAAGGATAACCCTGACCATGAAAACCTCCTCCGCCTGAACCGGCGCCAGGGCCCTGGAAGCCGCCTCCACCTGAACCGCCACCCGGGCCGTGACCCCCATCAAACGCATTTGAATTTTTAAATGCTTTCATGATCATGCAATCCTTCCACAAGTGGGTGGCTGGTTTCTCCCAGGTGTCGTGTTTTGGATAAGGTTCATTCAACAACTGCTCAAGGGTGGGGCCTGACCCGCCCGATCGAGGGGGTTGTCTGCCCTTGCGTCGCTGATTACTACCCTGCGCATTAGTATTAGCGACAAACTCATCAGCCTTACGTTTATTACCTCCCTGATTCGCCGGGTTATGCTGGTGACCCTTGTCGTTGTCGTTCTTCTTTCCCTTCGTTGCCTTTTCTTCGTCAGACACCGGGTCCTTGGTGGTGTCAGAATCAGCATACTTGACAAGAGCCGCCATCAACGTTCCCATGTCATTACAGTCATGTTTAAGCCGCCCTAGCTTCTGCTTCAGAGGTTCAAAATGGCAATTTTTCTCCAACATCAAAACTGCTGAGCCGGCATCCATCTTATTAGATGAATGTATTATCTCCTTGACCCGGCGCACCCAATGGGTTGTAGATTCACCGTCCTCTTGCTTGCAATTGGTCAGGTCCAGAATCGACATTGGCTGCTTACACGTGTCCTTAAAGTTCTGGATGAACCGCGCTTTCAACTCTGCCCATGAGTAGATAGAATTGGGTGGCAATCCCTTCAACCAAGTCCGAGCTGTTCCATCCAACATCATGGTAAAATACTTGGCCATTGCAGCGTCGCTAACCTCCAACAGTTCCATATCCATCTCATAACTCTCAATCCAAGCCCCCGGCTGTAGGTCAGCCGTGTAATTAGGCACCTTACGAGGCCCCTTGAAATCCTTTGGCAACCGCTCATTGCGTATGGCCGGTACCAAGCAAGGCATGCCTCCGGTTCTTGTGGCCAGTCCTGCCTTAACCGAGGTTGCTGGATAATCCAGAAAGGGTTGGTGAGCCGCCTGCTCTGCCGCTAATTGAGCCGCTCGTTCCGCCTCTTGACGAATCCTCTCTTGATCCGCCAAGTTAAGGCTCCAGCCCGCACCTGCTCATGCCTATATGGCCGGTTGTGGCGTTGAGCATTACTTGACATCTCTGCGGACTCCATGTGCCTACTGTAACTCGGGCTGCGGCTTGGGCGAGGAGTTGAATGAATCCTGTCTCGACTATAGGAGTATGCATCCTGCTGGGCCAGAGCTGTCTGAAGTAGTTCTCTTACCCTCCGGGTTTCAATTGCTGCTGGCGAGTCGCCTTCCATTGGGAGAGCCGCCAAACAAGCCGACGCTGCGATGAGGTTTTCCAAGGGGTTGGAGAAGTGACCCGGAGGTTTTGACACATAACAAGGAGGAGCTGTATTTACGGGAGGTGGCTCCATGGCGCGTGGCTGAACTGGTGCACTGAGTGTTGTGACCCGGTTTGCCTCCGCCGGGTGGCTCCCCCCAGCCCCGGGTGTATGGAACAGGTTCCTCAGATCCAGCATTAGAGGCAGACGCGACTGAGTTTTCTGATGCCTCCTCCTCATTACCTCGTTTGATGCGTTAAGATCCACCGAGAGTCGGAAAGTTTCTGCTTGAAGTTACTGAGCACGACCATCCAGAGCTACTCGTTCTGCTGCCATCCGCGTTTCCTCCGCGGCTAGATTTTCCTTAGCTTGCACCACCTCCTCCCGCACGCGTGCCACTTTTGCGTCGTGTTGGGCTTTATCCGCCGGCTCTACCATAGAGGTTAACAGAGTCGTCAGCTGATCCATGAGGTCCATTAGAATCTGAGCCGGGGGCACGCGGGGTCTCCTTACCCGGCTGCTGCCAACCTGGTAGCTGCTGCTGCTGATGCGGTAGAGTTCTGCCCGGGCTGCGTCCCCGCCATGAAGACTCCGGGCCAATTCGGCGGCTCAAGGGGGTCCAGAATACTGCTGCCATGGGAACAGCCCCCGAGCATGCCGTCTTGCAACTGGTACAATGAGTCCGTCTCGCCGGTTGATGATGCAGTATCAGAGCAGATGGCTGTCTCCCCGCCTTCCACCGATCCTTCGGAGTATTCACCGCCATGGATGGAGCCTATGAAGGCATGCTTCATGACAGATTGAACACGGGTGGTCCTGGCGCGCTGAGCCGTTTCGATGAGGTTGGTGTGGACGTCCGGCTCAGGGCCCGACTCGTCGATCCGGCCGATGAAGACGTGAATTCCGCCGAAGGGGACCCGGTACCCGTACTCGATTGAGCCGACCTCAGGGCCCCAGCCTTCGTCGTCGATGTAAAGCTTGCCACGACGACTCTTGGTCATCCGGCCCACAACGTATCCCTTGAGCCCTTCGAAGTTACCCTTCAAGAACTCAAATCCACCATGCGCTGGCCCCACGTTGGGCGCCAACTGTCGTGGAGTTGACACGGCAGATGTCCTAGAGCAAGGACTTAGTCGTAGGGCCATCACACTAGGAAGCTTAAAGGGGTTAATCGGGACAAAGGACACGAGAGATTTTATACTAGTTCGGCTCCTTATGAGAAGGTAAAAGCCTACGTCTAGTTGGGATTGGTATTGCTGAAGTTTCGATCTCCAAGGGGCTAAACTCGCCGGCTTGGTTATTGATCTGGTTGTTTCTCTTCTTAAGCCGCCGCCAGGTTGCCCTCTTATATACACGGGTTGACGCCTGGCGGCCTACAGAGTCCCGGCTGGCTCATAAAACGTGTGCGGCTAGGTGACTTCTTTTATATGCCTTCCTTTACATATGCCGGTTTTACTATATTTGGGCCTTAAGCCGCCCTTGGGCTTAGGCCTTTTACAAGTCTAGATAACTATAATCTTGAATATTACTGGGCTTCTCTTTGTAACCCGCCATTGGGGTTGACCCGACCCCTCCTGGGCGGGTCATACCTGGTAGCTATATCCCCAACAGTAACCCTAGCCCCCTCCGGTGTCTATATAAACCAGATGGTTTAGTCCATAGGATAACATACAATCATACCATAGGCTAGCTTCTAGGGTTTAGCTGGTACGATATCATGGTAGATCAACTCTTGTAATACTCATATGATCAAGAACAATCATGCAGGACGTAGGGTATTACCTCCATCAAGAGGGCCCGAACTTGGGTAAACATCGTGTCCCCTGCCTCCTGTTACCATCCGCCTTAGACACACAGTTCGGGACCCCCTACCCGAGATCTGCCGGTTTTGACACCGACATTGGTGCTTTCATTGAGAATTCCACTATGTCATCACCGTAAGGCTTGATGGCTCCTTCGATCATCGATAGCGATGCGGTCCAGGGTGAGGTTTTCCTCGCCAGACAGATCTTTGTATTCGGCGGCTTCGCAGTGCGGGCCAATTCACTTGGCCATCTGGAGCAGATCGAGAGCTACGCCCCTAGCCATCAGGTCAGATTCAGAAACTTAAACTACCCTGCCGACATCCGCGGAGACTTGATCTTCGACGGATTCGAGCCCGTGTCAGGTGCGCCGCACAGTCAAGACGAGAAAGACGTAACTCTGCCGTCGGACAGTGTTCGGGAGATCGCATCTGCAACTACTCCGGCTTTCAATCTGGAGCAAATCGTGCCATCCAAGGACGGAGGGATAGTCTCCACCTTGGAGACGCACTCTCAATGGCGATGGTGCCGGATACTGACTTCACCCCTTATGAGAGCCATGTCACCGAACCACTGGATTCGTCTCCGGCCACGGACTCCGAGCCGCCTGCACCCGTGCCTATCGAATCCGACTGGGTGCCGATCATGGAGTTCACCTCCGCGGATATCTTTCAGCACTCGCCTTTCAGTGATGTGCTAAATTCATTAAGGTCTCTCTCCTTGATAGGAGAACCTTGGCCGAACTATGTCCGGCTAGAATGGGATGCGGACGACGAAGAAATTCGCTGCCCACCCACCACCCACTTAGTAGCCACTGTCGATGACTTAACCGACATGCTCAACTTCGACTCCAAAGACATCGACGGCCTGGACGAAGATGCAGGAGACGAACAGGAATCAGCGCCCACAGGGCGCCGGACAGCCATTTCATCACATGACATATACATGGTGGATACACCCAAAGAAGGCAATAGCGAAGAGACAGCGGAGGATGGTCCCTCCAAGACGCAACCTGAGCCCTGATGTCAGCGGCGCCACTCTAAGTCCCGCCACAGCAAAAACAGCGATAACAGCGCAAGAGAAAATAACACTCCAGTCGAGGACCAGCTCGCCACTGGCTGAAAAGCCTCCCCGAAAACTCAATTGGAAGTTGGGAGGAGCTGCTTTTCGGGCTAATTTTCAAGGACCTATGTCTGACCTCCGGATGCAGACGATTTAAGCCATATAATTGAACAGCCTGAAGAGTCCGCCCGAAAGCTTTGGAACAGGTTTCTCACTAAGAAGAACAAAATCGTCGACTGTCCGGACGCCGAAGCCTTAGCAGCTTTCAAACACAACATCCGAGACGAATGGCTTGCCAGACACCTCGGCCAAGAAAAACCGAGAACAATGGCAGCCTTAACAAGCCTCATGACCCGCTTTTGCGTGGGCGAAGATAGCTGGTTAGCCCGCAGTAGCACCAGCGACCAAAGCACATCCGAAGTTAGGGATGGCAATGGAAAACCACGACGCAATAAAAAAAGCGTTGAAATAAAGTAGATAGCCCAGATAATACGGCGGTTAACACCGGATTCAGGGGCTCTCGACCAGGTCAGCGGAAAAAGCCTTTCAAAGGCAGCAGAGATGGACCGTCTGGCCTAAACAAGATTCTTGACAAACTATGACAGATTCATGGCACCCCCGATAAACCTGCAAATCACACCATAGAGAATGCTGGGTCTTCAAGCAGGCCGGTAAGCTAAACGCCGAACACAAGGAGGGAGACACCAAGCGAAGACATGGGCGAACCTCGCCAGCAAAGCACTGGCGGACAGAAAAAATTCCCACCAAAGGTCAAAATAGTAAACATGATCCATGTGATGACGAGGAGAAGCAAATATGCACTCCGATACACACGTGCCATAGAGCCGTCACCCCTAGGTTCAACCCTGGTTGGCCTGCCTGATCACCTTTGATCGCGGGGATCATGCGACAAGCATCCGACACGAAGGATTGGCTGCCTTGGTGTTAGACCCAATAATAAACGGATACCATCTCACACGAGTCCTCATGGAAGGTGGCAGTGGTCTAAATCTGATATATCAGGACACAATCCGCAAAATGGGGAGAGACCAGACACAAATAAGCCACAGTAATTCTACCTTCAAGGGAGTAATACCAGTCCAAGAGGCCCGCTGTACGGGCTCTCTATTGCTAGAGGTTGTATTCGGTTCTCCCGATAACTTCCGAAGTGAAAGGTTAACTTTCTACATCGCTCCATTCCGAAGTGGCTATCAAGCACTACTCGGAAGAACGGCTTTCGCTGGTTTTTAATGCAATACCAGATTACGCTTCTCTCAAGATTAAGATGCTCGGACCATGTGGCACCATCACAATTAGTGAAAATACTGAGTGTTTTCTACGCGCGGAAGAATGTGCGGTGGCTTTAACAGCCGAGCACTAGACAACCTCACCAACCAGGAAAAATGACAGGTCATCAAGACCACGGGCACGGTTAGACGAGTCTGGTGCACCATAACATATATATGAGATTGTTTTGATGATCAAACCCTCCCATACGGTACCAGGGCTTCCCGCGTGTAATAAGGGCTACTCCGGCTCAACTTGACGTATCTTGAATTTTAATAGTTTATCGATAATAACCAATTTTTTGGCACGACAACTTTCACCTAAGTTCTTCTCTTTTACAGATGACAATCGTGCTACACCCGTCCAAGACACGACACAACGGAGACACAGGCGCAGACGTGCAGCAGGGACCCGCTCAAAGGTTTCTTTTCAGATTAAGACCCTTCGTAAACCTTTTTTACTGTCTCTTGGTGTTCACATCCTCCGGATACTCAATACAACCGAGAAGGATACTGACGTTCTTGGCATGTGGCCACGTCAGGATATTGCACGTACCTGGACACTCGGGGTTTATTATTAAGGGCATTGTTCCGCCCGGCATATGTTATAAAGACTGAATACCTTAGGGAGTGTTCGGCGTCGCGAGTTTCGCCTTATATGCATCAGCTCCGAATCATGTATTCAGTCAAATGTTGGGTTTTCCCGGCTCCTATGTTTTGGTACCTTACGTTCCGCTATATCAGCTAAGGTAGCACTGGGAGAACTACTACGATTGTGCCCTGGTTCATCCGGATGAGCACCTCAGTTGAGAAAGCCGAAAACTGACTGTCATGATACAGTGCGAGACTGGTCAACCACTCGATGACTTAGCGGAATATTTGGGATTCCTCAAGGGCCGTTTCCCGGTCATGTACGTATGCGCCCCGTATTCGGATGAGCGCGGAGGTACCAGGGGCTATATAGTAGCCCCACCATCAAACTCCTATGGCTAAGTGAAAGTGTTAAAGCAACATAGTCCGATTGCCTCGTTCGCTGCGCTACCACCTCCTTAATGGACCAAGACATTGGATCAAGTGTGAATACGCGTTTTTTCGAACACCCCTGCATTATATGCGTGGGGGTGGATGCCGACGACTGCAAACTTTTAGGTTATATACATATATACATAAACGGCCGCACAGGAGGCATCATAATACTTTCAGGCAAAAGTATAAACATAGCCTTGATAACTCAATAAAACATTGTTTTTACAATGGGAGTACATGTCACTAGAACATAATATTCTTCGAGCACTGAGCCTCTATCGAACGAGCGCCTTCAAGAACTTCTTCAAAGTAGTGCTCGGCAACCACTCGGCCCACGGCCGAACCCTGTGTTGCAATAGTGGTGGCCTCCATCTCCGCCCAGTATGTCTTGACATGGGCAAAGGCCATCCGTGCACCCTCTATACACGCCGACCTCTTCATAGCATCAATGTGCGGCACAGCACTAAGGAATTGTTGCACTAAACTAAAGTAACTATTCAGCCTTGGCCCTCCCGGCCACAGATGATCCACAACAGACCTCATGGCAAGTCCGGACAACCTATGGAGCTCGGCCCACTCGTCCATTCGCTCATTCAACAGCAACGAACGCACTGGAGCATGGAACTGTGACCAGAACAGCTTTTCCACTTCGCGATCTTTTTGATCCTTGAAGTACTCGGTCTCATCAGCAGCACTTGCCACCAAATCCACGTAGGCGTCCACAGAACTCCATAGTTGATCAAGAGGAGCATACTTCGGATCTCTGAACTTAGTCCGCAACAAGAAGGGCTTCCCAGCCACAATATCTGTAGCTTGATGCAGCTCCTCCTTCGCCGCTCTGATTTTGGAGCGGGCTTCCTTGGCTGCTACCATGGCCTTCTCTAGGTCCATCACCCTCGTTCAGCTTTCTTTTTCAAGAAGCTTGTAACGGTCAGCGGTATCTTTTAACTCAACGGCCATCTTGGCTATTCTTTCCTTGCTTTGGCCGTGCGCGGCCTGTTCAGCCCTCAGCTATTCGACCGCCTTTAGAGCGGCCGCATCGCTATTCCTTGCTTGTTCCTTGGATTAGGCAAGTTCCACCCGAAGGGTCTCCACGGTGGCAGCTCCATCTGTAGTCACAACATATTAAACATACTGGCATCATGCTCCCCTTACTATGTGCTGATCACCGGAAAAATCACTTACCCTGTGCCTCGTCAAGCCGCTTGTTGACAAGCACTATGTCGGCATCTGCTGCATCAAGTTGCCGCTTTATCTCGGCAAACCCATCAGTCCGGCTAGCCACCGGAGCTTCAGCCACCTACACATAAAGGCGGTCTGGTTATTACCTGGGACTATGATCCTTTGTTTGCCGCTGTTTTCGACGACAACCAGAGTCTCAGGGGCTACTATCTGCATAGGGCACACCTAACGTGTGCGGTACTGTCAAAAACATACACTATTTCACGTACCTCAAAGCCTTTTAGCAGACTCATAAAAGCTTCATGCAATCCGCTTTCAGCGTATGAAATCCTTTCAATTACCGTACCCATTAGTGTACGATGCGCTTCTGAGATGGCCACTTGCTCCAGAAGATCCTTCAGTGCGTCCGACCGCACACTGTACGGTCCCGGACTCTTTCTGTTGCTCTCTTTAGGAGCCGAATATTCAGAACTCCGAGTAGCCAAAGGGTTACCCTCTGGCCTTGGTGGATCAGGAGAGACCCTCTACGACGACACTTCAGGGTCGCCCGCCTCATGAGGCGGGGTGACAGGGGGAGGCGTTTCGCTCTCCATCATCTACGGAAGAAGATCCCCTGAAGATGAACTCTGTCGAGAAGGGCTATGATCCGAACTACAATATATAAGCTTCGGTTATTGTCTTCTGAAGTAAGGTAGGATATTTTCACTATTAAGTACTTTTTGATTACTTACAGCTCGGTAGAGGGATGATCCCCGTGCAGACATTTTGCAGCAAGAATACCCTCCGAGGTAGGACCCTCTCGCGAAGATTTATTCTCCCGTTTGGAAACCTTTGTTTCCAGATCTTCAGAGGTAGTCCTCTTCCTTCCTCGAGGAGAGGAAATGTCAGATTCTTCTCCCTGGTTATCCTCCCTCGCGGAGGCGCTCATTCCCCCGGTTGGGACGAGTAGTGAGTGAGGCCCGCTTTCGGCCTCTTTATTTCCCCCTTCATCTTCCTTTGAGGGAACCTGATAAGGGACCGGCTCGAGCATTCGGTCCTGTACTGGATTGGCCAAGCCTTCGGGAAGGGGGGCCGAACACCTAATCATCTTCGCCTTTGTTATCCTGTCCTGGTCAAAGAGCGACTTTTCAGAATGATGTCATGATAAATAAAAGGACATCATATTCGGCCATGGGATTACTTACTTGGGTATCAAGGCGGTTGCATCTCAGACCCGCATCCTCGGTGGTGTCCGGACACTCTATTTGGGGTCTGAAGAACAATTTGTACATCTCTTCAAGCGTCATGCCGAGGAAGTGCTGAATAGTTTGCGGTCCTTCCGGCTTGAATTCCCACATACGGAGGGGACAACGTTTGCAAGGCTGGACTCGACGAACTAGCATAACTTGCATTACCATAACCAGGCTAAAATCTCTCTCAATGAGATCTCGGATGCGGCTCTGCAATATTGGCACATCCTTTGCTGGACGCCAGCTCAGCCCCCTGCTGATCCATGATGTCGGTTGTGGTGGGGAGCCCGAGCGAAAGGCAGGGGCGGCTACCCACTTGGCACTTCGGGGAGCTGTGATATAAAACCACTCCCGTTGCCACAAACTGGACACCTCTAGGAAGGAACCCTCTGACCATGGAGCGTCAGCGCTTTTGCTTATTACGGCACCTCCGCACTCTGCGTGTCACCCCTCGATCATCTTCGTCTTCACATTGAAGGTCTTCAGCCACAGACCAAAGTGAGGGGTAATGCGGAGGAAGGCCTCACAGACGACGATGAACGACGAGATGTGAAGGAGGGAATCCGGGGACAGATCATGGAAATCCAGCCCATAATAGAACATGAGCCCCCTAACAAAGGGATCCAGAGCGAGGTATAGTCCTCGGAGGAAGTGAGAGATGAACACAACACTCCCGTTGGGTTCGGGAGTGGGGATGACCTGCCCTCGGGCGAGCAGCCTGTGCGAAATTTCGGCAGTCAGATATCTGGCCTCTCTCGGCCTTTTGATGTCTTCCTCTGTGACAGAGGAAGGCAACCACCAACCTTGAAGGTTGGATCCGGACATGGTTGAAGGTCCGAAGTGCCTGACCTGAGCCTGGGGTGTTGGAACTCGAGGCGGGGGAGGGATTCGATTGAGCACGAGAGGAAAAAAGGACAGGTCTTGGCCTCTTTATAAAGAGGGTGAATATCAAGCGGCCTCTTCGCGGCCGTTCTGGACTCGCCTAAAATCGAGGAGTCATGCCAATGGGCACGAGTGGGTTACCCACGTCCGTATTGATGAGAATCCCGTAATAAGGGGGACATGATCTCTGCTTCGACAAGATGTGTCAAGAAAACGGCCTCACAATATGTGCAGTGCTGGCTGGGAAAAATGGTTCGGATAAGGACTGGATCATGACATGACGTTGTGCTATCAAAACACGTCAGCATATTAGATCTGTGGAAATATTATTATCTCTATGGTGGTATGTGGAAATTGTTTTGCAGAGACGGATACTATTCTTGTGTTCGAAATCTACCATGAAGTATTCGGAGGAGGAACCCGCCTTGCAATGTCGAAGACAAAACTATGCGTCAGACTCATCATCATTGAAGCCTGGTTCAAGGCTACTGAGGGAGTCCTAGATTAGGGGGTCTCCGGACAGCCGGACTATATCCTTTGGCCGGACTATTGGACTATGAAGATACAAGATTGAAGACTTCATCCCGTGTCCGGATGGGCCTCTCCTTGGTGTGGAAGGCAAGCTAGGCAATACGGATATGTAGATCTCCGCTCTTGTAACCGACTCTGTGTAACCCTAGCCCCCTCCGGTGTTTATGTAAACCGGAGGGTTTAGTCCGTAGGATAACATACAATCATACCATAGGCTAGCTTCTAGGGTTTAGCCTCTACGATCTTGTGGTAGATCAACTCTTGTAGTACTCATATCATCAAGAACAATCAAGCAGGACGTAGGGTATTACCTCCATCAAGAGGGCCCGAACCTGGGTAAACATCGTGTCCCCTGCCTCATGTGACCATCCGTCTTAGACGCATAGTTCGGGACCCCCTACCCGAGATCCGCCGGTTTTGACACCGACAATTACCATCACATGTTGGATTTCGAGGTGCATTAGATCACCCGATGCAAGCAGTGTCAAGAGAAAACTCACCAATGCATGTAGAAGTTCATGGAAATTTAGTGATCATTCATGCATTCGTTCTAATTAATGCCTCGGTAAACATAACTTCTTGAGAAAAATGAGTGTACTAGTTACTTGTGCAAACTAGGAGTCCGAAATTAATTCGACCACTCACCGTCTACCTTGGTTGGAGAGATTTTGAAATTGAGCCATAAACTGGAAAGGAGGGAGTAGTAACTTCTGTCTCGATTACAATTTGTGTCCTTGTATAGATGCAAAATGTATTTTTTATAGTGGCTTTGTATAAGTAAATGGAGGGAGTACTAAAGGACATACATAATCCAAATAATATGATAATCTCTCTAACCAAGGTAGTAGGGACGAGGAGTAAACGGAGGGAGTAGTAAAATTTTCTCCTCGTCCTGCGAGCCACCGCGCGCGTGGGCGAGGGAGCGGGCGTAAGGCGTACAATACTACTACTAGTAAGCAAGCTTCACCTCATCCTACGAGCCACCGCGCCCGTGGGCGGGGGAGACGGCATACTAAGCAAGCTTCTCCTCATTCTGCGAGTTGACGGGACACATCGAAAGTACTTCAGTGTATAGAGCCTTGCCTCTAAGGTAGGCCCCACATGGTTTCCTCTTTTATAACATAACGCGTCAATTCGCAATTTGTTTGTTCACCCGTGGTAGACGATCCTCCCTCCACCAAGTGGACAACTAGTACATGGTCAAATTACCATGTGGGCTGCCTTTTCATATAGAAATGAGCTCCACTGTGTACCTGCACGGGTGTGGTTGGGAAAGAGACGGGAGTACGTGCGCCATGTGTTCACTTCTTCTCTTCGTGCACGTCCCCCACCTACGTGGGTGCGTGTGAGAGATACAAACCTAGACAAATGGCTTGTGCGGAATAACTACTCTTCGTAAGCCATTGTAAGAGTGGACAAAATGGTGAAGGAGGAGATAGGGGAGCGGCAGAGGTGTGCGATTCTTGGCCGGCATTGCGTTTAAATAGGAGATTAAATAGACGATGGATGGGAGGAGCTCGGCCGGCATTGCGTTTAATGCCGGCCCGGTCATGAATGGACGTGTGTCCAGAGTGGGTTTCTCGGCTTCCACACGGGCGATTTCATGGAGGCGTTTGAATGCGGCAAGGAGGCGTGCAGCGAGTGGCGCCCTCGACTCTGACATAGGACACCCCGCCGTTCTTCCACGGACATGTGGGCTCTTTGGGTACATGGCCTGCATGTCAGTGACCCAATGCACGCAGCACACAACAGAGGAACCTTTCATGGGCTAGGGCGGTCAGAAGCGGGCATTTCATAAACTGATGATTGTTCATTGAGTGTGACATCAACCTTTTCGTGTAGATAAGCCTACTATGTTGATAGACTATTCTATACGTTGTGATCCATAAAGACCGCTGCAAACATCAATGTTCTACTTATCACAGAAAGATTGATTAATACCCGTAACAATCCATGTCCTTAACAAAGGGTGCATGCACGTATAGGTTGAGTGTGTGTCTTGCGTCGTGTGCTGTGTGCATGCAGGCATGCGAGTGTTGCGTGAGTGCAAGGGTACGTTTCAGTGTTGCATGCATGTGTGCGTACATGCGTGTGTTTGTGAGTGCATGTGTACGTGTCAGTGTTGCATGCCTGCATGCGTGCGTGTGTTTGTTATGTGTACATGTCAGTGTTGCATGCCTGCATGCGTGCGTTCATGTGTATGTGCGGGGTGAGGCTACACGTCAGTCAACTGACTTTTTCATCTCTGGTCATTAGATTTTCCAGCCGTTGGATACGAAATCAAGGGCCTGCAGTTTATCATCAAACTCCACCCCCCTGAGCCACCAGCCACCACCGGCCGAACCCCGGCCCCCGCCGCCCGCGGCCGGCCCGCGCCGCCACGTTGCCCCGCCCACCCCGAAACCACTCCCCACCGCCGGTCCTCTGCTGCACCAGCCATCCCTCTAGGCCCCCCGCGCCGAGCTTTTTCTCCAGCGGTCCCCACCTGACCGCCCAATCAACGCGCTCCCCACAGCCGGCGACTGCCAACTCGAGGTCTCACGACTTCGAGTACCCACCGACCACTAATTTATTACCATTTTTGTCCGTCATATACGCGCTGATGGGTGGGCCCTATGGTAATGTGCGCTGCTGAATGTGGACCGTTTGACTGGTCAATTGATCATGCCATCAACAAATTACATAGCTGTATGGTGAGCAAGTGACCGTATGATCACCCTAAAATGTATTTTATTAACACAGTACAGACTCAGACTACCATTTCTTTCTTTCATATACGGGCTGATAGGTGGGCCCCATAGTTACGCGCCCTGATGGTGCAACACTAGTTGCGCCACGTGGAATGTTTGACTGGTCAATTGATTGTGTCATCAACAAAATACGGAGTTGTACGGGTGAGCCAGTGACCGTATAATCATGACATGTAATTTTTAAACATGGTACATACGCAAGGGCTCGTATATACACACAAGCACTCACCGCTATAAGCGCACACATGCATACCCTACCCCTATGAGCACCTTCGAGAGAGTGAGCCAGCATATGATCTTGATATTTTACGAAGTCACCATAGGTGCCTCGTAGTCGAGTGGAACGTCTCCTCCCACTGAATGCACATCGCCGGAAAATACTGAAATTAACCCTGGAAAAATGCGAGCACCGGGACTTTAACCCTGGTGGGCTCGAGAAACCACTGTCCTCCTAACCATCCAACCACATGTTGGTTAGCATGACAAAATGTATGTGGTGACCGTGTTGAGCTTATTCTGAAGTCCAGTGACCATATCGTCCTTTCGGTTCAAATACAATAACCGTAAGTGTCATCAACAAAATACGGAGCACGCATCAAATGCAAAGTCCGTCAGTGTCATCAAGAAAATACGGAGATGTATCGTGAGCAAGATACCATATGATCACCACGAGAATGTATAAGTTGACCGTAATGAGCATATTCTGAACTCCAGTGACCGTATAGTGCTTTAGCTTGAAATATAGTGACCGTCACACGTGAATGTGTCGTGGGCATGCATACTTCTAGAGGGACGAGAGATAGTTTGTGTGCGTATGTGAAAGTGGTGTAGAAAGAGGGGGTGCCGGTGGAGATAAGGAGAGATATGCCCTTCATCTCTCTTTCCCGTGACTAATATTTTAGGAGAATATATAAACATTCACAATGCAGAACAAATTTTTTTGTATGCACCATGCAATTAACTTTCATGTATAACATTGTACTATTGTATATGCTTATTTTATTAGTGGTCGATTGCGTGCGTGGTGTGGTGGGCACATCATTTCTAGTTGTGGTGGGTCAACATGAGGACTCATGGGTCGGTTCCATCCTGCGCCACATAGGTTGGACCAAGACGCGTTATACGAAGACCCATGTGAAGGACTCGGCATTCAACACAAAGCTAGCTACCGGAGTCGCGGAGGACTCTATCCCCACTGGTGATAAGCCGACTATATATGATTTGTAAACCTAGGCCCCCACTATGTTATAGAAGCTTGGGGGCTAGTTCATCGATATTATACACACACGCACAATGCCTGGTATTCATGTGTACTTTGTACACACCCCTATCACTAATATACAATACCAGGAGTAGGCTTTTTCCTCAACTGCAAGGGTCCGAGCTAGGGTAAAACTTTGCCTCGTATTACCATCTAGCCTAACAGTCAGGGATATCCTACCGAATGATATGAGGGAATCATATCTTCCAACTGCTAAGAGAGAGGTGTGTCTGGGGGGCAATGTGTGCAAGAGAGGCCTAAAGATAATGTGTGTGCGGGAGACACGTAGGCACATATATGTGCGTATAGAGGGCTAGTAGAGACCGTGTGTGTGTATATCTACATGTGAGAGAAACAGTGTTTTCCAACTGAGATTCGTGAAAAGAGTGGTACATAGTAGTCAGAAAGAGAGAGAGATAGATAGATAGAGAGAGAGAGAGAGAGAGAGAGAGAGAGAGGTATACAGAGAGAGCATGTGCGTGAGACTCCCCGACACCCCGAGAGAGATTGTGAGCATGTGTGAAAGAGAAATAACGATGAATATAAAGTGTGTGCACTTATGCGGTAGATAGAGAGATATATAGTGTGTTTGTGTGAACGGGCCGAGGCATAGTGCATCTACGTGTAAAAGGCGGTTCTATGCATTAAATTAAAAAATAAATGGCATTATTATTTTTGGGTGAGATCATGAATTTTGCAAATTGCGTATGGACGAAAATCGGTCTATCAGACACCCATACTCTATTGAATTTTAGCATGTGCATGTGTTTATTTCATATTATCGATCCATAGAGTGAGAGCGGTTTGAAATACAGGCAATGGATGCTTTTGCAATTCATATATAAACACTAATTAGTGCACTCCATGTTGTTAGTGTGAAGCACTTTATACATTTGTCACTTGCATGGATACATTCCGAATTGCTAGCTACGAAATAGAATACATGTCGAATTCAACATAAAGGGGTTTTCGAAGATCCGAATTCATAGGAAGTGCATTCATATATTTGAACACAAGATAATGGCATTTATAAATCAGATGTAAAAGGGGGCATCAATCTTTGTAGTGCGTTTGAACATGCAATATATGTTCATACGCATGTCTAACCTTTTCTTTTGCAACCAAGGAGATTATATCTGGAACCATGCATGAACTGAGGTAATTTTCATATTTTTAAATATATACTCATGTACAATGCATATTCAAATGTACCCTCTCCATTCCAAAATAATCATAGCAATAGGATTTTCAAGAGTAAAAATTTGTGAAGTTTGACAAACCCTGAAAGTTCAATTCAAGAGAACCGAAAACGTTAATGCTTCTGCTCCCAAATATTGAAGGAAGCGCCAAATAGGCCTCTGGTCACCCGAAACCGCGCGAGACTAATGTTTGGTGGTAGGAAATTACTGTCCTAACTCTGTCCTGTGTAGCCTATCGGCCCGATGTCCAAAGGTCTAAACCGGGGAAGGTTTGTAACTTCACCAAGACGCCAGTCTCAACCGCCTCCGAGAAGCATTCATACGCCGTGGGCGCCTAAACACCCATGCGCTTGGCCGAAATCTATCCCGCACACATTTGGGACACCTGAGATTACTGTCCTACCTCCAACCCGCAATATGTCTAAAATTTTAGATGGGGGCAAAGTTTGTAACTTTCCCCAAATTTCAAACAAGCGTCCCAAACCGACACATTGTTCCACCTTAGTTCCCCGCCTACCTCCATTTCCACATTCATACTCCATGGGCGCCAAAACGTCCTCTCCACCAGCCGCGAAACCCCAGCCTCCTCCGTCCTCCACCCCATAGTGCCCAATCAACCGCCGCCCTCCTCCATCACGCCGGAGCCGGTAGCCCGACGTCGTCGTCCAACGCAACCGCAACGCCCACAAGGACTTAGCAGCTGAAGCCGAGGTAGAGCTGCCTCCATGACTCCGACACCGACGTGCGCCATACCAGAACCACTTCAACCACGCCGTCGTGCACCTCACTGTTGCCGCTCCACTGTTGCAACCGTCCACCGCACCGGAGTTGTTCCCGCTACGCCGTTGTTCGCCACCTCGGATCTGGTTCCCCGCCGCCGACAGACGGCCACCGCACCACACTCAACAACTTGGCCATTGGTTCATCCAAGGCTCCACTGTCCTCCACAACTTCTTGTTTCCAGCGAACCACAAGAAGATCGTTGGAAAAACATAAGGAGGACACATCACTGCCAGCAGAAAGAGGTACTCCTCTTCCCTTATTCGTGCAAACCTTACGTCTCTGCTCACACGTATTCATCCCACGAAAAAAACTAGTTGAGCGCTTCTTACTTCATCTTCTTCATGATACTAAATGCACAAGGTTTCCTCCCTTTACTATTTCACCTTTTCTAGAGGTCAGTAGCCCGCCTGGGTTACAATTCAGGGTTAGTCAAACCGCAATTAAAAGAAGCAGCACACGCTTAGGCGTGCGGAGCACCTAGTCCGCCTATTCATTGGGGAAGTGGTGCATCGGTGTCTATCATAGGGGTGTGGGGCGCAGGAACTGCTTGCACCCGATTTGGAGGTCGGCGGGGCTTGAATGGATGGCCGGGGGCAGTGCCAAGCATGGCGGTGCGGTGAGGTCGAGGGAGGGCGCAAGCAGGGGACTGGGCGGGTGGTCGCTGGCGTTTCGACAAAGATCGTCAACACTGACTGGCTGGAGGTAGATGAAGGCGATCTGCCCGTTCTTTGTACATCGGACGGTGTATAAAAAATGGACTAACCTATTTGTTTTCAGTCGACTTTTATTTTCATAAAAGCCTGTAGTAATTTAGTGTGCCATGCATGTTGTAGAGCTATCATATGTCTCCCGTCATTTATTTCTCATCGGCCTGCTATCTGCTACCTTTACACTATACTAATTGTGCACACACTTCACCCATACTCACACTATTGTTTTTTATGCATGGGTATTTCAGACTCTGATGCAATGTTGATGAATGCAGAAAAGATAAGACAGAAGTCGCTCTAGTGTAATTCGAAGATAAGCACTAAGCATTTCAGCGCTCTAAAGGGTGCAGTGTCAGCAGTTGGAGACAGTAAACGTAGCTCTGCAGTTGATGATCTCAATTGCCACACACACAACCATCCCAGGTGCTTGCTTTAACTTTGCCCTGTCAAATGTGGTTGCATGTTGCATATGGTGTCTAGCTTGTATTGCTTCCAATTTGGTTAAATTGCATCTTCTTACTGTACACATTATACCTTTGATAATGACATGCCTTCCTGTTTTTGATACATACTACATATCTCTATTAACCATGTCCGTACATCAAACTAATGCTCTTTTGTATCCCTCGTCAATCACTTATGATGAGACAGTCACCCCAGTGGGTTACTGTGAGACGCCATACTCGTTTAAAGAGTGCAGTGTCATCCTCCCCACATGATTCTCAAGAAACAACAAGGCTAAATGAAGATAGTCAACGTAGCTCTCTAGTTGATTACCGCAATTCTCCCACACCACCATCACAAGTGCTTGCTCTAACTTCGCAGTGTGATATGTGGTTGCATGTTGCATACGGTGTCAAGCTTGTAATGCTTCTAATTAGGGTAAATTGCATCTTCTTAGTTTACACATTATACCTGTGAATATGACATGCCTTCCTATTTTTGGTACACACTACATCTATGTGTTAACCTTGTTCCTACATGAAACTACCTCTCTTTTGCATCCTGCATCAATCACTTACGATGAGTCACCTTTATCCGTTGCATATTGCATATTATTTCTAGCCTGTTGCCATGTATTGCTTCTAATTTGGTCAAATACATTTGTTAGGGAACCCTTTTAATTTGGCAGAGTGATATTGGTTTCATCTTTCATATGGTTTGTAGATTGCATTGATTCTAACAAGTTCAAGCACCTTGTGCTTAGTTTACACTTTATACATCATACATGACAATATGTCATGCCGTCCTGTTTTTCATAAATATTCCATCCTCCTATCATGCGGCTGCCTTTACATGAAAGTATTGTTCGTCAGTATCATGCATCAATGAGTTCTGAAGAGCAAATTTTATTCCTTTTTCTTGTGGGTTTGACTTGACAAGGCAAAATCAAGAAAGAGGAAGGAAAAGAGTAAGGAAGGCGATGATGGTGGTCCTATGCAGCAACGTAATCGGAGCATCTGTACCAATTCTCCTTGTACTGATAGTGCATTACAAGGTCCAAGTCTCTGCTCCCCTACTCCACCATCCAAGGTGCTTGCTCTAACTTGGCAGTGTGATATCTGGTTGCATGTTGCATATGGTGTCTAGCTTGTATTGCTCCTAATTAGTGCAAACTGCATCTGCTTAGCTTACACATGATACGTGTGGATATGACACACTTTCCTATTTTTGGTACATACTATATCTGTCTATAACACCATGTTCTTACACGAAACTACTCTTCTTGTGTATATTGCATCAGTCACTTATGATGGGACACCTTTAAGTTGGTAGTGTGATATTGGTTTGCGTCTTGAATATGATTTCTAGCATGTATTGCTTCTAGTTTGATGAACGCCACCTATGACGAGACAGTTTTAACTTGGCAGAGTGATATTGACTGCACCTTTCATATGGTGTCTAGTTTGAAGTGCTTCTAATTTGTTGAAGTGCCTTCTGCTTAGTGACCACATCATAGGTGTAAAAATGTCAAGCCGTCCATTTTTTCGTACATATTCCATCCTCGTATCATGGTTTTTCCTTTCATCAGAGTAGTGTTCGTCAGTATCATGCATGAATGAGTTCTGAAAAGTGAATTATATTCCTTTTTCTTGTCGGTTTGACCTCACAATGCAAAATCAATAAAGCCGAAGGAAATTGGCAAGGCATTGGATGATGGTGGTCCTTCCGAGCAACAGAAATGGAGGTTCTCTACAGATTCTACTCTGCCATCCTCCCAACAAGATTCACAAGACAACACAAGGCTAGACAGTCAACGTAGTTGTGTAGATGATGAGCACATCTCCCCTACTACACCATCACATGTGCTTGCTCTAACTTGGCACTATTATATGTGGTTGCATATTGCGTATGATGTCTAGTTTGTATTGCTTCTAACTTTGTTGAATTGCATTTGCTTACTTTACACATAATGCTTGTGAATATGACATATGTTCTTGTTTCTAGAACAAAGTATACCTGATCACACGATGTTCTTACATCAGACTACTATTCTTGCATATCCCGCATCAGTCACTTATGATAAGGCACCTTTAAGTCGCCACTGTGATATTGGTTGTCTCTTGCATATGATTTCTAGCATGTAATGCTTCTAATTTGTTGAAACGCCATACAGTTTGAACTTGGCAGAGTGATATTGGTTGCGTCTTTCATATGGTGTCTAGCTTGCAGTGCTTCCAATTTGTTGAAATGCCTTCTGCTTAGTTACCACATCATAGGTGTGAATATGTCATGCCATCCTATTTTTCATACATATTCCATCCTCACATCATGTGTTTGCCTTTCATCCGTGTAGTGTTCATCAGTATCATGCATGAATGAGTTTTGAAGAGCAAATTTTATTCCTTTTTCTTATCGGTTTGACTTCACAATGCAAAATCATTACAGCTGAAGGAAATTAGTCCAATAGTGGATGATGGTGGTCCTTTGGAGCAACTCAAACTGGGGGTCTCTACAGATTCTGCTCCGCATTCCTCCCAACAAGATTCGCAAGACAACACAAGGCTGGACAGTCAACGTAGCTGTATACATGATGAGCACGTCTCCCCTACTCCACCATCACAGGTGCTTGCTCTAACTTGGCACTATTATATGTGGTTGCATATTGTGTATGATGTCTAGCTTGTATTGCTTCTAACTTTGTTGAATTGCATCTGCTTACTTTACACATAATGCCTGTGAATATGACACGTGTTCCTGTTTCTAGAATATACGTGTACATGATGAGCACATCTCCCCTACTTCACCATCATAGGTGCTTTCTCTAACTTGGAACTGCTATATGTGGTTGTGTTTTCCATATGATGTCTACTTTGTATTGCTTCTGATTATGTTGAATTGCGTCTGCATAGCTTACAACTTATACCTGTGTAACACCCCGGATGTAACTTTCCCAATTTGTACTCCAACTCTTGCCGTTTCCGGCGTTAAGTTATTTTATTTTCTCGGGTTCGGGTCTTTGTCTCCGTGTGTTGTTATCGTTGTCATGCATCTCATATCATGTCATCATGTGCATTGCATTTGCATATGTGTTCATCTCATGCATTCGAGCATTTTTCCCGTTGTCCGTTTTGCATTCCGACGCTTCGTTCTCCTCCGGTGGTCATTTCTACCTTTCTTTCGTGTGTGGGGATTAAACATTTTCGGATTGGACCGAGACTTGCCAAGCAGCCTTGGTTTACTACCGGTAGACCGCCTGTCAAGTTTTGTATCATTTGGACTTCGTTTGATACTCCAACAGTTAACCGAGGGACCGAAAGGCCTCGTGTGTGTTGCAGCCCAAAACCCCTTCAATTTGGCGCAAAACCCACCTAAGCCTTCTCCATCATCTAGATCGTTCGATCACGATCGCGTGGCCGAAAACTGCACCTCATTTGGACTCTCCTAGCTCCCTCTATGCCTATAAATAGATCCCTCCACGAAATCCCGGGTCTCGTTCCCCCTAACCCTAGATATTTTTCCCTCCGCACCGCCGGACACGTCCGGGCGACGCCGGAAAAATCCCGCCGCCGGTCCCAGCCTCTCCCGTCGCGCCACGTGTCCCTGTACTGCCGCCCGCCGCCGCGTGGCCCGGGGAGCCTGGAGCCGGCCCCCGCGGCCCATCTCCCCCGCGCCGCCGCCCGAAGCCGCCTGTCTCCTTGCCCCGTTCACCGGCCCCACCGCCTCGGCCGTGAGCTGCTGCCGCCCGGTGCCACTCCGCCGCCACCCGGCGCCGCTCCGCCGCCACCGTGCGCCGCCACCTCGCCTCGTCGCTGGCCGCCGCGGCTCCGCCGCCCCTCGCCTCGGCCTCGCCTCCTCTCTGCCGCCCCGGCCTCTTCCTCCCGCTCCGGCCGCCGCCCCGGCCAACGACTCCGGCGAGGGATTCGGTCGACCTCGGATTGCGTGCCACTGAAACCCTAGATCTGGTGGTTCTTTTTTTTCTAAGTCCCCGGAATTTTCTAGTCCATATGCTCCTATTCATAGCCTTGTATCTCCGCATCCGTAAATCCGTTTTTGGCATATAGCATATCAAAAGATTCACCTCTGAGTGTACATCATTTCATTCCATTGCGTCATTTTCATTTGAGTTCATCTTGATGCCCGAAATGCTGTTAGAAGAGGGCTACTTGAAATAATTGTCAGATCTGCTGCTCCATTTAGTTTTTTGTCATTTTTGCCATGATTAATGTGTGCATGATATGCCCCTAAGCTCTACATATGTTTTTTAAGGGTTTTGTCATCTTTCCAGAGGTGAGACCCATGTATTTTTGTGATGAGTGTGGTGACTGTCACAAGCTTGCAAAGTGGTGCACTTGGTAATTCTGATTTCAGGGACTTAGTAATTCCACTAAGTCCTTGAGCTGTTTACCTCATATGGCCATATGTTCATGTTGTTTCCTAGTGATCCGTGCCTCTTTTGAGGATGATCAGTAAGGATGTTTTCTTAATCTTGTAGTGCACTATCCATCCATGTCTTTGTTTGCAATTATGGAGCACCCTAGCTTGAGTCAATCGAGCTCTACTTTTGCTACTTTGTGAATCTGGGCAGATTGTCAACTAGTTTGCAATTTTGCCGATGATGTTGTAGTTGATCCGTGCATGCTATGCTATTGTTCTTGCCAAGTCTAGCTTGAATTTTGTGTGTTCTTGATAGATGTATGCTTAGTTGGTCATGACTTGCACCGTAGTGAGTGCATCGAGCTCGTAAACATGCCTACTTGATATCTGGTTTCAGCATGCTCAAGTTTTCACAAAGTGTGAGAACTGATTATGTTTTTGCCATGTTCACATGCTTGCAATTGTATTTTCTGATCCCTTTTGGATCAAGGTCACCAAGGGACTTTTGTTAAGCTCTTTGAGTAGCTCCATGCCATACTTTACTTTGCCATGTTCAGGTCCGGTAGCATGTAGTTTTGTTGCTCCGAAGAGTGCTACCTGATCTGAAATTCCATGCTTGTTTGAACCTGTTAATGGATGAATTGGCTGTATCTCAGTGCTAGACTTTTGTTAAGAATCTTGTATGCATCCCTGCCATGTATTTTGTTGCCATGTTTGGATGCTGTAGCATGTTCATCTCATTGCATTTAGATGCCTACTTGCTGTAAATCGCAGACCGGCGTCATATTTGAATTGCTTGCCATTTTCAAACCGTAACTCCGATTCCAGCGTTCTTTAAATCGTTTTCAAGCGATTTCATCTCATCTTTCCAGTGGCACACTTGGATTCCCAAGTGAGGCAAGGTTCTTGCATTTCCTGTCACATCTTGCATATGCATCCCGCATCGCATCCCGCATAGCATACCATCCTTGCATCATTTTGTTTGAGTCTTGCACATGGTTGATTGTGTCCTTGTTGCTTGTTTGTCTTGTTTGGGTAGAGCCGGGAGACGAGTTCGCTAACGAGGAGCCCGTTGAGTTTGCTTTCGAGGATCCCGTCAACTCTGACAGCTTTGCAAGCAAGATGATCATACCCTCGAAATCACTACTATCTTTGCTATGCTAGATTGCTCGCTCTTTTGCTATGCCAATGCTATGATGCCTACCACTTGCTTTCAAGCCTCCCAAATTGCCATGTCAAACCTCTAACCCACCTTATCCTAGTAAACCGTTGATTGGCTATGTTACCGCTTTGCTCAGCCCCTCTTATAGCGTTGCTAGTCGCAGGTGAAGATTGAAGGTCGTTCCTTGTTGGAACATTTGTTTACTTGTTGGGATATCATTATATTATCTTGTTATCTTAATGCATCTATATACTTGGTAAAGGGTGGAAGGCTCGGCCTCTCTCCTAGTGTTTTGTTCCACTCTTGCCGCCCTAGTTTCCGTCATATCGGTGTTATGTTCCCGGATTTTGCGTTCCTTACGCGGTTGGCTTATAATGGGAACCCCTTGATAGTTCGCCTTGATTAAAGCTTTTCCAGCAATGCCCAACCTTGGTTTTACCATTTGCCACCTAGCCTCTTTTCCCTTGGGTTTCCGCAGCTCGAGGGTCATCTTATTTTAGCCCCCCCGGGCCAGTGCTCCTTTGAGTGTTGGTCCAACCGAGCGATGTCCGGGGCTACCAGGGGCAACTTTGGGCTGGCCTACCCGACGTCTTGCTCATCTAAGTGTGCCCTGAGAACGAGATATGTGCAGCTCCTATCAGGATTTGTCGACATATTCGGGCGGTGTTGTTGGTCTTGTTTTAACCTGTCGAAGTGTCTTGAAGAACCGAGATACCGAGTCTGATCGGAACGTGTTGGGAGGAGGTCTATTCCTTTGTTGACCGTGAGAGCTTGTCATGGGCTAAGTTGGGACTCCCCTGCAGGGATTTGAACTTTCGAAAGCCGTGCCCGCGGTTATGGGCAGATGGGAATTTGTTAATGTCCGGTTGTAGATAACTTGAACCTTCACTTAATTAAAATGAATCAACTGAGTGTGTTACCATGATGGCCTCTTCTCGTCGGAGTCCGGGAAGTGGACACAGTGTTGGAGTAATGCTTGCGCAGGTTGTTCTCTAGTTTCTCGCTCGCGCTTTGCCACCTCTTCTCGCTCTCTTTTGCGAACAGGTTAGCCACCATAGTTTGCTAGTCGCTTGCTGTAGCTCCACATATATTTACCTTGCCTTACCTATAAGCTTAAATAGTCTTGATCGCGAGGGTGCGAGATTGCTGAGTCCCTGTGGCTCACAGATTACTATTACACCAGATGCAGGGCCCGATGATTCCGCTCGAGCAGACGCGCTCGAGCTCAAGTGGGAGTTTGATGAGGACTCTCAACGATACTATGTTTCCTTTCCTGATGATCAATAGTGGTGCCAAGTTGGGGGTGATTGGGACCGTGTCGCATGTTGGGTTATCTTTTATTTTGGCGCCGTAGTCGGGCCATGAGTGTTTGGATGATGTAATGTTATTTATGTACTTGATTGACGTGGCGAGTGTAAGCCAACTATGTTATCTCCCCTTTTATTATCTTATTACATGGGATGTTGTGAAGATTGCCTAACTTGCAACATATGCCTTCAATGTGATTATGCCTCTAAGTCGTGCCTCGACACGTGGGAGATATAGTCGCATCGAGGGTGTTACAAGTTGATATCAGAGCCTTCCCCGACCTTAGGAGCCCCTTTGCTTGATCGTTTTTAGCGGCCGAGTTGTGTCTGGAAAAATGTTTTGAGTCATTTAGGAATTATATATCAGAGAGTTTAGGAATTCTTTTTACTTCTCAGTCTCCTCATCGCTCTGGTAAGGCATCCTGACAAAGAGTTTTGACTCTTCTCTTCTCAAATTTCACTAAAAAAAAATTTAGGATCACGCGGGTATCTTGGAATCATTCCGATGTTTTTATGATGAGAACATTGTCTTGGTGCCTCCTGTCAGGGGTTTTGTGGAAGTGTCCCGGGGAGTTGAGCTCTAAGGTGTTGTCATCATAATTTTATCGTTGCAATTCTAGAATACCTGAGATTAGTACGCCGACATCGAAAATCTCTTTTATGCAGTTCGTTGGTGAGATAACCTCGACGCCACCCAGTACTGGGGCGGGAGTTCGGGAGTATCGTCATAACTTGTATAACGGATGCTTTTCGAAGGTTGAGGAAGATGGTTTCCGAAGTTTTTCTCGGTTATGTGTTGAAGGATGGATACAACTGGATGTAGGAATTGCTAGAATTGGTTGAGATATTATGCTTCCCCTGTATCCCCAACACCTGATTGCATAACCGGAAAGGTTCGGGAGTTTCATAGGTGGGAATTCTAGTAGCTCTAGTTCTTCTTCCACGGATATTTGGTTTGAGATTGGGATTTCTTACCGATTATTCATTCTTGATCCGCACCTTGTTGATTTATTTCTCTATCTTAATTCTACGTGGCTTCTCAATTTATGGATATGTGACCATTTCAAGAGGAATGCATTCGTTCATTTTGTTCGGATGTGAAGACTATATGTTGCAATTTTCATTCCGTTGGATTCAGCTTCAATATTTGTCTATCGATGTGCTAATGGATGTCAACCTCTTCAGGATGGCTCCTCCAACGCGCACGACTCTGAATCCTAATCCGCCACCACCACCACCTCCTCCGGAGGCATGGCAAGCTGTGATGGCCGCAACCAATGCAAACACACAGTTGATCATGCAAATTCTTCAAGGGCGCAATCAAGGCAACCAAGGGAATCAAGGCAACAATCAGAATCACTTTGCTACACTCAACCAGTTCCTTGCTAACGGGCCAAAGACTGTCAGCAATTGTGTTGAGGCAACCGATGCTGACGATTGGCTTGTGGATCTGTGCAAGCATTTCGAGTGCAGTAACGTCAGGCCTAAGGACTTTGTTAAGTTCGCTTCCTTCCAACTCAAAGATCAAGCTGCAGAGTGGTTCCAGCAGTACAAGGATTCCAGAGGTGGACGTGTTATCACTTGGGATGATTTCCGTTGAGATTTCCGAGCTCATCATATTCCTCAGAGTGTGGTTGAAAGCAAGCGTGAGGAATTCCGCAACCTGAAGCAAGGCTCTTTGTCTGTATATGACTACAACAAGTTGTTTCAGAAGCTCGCCCGCTTTGCCAAGCAGGACGTCCCTGACGAGAAGAGCATGATATATCAGTTCAGGGGTGGTCTCAGAGAAGAAATTCAGCTCGCTCTTGTTCTCTTTGAGCCCTTGAGATACGATGAGTTCTACAATATGGCATTGCAGCAAGAGGCTACTTAGTTAGAAGCGAGTCAGAGATGTTACTCCTTCTTCCTCTACTCAAGTGGCCAAGCAGCAGAAGTATTGGCTTCCTCCTCCTCCGTTCCGTCAGCCGTATCAGTAGAAGAGCAAAGGTGGCAGTGGTTCTTCCCACCCACCCAACCCTGGCTTTCAGAACAAGACTTCGTCTCAAGCTCCAAGATCGAGTGCTCCGTATCACCGTCCACTTTCAGAGGTCACGTGCAACAAGTGCCAACAGAAGGGTCACTATGCCAACAAGTGTTTCAACCAGAGGCATCTTCCTCCTCCTCCTGTCAGATCTGCAAGTATAGCTGTGGTTAACCATAACACCAAGTCCGCCAAGGTCAACTTGCTGAATGCATCTCAGGCAGAGGACTCACCAGATGTGATCATGGGTAACCTTCCTGTTAATGACATTCCCGCAAGAGTTCTTTTTGACACTGGTGCATCTTTATCTTTTTTATCGAAGCCTCTTGCATCCATGCATGATGTGCATACTATTGATTTGCCTAAGCCGATAGCGGTTTCTTCTCCGGGTTTGTTCATCAACACTAAAATGATGGCTCCGGATGTTACTATCACGTTGGGCGATTACAAGTTTATTTCTTCTCCAATGGTTCTTGGTAACTCGAATATTGATCTTATTCTCGGAATGCATTGGCTTTCTAAGCACAAGGCGCATCTTGATTGTGCTGCCAGGCAGATTCAATTGACTCATTCGTCTAAGGATGTAATGGTCTTTGCCGCTCGTGATGATACTATCCGTCTGTTTTCTCTCAATGAGAAGGGTGAACTGGATGCTATCTCGCAGATTCCAGTCATTTGCGAATATCAAGATGTCTTTCCAGAAGAGCTTCCAGGAATGCCTCCGCGCCGGTCAGTTGAATTCGTTATTGATCTTGAGCCTGTCACAGAACCTATGTGCAAACGTCCTTACAGGCTCGGACCTGAAGAGTTGAAGGAGCTGAAGAAGCAACTCGATATTCAAGAGAAAATGGGTCTCATCCGGCCTAGTTCTTCTCCATGGGGTTCTGGCGTTCTTTTTGTGAAGAAGAAGGATGGAACGGACCGACTTTGTGTTGATTACCGTCCATTGAACAAGAAGACCATCAAGAACAAATACCCACTTCCCAACATCAACGAGCTGTTCCAACAACTTAAAGGTGCCCAAGTATTCTCCAAGCTTGATCTCCGCATGGGTTATCATCAGATTCGTATCCGTGAACAAGATATTCCTAAGACGGCTTTCAGGACAAGCTATGGTTCGTATGAATACACTGTCATGTCTTTTGGTTTCGTCAACGCTCCTCCGACATTCTCTCGCATGATGAACTTCATCTTCAACGCCTACACCAATGACTTCGTTTTGGTCTATCTCGACGACATTCTGGTTTTCTCGAAGAACAAGGAAGATCATGCAAAGCACTTGCGTTTGGTACTCGATAAGCTCAGGGAACATCAGTCCTATGCCAAGTTCTCCAAGTGTGAATTTTGGCTCGATGAGGTTCTTTATCTTGGTCATATCATCTCTGCCAAGGGCATTGCGGTGAATCCTGAGAAGGTGTCTGCAATTGTGAATTGGGAACCTCCTCAGAACGTGAAGCAACTCCGTAGCTTCCTCGGTCTCGCAAGCTATTGCCGAAGATTCGTTGAAAACTTTCTTAAGATCGTGAAGCCTCTCTCTAATCTTCTCCAGAAGCACGTCAAGTACGTTTGGTCTCCGGAGTGTGACATTGCTTTCAACACTTTGAAAGAGAAATTGATGACTGCTCCAGTTCTGACTCCGCCTGATGAATCCAAGCCGTATGAGGTCTTTTGTGATGCCTCTTTCTAAGGTCTTGGCGCAATATTGATGCAAGAGAAGAAAGTTGTTGCTTATACCTCTCGCCAGTTGAAGCCTAATGAGAAGCACTACCCCACTCACGATCTCGAGTTGGCGGCAGTTGTGCATGCTCTTTTGACTTGGAGACATCTCTTATTAGGAAGAAAAGTGGACATTTTCACTGATCACAAGAGTCTCAAGTACATCTTCACTCAACCTAATCTCAACCTCAGGCAAACTCGATGGGTCGAAATGATTCAAGAGTATAATCCGAGTATTGAGTATACTCCAGGCAAGCCCAATGTGATTGCTGACGCATTGAGCAGGAAAGCTTACTGCAACAGTCTGATACTTAAGCCTTATCAACCCGAGCTTTGTGAAGCTTTCCGCAAACTTAATCTGCAAGTTGTTCCTCAAGGTTTCCTCGCCAACCTTCAAGTCTCTCCTACCTTGGAAGACCAGATTCGCCAAGCTCAGCTTCTTGATGCTAAGGTGAAAAAGGTGAAGATTGGGATTGCCAAGAATCAACCCAAGTACAAGTGCTACCGCCTTGATGACAAGGATACTTTCTTCTTCAAGGATCGTATTGTTGTACCCAAAGGTGACCTCCGTAAAGTGATCATGAACGAGGCTCACAATTCTCTCCTCTCCATCCACCCTGGGAGCACAAAGATGTATCAGGACCTTAAGTAGGCTTATTGGTGGACTCGAATGAAGCACGAGATTGCTCAATTCATGAATGAATGTGATGTCTGCAGAAGAGTGAAGGCAGAACACCAAAGGCCAGCTGGTCTCCTCCAACCTCTTGCCATTCCAGAATGGAAGTTTGACCACATTGAAATGGACATCGTGACTGGGTTTCCAAAGTCCAAGCGTGGCAATGATGCTATATTCGTTGTCATCGACAAACTCACTAAAGTGGCTCACTTTCTGCCTATCAAAGAGTCGATCACTGCATCTCAATTGGCGGAACTCTATACCTCTCGAATTGTCTCTCTGCACGGTATTCCACAAGTGATCTCTTCAGACTGTGGCAGCATTTTTACATCCAAGTTTTGGGATTCTTTTCAGAAGGCCATGGGCACGAACATTCGCTTCAGCACAGCTTTCCATCCTCAAACTAGCGGTCAAGTTGAGCGTGTCAACTAGATTCTTGAAGATATGCTCAGGGCTTGTGTGATCTCCTTCGGCATGAAGTGGGAGGATTGTCTTCCTTATGCTGAATTCTCCTACAACAACAATTTTCAACAAGTTCAGGCAAGGCCCCATTTGAAATTCTGTATGGCGGGAAGTGTCGTACCCCTCTCAACTGGTCTGAAACCGGTGAACGTCAACTTTTGGGAAATGACTTAAACACAGAGGCAGAAGAAATGTGCAAAGTCATTCGAGATAACCTCAAAGCAGCCCAATCCCGCCAGAAGAGCTACTATGATAGTAAGCACCGTGATTTGGCTTTCGAGATCGGAGATCATGTTTACCTCCGCGTTTCTCCTATGAAAGGTACTCGTCGCTTCGGTATCAAAGGGAAGCTTGCCCCTAGATACGTGGGACCTTTCAAGATTGTCAGCAAGAGAGGCGACCTCGCCTATCAACTCGAGCTTCCTTCAAAATTTGCAAATGTTCATGATGTGTTCCATGTCTCTCAGCTCCGAAAGTGCTTCAAGACTCCTGACCGCACCATCAACTTCGAGGACATTGACCTCCAAGAAGATCTCTCTTATCGTGAGCACCCAGTTGCTATTCTTGAAGAGACTGAACGCAAGACTCGCAATAAGTCAATCAAATTCCTCAAAGTCAAGTGGTCACACCATTCCGACCGTGAAGCTACCTGGGAACGCGAGGATCACCTCCGTTCTGAGTACCCGGCGTTCTTTCAGTCCTAGATCTCGGGATGAGATCCTTTCGTAGTGGTGGAGTGTTGTAACACCCCGGATGTAACTTTCCCAATTTGTACTCCAACTCTTGCCGTTTCGGGCGTTAAGTTATTTTATTTTCTCGGGTTCGGGTCTTTGTCTCCGTGTGTTGTTATTGTTGTCATGTATCTCATATCATGTCATCATGTGCATTGCATTTGCATACGTGTTCATCTCATGCATTCAAGCATTTTCCCCGTTGTCCGTTTTGCATTCCGGCGCTTCGTTCTCCTCCGGTGGTCATTTCTACCTTTCTTTCGTGTGTGGGGATTAAACATTTCCGGATTGGACCGAGACTTGCCAAGCGGCCTTGGTTTACTACCCGTAGACCGCCTGTCAAGTTTCGTATCATTTAGACTTCGTTTGATACTCCAACGGTTAACCGAGGGACCGAAAGGCCTCGTGTGTGTTACAGCCCAACACCCCTTCAATTTGGCCCAAAATCCACCTAAGCCTTCTCCATCATCTAGATCTTTCGATCACGATCGCGTGGCCGAAGACCGCACCTCATTTGGACTCTCCTAGCTCCCTCTATGCCTATAAATAGATCCCTCCATGAAATCCCGGGTCTCGTTCCCCCTAACCCTAGATATTTTTCCCTCCGTGCCGCCAGACACGTCCGGGCGACGCCGGACAAATCCCGCCGCCACTCCCAGCCTCTCCCATCGCGCCACGTGTCCCTGTACCGCCACCCGCCGCCGTGCGGCCCGGGGAGCCCGGAGCCGGCCCCCGTTGCCCATCTCCCCCGCGCCGCCGCCCGAAGCCGCCTGCCGCCTCGCCCCGTTCGCCGGCCCCGCCGCCTCCGCCGTGAGCCGCAGCCGCCCGGCGCCGCTCCGCCGCCACCGTGCGCCGCCACCTCGCCTTGTCGCCGGCCGCCGCGGCTCCGCCGCCCCTCGCCTCGGCCTCGCCTCCTCTCCGCCGCCCCGGCCTCTTCCTCCCGCTCTGGTCGCCACCCCGGCCAACGACTCCGGCGAGGGATCCGGTCGACCTCGGATTGCGTGCCACCGAAACCCTAGATCTGGTGGTTCTTTTTTTTTCTAAGTCCCCGGAATTTTCTAGTCCATATGCTCCTGTTCATAGCCTTGTATCTCCGCATTTGTAACTCCGTTTTCGGCATATAGCATATCAAAATGTTCATCTCTGAGAGTAAATCATTTCATTCCATTGCATCATTTTCATTTGAGTTCATCTTGATGCCCGAAATGCTGTTAGAAGAGGGCTACTTGAGATAATTGTCAGATCTACTGCTCCATTTAGTTTTTTGTCATTTTTGCCATGATTAATGTGTGCATGATATGCCCCTGAGCTCTACATATGTTTTGTTAAGAGTTTTGTAATCTTTCCAGAGGTGAAACCTATGTATTTTTGTGATGAGTGTGGTGACTGGCACAAGCTTGCAATGTGGTGCACTTGGTAATTCTGATTTCAGGGACTTAGTAATTCCACCAAGTCCTTGAGTTGTTTACCTCATATGGCCATATGTTCATGTTGTTTCCTAGAGATCCGTGCCTCTTTTGAGGATGATCAGTAAGGATGTTTTGTTAATGTTGTAGTGCTATATCCATCCATTTCTTTGTTTGCAATTATGGAGCACCCTAGCTTGAGTCAATCGAGCTCTACTTTTGCTACTTTGTGAATCTGGGCGAATTGTCAACTAGTTTGCAATTTTGCCGATGATGTTGTAGTTGATCCGTGCATGCTATGCTATTGTTCTTGCCATATCTAGCTTGAATTTTGTGTGTTCTTGATAGATGTATGCTTAGTTGGTCATGACTTGCACCCTAGTGAGTGCATCAAGCTCGTAAACATGCCTACTTGATATCTATTTTCAGCATGCTCCAGTTTTCACTAAGTCTGAGAACTGATTATGTTTTTGCCATGTTCACATGCTTGCAATTGTATTTTTTGATCCCTTTTGGCTCAAGGTCAATAAGGGACTTTTGTTAAGCTCTTTGAGTAGCTCCATGCCATACTTTACTTTGCCATGTTCAGGTCCTATAGCATGTAGTTTTGTTGCTCCGAAGAGTGCTACCTGATCTGAAATTCCAGACAAGTGTTAATTTCACTAAGTCTGAGATCTGTTTACCATATGCATTTTTGCCATGCTTGTTCGAACCTGTTAATGGATGAATTGGCCGTAGCTCAGTACTAGACTTTTGTTAAGCATCTTTTATGCATCCCTGCCATGTATTTTGTTGCCATGTTTGAGTGCTGTAGCATGTTCATCTCATTGCATTTAGATGCCTACTTGCTGTAAATCGCAGACCGGTGTCATATTTGAATTGCTTGCCATTTCCAAACCGTAACTCCGATTCCGGCGTTCTTTATATCGTTTTCAAGCGATTTCATCTCATCTTTCCAGTGGCACACTTGGATTCTCAAGTGAGGCCAGGTTCTTGCATTTCCTGTCACATCTTGCATATGCATCCCGCATCGCATCCCGCATAGCATACCATCCTTGCATCATTTTGTTTGAGTCTTGCACGTGGTTGATTGTGTCCTTGTTGCTTGTTTGTCTTGTTTGGGTAGAGCCGGGAGACGAGTTCGCTAACGAGGAGCCCATTGAGTTTGCTTTCGAGGATCCCATCAACTCTGACAGCTTTGCAGGCAAGATGATCATACCCTCGAAATCACTACTATCTTTGCTATGCTAGATTGCTCCCTCTTTTGCTATGCCAATGCTACGATGTCTACCACTTGCTTTCAAGCCTCCCAAATTGCCATGTCAAACCTCTAACCCACCTTGTCCTAGCAAACCGTTGATTGGCTATGTTACCGCTTTGCTCAGCCCCTCTTATAGCGTTGCTAGTCGCAGGTGAAGATTGAAGGCCGTTCCTTGTTGGAACATTTGTTTACTTGTTGGTATATCATTATATTATCTTGTTATCTTAATGCATCTATATACTTGGTAAAGGGTAGAAGGCTCGGCCTCTCACCTAGTGTTTTGTTCCACTCTTGCCGCCCTAGTTTCCGTCATATCGGTGTTATGTTCCTGGATTTTGCGTTCCTTATGCGGTTGGGTTATACTGGGAACCCCTTGATAGTTCACCTTGATTAAAGCTTTTCCAGCAATGCCCAACCTTGGTTTTACCATTTGCCACCTAGCCTCTTTTCCCTTGCGTTTCCGGAGCTCAAGGGTCATCTTATTTTAGCCCCCCCGGGCCAGTGCTCCTCTGAGTGTTGGTCCAACCGAGCGATGTCCGGGGCTACCAGGGGCAACTCTAGGCTGGCCTACCTGACGTCTTGCTCATCTGAGTGTGCCCTGAGAACGAGATATGTGCAGCTCCTATCGGGATTTGTCGGCACATTCGGGCGGTGTTGCTGGTCTTGTTTTAACCTGTCGAAGTGTCTTGAAGAACCGAGATACCGAGTCTGATTGGAACGTCTTGGGAGGAGGCCTATTCCTTCATTGACCGTGAGAGCTTGTCATGGGCTAAGTTGGGACTCCCCTGGAGGGATTTGAACTATCGAAAGCCGTGCCCGCGGTTATGGGAAGATGGGAATTTGTTAATGTCCGGTTGTAGATAACTTGAACCTTAACTTAATTAAAATGAATCAACTGAGTGTGCTACCGTGATGGCCTCTTCTCGGCGGAGTCCAGTAAGTGGACACGGTGTTGGAGTAATGCTTGTGCAGGTTGTTCTCTAGTTTCTCACTCGCGCTTTGCCTCCTCTTCTCGCTCTCTTTTGCGAATAGGTTAGCCACCATATTTTGCTAGTCGCTTGCTGCAGCTCCACATATATTTACCTTGCCTTACCTATAAGCTTAAATAGTCTTGATCGCGAGGGTGCGAGATTGCTGAGTCCCTGTGGCTCACAAATTACTATTACACCAGATGCAGGGCCCGATGATTCCGCTCCAGCAGACGCGCTCGAGCTCAAGTGGGAGTTCGACGAGGACTCTCAACGATATGTTTCCTTTCCTGATGATCAGTAGTGGTGCCCAGTTGGGGGTGATTGGGTCCGTGTCGCATGTTGGGTTATCTTTTATTTTGGCGTCGTAGTCGGGCCATGAGTGTTTGGATGATGTAATGTTATTTATGTACTTGATTGACGTGGCGAGTGTTATCTCCCCTTTTATTATCTTATTACATGGGATGTTGTGAAGATTGCCTAACTTGCGACATATGCCTTCAATGCGATTATGCCTCTAAGTCGTGCCTCGACACGTGGGAGATATAGTCGCATCGAGGGTGTTACAACCTGCAACGATCACTTACCCATAAGACACATTTAACTTGGGACTATGATGTAGGTGGCATCTTGCATTGTCTTCTAGCTTGTACTGTTTCTAATTTCTTGAAATGGCACTTACGACAAGGCACTTTTTACTTGATAGAGTGATATTGGTTGCATGTTCATACGGTGCCTAGCTTTTATTTCTTCTAGTTTTGTTGAAATGCCTTCCGCTTACTGTTTTTTCATACATATTCCATCCTCCTATCATACGTGTGAAATGAAATGCTGTCTTTTCTTATATATATTCCATCCTCCTATCCTGCTATTGCCTTACATCAAAGTAGTGTTCGTTTGTTTTATGCATGAACCAGTTATGCAGAGCTAATTCTATTCATCTTCTTGTGGTTTTGACTTCATAAGGCAATATCAGAAAATAGGAAGGAAAAGAGTAAGTTAGGGGATGTTGGTGGTGAAGGAAATATGCCCTAGAGGCAATAATAAAGTTATTATTTATTTCCTTATATCATGATAAATGTTTTTTATTCATGCTAGAATTGTATTAATCGGAAACATAATTCATGTGTGAATACATAGACAAATAGAGTGTCACTAGTATGCCTCTACTTGACTAGCTCGTTGATCAAAGATGGTTATGTTTCCTAACCATAGACATGAGTTGTCATTTGATTAACGGGGTCACATCATTAGGAGAATGATGTGATTGACTTGACCCATTTCGTTAGCTTAGCACTTGATCATTTAGTTTGTTGCTATTGCTTTCTTCATGACATATACATGTTCCTGTGACTATGAGATTATGCAACTCCCGTTTACTGGAGGAACCCTTTGTGTGCCACCAAACGTCACAACGTAACTGGGTGATTATAAAGGTGCTCTACAGGTGTCCCCGAAGGTACTTGTTGGGTTGGCGTATTTCGAGATTAGGATTTGTCACTCCGATTGTCGGAGAGGTATCTCTGGGCCACTCGGTAATGCACATCACTATAAGCCTTGCAAGCATTGCAACTAATGAGTTAGTTGTGGGATGATGTATTACGGAACGAGTAAAGAGACTTGCCGGTAACGAGATTGAACTAGGTATTGAGATACCGACGATCGAATCTCGGGCAAGTAACATACCGATGACAAAGGGAACAACGTATGTTGTTATGCGGTTCGACTGATAAAGATCTTCGTAAAATATGTAGGAGCCAATATGAGCATCCAGGTTCCGCTATTGGTTATTGACCGGAGACGTGTCTCGGTCATGTCTACATAGTTCTCGAACCCGTAGGGTCCGCACGCTTAAAGTTTGATGACGGTTATATTATGAGTTTATGTGTTTTGATGTACCGAAGGAGTTCGGAGTCCCGGATGAGGTCGGGGACATGACGAGGAGTCTCGAAATGGTCGATACGTAAAGATCGATATATTGGACGACTATATTCGGACATCGGAAAGGTTCCGAGTGATTCGGGTATTTTCAGGAGTACCGGGGAGTTACGAGAATTCGTATTGGGCCTTAATGGGCCATACGGTAAAGGAGAGAAAGGCCTCAAAGGGTGGCCGCACCCCTCCCCATGGGCTAGTCCGAATTGGACTAGGGAGGGGGGGCGCCCCCTTCCTTACTTCTCCTTTTCCCTTCCCTTTCCTTCTCTCCTACTCCTACTACTTGGAAGGGCCTCTAGTTCTACTAGGAAAGGGGGAATCTTACTCCCGGTGGTACTAGGGCTCCCCTAGGGCGCGCCATAGAGAGGGCTGGCCCCTCCCCTCCTCCACTCCTTTATATACGTGGCCAGGGGCACCTCATAGACACAACAATTGATCTCTTGATCTCTTAGCCATGTGCGGTGCCCCCCTCCACCATAATCCACCCTGATTATATCGTAGCGGTGCTTAGGTGAAGCCCTGCTGTCGTTGTCAAAACCGGCGGATCTCGGGTAGGAGGTCCCGAATTGTGCGTCTAGGCTGGATGTTAACAGGAGGCAGGGGACACGATGTTTTACCCAGGTTCGGGCCCTCTTGATGGAGGTAAAAACCCTACGTCCTCCTTGATTAATATTGATGATATGGGTAGTACAAGAGTAGATCTACGACGAGATCAGAGAGGCTAAACCCTAGAAGCTAGCCTATGGTATGATTGTTGTGGTTGTTGTCCTACGGACTAAAACCCATCGGTTTATATAGACACCGGAGAGGGTTAGGGTTACACAAGGTCGGTTACAAAAGAGGAGATATCCATATCTGTATTGCCTAGCTTGCCTTCCACGCCAAGTAGAGTCCTATCCGGACACGAGACGAAGTCTTCAATCTTGTATCTTCATAGTCTAACAGTCCGGCCAATGGAGATAGTCCGGCTGTCCGGAGACCCCCTAATCCAGGACTCCCTCAGTAGCCCCTGAACCAGGCTTCAATGACGATGAGTCCGGCGCGCAGTATTGTCTTCGGCATTGCAAGGCGGGTTCCTTCTCCGAATACATCACAGAAGAATTTGAATACGAGGATTGTGCCCGACCCTGCAAAATAAGTTCCACATACCACCGTAGAGAGAATAATATTTTCGCAGATCTAATTTGCTAGCTTGTTTTGGCAGCATGACGTTATGCCATGGCCTGGTGATTATTCGAACTGTTTCCTTTAACTAGCCCCGCACATAACGCGAGGCAGTTTTTCGACACGTCTTGTCAAAGCAGAGATCGTGTCCCATTATTACGGGATTATCATCAGTACGGGTGTGGGTAACCCAACCGCGCCATCAATTACGGCGCTTGGGGGATAAGAGAGTTTTACCATGCTAGTGGGGACGCTTAGTTTCGTCCGCCCTTATAAAGGGATAAGGATTCACCTTTCTATCCACGCCTTCTTCCTCCGTTGCTCATCCGTTTTCGCACACTCGAGCTCTAGCGCCCAAGTCCACACTTCCCACCTCAACCTTCTCCAACCATGTCCGGAGCGGGAGGCAGGTGGATGGTCTCCTCCGTCACGGAGGGAGACATCAAGAAGCTGCACGGAGCCGGATACTTAGCCGTGAATATCACGCATCGGCTGCCCGCTGTGGGGCAGATCGTCCCTACCCCGGAACCTCACGAGAGGGTAGTTTTCCTCCACCACTTCCTCCGCGGACTGGGGTTTCCCCTCCATCCATTCGTCTGTGATCTCATGTTCTACTACGGGCTGTACTTTCATGATCTGCCCCCGAACTTCGTTCGCAACATTTCGGCGTTCATCGTCGTGTGTGAGGCTTTCCTCCGCATCAGGCCCCACTTCGGCCTGTGGTTAAAGACCTTCAATATCAAGCCGAAGGTGGTACGAGGCCAACAAGCAGAATGCGGCAGAGCCATGGGCAAGATGCCCAACTTATATGGCTCGAAGGCTCCTTCGTGGAGACAATAAAGGGATGGCAATCGGCGTGGTTCTACATCACCGAGCCGCACGACGTGAAAATGGGCGCAGCCCCCGAGTTTCGATCCGGATTCCCTACACGGCTCACTTCCTGGAAAGAGAAGGGCTTGTCGGGGTTCATCGGTGGAGCTGGATGGACTCCAGAAATGTATCCGGAGTATGGCGAGCAAGAAGCTCAAGCTTGTCAACATAGTCCAAGTTATGCTCATCCGGATCCTCCCGTGTCAACAACGGGATTTTACTTGTGGGAGTTCGACCCGGCCCGGCACCAGACTCTGAGCGAGCTCTTTGATACGACGCACAAGGACGTCTGGAAGGTGCTGTTCAAGGGCGCCGAGGTCCCTCCTTCTCTGCCGAGGACCGCGGACTAAGCGCAAAGCGCCTAGCGCGTTCGGTGAGTTCAATACGTCCCGTAGGACATTTATTTCCCTAGCTTAATATGTGCGGGGTCTAATCTCCATGCCTTTGACAGGACTGGGTGGAGATCGGGCAGATTAACTGTCCGCCCCTTTGCCCGAAGACACTGCGGGCGCTCTCCTGACGGAGATGCTGACTGGCTCCTTACAAGGTGCCGGAGAAGACCAAGAAGGCCAGGGAAACCCGAAATAGTTCCGGGCGCCAGGTGTTATCGGACTCATCGTCCGATAACTCTGCGGCACACTCCTCCCCGAAGACGAGGAGGAAGAAGAAGATGCTCCCCCTCCAGGGGGAGACAAGAAAAGGAAGGCCGCCCCAACTGGGGGGCCGAAGGGTCCAAGAAGGGAAGGACTCTCCTTCCGGACAGTTCCACCGCCGCCGATGAAGACGAAGATGAGTGCTTGCCCAGGGCCAAGCCCCTGGGGAGATCGTAAGTATTCGGGTACCAGAGTAACTCATAGTATTCCTTTGTCGCACTGTTTTCCCTAACACCGAACATAATTATGCGGGCCGCCACGAGCCAGTATCGATGTATCATCGGACGGCTCCCTGGGCTCGTCGAACATGGATACGATCAAGTCCCGACCGCCACCTCCCCTCATCCTGCTGATGACGCCAAGGTGCTGTCTCAAGAGGCACCGGGTCGAGGGGAGACAACCCTAGAGTTGCCTCAAGGTGACCTTCCGGACTCTGGGAGCCGAGGGGATGGGGCCCCTTAGAGCTCCGAGTTCGGCCCTCAGCCGAACACCGCACCGGAACCTCCAGTGGTTCTGGGCTCGGGCAGGCGGCCTCCTTCTAAGAGGGGCAAGACGCCTGTGTCGGTGACATCTGTCCATCCAGAGGTGCCGGACAATCTGCTGGAAGCACTTCGCAGCGCTTCTATCGATGAGGAGCACCGCACTATCATGAGTGCGGTGATCCAGAAGGTTCAGTACGCCAAGAGCGGATTGACTGAAGCCTGTGCCAGCCTTCTAATAGGCTTTGAGGTAAGTGTTTTAAAATGTATTAGAAATATTACCGCATAGATAGTAGCCCCTGATGCTTTGTTCGGTGTTCACAAAGAAAAGCTGAACAGAGGATCAAATAATATCGCAGGAGTCTAATATAAGTATGTCAATATGCATATGCAGGCTTCGCTACTGGCGTCCGCCGCACTGACTGTGGAGGTCGCCGTACTGAAGCAGGACCTCGAGGGGTCCAGGAAAGAGCTCGGCCTTGTCAAGAGGCAGCTCGAGGAGAACAAGGGTAAGTAATACCCTGTCTATAGCTATGTATGTATAAAAGAAGAAGCAATTGCAAAATGACAGGATCATCGTATATTCGCCAAGGGCCACGACTGAGGTGGCAACCCTGAAGCAAGCACTAACCAAGGCCGAAGATAACGCGGCCGAGGAGCGCACCGAGCGAGAGCAGCACGAGGTCGGATGGGCGAGGTGCAGCAAGATCTCCAGGCTCTCGTGGTGAAGCACGAGGCGTTGGAGATTGACTCAAAGACGCGGGAGTCTGAGCTTGCTGCGGCCCTCGAGAGCGCAAAAAGTGCCAAGGCTGAAGCCCAAAAGGCCCTCCAGGAGATCGACGCAATGAAGAAGATAGCGGCGGGTAAGGCTTTCTATATGCAAAGCAAGCATGTAAAAGTAAATTACCGATTACTTACCCGAATCCGGAGCTCTCCAGGAGCATTCACAGATTTTCCCCGCAACGTGTCTGATGCCGCACAATTTTACCAGGCCGATGATTGAAGCTCAACGGAGAAGCTGTTCTGGTCTCAGTATGCTGAGGCCGAACACCCGATGGCAATGAGTGACCAGCTGAAGCAGATGGTCGAGCTACATAAGGCGGCCGATCAGGCCATGAAGGGCTTTATAGTCTGGCTGTGGCCTGGCGACGCCCTTCCGAACAGCTTCTTCCGCCTGGTGAGGCGGCTTGTGGATGCCTGTCCGTGGCTGGAGGTCATCAAGCGATCTGTCTGCATTGAGGGTGCACGCCGGGCTTTCACCCGTGTGAAATTGCAATGGGTCAAGCTAGACACCGTGAAGTTCATCAAGGAGGGGCCACCGGAGGGCAAGGAGCACTGCCACCCCGAGATGTACTACGAGGGTGTTCTGCCGGGTGCCCGTCTCATAGCGGACGAGTGTTCAAAAGATGTAATATTTGAGTGAGACTTGCTCATTTTATCCTGTGTTTATGAAAACTTGTTTCATATGCGCTACGCAACGCTTGTTTGAATTTAAAATATTACCTTCTGTTTGGCCGTTTATCAATCTGAGAGATGGCTAGTCCTCGGCTTCTGCCCCCATGCCATGAGTGCTGGGGTGTTCGGGATAAACCTGAGCACTCTTGTTCCCATATTTGGGTCCTTTGAGGGAGGTGCTCAGCACACCGAACAAGGCAACCAGACTAATAATGCTTTATCACTCTCACTTAGCCATAGAATTCTATAATTTTAAATTTTGGCAAAGACCCTAGTATTCGGAAGGACGAATTCGGGGCGCGATACACGCCTTTAAGCCGGACAGGGCCGGCCCCTCACCCAAAGCGGCATAAGTCTTCAGGGACACGAAAACCTCGCCAAACAGCGACCAGTCTCTCGCCTTATCATGACAGTCAGTTTTAGCTTTCTCTACTAAGGTGCTAAGCCCGGCAGAACCGGGGCACAATCGCAGTAGTTCTCCTAGCGCTACCTTAGCCGATGGAGCGGAACGTAAGGTACCAAAACATAGGAGCCGGGCAAACCCAACATTTGACCAAAGACATGATTCGGAGCTGATGCATATAATGCTATAAGTTCGGGGTGCCGCACTTGTGAAAGTGTTCGGACTTTTCACACCATATTGTGGGGTACGTAAGCCCCTGGTGTATTGGCCGTACCAAAGTGTACGGTTGGAAGGCGTCATTAATGAACACATAGATATATATATATAACAAGAATGCAATAATAGTCATAATGTCATGCATTGTTTATCCAAAAAATTGCGTTAAAGCAGAGTGATACAGATAGTGTGATAAGCAAAGAGTAGGGCTATGTCCCTTCCAAGGGCAAGCTGAGGAATGATATGAAATCAAATATTTCGCTCATTACTGTAATCCATCTGGGAATTCCGTGGTATGACGTAGCTGGTTGCCTCCTTGGTTGCTGCATCATGTGTTCGGCAATAGTGCTGCCGGACAGTGTTTCCAGAGATTAAGGTCCTGAAAGAAGAGAAAAATTACGAAACAGGAAGCCCCTAGTGCGGTTTAAGCCGCGTCTTGGGGCGTGCCGTAGTTCCCCCCCCCCCTCCCCACCTGTGCCCATGGTGTTTTTAGTGCGTAATTATGTACGTGTGGCACGAGTTTTGCCGTTGGGCTGGGATTTGGGTGGGCGCCGTATTGCTACGCGAGCTCAGATCGTGGCAGGCGATCATTTTGCCGATTGCTTCGAGCGCGCTTGAAGGTGTCCGGGCTTTGAAGCGCCGAACTGGTTGATTGCCTTGAGAGGCTGCTTTGCGCTTCTGCTGCGAGGACCGTGGTGTGCTCCTCTGTTCGGAGAGAGCGATCTGTGTTTCCATTGACTGTAATAACTCTGTGAGGTCCTGGCATCTTGAGCTTGAGGTATGCATAATGTGGCACCGCATTGAATCTAGCAAATGCGTTTCGCTCGAGCAGCGCATGATAACCACTGCGGAACGAGACTATGTCGAAGATTAACTCTTCGCTTCAGAAGTTATCCGGGGATCCGAAGACCAATTCCAGTGTAATTGAGCCTGTGCAATGGGCCTCTACACCTGGAATGACGCCTTTAAAGGTCGTTTTTTGTGGGTTTGATCCTTGAGGGTTCTATACCCATTTTTGCGCACTGTGTCCTGATAAAGCAGGTTCAGGCTGCTACCGCCATCCATAAGGACTCGAGTGAGGTGAAATCCGTCAATGATTGGGTCTAGGACCAGTGCGGCGAATCCGCCATGACGAATACTAGTGGGGTGGTCCCTGCGATCGAAGGTGATCGGACAGGAGGACCAAGGGTTGAACTTTGGGGCGACCGGCTCCAACGCATATACGTCCCTGAGCGCACGCTTCCGCTCCCTCTTGGGGATGTCTGTTGTGTATATCATGTTCACCGTCCGCACTTGTGGGGGAAACCTCTTCTGTCCTCCGGTGTGTGGCTGCTGTGATTCCCCCTCGTCATTGCTATGCGGCCCCTTGTCTTTGTTTTCGGCAAGCAACTTGCCGGCCTGCTTGAACACCCAACAATCCTTGTTGGTGTGATTTGTTGGCTTGTGTGGGGTGCCGTGTATGTGACACGAGCGATCGAGTATATGGTCCAAGCTGGATGGATCCGGCGTACTTTGTTTGAATGGCTGTTTCCGCTGATCGGGTTTAGAGCCTTTGAATCCGGCATTGACTGCCATATCCTGGGTATTTTTGCTGTCAGTGCGGCGCTTATGTTTGTTGCGACGTGACCTGCTATTTCCGTCCTTGGTATCCGAGATACCATGGTTCCTTGATATGTTATTACTGCGAGCCAGCCAGCTGTCTTCTCCCGCACAAAAGCGGGTCATGAGTGTCATGAGAGCTACCATAGATTTCAGCTTTTCCTGACCAAGGTGCCGGGCTAGCCACTCGTCTCGGATGTTGTGTTTGAAAGCCGCTAAGGCCTCTGCATCCGGATAGTCGACGATTTGATTTTTCTTTCTAAGGAACCGAGTCCAGAACTGCCTGGCCGACTCTTCTGGCTGCTGAATTATGTGGCTCAAGTCATCGGCGTCTGGTGGTCGCACATAAGTGCCCTGAAAGTTGTCGAGGAATGCGGCGTCCAGATCCTCCCAACAACTAATGGAGTTCGCTGGCAAGGTGTTAAGCCAATGCCGCGCTGGTCCTTTGAGCTTTAGCGGGAGGTATTTGATGGTGTGTAAGTCATCACCGCGGGCCATGTGGATGTGGAGGAGGAAATCCTCGATCCATACTGCGGGATCTGTTGTGTCGTCGTATGATTCAATATTTATAGGTTTGAAACCTTCTGGGAATTGATGTTCCATTACTTCGTCTGTGAAGCATAAGGGGTGTGTGGTGCCTCTGTATTGAGCTAAATCGCGACGCAGCTCGAATGGGTCTTGCCCGCTGTGTTCGGCCCGACCGGATTTTCTTTTACTGTATCCGACATGACATTTATCGTCTCACAGAGTGGTGCACCTTCGTGATCCGTAGATCGATCTTGCATGCTTTGCTTTGTCCTCCAATATGTCCCGCAGGTCTGGCGTATCTCCCCAGGCCTTTTTATTTGAATGGCATCGGGGTGGAGGCTGAGTTTTTGGCCGGAATGCCTCTCTATCGCGGCCACGAGGTGGCCGCTCAGCCGTATCATACGCTTCTTCCTCCAGTCGGGGTAGTAACCTGCACTTTGGGTAATTCTTGGAGGGGCGCTCGAGTTTATATTCCTCGGCCGCGAGGACTTCAGTCCATCTGTCAGCTAGCAGATCTTGATCAGCTTGAAGCTGCTGCTGCTTTTTCTTCAGGCTATTTGCCGTGGCCATAAGCCGGTGCTTGAAGCGCTCTTGTTCGACGGGATGCTCTGGTACGGCAAATTCATCGTCGCAGAGGCTTGCCTCGTCTTCGGAGGGGGCATGTAATTGTCATCCTCCTCCTCTCCGTCTGCCGCTCTCTCAGGAGAGCTGGCTTCTCCATCCTCCTGCTCTAAATCTTGCTGGAGGGGATTGTTGTTGCATTCGGCACTATCCGGAGTGTTATTATCTCCTGTGCCGGTATCACCACTTTTGCTTTGGCGGGCCTTAGAGCGGCGCCGCTGACATCGACGCTTGGGTTGCTTCTTGGTGGGGTTATCCTCCGCTATCTCATCGCCATTGCCTTGTTGGGGTGTATCCACCATGTATATGTCATATGACGAGGTGGCTTTCTAGTGCCCTATAGGTGCTGGTTCATGTTCGTCTCATACATCATCGTCCATACCGTCGATGTCTTCAGAGTCGAAGTCGAGCATGTCGGTTAAATCATCGACAGTGGCTACGAAGTGGGTGGTGGGTGGGCGTCGAATTTCTTCGTCGTTCGCATCCCAATCCTGTTGGCCATAGTCCGGCCAGGGCTCTCCTGACAAAGAGAGAGACCTTAGTGAATTCAGAATGTCATCGAAGGGCGAGTGCTGAAAGATATCCGCGGCGGTGAATTCCATGATCGGCGCCCGATCGGATTCGATTGGCAGGGGCGCGGACGGTTCGGAGTCCGGAAAAGAGTCCGGCGCCTTGGAGTCACGGGCTTCGCAGAGGATTAGGCTAGTGTTCGGCTCGATCGCCGTTGAGACTGCAGCCCCTGAGGCGGTGTCTAGCCACCCGTCCCCGATAGGCGCAGTTGGCTCCGAGCTAAGGGTCGGAGCTGATGCGGGCGCGGCCTCTGGGGTACTGTTCGGCGGCAGAGCTAGGTCATACCCATTGTGACAGTGCGGCGCGCTCGGCTGCGGCTCGAATCCGTCGAAGATCAAGTCTCCGCGGATGTCGGCCATGTAGTTCAAACTTCCAAATCTGACCTGATGGCCAGGGGCGTAGCTTTCAATCTACTCCAGATGGCCAAGCGAATTAGCCCGCAGTGCAAAGCCGCCGAATACAAAGATTTGTCCGGGGAGAAAAGTCTCACCCTGGACTGCATCGTTGTTGATGATCGGAGGAGCCATCGAGCCAAACGCCGACGACACAGAGGAACTCTCAATGAAAGCACCAATGTCGGTGTCAAAACCGGCGGATCTCGGGTAGGGGGTCCCAAACTGTGCGTCTAGGCTGGATGGTAACAGGAGGCAGGGGACACAATGTTTTACCCAGGCTCGGGCCCTCTTGATGGAGGTAAAACCCTATGACCTGCTTGATTAATATTGATGATATGAGTAGTACAAGAGTAGATCTACCACGAGATCAGAGAGGCTAAACCCTAGAAGCTAGCCTATGGTATGATTGTATGTTATGGTTGTTGTCCTACGGACTAAAACCCATCGGTTTATATAGACACCGGAGAGGGTTAGTGTTACACAAGGTCGGTTACAAAGGAGGAGATATCCATATCCGTATTGCCTAGCTTGCCTTCCACGCCAAGTAGAGTCCTATCCGGACACGAGACGAAGTCTTCAATCTTGTATCATCATAGTCTAACAGAACGGCCAATGGAGATAGTCCGGTTGTCTGGAGACCCCCTAATCCAGGACTCCCTCCCCGGCGTCGGTAGAACATCATCATTGTCACCACGCCGTCGTGCTGACGAAACTCTCCCTCAGCACTTGGTTGGATCGGAGTTCGAGGGACATCATCGAGTTGAACGTGTGCAGAACTCGAAGGTGCCGTGCGTTCGGTACTTGATCGGTTGGATCATGAAGACGTACGACTACATCAACCGCGTTGTGCTAACGCTTCCTCTTTCGGTCTACAAGGGTACGTGGACAACACTCTCCCCTCTCGTTGCTATGCATCACCATGATCTTGTGTGTGCGTAGGAATATTTTTGAAATTACTACGTTCCCCAATAGTGGCATCCGAGCCAGGTTTTATGCATTGATGTAATATGCACGAGTAGAACACAAGTGAGTTGTGGGCGATATAAGTCATACTTCTTAGCAGCATGTCATACTTTGGTTTGGCGGTATTGTTGGATGAAGCGGCCCGGACCGACATTACGCGTACGCTTACGCGAGACTGGTTTTACCGCTGTGCTATGCACACAGGTGACTAGCGGGTGTCAGTTTCTCCAACTTTAGTTGAACCAAGTGTGGCTACACCCGGTCCTTGAGAAGGTTAAAACAGCACTAACTTGACAAACTATCGTTGTGGTTTTGATGCGTAGGTAAGAACGGTTCTTGCTAAGCCCGTAGCAGCCAGATAAAACTTGCAACAACAAAGTAGAGGACGTCTAACTTGTTTTTGCAGGGCATGTTGTGATGTGATATGGTTAAGACATGATGCTAAATTTTATTGTATGAGATGATCATGTTTCGTAACCGAGTTATCGGCAACTTGCAGGAGCCATATGGTTGTCGTTTTATTGTATGCAATGCAATCGCCCTGTAATGCTTTACTTTATCACTAAGCGGTAGCGATAGTCGTGGAAGCATAAGATTGGTGAGACGACAATGATGCTACGATGGAGATCAAGGTGTCGCGCCGGTGACGATGGTGATCATGACGGTGCTTCGGAGATGGAGATCACAAGCACAAGATGATGATGGCCATATCATATCACTTATATTGATTGCATGTGATGTTTATCTTTTATGCATCTTATCTTGCTTTGATGGACGGTAGCATTATAAGATGATCTCTCACTAAATTTCAAGATAAAAGTGTTCTCCCTGAGTATGCACCGTTGCCAAAGGTCGTCGTGCCCAGACACCATGTGATGATCGGGTGTGATAAGCTCTACGTCCATCTACAACGGGTGCAAGCCAGTTTTGCACATGCAGAAATACTCGGGTTAAACTTGACGAGCCTAGCATATGCAGATATGGCCTCAGAACACTGGAGACCAAAAGGTCGAGCATGAATCATACAGTAGATATGATCAACATAATGATGTTCACCATTGAAAACTACTCCATTTCACGTGATGATCGGTTATGGTTTAGTTGATATGGATCATGTGATCACTTAGATGATTAGAGGGATGTCTATCTAAGTGAGAGTTCTTAAGTAATATGATTAATTGAACTTTAATTTATCATGAACTTAGTCCTGATAATATTTGCATATCTATGTTGTAGATCAATAGCTCGCGTTATTGCTTCCCTATGTTTTATATGTGTTCCTAGAGAAAACTAAGTTGAAAGATGATAGTAGCAATGATGCGGACTGGGTCTGTGATCTGAGGTTTATCCGCATTGCTGCATAGAAGAATTATGTCCTTGATGCACCGCTAGGTGACAAACCTATTCCAGGAGTAGATGCAAATGTTATGAACGTTTGGCTAGCTCAATATGATGATTACTTGATAGTTTAGTGCACCATGCTTAACGGCTTAGAATCGGGACTTCAAAGAGGTTTTGAACGTCATGGACCATATGAGATGTTCCAGGAGTTGAAGTTAATATTTCAAGTAAATACCCGAGTTGAGAGATATGAAGTCTCCAACAAGTTCTATAGCTAAAAGATGGAGGAGAATAGCTCAAGAAGTGAGCATGTGCTCAGATTGTCTGGGTACTACAATCGCTTGAATCAAGTGGGAGTTAATCTTCCAGATAAAATAGTGATTGACAGAATTCTCTAGTCAACATCACCAAGTTAGTAGAACTTCGTGATGAACTATAATATGCAAGGGATAACGGAAACGATTCCCAATCTCTTCGTGATGCTGAAATCGACGAAGGTAGAAATCATGAAAAGCATCAAGTGTTGATGGTAAACAAAACCACTAGTTTCAAGTAAAGGGGCAAAGGGAAGAAAGGGGAACTTCAAGAAGAACGGCAAACAAGTTGCTACTCAAGTGAAAAAATCCAAGTCTGGACCTAAGCCTGAAACTGAGGGCTTCTACTGCAAAGGGACTGGTCACTGGAAGCGAAACTACCCCAAGTAATTGGCGGATAAGAAGGATGACAAAGTGAACATAGGTATATTTGATATACATGTTATTGATGTGTACTTTACTAGTGTTTATAGCAACCCCTCAGTATTTGATACTAGTTCAGTTGCTAAGAATAGTAACTCGAAACGGGAGTTGCAGAATGAACATAGACTAGTAAAGGGTGAAGTGACGATGTGTATTGGAAATGGTTCCAAGATTGATATGATCATCATCGCACACTCCCTATACTTTTGGGATTAGTGTTAAACCTAAAATAAATGTTATTTAGTGTTTGTGTTGGGCATGAATATGATTGGATCATGTTTATTGCAATACGGTTATTCATGTAAGTTAGAGAACAATTGTTGTTCTGTTCACATGAATAAAACCTTCTATGGCCATACACCCAATGAAAATGGTTTGTTGGATCTCGATCGTGGTGATACACATTTTCATAATATTGAAGCCAAAAGATGCAAAGTTAATAATGATAGTGCAACTTATTTGTGGCACCGCCGTTTATGTTATATTGGTGTAAAGCGCATGAAAAAATCCATGCTGATGGGCTTTTGGAATCACTTGATTATGAATCAGTTGATGCTTGTGAACCATGCCTCATGGGCAAGATGACTAAGACTCCGTTCTCCGGAACAATGGAGCGAGCAACAGATTTGTTAGAAATCATACATACTGATGTATGTGGTCCGATGAATATTGAGGCTCGTGGCAGGTATCATTATTTTCTGATCTTCACAGATGATTTGAGCAGATATGAGTATATCTACTTGATGAAACACAAGTCTAAAACATTTGAAAAGTTCAAAGAATTTCAGAGTGAAGTGGAGAATTATCGTAACAAAAATAAAAGTTTCTACGATATGATCGCAGAAGTAAAATATTTGAGTTACGAGTTTGGTCTTCAGTTAAAACAATGTGAAATAGTTTCACTACTCACGCCACCTGGAACACCACAGTGTAATGGTGTGTCCGAATGTCGTAACCGTACTTTATTAGATATGGTACGATCTAAGATGTCTCTTACCAATTTACCACTATCGTTTTGGGGTTATGCATTAGAGACAACTACATTCACGTTAAAAAGGGCACCATCTAAATCCGTTGAGACGACACTGTATGAACTATGGTTTGGCAAGAAACCTAAGATGTCATTTCTTAAAGTTTGAGGTTGCAATGCTTATGTGAAAAAGTTTCAACCTGAGAAGCTCAAACCCAAATCAGAGAAGTGCGTCTTCATAGGATACCCAAAAGAAAATGTTGGGTACACCTTCTATCACAGATCCGAAGGCAAGATATTCATTGCTTAGAATGGATCCTTTCTAGAGAAGGAGTTTCTCTCGAAAGAAGTGAGTGGGAGGAAAGTAGAACTTGATGAGGTAATTGTACCTGCTCCCTTATTGGAAAGTAGTTCATCACAGAAATCTATTCCTGTGACTACTACACCAATTAGTGAGGAAGCTAATGATGATGATCATGTTACTTCAGATCAAGTTACTACCGAACCTCGTAGGTAAACCAGAGTGAGATCCGCACCAAAGTGGTACGGTAATCCTGTTCTGGAGGTCATGTTACTTCACCATGACGAATCTACGAACTATGAGGAAGCGATGATGAGCCCAAATTCCGCAAAATGGCTTGAGGCCATGAAATCTGAGATGGGATCCATGTATGAGAACAAAGTATGGACTTTGGTTGATTTTCCCGATGATCGACAAGCAATTTAGAATAAATGGATCTTCAAGAAGAAGACTGATGCTGACGGTAATATTACTGTCTATAAAGCTCGACTTGTTGCAAAAGGTTTTCGACAAGTTCAAGGGATTGACTATGATGAGACCCTCTCACCCGTAGCAATGCTTAAGTCTGTCTAAATCATGTTAGCAATTGCCGCATTTTATGATTATGAAATTTGGCAAATGGATGTAAAAACTGCATTCCTGAATGGATTTATGGAAGAAGAGTTGTATATGATGCAACCAAAAGGTTTTGTCGATCCAAAGGGATCTAACAAAGTGTGCAAGCTCCAGCGATCCATTTATGGACTAGTGCAAGTATCTCGGAGTTGGAATATATGCTTTGATAAGTTGATCAAAGCATATAGTTTTATACAGACTTGCAGTGAAGCCTGTATTTACAAGAAAGTGAGTGGGAGCACTACAACATTTCTGATAAGTATATGTGAATGACATATTGTTGATCGGAGATAATATAGAATTATTCTACAAAGCATAAAGGAGTGTTTGAAAGGAGTTTTTTCAAAGAAAGACCTCAGTGAAGCTGCTTACATATAAAGCATCAAGATCTATACAGATAGATCAAGACGCTTGATAAGTTTTTCAATGAGTACATACCTTGACAAGATTTTGAAGTAGTTCAAGATGGAACAGTCAAAGAAAGAGTTCTTGCCTGTGTTACAAGGTGTGAAACTGAGTAAGACTCAAAGCCCGACCACGGCAGAAGATAGAAAGAGAATGAAAGTCATTCCCTATGCCTTGGCCATAGGTTCTGTAAAATATGCCATGCTATGTACCAAATCTATTGTATACCCTACACTGGTTTTGGAAAGGGAGTATAATAGTAATCTAGGAGTAGATCATTGGACAACGGTCAAAATTATCCTTAGTGGAATAAGGATATGTTTCTCGAATTATGGAGGTGACAAAAAAAGGCTCGTCGTAAAGGGTTACGTCGATGCAAATTTTGACACTGATCCAGATGACTCTAAATCTCAATCTGGATACAAATTTAAAGTGGGAGCAATTAGCTAGAGTAGCTTCGTGCAGAGCATTGTTGGCATAGAAATTTGCAAAATACTTACGGATCTGAATGTGGCAGACTCGTTGACTAAACTTCTCTCACAAGCAAAACATGATCACACCTTAGTACTCTTTGGGTGTTAATCACATAGCGATGTGAACTAGATTATTGACTCTAGTAAACCCTTTGGGTGTTGGTCACATGTCGATGTGAACTATGGGTGTTAATCACATGGTGATGTGAACTATTGGTATTAAATCACATGGCGATGTGAACTAGATTATTGACCCTAGTGCAAGTGGGAGACTGAAGGAAATATGCCCTAGAGGCAATAATAAAGTTATTATTTATTTCCTTATATCATGATAAATGTTTATTATTCATGCTAGAATTGTATTAACCGGAAACATAATACATGTGTGAATACATAGACAAATAGAGTGTCACTAGTATGCCTCTACTTGACTAGCTCGTTGATCAAAGATGGTTATGTTTCCTAACCATAGACATGATTTGTCATTTGATTAACGGGGTCACATCATTAGGAGAATGATGTGATTGACTTGACCCATTTCGTTAGCTTAGCACTTGATCGTTTAGTTTGTTGCTATTGCTTCCTTCATGACTTATACATGTTCCTATGACTATGAGATTATGCAACTCCCGTTTACTGGAGGAACACTTTGTGTGCCACCAAACGTCACAATGTAACTGGGTGATTATAAAGGTGCTCTACAGGTGTCTCCGAAGGTACTTGTTGGGTTGGCATATTTCGAGATTAGGATTTGTCACTCCGATTGTCGGAGAGGTATCTCTGGGCCCACTTGGTAATGCACATCACTATAAGCCTTGCAAGCATTGCAACTAATGAGTTAGTTGTGGGATGATGTATTACGGAACGAGTAAAGAGACTTGTCGGTAACGAGATTGAACTAGGTATTGAGATACCGACGATCGAATCTCGGGCAAGTAACATACCGATGACAAAGGGAACAACGTATGTTGTTATGCGGTTTGACCGATAAAGATCTTCGTAAAATATGTAGGAGCCAATATGAGCATCCAGGTTCTGCTATTGGTTATTAACCAAAGATGTGTCTCGGTCATGTCTACATAGTTCTCGAACCCGTAGGGTCCGCACGCTTAAAGTTTGATGATGGTTATATTATGAGTTTATGTGTTTTGATGTACCGAAGGAGTTCGGAGTCCCGGATGATATCGAGGACATGACGAGGAGTCTCGAAATGGTCGAGACGTAAAGATCGATATATTGGACGACTATATTCAGACATCGTAAAGGTTCCGAGTGATTCGGGTATTTTCGGGAGTACCGGGGAGTTATGGGAATTCGTATAGGGCCTTAATGGGCCATACGGGAAAGGAGAGAAAGGCCTCAAAGGGTGGCCGCACCCCTCCCCATGGGCTGGTCCGAATTGGACTAGGGAGGGGGGCGCCCCCTTCCTTCCTTCTCCTTTTCCCTTCCCTTTCCTTCTCTCCTACTCCTACTACATGGAAGGGCTCCTAGTTCTACTTGGAAAGGAGGAATCTTACTCTCGGTGGGAGTAGGACTCCCCTAGGGCGCGTCATAGAGAGGGCTGGCCCCTCCCCTCCTCCACTCCTTTATATACGTGGCCAGGGGGCACCCCATAGACACAACAATGGATCTCTTGATCTCTTAGCCGTGTGTGGTGCCCCCCTGCACCATAATCCACCTCGATCATATTGTAGCGGTGCTTAGGCGAAGCCCTGCATCGGTACAACATCATCGTTGTCACCATGCTGTCGTGCTGACGAAACTCTCCCTCAATACTCGGCTGGATCGGAGTTCGAGGGACATCATAGAGTTGAACGTGTGCAGAACTCGGAGGTGCCGTGCGTTCGATAGTTGATCGGTCGGATCGTGAAGACGTACGACTACATCAACCGCATTGTGCTAACGCTTCCGCTTTCGGTCTACAAGGGTATATGGACAACACTCTCCCCTCTCGTTGCTATGCATCACCATGATCTTGCGTGTGCGTAGGAATTTTTGAAATTACTACGTTCCCCAACAGGTGGTCCTCCGCACACGACGCAAACAAAGACTCTCTAGATTTGCCACTACTATTGCTAATGAAGTTGAAGTCCCAAGTGTACTTGATGTGTTCATCTCCTGTACTCCACCATCGCAGGTGCTTGCTCTAAGTTGACAGTGTGATAATTTGTTTCATGTTGCATATGTTGTCTAGCTTGTATTTCTTCTATTTTGATTAAACTGCACCTGCTAAGTTTATATGTTATACATGTGCATATGACATGGCGTTCTGTGTGTAGAATACCCTGCATCTATCTATAATACCATGTTCTTACATCAAAGTAATGTTGTTGTGTATCCGGCATCAGTCACTCATGATTGCACGCTTTTAACATGGCAGTTTGATAGTGGTTGCATCTTGCATTGATTTCTATGATGTACTGCTTCTAATTTTTTGAATTGCCACTTATGAGAAGACACTTTTAACATGGCAGAGTAATATTGGTTGCATCTTTCATATGGTGTCTAGCTTGCATTACTTCTATTTTCTTGAAAATCCTTCTGCTTAGTTTACACATCGTAGCTATGAATATGTCATGTCATCTTGTTTTTCTTACATATTCCATCCTCATATGGTTGTCTTACATCAAAGTATTGCTTGTCTTTATCATGCATCAATGAGTTCTGAAGAGCGATTTTATTCTTTTGTGTTGTGGGTATGGCTTGACATGGCAAAGTCAAAAAAGAGCAAGGAAAATAATATAGTAGGGAGTGGTGTTACTCGTCGGGTGAAACAGAAAAGGATCTGCCGTCCAGATGCTGCTGGTACTTATAGTGCAGTAGAAGGTCCAAGTCCACCGGCTAAATCTACAAACACAGTATCACCTGCTCCACCAGCTACATCATCCGCTTCAACTGTATGAACATCTCAACGAGTTACTCGTTCGTTTGCTCCGGAACTGGCCAGTTCCCAAGCTGCCTTCACACCTACCACTACTTCCAAAGCACTGCTGACACAACAGGACTTGGCATGATCAGATGAACCTCATGAGCATGAACACCAAGACGGTACCTGACCGTGTCAAGTTGCAGTTGCATGCTCCTTTATATGTACTCTCACAATTTGATGTACACTAATACTTTCCTTATTCGTTGTTGAACTAGCACCACGGCGCAAGAGGAAACATACCTCAGGAATAATGATTGACAAATTAACGAAATCTAAAGGAGGAAGAATGGAGATCCATTTTGAGGCAGGTTTAAAAAGGCCACGTGATGCTACAGAGTCGGCCAAGTTAGTATCAGAGGCAGTCATTGCCGTTAGGTGTCATGCACGTATCCTCCCAACGTGGATCCAGTACAGGAATGAGAAAGACAATACCTAGTTTAACACCTTCCTTGACCATTTATCCGTAAGTAATGTTATTCATCGCAATTAGTAATATTGTCTTGCTCTATCCCATACTTTCTAGCTTCCTCCTAATAAGACTCACATTCTTTTTTCAATAGATGAGGTTCAAGTTGGATCCGAAAGATGATGCAACTAAAAAAGCATGCTCTCATGTTTTTCATTCTACTCTGCGACATTATCGGTTCCACCTTAGAAAATCTCACTTTGAAGGCAAGGATTACAATGAAATCGCCCAAACATCTCCAGTGGAATATATTACAGATGAAGACTGGACAACCCTCGTTAAACACTGGTCTGATCCAAAGTATCAGGTAGGCTATATGTATTTGATTAGACCACATATTGAACTTGTATTTATGTATGTGCCTTACAAGTGTATCTTCTTCTAGGCTAACTGTTTGAAGAACAAGACCAACCGTTCTAAAGTGAAATTCCAACGGACAACAGGATCTCGTAGCTATATTGCACACTGCAAGGCTCTTGTAAATAGTTGTTACTTCCTTCTTTTTCTGTGCCATATTATCGTATCTATATTGACTTGTTCCCAATATAGAGGAAAGCCTGTGCGGACCAAAAAGAACCTGAACCGAATGCAGTGCAAATCTTCAAGGATTGCCACACCAGCAAGATGAAGGGCATGAGCACACCAGTTCAAGCCGCTGTTGTAAGTCCTTACTCCTCCTACCTTTGAACTGATTGGTATTGTGATGTGTTCATTTAACTACTTGGTTTTCAGCAATGTCAGTTACTCTGTTCACTTTTATACACAGTTTTCTTAACATATCATTTCACCTTACATGGTTTAAAAGAGATGAAGGATATTCTTTTGGTCTTGATCTGTAATCTAGTTGCTATGTTCACGTGCGCACACAATGATAAATAGCTTGTTTGTTTTATATCTGTTTGCCCATGATATGAATGATGTCATACTATGTTCATCCTACTTTAAATCATGTCTCTTTATCCTTAGATGTCAACGAATGTGAGGAAATATACAATACAATAGGCATGCTACATGGACATATGTTCCAAAAGTGATTTTATTATGTAGTTGGCACTACAATACATGCTAATGTATTACAGTAGTTCACCAAAATAAGTTATGTATAAACGTGTAACCTACTTGGTTTGTTTTTGTCTCATTAGTAACTTATCTGGTACACTAATCTACAAGTTCAAACTTTCAGGAAGCTATGGAACAAATGATTGAACAACCACAACCACCTGAAGGTGACAAGGCTACCATAGGCACAATGTCACCTTTTGCTGTAGTGCGTCGGTATCTCTCCACTAACAGTGCAAAAAGCACCTTCCTGGGTAATTCTGGGTTGGTTGTCAAGGTAACCTCATCCAAATCGCCTACTGAACAAAATCTTCCTGCTAGACAGAGTGATATATATGTGCTCCAGACACAAGTCCAATCCCTAATGGACGTCGTTTCGGAAACAAGAATAGTGGTTGACAAATGTCGTCAAGATATGAAAGTTTTTGAAACTAGACTATCAGACATTCGCTCCATCAGATTCATGCTGCTCCATCAGATTCTACAGCCTGAAACATTAGCACTCAGGTCAAATGTTCTGTGCTTCTATACATCTGATGGCGCTTTTATCTGTAAGGACTGTAAAATTTATGCCAACAGGCCTTTTGTTGTATGGTTGGAATTTATTTTGTTGTGATACAACATTTATGATGCTGCCAAAGGGAGCAGTAATTACGACGCTATTTTTGAATAGTGTAGGTTTATCTTAGTAATGTATTCAGCCGAAAGCTTCGTAGGAGCTCACCATGCCAACATTCATCGAGCCCATTCCAATTGGGCTAAAAACGATTATGGGCCCAAATTTGCATGTAGCCCACTAAAAATATCTGGGCCTAAATCAGCATAAGCTTTCATATTTTTCTGCTAGGCCTGTTCCCATTGTGGGTCTTTAACAGGCCTAAACATAATTTGGGCCCTCAGTAACAATAGGCCGTTTACAGGTGTAAATATCTCGAGCCCATAAAAACATGGGACTTTAATAGACCGAAAGGGAGATTGGGCCCTGATTGTGCCAAATAACCCACTGGTCTTAGCAGGCCAAAATGGTGGCCTATTTACGATGCAGATCTTTCACAGGCCGAAATTCGGACGGGCCGTAAATGCGCCGACCTAATACACGGGCTAGATTATCGTCATTTTTATATGGGTCGTTAATGGGCCCGATGTGACGTTGGGCCACATATGGCCCATGGATTTCGTCTGATGTTAACAGGCCGAAAATCACAACAGGCCGAAAGTGGCCCAAATCTATAGTGGGCCTCTAACGGGCCAAATGTCAGACATGGCCGAATATGACCCAAATCCTTCACGGTCGTTTATGGGCCGAAAGTTTCAATGGCTTGTAAATGGGCCCAAATGAAGCAGGTCCTTTAACAGGACGGAAATACACCGGGTCGTAATTCGACCCATATACTTAGCGGATTGTTACCGGGCCCGAAGTGACCATGGGCCACGATGATGACAAGTTTAGGACAGGCCATTGACGGGCCGATTTGACACTAGCTGCACAGGCCTTAACTGAGAATGTTGGGCCCTTAGCTGGGCCGACCCATTATGGTCTGCAAAATCTTGTGGGCCTTTAGATGGGCTGGCCCATTGTGGTCCGCTAAATCTTATGGGCCTTTAGCTGGGCTGGCCCATTATTGTATGCAAAATCGTGTGGGCCTTTAGCTGGGCCGGCCCATTATGGTCCGCTAAATCTTGTGGCCTTTAGTTGGGCCGGCCCATTTAAACTTTATGGGCCACTTTTGGGCCCGTCCATGTGTCAACATATCATAGGCCCATCTCGACCGTTGGGTGAGTGACACCTGTGCCAACGCGGAGCTGACGCGTGGTTCCGTCGGCCAATGAGAATTTTACACGTGGAAAATTGGCATTGGTCGTGGCTGTTAGCAGGTTATGGATCCAAAACCGGACCCGATAGCTTAACGGCGTCGCGTTACGGTGGATGCTGCTACCTCTTGAGCACTGCATTGGTTTTCCCTTGAAGAGGAAAGGGTGATGTAGCAAAGTAGCGTAAGTATTTCCCTCAGTTTTTGAGAACCAAGGTATGAATCCAGTAGGAGGCTACGCACGAGTCCCTCGCACCTGCACAAAACAAATAAATCCTCGCAACCAACATGATAAGGGGTTGTCAATCCCTACATGGTCACTTACGAGAGTGAGATCTGATAGATATGATAAGATAATATTTTTGGTATTTATGATAAAGATGCAAATTAAAATAAAAGCAATGAAAATAACTAAGTGTTGGAAGATTAATATGATGAAGATAGACCCGGGGGCCATAGGTTTTACTAGTGGCTTCTCTCAAGAGCATAAGTATTTCACGGTGGGTGAACAAATTACTGTTGAACAATTGACAGAACTGAGCATAGTTATGAGAATATCTAGGTATGATCATGTATATAGGCATCACGTCCGAGACAAGTAGACCGACTCCTGCCTGCATCTACTACTACTACTACTACTCCACACATCGACCGCTATCCAGCATGCATCTAGAGTATTAAGTTCAAGATAGCAGAGTAATGCTTTAAGCAAGATGACATGATGTAGAGAGATAAACACATGCAATATGATGAAAACCCCATCTTGTTATTGTAACGCCCTCGATGCAACTATATCTCCTACATGTCGAAGCACGACTTAGAGGCATAACCGCATTGAAAGCAATGTTGCAAGTAAGGCAATCTTCACAACATCCCATGTAAATAGATAATAAAAAGGGGAAGGTACATAGTTGGCTTACACTCGCCACGTCAAACAAGTACATAAATAGCATTACATCATCCAATCACTCATGGCCCGACTACGATGCCAAAATAAAAGATCAACCCAACATGCGACACGGTCCCGATCGCCCCAACTGGGCACCACTACTGATCATCAGGGAAAGACACATAGTAACGGCGTGAGTCCTCGTCGAACTCCCACTTGAGCTCAAGCGCGTCATCTGGAACAGAGTCATCAAGCCCTGCTTCTGGTTTGGAAGTAATCTATGAGCCACAGGGACTCAGCAATCTCGCACCCTCGCGATCAAGACTATTTAAGCTTATAGGTAAGGCAAGGTAATATGTGGAGCTGCAGCAAGCGACTAGCATATATGGTGGCTAAACCTGTTCGCAAAAGAGAGCGAGAAGAGAAGGCAAAGCACGAACGGATAACTAGAGAACAACCTGCGGCAAGCATTACTCCAACACCGTGTTCACTTCCCGGACTCCGCCGAGAAGAGACCATCACGGTAACTCACACCGTTGATTCATTTTAATTAAGTTAAGGTTCAAGTTATCTACAACCAGACATTAACAAATTCCCATCTTCCCATAACCGCGGGCATGGCTTTCGAAAGTTCAAATCCCTGCATGGGAGTCCCAACTTAGCCCATGAGAAGCTCTCACAGTCAACGAAGGATAAACCTTCTCCCGAGACATTCCGATCAGACTCGGTATCCCGGATCTACAAGACACTTCGACAAGTTAAAACAAATCCAGCAACACCGCCCGAATGTGCCAACAAATCCCGATAGGAGCTGCGCATATCTCGTTCTCAGGGCACACTCAGATGAAACATCCTACGAGTAAAACCAAACCTCAAGTTGCCCCGAGGTGGCCCCGCAGTCTGCTCGGTCGGACCAACACTCAGAGAAGCACTGGCCGGGGGGGGGGGGGGGGTTTAAATAAGATGACCCTTGGGCTCCGGAAACCCAAGGGAAAAAGAGGCTAGGTGGCAAATGGTAAAACCAAGGTTGGGCATTGCTGGAGGAGTTTTATTCAAGGCGGACTGTCAAGGGGTTCCCATTATTACCCAACCGCTTAAGGAACGCAAAATCCGGGAACATAACACCGATATGACAGAAACTAGGGTGGCAAGAGTGGAACAAAACACTAGGCAAAAGGCCGAGCCTTCCACCCTTTACCAAGTATCTTGATGCATTAAGATAACAAGATAATATAATGATATCCCAACAAAAAAATAATGATCCAACAAGGAACGGTCTCCAATCTTCACCTGCAACTAGCAACGCTATAAGAGGGGCTGAGCAAAGCGGTAACATAGCCAATCAATGGTTTGCTAGGACATGGTGGGTTAGAGGTTTGACAGGGCAATTTGGGAGGCATGATAATCAAGTGGTAGGCATCGTAGCATAGGCATAGCAAAAGAGCGAGCATCTAGCAAAGCAAAGATAGAAGTGATTTTGAGGGTATGATCATCTTGCCTGCAAAGTTGTCAGAGTTGACTGGATCCTCGAAAGCAAACTCAACAGGCTCCTCGTTAGCGAACTCGTCTCCCGGCTCTACCCAAACAACACAAACAAGCAAACGGAACACAATCAACCACGTGCAAACTCAAACAACATGATGCAAACATGGTATGCTATGCGGGATGCGATATGTGATGCATATGCAAGATTTCACAAGGAATGAATGAACCTGGCCTCAACTTGGAAATCCAAGTGTGCCACTGGAAAGGTGAAGTGATTTCGGTTGAAATCGATATAAATAACACCGGAATTGGATGCACGGTTTGTAAATGGCAAGCAATTCAAATATGGCACCGGTCTGCGATATACAGCAAGTAGCCATCTAAATGCAACAAGACAAACATGCTACAGCACCCAAACATGGCAACAAAATACATGGCAGGGATCCATTCATGATGCTTAACAAAAGATGAACACTGAGCTACGGCCAATTCATCCATTAACATGTTCAAACAAGCATGACAAAAGTGCAATTGGTAAACAGGTTTCAAACTTAGTGAAATTAACACTTGTCTGGAATTTCAGATTAGGTAGCACACTTTGGAGCAAGAAAACTATATGCTACAGGAACTTAACATGGCAAATTAAAGCATGGCATGGAGCTACTCGAAGAGCTTAACAAAAGTCCCTTAGTGACCTTGAGCCAAAAGGGGTCAGGAAATACAATTGCAAGCATGTGAACATGGCAAAAACATAATCAGATCACTGACTTAGTCAAAACTGGAGCATGCAAATCAGATATCAAGTAGGCATGTTTACGAGCTCGATGCACTCACTACAGAGCAAGGCATGACAATCTAAGTATACACCCATCAAGAATACACATTATAAAAGCTAGAAATGGCAAGAACAATAACATAGCATGCACGGATCAACTACAACATCCTCGGCAAAATCGCTAACAAGTAAACAATCTGCCCAGATTCACGAAATAGCAAAAGTAGAGCTCGATTGACTCAAGCTAGGGTGATCCATAATTGCAAACAAAGACATGGATGGATAGAGCATTACAAGAATAACAAATCATCCTTACTGATCATCATCAAAAGAGGCACATGTCACTAGGAAACAACAAGAACATATGGCATATTGATAAAACAGATCAAGGACTTAGTGGAATTGCTAAGTCCCTGAAATCAGCATTAACGAATGAACCACTTTGCAAGCTTGTGCTAGTCACCACACACATGACAAAAATACATGGATAGCACCTCTGTAAAGATGGCAAAGCATATAACGAAACACATGTAGAGCTCATGAGCATAACACGCACACATTAATCATGGCAAAAATGAAAATAGCTATTTGGTGCAGCAGATTTAACAATTAACTCAAATAGTACTCTTCCAACAGCATTTCGGGCATCGAGATGAGATAAAATGAAAATGATGCAATGAGATGAAATGATGTGCTCTCTGAGACGAACATTTTGATATGCTACACGCCCAAAACGGATCAACGGATGCAAAGTTATGGCACTATGATCATGGCAATATAATCTGCTCTAGTTTTCAGATCTGGATCCGGCACGTGGATCGAGGTTCGCCGGGGGGCCTCGCCGGAGTCCGTCGGGGAAGCGGCTGCCGGAGCTCGCCGGAGGAGGGAAGGGCTCGCCGGCCCCGGGCGAGGACGGTGGCGGCGGTGGCGTCCGCGGCGTGGGTCGCCAGCGCCTGACGACGGCCGGAGCGGGCGGGACCAGTGTGGTGTTGGAGCTCGCCGGCGACGAAGACCGGTGACTGCGCGCGGCGGAGCGGCGAAGAGGGCGGCGCCTCGGGAGGAAGAGGCACCGGGCGGCGGCGGGTGGCGATGTGGGCCTCGGGGGCCCGATCCGGGCCTCCCGGGCCGGCGGCGGCGCGGCGAATGGGAGGCGGACACGTGGCGGCGGCGGCTGGGTCGGACGTGTCCGGCCCGAGCGGACACGTCCGGCGCCGAGAGGTAGGAGACGACTAGGGTTTCACCCGTGATTTCGAATGGGGGAGATATTTATAGGCATAGAGGGAGCTAGGAGTGTCCAAATGAGGTGCGGTTTTCGGCCACACGATCGTGATCGAACACTCTAGATGATGGAGAGGGTTTTGGTGGGTTTTGGGCCAAATTGGAAGGGTGTTGTGCTGCAACACACACGAGGCCTTTTTGGTCCCTCCGTTAACCATTGGAGCATCAAACGAAGTCCAAATGGTACGAAACTTGACAGGCGGTCTACCGGTAGTAAACCAAGGCCGCTTGGTAAGTCTCGGTCCAATCCGGAAATGTCTAATCCCCACACACGAAAGAAAGGTAGAAAAGACCACCTGAGGAGAACGGAGCACTGGAATGCAAAACGGACAACGGGGAAAATGCTCGGATGCATGAGACGAACACGTATGCAAATGCAATGCACATGATGACATGATATGAGATGCATGACAATGACAACAACACACGGAGACAAAAACCTGAACCCGAGAAAATAAAATAACTTAACGCCAGAAACGGCAAGAGTTGGATTACATATTAGGTAAATCATATCTGGAGTGTTACAACAGTCCACCACTACGAAAGGATCTCGTCCCGAGATCTAGGACTGGAAGAACACCGGGTACTCAGAACGGAGGTGATCCTCGCGTTCCCAGGTGGCTTCACGGTCGGAATGGTGTGACCACTTGACTTTGAGGAATTTGATTGACTTATTGCGAGTCTTGCGTTCAGTCTCTTCAAGAATAGCAACGGGGTGCTCACGATAAGAGAGATCTTCTTGGAGCTCAATGTCTTCGAAGTTGACGGTGCGTTCAGGAGTCTTGAAGCACTTGCGGAGCTGAGAGACATGGAACACGTCATGCACATTTGCAAAGTTTGAAGGAAGCTCGAGTTGATAGGCGAGATCGCCTCTCTTGCTGACGATCTTGAAAGGTCCCACGTATCTAGGGGCAAGCTTCCCTTTGATACCGAAGCGACGAGTACCTTTCATTGGAGAGACGCGGAGGTAAACATGATCTCCGATCTCGAAAGCCAAATCACGGTGCTTACTATCATAGTAGCTCTTCTGGCGCGATTGCGCTGCTTTGAGGTTATCTCGAATGACTTTGCACATTTCCTCTGCCTCTGTGATTAAGTCATTTCCCAGAAGTTGACGTTCACCGGTTTCAGACCAGTTGAGAGGGGTACGGCACTTCCTGCCATACATAATTTCGAATGGGGCCTTGCCCGAACTTGCTTGAAAACTGTTGTTGTAGGAGAATTCAGCATATGGAAGACAATCCTCCCACTTCATGCCGAAGGAGATCACACAAGCCCTGAGCATATCTTCAAGAATCTGGTTGACACGCTCGACTTGACCGCTAGTTTGAGGATGGAAAGCTGTGCTGAAGCGGATGTTGGTGCCCATGGCCTTCTGAAAAGAATCCCAAAACTTGGAGGTAAAGATGCTGCCACGGTCTGAAGAGATCACCTGTGGAATACCGTGCAGCAAGAAAATTCGAGAGGTATAGAGCTCCGCCAATTGAGCTGCAGTGATTGACTCTTTGATAGGCAGAAAGTGAGCCACTTTAGTGAGTTTGTCGATGACAACGAATATAGCATCATTGCCACGCTTGGACTTTGGAAACCCAGTCACGAAGTCCATCTCAATGTGGTCAAACTTCCATTCTGGAATGGCAAGAGGTTGGAGGAGACCAGCTGGCCTTTGGTGTTCTGCCTTCACTCTTCTGCAGACATCACACTCATTCACGAACTGAGCAATCTCGCATTCATTCGAGTCCACCAATAAGCCTGCTTGAGGTCCTGATACATCTTCGTGCTCCCAGGGTGGATGGAGAGGAGTGAATTGTGAGCCTCGTTCATGATAACCGTACGAAGATCACCCTTGGGCACAACAATACGATCCTCGAAGAAGAGAGTGTCCTTGTCATCAAGGCGGTAGCACTTGTACTTGGGTTGGCTCTTGGCAATCCCAATCTTCACCTTCTTCACCATAGCATCAAGAAGCTGAGCCTGGCGAATCTGGTCTTCCAAGGTAGGAGAGACTTGAAGGTTGGCGAGGAAACCTTGAGGAACAACTTGCAGATTAAGTTTGCGGAAAGCTTCACAAAGCTCGGGTTGATAAGGCTTGAGAATCAGACTGTTGCAGTAAGCCTTCCTGCTCAATGCGTCAGCAATCACATTGGCCTTGCCTGGAGTATACTCGATACTCGGATTATACTCTTGAATCATTTCGACCCATCGAGTCTGCCTGAGGTTGAGATTAGGCTGAGTGAAGATGTACTTGAGACTCTTGTGGTCAGTGAAGATGTCCACTTTTCTTCCCAATAAGAGATGTCTCCAAGTCAAAAGAGCATGCACAACTGCCGCCAACTCGAGGTCATGAGTGGGGTAGTTCTTCTTGTTGGGCTTCAACTGGCGAGAGGTATAAGCCACAACTTTCTTCTCTTGCATCAACACTGCACCAAGACCTTGGAGAGAGGCATCGCAGAAGACCTCGAACGGTTTGGATTCATCAGGAGGATTCAGAACTGGAGCAGTGACCAATTTCTCTTTCAAAGTGTTGAAAGCGATGTCACATTCCGGAGACCAAACGTACTTGACATGCTTCTGGAGAAGGTTTGAAAGAGGCTTCGTGATCTTTGAAAAGTTCTCAACGAACCTTCGATAGTAGCTTGCGAGACCGAGGAAGCTAAGGAGTTGCTTCACGTTCTGAGGTGGTTCCCAATTCACAATTGCAGACACCTTCTTAGGATTCACCGCAATGCCCTTGGCAGAGATGATATGCCCAAGATAAAGAACCTCATCGAGCCAAAATTCGCACTTTGAGAACTTGGCGTAGAACTGGTGTTCCCTGAGCTTATCGAGAACCAAACGCAAGTGCTTGGCATGATCTTCCTTGTTCTTCGAAAAGACCAGAATGTCGTCGAGATAGACCAAAGAAAAGTCATTGGTGTAGGCGTTCAAGACGAAGTTCATCATGCAAGAGAAAGTCGGAGGAGCATTGACGAGGCCAAAATACATGACAGTGTATTCATATGAACCATAGCTTGTCCTGAAAGCCGTCTTGGGAATATCTTGCTCACGGATTCGAATCTGGTGATAACCCATACGGAGATCAAGCATGGAGAATATTTGGGTGCCTTTGAGTTGTTCGAACAGCTCGTTGATGTTGGGAAGTGGGTACTTGTTCTTGATAGTCTTCTTGTTCAATGGACGGTAGTCAACACAAAGTCGGTCTGTGCCATCCTTCTTCTTCAGAAAAAGAACTCCACAACCCCACGGAGAGGAACTAGGTCGAATGAGACCCATTCGCTCTTGAATATCGAGTTGCTTCTTCAGCTCCTTCAACTCTTTAGGTCCGAGCTTGTAAGGACGTTTGCAAACAGGTTCCGTGCCAGGCTCAAGATCGATGACGAATTCAACTGGCCGGTGCGGAGGCATTCCTGGAAGCTCTTCTGGAAAGACGTCTTGATATTCTCAAATGACTGGAATTTGCGAGATGGCATCCAGTTCACCGTTCTCATTGAGAGAAAACAGACGGATGGTATCATCACGAGCGGCAAAGACAATTACATCCTCAGACGAATGAGTCAATTGAAACTGCCTGGCAGCACAATCAAGATGCACCTTGTGTTTAGAAAGCCAATCCATTCCGAGAATAAGATCAATATCCGAATTACCAAGAACCACCGGAGAAGAAAGAAACTTGTAGTCGCCCAACGTGATAGAGATATCGGGAGCAACCAAACTAGAAGTCAAAAACTTGCCGGGAGAAACAACTTGCATGACTTTGGACATGACCTCAATATCAACATTGTGCTTCGATGTAAATGGGCATGACAAGAAAGAATGCGATGCACCAATATCAAAAAGTACTTTTGCCGGAACATCGTTAACAGGAAGGTTACCCATGATGACATCTGACAAGTCCTCTGCCTGAGCTGCATTCATCAAGTTGACCTTGGCGTGCTTGGGGTTATGCTTGACCACAGCTGTACTTGCCGATCTCACAGGAGGAGGAGGAGGGAGACGCCTCTGGTTGAAGCATTTGTTGGCATAGTGACCCTTCTGTTGGCACTTGTTGCACGTGACCTCTAAAAGCGGACAGTGATATGGAGCACTCGATCTTGGAGCTTGAGTCGAAGTCTTGTTCTGAAAGCCAGGGTTGGGTGGGTGGGAAGATCCACTGCCACCTTTGCTCTTCTGATACGGCTGCCGGAACGGAGGAGGAGGAAGCCAATACTTCTGCTGCTTGGCCACTTGAGTAGAGGAAGAAGGAGTAGCATCTCTGACTCGCTTCTTGGAAGCATCACACTTCAGTTGAGCAGCCTATTGCTTCAATGCCATGTTGTAGAACTCATCGTACCTCAAGGGCTCAAAGAGAACAAGAGCTAGCTGGATTTCTTCTCTGAGACCACCCCTGAACTGGTATATCATGCTCTTCTCATCAGGGACGTCCTGCTTAGCAAAGCGGGCGAGCTTCTGAAACAACTTGTTGTAGTCATAGACAGACAAAGAGCCTTGCTTTAGGTAGCGGAATTCCTCACGCTTGCTTTCAACCATGCTCTGAGGAATATGATGAGCTTTGAAGTCTTGACGGAATTCATCCCAGGTAATCACACAGCCTCCTCTGGAATCCTTGTACTGCTGGAACCATTCCGCAGCTTGGTCTTTGAGTTGGAAGGAAGCGAACTTGACAAAGTCCTCAGGCCTGACGTTACTGCACTCGAAATGCTTGCACAAGTCCACGAGCCAATCGTCAGCATCAGTTGCCTCAACACAATTGCTGAAGGTCTTTGGCTGGTTAGCAAGGAACTGGTTGAGTGTAGCAAAGTGATTCTGATTGTTGCCTTGGTTGCCTTGGTTCGCTTGATTGCGCTCTTGAAGAATTTGCATGATCAACTGCGTGTTTGCATTGGTAGCGGCCATCACAGCTTGCCATGCCTCCGGAGGAGGGGGAGGTGGTGGTGGATCCTGATTCTGATTCTGATTGCTGCTCTTAGCGGGAGCCATCCTGAAGAGGGTGACATCCGTTAGCACATTGACAGATAAAATTGAAGCTGAATCAAGCGGGTTGAAATTGCAACATATAGTCTTCACATCCGAACATAAGAACGAATGCATTCCACTTGAAATGGTCACATATCCATAAATTGAGAAGCCACTTAGAATTTAGGTAGAGGAATAAATCAACAAGGTACGGAACAAGAACGAATACTCGGTAAGAAATCCCAATCTCAAACCAAATATCCGTGGAAGAAGAGCTAGAGCTACAAGAATTCCCACCTATGAAACTCCCGAACCTTTCCGGTTATGCAATCAGGTGTTGGGGATACAGGGGAAGCATAATATCTCACCCAAATCTAGCAAATCCTACATCCAGCTGTATCCATCCTTCAACACATAACCGAGAAAAACTTCGGAAACCATCTACCTCAACCTTCGAAAAGCATCCGTTATACAAGTTATGGCAATACTCCCGAACTCCCGCCCCAGTACTGGGTGGCGTCGAGGTTATCTCACCAACAACTGCATAAAAGAGATTTTCGATGTCGGCGACTAAACTCAGGTATTCCAGAACTGCAACGATAAAATTGTGACGACAACACCTCGGAGCTCAACTCCCCGGGACACTGCCACAACCCCTAAATGACAGGAGGCACCAAGAACAATGTTCTCGTCACAAATCCATCGGAACGATTCCAAGATACCCGCGTGATCCTAAATTTTTTTAGTGAAATTTGAGAAGAGAAGAGTCAAAACTCTACGTCAGGATGCCTTACCAGAGCGATGAAGGGACTGGGGAGTAAAAAGAATTCCTAAACTCTCCGATATATAATTCCTAAATGACTCAAAACATTTTTCTAGACTCAACAACGGCTGCTAAAAACGATCAAGCAGTGGGGGCTCCTAAGGTCGGGGAAGGCTCTGATTACCAACTTGTAACGCCCTCGATGCGGCTATATCTCCTACGTGTCGAAGCACGACTTAGAGGCATAACCGCATTGAAAGCAATGTCGCAAGTAAGGCAATCTTCACAACATCCCATGTAAATAGATAATAAAAGGGGAAGGTACATAGTTGGCTTACACTCGCCACGTCAAACAAGTACATAAATAGCATTACATCATCCAATCACTCATGGCCCGACTACGGTGCCAAAATAAAAGATCAACCCAACATGCGACACGGTCCCGATCGCCCCAACTGGGCACCACTACTGATCATCAGGGAAAGACACATAGTAACGGCGTGAGTCCTCGTCGAACTCCCACTTGAGCTCAAGCGCGTCATCTGGAACGGAGTCATCAGGCCCTACATCTGGTTTGGAAGTAATCTGTGAGCCACAGGGACTCAGCAATCTCGCACCCTCGCGATCAAGACTATTTAAGCTTATAGGTAAGGCAAAGTAATATGTGGAGCTGCAGCAAGCGACTAGCATATATGGTGGCTAAACCTGTTCGCAAAAGAGAGAGAGAAGAGAAGGCAAAGCACGAATGGATAACTAGAGAATAACCTGCGGCAAGCATTACTCCAACATCGTGTTCACTTCCCGGACTCCGCCAAGAAGAGACCATCATGGTAACTCACACTGTTGATTCATTTTAATTAAGTTAAGGTTCAAGTTATCTACAAATAGACATTAACAAATTCCCATCTTCCCATAACCGCGGGCACGGCTTTCGAAAGTTCAAATCCCTGCAGGGGAGTCCCAACTTAGCCCATGACAAGCTCTCATGGTCAACGAAGGATAAACCTTCTCCCGAGACATTCCGATCAGACTCGGTATCCCGGTTCTACAAGACACTTTGACAAGTTAAAACAAATCCAGCAACACCGTCTGAATGTGCCGACAAATCCCGATAGGAGCTGCACATATCTCGTTCTTAGGGCACACTCAGATCAGACATCCTACGAGTAAAACCAAACCTCAAGTTGCCCCGAGGTCGCCCCGCAGTCTGCTCGGTTGGACCAACACTCAGAGGAGCACTGGCCCGGGGGGGTTTAAATAAGATGAACCTTGGGCTCTGGAAACCCAAGGGAAAAAAAGGCTAGGTGGAAAATGGTAAAACCAAGGTTGGGCATTGCTGGAGGAGTTTTATTCAAGGCGGACTGTCAACGGGTTCCCATTATTACCCAACCGCGTAAGGAACGCAAAATCCAGGAACATAACACCGATATGACGGAAACTAGGGCGGCAAGAGTGGAACAAACCACTAGACAAAAGGCCGAGCCTTCCACCCTTTACCAAGTATATAGATGCATTAAGATAACAAGATAATATAATGATATCCCAACAAGAAATAATGTTCCAACAAGGAACGGTCTCCAATCTTCACCTGCAACTAGCAACGCTATAAGAGGGGCTGAGCAAAGCGGTAACATAGCCAATCAACGGTTTGCTAGGACATGGTGGGTTAGAGGTTTGACAGGGCAATTTGGGAGGCATGATAAGAAAGTGGTAGGCATCGTAGCATAGGCATAGCAAAAGAGCGAGCATCTAGCAAAGCAAAGATAGAAGTGATTTCGAGGGTATGATCATCTTACCTGCAAAGTTGTCATAGTTGACTGGATCCTCGAAAGCAAACTCAACGGGCTCCTCGTTAGCGAACTCGTCTCCCGGCTCTACCCAAACAAGACAAACAAGCAAATGGAACACAATCAACCGCGCGCAAACTCAAACAACATGATGCAAACATGGTATGCTATGCGGGATGCGATATGTGATGCATATGCAAGATTTGATAAGGAATGAATGAACCTGGCCTCAGCTTGGAAATCCAAGTGTGCCACTGGAAAGGTGAGGTGATTTCGGTTCAAATTGATATCAATATAAAGAACACCGAAATCGGATGCACGGTTTGGAAATGGCAAGCAATTCAAATATGGCACCGGTCTGCGATATTCATCAAGTAGCCATCTAAATGCAACAAGACAAACATGCTATAGAACCCAAACATGGCAACAAAATAGATGGCAGGGATCCATTCATGATGCTTAACAAAAGATGAACACTGAGCTGCGGCCAATTCATCCATTAACAGGTTCAAACAAGAATGGCAAAAGTGCAATTGGTAAACAGGTTTCAAACTTAGTGAAATTAACACTTGTCTGGAATTTCAAATCAGGTGGCACACTTTGGAGCAAGAAAACTATATGCTACAGGAACTTAACATGGCAAAGTAAAGCATGGCATGGAGCTACTCAAAGAGGTTAACAAAAGTCCCTTAGTGACCTTGTGACAAAAGGGATCAGGAAATACAATTGCAAGTATGTGAACATGGCAAAAACATAATCAGATCACTGTCTTAGTCAAAACTGGAGCATGCAAATCAGATATCAAGTAGGCATGTTTACGAGCTCGATGCACTCACTACAGAGCAAAGCATGACAATCTAAGAATACACCCATCAAGAATACACATTATAAAAGCTAGAAATGGCAAGAACAATAACATAGCATGCACGGATCAACTACAACATCCTCGGCAAAATCGCTAACAAGTAGACAATCTGCCCAGATTCACGTAATAGCAAAAGTAGAGCTCGATTGACTCAATCTAGGGTGCTCCATAATTGCAAACAAAGACATGGATGGATAGAGCATTACAAGAATAACAAATCATGCTTACTGATCATCCTCAAAAGAGGCACGGATCACTAGGAAACAACAAGAACATATGGCATATTGATAAAACAGATCAAGGACTTGGTGGAATTGCTAAGTCCTTGAAATCAGCATTAACGAATGCACCACTTTGCAAGCTTGTCCTAGTCACCACACACATCACAAAAATACATGGATAGCACCTCTGTAAAGATGGCAAAGCATATAACAAAACACATGTAGAGCTCATGAGCATATCATGCACACATTAATCATGGTAAAAATGACAAATAGCTATTTGGTGCAGCAGATCTGACAATTAACTCAAATAGCACTCTTCCAACAGCATTCGGGCATCAAGATGAGCTAAAATGAAAATTATGCAATGAGATGAAATGATGTGCTCTCTGAGACGAACATTTTGATATGCTACACGCCCAAAACAGATCTACAGATGCAAAGTTACGGCACGATGATCATGGCACGATGATCATGCAAAGTAGACTTAGGGAAAAAAATAAGTCAACCCTAGTTTTCATATCTGGATCCGGCGCGTGGATCGAGGTTCGCCGGGGGGCCTCGCCGGATTCCATCGGGGAAGCGGCTGCCGGAGCTCGCCGGAGGAGGGGAAGGGCTCGCCGGCCCCGGACGAGGACGGTGGCGGCGGAGGCGTCCGCGGCGCGGGTCGCCCGCGCCTGACGACGGCCGGAGTGGGCGGGGCCGGTGTGGTGTTGGAGCTCGCCGGCGACGAAGACCGGTGACTGCGCGCGGCGGCGCGGCGGAGAGGGCGGCGCGCCTCTGGAGGAAGAGGCACCGGGCGGCGGCGGGTGGCGATGTGGGCCTCGGGGGCCCGATCCGGGCCTCCCGGGCCGGCGGCGGCGCAGCGAATGGGAGGCGGACATGTGGCGGCGGCGGCTGGGTCAGACGTGTCCAGCCCGAGCGGACGCGTCCGGCAGCGAGAGGTGGGAGGCGACTAGGGTTTCACCCGTGATTTCGAATGGGGGAGATATTTATAGGTATAGAGGGAGCTAGGAGTGTCCAAATGAGGTGCGGTTTTCGGCCACGCGATCGTGATCGAACGCTCTAGATGATGGACAGGGTTTTGGTGGGATTTGGGCCAAATTGGAAGGGTGTTGGGCTGCAACACACACGAGGCCTTTTTGGTCCCTCGGTTAACCGTTGGAGCATCAAACGAAGTCCAAATGGTACGAAACTTGACAGCCGGTCTACCGGTAGTAAACCAAGGCCGCTTGGCAAGTCTCGGTCCAATCCGGAAATGTCTAATCCTCAGACACAAAAGAAAGGTAGAAAAGACCACCGGAGGAGAACGGAGCGCCGGAATGCAAAACAGACAACAGGGAAAATGCTCGGATGCATGAGACGAACACGTATGCAAATGCAATGCACATGATGACATGATATGAGATGCATGACAACAACAACAACACACGGAGACAAAAACCCGAACCCGAGAAAATAAAATAACTTAACGCCGGAAACGGCAAGAGTTGGATTACATATTAGGTAAATCATATCCGGGGTGTTACAGTTATCCTCGATGGAAACAATACAATACGTGCCTTGCTGCCCCTACTGTCATTGGGAAGGACACCGCAAGATTGAACCCAAAGCTAAGCACTTCTCCCATTGCAAGAAAGATCAATCTAGTAGGCCAAACCAAACTGATAATTCTAAGAGACTTGCAAAGATAACCAATCATACATAAAAGAATTCAGAGAAGATTCAAATATTGTTCATAGATAAACTTGATCATAAACCCACAATTCATCGGTCTCAACAAACACACCGCAAAAGAAGATTACATCGAATAGATCTCCACAAGAGAGGGGGAGAACCTCATCTAGCTAATAACTATGGACCCATAGGTCTGAGGTAAACTACTCACACTTCATCGGAGAGGCTATGGTGTTGATGTATAAGCCCTCCATGATCGATGATGTAACACCCCAGATGTAACTTACCATATTTGTACTCCAACTCTTGCAATTTCTGGCTTTAAGTTATGATTTCCCTTCGTGGTTGGGTTTGTCTTCATTTTGCATTTTGTTCATGTTATGCATTTCATATCATGTCATCATGTGCATCTCATTTGCATACGTATTCGTCTCATCCATCAGATCATTTTCCCCGTTGTCCGTTTTGCAAGCCGACACTCCTATGTCCTCCGGCGCCCCCTTTTGCCTATTTTCATGAGTGGGAGTTAAACTTTCTCGGAATGGACCGAGACTTGCCAAGCGGCCTTGGTACACTACCGGTAGACCGCCTGTCAGGTTTCATGCCATTTGGAGTCCGTTTGATACTCCAACGGTTAACCGAGGAATCCGTAAAGGCCTCGTGTGTGTTGTAGCCCAACACCCCTCCAAAGTGTCCCAAACCCATCCAAACCCCCCTCCATACTCTCGGCCGTTCGATCACGATCACGAGGCCGAAAACCGCACTCTATTTGGACACTCCTAGCTCCCTCTACCTATATAAACACCTCCCCCTCCGAAATTCGCAGTCCAAACCCTAAAAATCCTTCCCCGCAGCCACCGGACATGTCCATCCAGGTCGGACACGCCCGCACCGCCGCCCGCAGCCAGTGGCATCGCGCCACGTGTCCGCTGCCGAGACCCGCAGGGCCCATCGCCGGCCCCCGTGGTCCGTCTCTCCGCCGCCGCCGCCCACGGAAACCGCGCCCTCGCCCCGCCGCCGAGCGCCCGCGCTACGGCGCCTCCTCCTCGCCGCCTTTCGTCACCGCCCCACGCCCTCGCGTCGCCGCCGCCCTGTGACCTCGTCGCCCTGCTCGGCCTCCGCCCGATCCGGTCGAGGGCCGCCGTCAGCGAACTTCTCCGGCCGGATCCGCTCCTCCGACGCCGTCCCCGACCCCAGCTCCGCCTGCCCCGGCCGACCCCTTCTTCCCCGAGCTCCTCCGGCGACTACTCTAGTGGGATCCGCCGTGTTGACTTCTTCCCCCCCTCGAGGTTGATTTCTCTGAAGGCCCGAAAATATTTGCATTTTGATGCTCCCTTCATCATGCCATAACTCTATAATCGCAGCTCCGTTTCTTGCACACAATATATCAAATTGTTCATCTGGATGTGCTCTTCATTTTGTTCCATTGTGCCATGCTTGTTTGAGTCCATCTTGATGCCCAAATTGTTGATGCAAGAGTGCTATAAATGTTAGTTCCTGTTACTTAGCAGATATTGAGCATTTGTCATTTTTGCTACATTTGTTGTGTGCGTCATATGGGCATGATCTCTACATGTGTTTTGGGCTATGCCATGCAATCTTTACAGGGGTGTATGCCATGTATTTTTGTGATAAATGTGGTGACTAGCACAAGCATGCAAAGTAGCTCTCGTAATATTGTTGTTTTTAGGGACTTAGAATTTCACTAAGTCATTTCCCTGCTGTTATTTTTATGCCATGTGTTCATGTTGCTACAGAGAGATCCATGCTTCTTTTGAGTATGTTCAGTACGGATGATTTGGGAATATGGTTGTGCTCTATCGAGACATGTCCTTGTTTGCATTTATGGAGTGCCCTAGATGTTGCTCTACTTTCGCTATAAAATGTTCCTAGCAGATTGTTGACGTGTTAATCAATTTTGCCAAGGTTGTTGTAGTTGATCCATGCATGCTATGAGTTTGTTCTTGCTTTGGTTAGCTTCATGAACATGTATTATTGCTAGTAGTATGCTTAGATTGTCATGCAATGCCTTATGTTGAGTGAATCAAGCTCGCAAAGAGCCCTTCATAATTCCGTTTTGCCATGTCCAGTTTTCTGCTCAGTCTGAATCTGTTAACGAAACTTGCTATGTTTACATGGGTGCCATCATATCTTATTATCCTTTTTTCTTATGGTCATTAAGGGACTTTTTATATGCTTTGAGTAGATTCATTCCATGCCTTTGTTTGCTATGTTCTGTTCCTGTAGCATGTTGTTATCTTGCTCTAAACATTACTTCCTGATGTTAATTTGAGGCATGTTAGTATTTTCACGAAGTCTGTGAAGCTGATATCTTTTGCCCTTTTGCCATGCTTGTTTGAACCTGCTATTGTGTTATTTAGCCGTAGCTCAGTGTTCATCTTTTATCAAGCATATTGAGTAGATCACTGCCATGTGCTTTGTTGCTATGTTAGAGTGCAGTAGCTTAGTTTCTTGTTGCATTTTAGATGGCATCGTGCTGTTAATCGCAGAATTGTGCCATTCTTGTTTTGCTTGCCATTTGCAAACCGTGCATCTGATTCCGGTGTTCTTTATATCGATTTCGACCGAAATCATCTCATCTTTCAAGCGGCACTCTTGGTTTGCCAAGTTGAGTCCTGGTTCAATCTTTTCCTTCCGGAGCATGCATATGCATTGCATATCACATCCCGCATATCATGCCATGTTTTGCATCATGTTGCTTGCGCATTGCACCGTGATTGATTGTTGGTCCTTTGCTTGTGTTCTTGCTTTGGGTAGAGCCGGGATACGAGTACGTGATCGAGGAACCCATTGAGTACGCCTACGAGGATCAAGCTTACGTCAACCCAGAGAACTTTGCAGGCAAGATGACCATACCCTTGAAATCACTTCTATCTTTGATTGCTAATTGCTCGCTCTATTGTTATTCCACGATACCCACCACTTGCTATATCATGCCTCCCATATTGCCATGTCAAGCCTCTAACCCACCTTTCCTAGCAAACCGTTGTTTGGCTATGTTACCGCTTTGCTCATCCCCTCTGATAGCGTTGCTAGTTGCAGGTGAAGATGGAGTTTGTTCCTTATTGGAACATGTTTATTGTTGGGATATATTTATTATATCTTGTTTACTTTAATGCATCTATATACTTGGTAAAGTGTGGAAGTCTCAGCCTTATGCCTGGTGTTTTGTTCCACTCTTGTCGCCCTAGTTTCCATCATACCAGTGTTATGTTCCTTGATTTTGCGTTCCTTACGCGGTTGGGTTATAGTGGGAACCCCTTGACAGTTCGCCTTGAATAAAACTCCTCCAGCAAGGCCCAACCTTGGTTTTACCAGTTGCCACCTAAGCCTTTTTCCCTTGGGTTCCGCGGACTCAAGGGTCATCTTTATTTTAAACCCCCAGGCCAGTGCTCCTTTGAGTGTTGGCCCAAACTAGAGTCCTTTGCAGCGCCCCCTCGGGGAAACTCAAGGTTTGGTTTTAGTTGTATAGAGCGCTCATCCGGTGTGCCCTGAGAACGAGATACGTGCGACTCCTATCGGGATTTGTTGGCACATCGGGCGGCTTTGCTGGTCTTGTTTTACCATTGTCGAAATGTCTTGTAACCGGGATTCCGAGTCTGATCGGGTCGTCCTGGGAGAAGGAATGTCCTTCGTTGACCCTTAGAGCTTGTGATGGGCTAAGTTGGGACACCCCTGCAGGGTTTTGAACTTTTGAACGTCGTGCCCACGGTTATCGGCAGATGGGAATTTGTTAATATCCGATTGTAGAAAACTTGACACTTAACTTAATTAAAATGAATCAACAGCGAGTGTAGCCGTGATGGTCTCTTTTCGGCGGAGTCCGGGAAGAGAACACGGTCTCGTGTTATGCTTGAACGTAAGTAGTTTCAGGATCACTTCTTGATATTTATAGCTTCTCGGCCGAGCTTTGCTTCTCTTCTTGCTCTCATTTGCGTAAGTTAGCCACCATATATGCTAGTGCTTGCTGCAGCTCCACCTCACTACCTTTTCCTACCCTTAAGCTTAAATAGTCTTGATCGCGAGGGTGTGAGATTGCTGAGTCCCCTTGACTCACAAATTACTTCCAAACCAGATGCAGGAGCAAATTATGCCAGTGCAGGGGACGTGACCGAACTCAAGTGGGAGTTCGACGAAGATTCTGGCCGTTACTATGTTTCCTTTCCGGACGATCAGTAGTGGAGCCCAGTTGGGGCGATCGGGGATCTATGCATTTGGGGTTGTCTTTATTTTGGTTCCGTAGTCGGACCTTGATTGTATTTGGATGATGTAATGCTATATTTATGTATAACTCTTTATCCCTCTCTTATTCAGTACATGGGATGTGTAAAGATTACCCCTCTTGCGACATGCTTACTATGTTGTTATGCCTCTAAGTCATGCTCCGACACGTGGGAGATATAGCCGCATCATGGGTGTTATAGATGCCCCCTCCAGCGAAGCTCCGGAACAGGCCCCAAGATGGGATCTCGTGGATACAGAAAGTTACGGCGGTGGAATTAGGGTTTTGGCTCGTGTTTTGATCGTTTGGGGGTACGTAGGTATATATAGGAGGAAGAAGTATGTCGGTGGAGCAATAGGGGGCCCACGAGGGTGGAGGGCGCGCCTGGGAGGGGTAGGCGCGCCCCTACCTCGTGGCCTCCTTGTTGATTGCTTGACGTAGGGTCCAAGTCTCCTGGATCTTGTTCATTCAAAAAATCATGTTCCCGAAGGTTTCATTCCGTTTGGACTCCGTTTGATATTCCTTTTCTTCGAAACCCTAAAATAGGCAAAAATAGCAATTCTGGGCTGGGCCTCCGGTTAATAGGTTTGTCCCAAAAATAATATAAAAGTGGCAAATAAAGCCCAATAATTTCCAAAACAGAAGATAATATAGCATGGAGCAATCAAAAATTATAGATACGTTGGAGACGTATCAATCATCCCCAAGCTCGTCATCGAGTAGGTAAATGATAAAACTAGAATTTTTGATGTGGAATGCTACTAGGCGTAATTTCAATGTAATTCTTCTTAATTGTGGCAAGAATATTCAGATCCAAAAGATTCAAGACAAAAGTTTAATATTGACATAGAAATAATAATACTTCAAGCATACTAACTAAGTAATTATGTCTCCTCAAAATAACATGGCCAAAGCAAGTTCATCCCTACAAAATCATATAGTTTAGTCATGCTCCATTTTCGTCACACAAAAATGCTCTCATCATGCACAACCCCGATGAAAAGCCAAGCAATTGTTTCATACTTTAGTAATCTCAAACTTTATAAACCTTCACGCAATACATGAGCGTGAGCCATGGATATAGCACTATGAATGGAATAGAGTATAATGATGGGGGTTATGTGGAGAAGACAAAAAAGGAGAAAGTATCACATCAACGAGGCTAATCAATGAGCTATGGAGATTCCCATCGATTGATGTTAATGCAAGGAGTAGGGATTGCCATGCAACGGATGCACTAGAGCTATAAATGTATGAAAGCTCAACAAAAGAAACTAGTGGGTGTGCATCCAACTTGCTTGCTCACGAATACCTAGGGCACTTGAGGAGGCCCATTGTTGGAATATACAAGCCAAGTTCTATAATGAAAAATTCCCACTAGTATATGAAAGTGAAAAAACAAGAGACTCTCAATCATGAAGATCATGGTGCTACTTTGAAGCACAAGTGTGAAAAAAAGATAGTAGCATTGTCCCTTTTCATTTCTTTTTTTGGGCATTTCTCTTTTTTTATTGGGACAATGCTCTATTAAATGATGATCATCACACTTCTATTTATTTACAACTCAATACTAGGACAAGGTATGACTCTATATGAATGCCTCCGGCAGTGTACCGGGATATGCAATGAATCAAGTGTGACATGTATGAAAGAATTATGAACAGTGGCTTTGCCACAAATATGATGTCAACTACATGATCATGCAAAGCAGTATGACAATGATGAACATGTCATGATAAACGGGATGGTGGAAAGTTGCAAGGCAATATATCTCGAAATGGCTATGGAAATGCCATAATAGGTAGGTATGGTGGCTGTTTTGAGGAAGATATAAGGTGGTTTATGTGTGAAAGAGCGTATCATATCACAGGGTTTGGATGCACCGACGAAGTTTGCACAAACTCTCAATGTGAGAAAGGGCAATGCACGGTACCGAAGAGGCTAGCAATGATGGAAGGGTGAGAGTGCGTATAATCCATGGACTCAACATTAGTCATAAAGAACTCACATACTTATTGCAAAAATCTACAAGTCATCAAAAACCAAGCACTACGCGCATGCTCCTAGGGGGATAGATTGGTAGGAGAAGACCATCACTCGTCCCTAACTGCCACTCATAAGGAAGACAATCAAAGAACACCTCATGTTTCAAAAATTTTAGATAACGTTTACCATACGTGCATGCTACGGGACATGCAAACTTCAACACAAGTATTTCTCAATTTCACAAGTACTCAACTAGCACAACTTCTCTTAGTATTCAAAACACTCATAAGAAAGTTTTTACTAATCTTGAATACCTAGCATATTAGGATTATTTAAGAAAATTACCATGCTATTCAAGATTATCAAAATAGACTAAGTGAAGCATGAGAGATGAATATTTTCTATAAAACAAATCCACCACCGTGCTCTAAAAGATATAAGTGAAGTACTAGAGCAAAACTATATAACTCAAAAGATATAGGTGAAGCACATAGAGTATTCTAATAATTCCCGAATCATGTGTCTCTCTCTCAAAAGGTGTGTACAGCAAAGATGATTGTGGTAAACTAAAAAGCAAAGACTCAAATTATACAAGACGCTCCATGCAAAACACATATCATTTGGTGAATAAAAATATAGCTCCAAGTAAAGTTACCGATAGAAGTAGACGAAAGAGGGGATGCCTTCTGGGGCATCCCCAAGCTTTTGCTTTTAGGTATCCTTAGATTATCTTTGGGGTGCCATGGGCATCCCCAAGCTTAGTCTCTTGCCACTCCTTGTTCCATAATCCATCAAATCCTTACCCAAAACATGAAAACTTCACAACACAAAACTTAAAGTAGAAAATCTCGTGAGCTCCGTTAGCGAAAGAAAACAAAAGAGCACTTCAAGGTACTGTAATTAACTCATTATTTATTTATATTGGTGTTAAACATACTGTATTCCAACTTCTCTATGGTTTATAAACTATTTTACTAGCCATAGATTCATCAAAATAAGCAAACAACACACGAAAAACAGAATCTGTCAAAAACAGAATAGTCTATAGTAATCTGTAGCTACCGCAAGATCTGGAACCCCAAAAATTCTAAAATAAATTGATGGACGTGAGGAATTTATCTATTAATCATATTAAAAATAATTAACTAAATAGCACTTTCCAAATAAAAATGGAAGCAGTTCTCGTGAGCGCTAAAGTTTCTGTTTTTTTACAGCAAGATTAACAAGACTTTCCCCTAGTCTTCCCAACGGTTCTACTTGGCACAAACACTAATTAAACACAAAAAACACAACCAAAACAGAGGCTAGATAAATTATTTATTACTAAACAGGAGAAAAAAGATCAAGGAATAGAAATAAAATTGGGTTGCCTCCCAACAAGCGCTATCGTTTAACGCCCCTAGCTAGGCATAAAAAGCAAGGATAGATCTAGGTATTTTCATCTTTGGTAGGAAATCCATAAGTGGCTCTCATAATAGATTCATAAGGTAATTTAATTTTATTTCTAGGAAAGTGTTCAATGCCTTTCCTTAACGGAAATTGGAATCTAATATTTCCTTCCTTCATATCAATAACTGCACCAATCGTTCTAAGGAAAGGTCTACCAAGAATAATAGGACATGAAGGATTGCAATCTATGTCAAGAACAATAAAATCTATGGGCACATAATTCCTATTTTCCACAATAATAACATCATTAATTCTTCCCATGGTTTCTTAATACTGGAATCTGCAAGGTGCAAGTTTAAAGAGCAATCTTCAAAATCATGGAAACCTAACAAATCACACAAAGTCTTTGGAATCCTGGAAACACTAGCACCCAAATCCCACAAAGCATAGCATTCATGATCTTTAATTTTAATTTTAATAGTTGGTTCCCAGTCATCATAAAGTTTTCTAGGGATAGAAACTTCCAACTCAAGTTTTTCTTCATAAGATTGCATCAAAGCATCAACGATATGTTTGGTAAAAGCTTTATTTTGGCTATAAGCATGAGGAGAATTTAGCACGGATTGCAACAAGGAAATACGATCTATCAAAGAGCAATTGTCATAATTAAATTCCTTAAAATCCAAAATAGTGGGTTCATTTTTAATGTTTTGATCTCTTCCATCCCACTTTTATCAAATTTAGCATCAAGATCTAAAAACTCTGAATTTTTGGAATGCCTTCTAGGTAAAGGTGGATCATATTCAGTCCCATCATTATCAAGATTCTTATTGCAAAACAAAGATTTAATAGGGGACACATCAATAACTTTTAGATCTTCATCTTTATTAGCATGGAAACTAGAAGAGCACGCTCTTATGAAGGAATCTTTCTTAGCACGCATCCTAGCGGTTCTTTCTTTGCACTCATCAATGGAAATTCTCATGGCTTTGAGAGACTCATTGATATCATGCTTAGGTGGAATAGATCTAAGTTTCAAAGAATCAACATCAAGAGAAATTCTATCAACGTTCCTGGCCAAATCATCAATCTTAAGCAATTTTTCTTCAATCAAAGCATTGAAATTCTTTTGCAAAGTAATAAGTTCTTTAATATTAGATTCAAAATCAGAGGGAATCTTATTAAAATTTCCATAAGAATAGTTGTAGGAATTACCATAATTATTAGAGGAATTACTAGGATAAGGCCTAGGATTAAAGTTTCCTCTATACGCGTTGTTACCAAAATTATTCCTACCAACAAAATTCACATCCATAGATTCATTATTATTCTCAATCAAAGTAGACAAAGGCATATCATTAGGATCAGAAGAAACACTCTTATTAGCAAATAATTTCATAAGTTCATCCATCTTTCCACTCAAAACATTAATTTCTTCTATTGCATGCACTTTCTTATTAGTAGATCTTTCAGTGTGCCATTGAGAATAATTAACCATAATATTATCTAGGAGTTTAGTAGCTTCTCCTAAAGTGATTTCCATAAAAGTGCCTCCCGCGGCCGAATCTAAAAGATTTCTAGAAGCAAAATTCAATCCGGCATAAAAAATTTCTATAATCATCCAGAGATTCAAACCATGTGTTGGGTAATTACGTATCATTAATTTCATCCTCTCCCAAGCTTGTGCAACATGTTCATGATCAAGTTGCTTAAAATTCATAATATCGTTTCTAAGAGAGATGATCTTAGCGGGAGGAAAATACTTAGAGATAAAAGCATCTTTGCACTTATTCCAAGAATCAATACTATTTTTAGGCAAAGACGAAAACCAAGCTTTAGCACGATCTCTAAGCGAAAAAGGAAACAACTTTAGTTTAACAATATCATTATCAACATCTTTCTTCTTTTGCATGTCAGACAAATCAATGAAGCTATTCAAATGGGTAGAGGCATCTTCACTAGGAAGGCCGGAAAACAGATCTTTCATGACAAGATTCAGCAAGGTAACATTAATTTCACAAGATTCAGCATCGGTAAGAGGAGCAATCGGAATGCTAATAAAATCATTGTTGTTGGTATTGGTAAAGTCACACAATTTAGTGTTATCTTGAGCCATCATGACAAGCAAGCAATCCAACACACAAGCAAACGAGGAACGGGCAAAAAAAGAGGCAAATAGAGAAAGAGAGGGAGGATAGAGAGAGAGGGTGAATAAAACGGAAAGGGTGAAGTGGGGGAGAGGAAAACGAGAGGCAAATGGCAAATAATGTAATGCGGGAGATAAGGGTTTGTGATGGGTACTTGGTGTGTTGACTTTTGCGTAGACCTCCTCGGCAACAACGCCAGAAATCCTTATTGCTACCTCTTGAGCATTGCGTTGGTTTTCCCTTGAAGAGGAAAGGGTGATGCAGCAAACTAGCGTAAGTATTTCCCTGAGTTTTTGAGAACCAAGGTATCAATCCAGTAGGAGGCTACGCGTGAGTCCCTCGCACCTGCACAAAACAAATAAATCCTCGCAACCAACGCGATAAGGGGTTGTCAATCCCTGCACGGTCACTTACGAGACTGAGATCTTATAGATATGATAAGATAATATTTTTGGTATTTTTATGATAAAGATGCAAAGTAAAATAAAAGCAATGAAAATAACTAAGTGTTGGAAGACTAATATGATGAAGATAGACCCGGGGGCCATATGTTTCACTAGTGGCTTCTCTCAAGAGCATAAGTATTTTACGGTGGGTGAACAAATTACTGTTGAGCTATTGACAGAATTGAGCATAGTTATGAGAATATCTAGGTATGATCATGTATATTGGCATCACGTCCGAGACAAGTAGACCGACTCCTGCCTGCATCTACTACTATTACTCCACACGTCGACCGCTATCCAGCATGCATCTAGAGTATTAAGTTCAAGAGAACAGAGTAACGCTTTAAGCAAGATGACATGATGTAGAGGAATAAACTCATGCAATATGATGAAAACCCCATCTTTTTATCCTCGATGGCAACAATACAATACGTGCCTTGCTGTCACTAGGAAAGGACACCGCAAGATTGAACCCAAAGCTAAGCACTTCTCCCATCGCAAGAAAGATCAATCTAGTAGGCCAAACCAAACTGATAATTTGAAGAGACTTGCAAAGATAACCAATCATACATAAAAGAATTCAGAGAAGATTCAAATATTGTTCATAGATAAACTTGATCATAAACCCACAATTCATCGGTCTCAACAAACACACCGCAAAAGAAGATTACATCAAATAGATCTCCACGGGAGAGGGGGAGAACTTTGTATTGAGATCCAAAAGAGAGAAGAAGCCATCTAGCTAATAACTATGGACCCGTAGGTCTGAGGTAAACTACTCACACTTCATCGGAGAGGCTATGGTGTTGATGTAGAAGCCCTCCATGATTGATGCCCCCTCCGGCGGAGCTCTAGAACAGGCCCCAAGATGGGATCTCGTGGATACAGAAAGTTACGGTGGTGAATTAGGGTTTTGGCTCCTGTTTTGATTGTTTGGGGGTACGTAGGTTTATATAGGAGGAAGAAGTACGTCGGTGGAGCAACAGGGGGCCCATGAGGATGGAGGGCGCACCTGGGGGGGGGGGGGGGGGTAGGCGCGCCCCATACCTCGTGGCCTCCCTGTTGGTTGCTTGACGTAGGGTCCAAGTCTCCTGGATCTTGTTCATTCCAAAAATCACGTTCCCGAAGGTTTCATTCCGTTTGGACTCCGTTTGATATTCCTTTTCTTCGAAACCCTAAAATAGGCAAAAAAAACAGCAATTCTGGGCTGGGCCTCCGGTTAATAGGTTAGTCCCAAAAATAATATAAAAGTGGAAAATAAATCCCAATAATGTCCAAAACAGAAGATAATATAGCATGGAGCAATCAAAAATTATAGATACATTGGAGACGTATCAGATGCCACGTGTCGGTCACCCTTGACGAAAGCACTTCTATGACGCGCGATTTATCGTCATGGAAGTGGACACTCCCGTGATGATAATTTTGGAAATTTCATGGAACACCTGTACGAAAGAATAGGTATGACTATCTTCATTCTGTCATAAATTTGTCATGGATGTACATGCATGACAGAAAACGTGACCTACTGTGACAAACACGTATCATCATGGAAGTGTATTTTTCTTGTAGTGAATGTTTTGGCACTGCTAGTGCCACTGATTTTTTTTATATATCGAAAGAGGAGGTTTCCTCTGATTTCATTAAAGAAACCCAACCATAGAGAACCATTATCCGACATCTCAGTATAAACGGGCAGTTATGCAACTACTACTAGAATGGACTGAATACTAGCAGGAGACAAGTTCGCCGCATAAGCTAGGAAGGTAGGGGAACGCAGCACCAGCTCGACCAACTTTGGATTGCAACCCAAATGTTACCCCAGAAACATCAAGGGGGAAGATAGGGACTGAAAGAGCTAGCTTCAACATCCTAGTCTAAGAACACCCAGCCTCCATCCTTGTGACGCACGGTACACCTCGCTTGCCACCTGCTCGACCCTAGTGCCACTGATAAAATGAAGTAATAATATAGTTAAAATAGAGAGAGTGTCCTCTCTATGATTTCATTTCGAATGTAGATAAATAAAGTGCTTCTCCTTATTATTATATGTTTCATCAACTAGTCCGATTATTAATGTTTAAGTGTTTCTGCAAACTGGGGTGCTTAATTTTAGTTGATCTGCACAAAAATAGAGATTGCAATGTCTCAAGGCCCCTCCTTGTACTATCGTTGTACACTGATATTCATCACTCGCAGAAGGTGTATCAAGGAGAATTGGGTCGATTTCCAGTATGAGGCTTACCATATGAGGCGTCGCAGGGCCCATCTTGCCCTTGCAGCATGGCATACTATGATACTATCGCAATATTTTCTTCTATTTATTAGTGTATGTTTCATCAACTAGTGCCACTATAATGTAATCACGCTTTTCATTATCTGTGCAAACAGGGTTATTCAGCTGCATTTTGGTGGAACTGCACAAATGTACGGATGGAACTGGCATATATGCAGAGTGCGAGGTGTGCCAAGTAAAAATTACCGACACCAACCCTCCATCTAAGCATTGGCATCCACCACCACCAGTGGGATGTGTGGCGCTCTCTATGGACGGATCTTTCTCAGCAGCAAATCCTCTAACCAAATACTAGTAGCTTATATTGGCACTTCTCTAGGGAGTACTCTTTTCTGAAAGAAGCACCAATATATTTTTCTTTATTTGTACACGGTGTCACAACTTTGTTTTTGGTTCAGAGCTATTTTAGGGTGATCGGCTTAGTACTCGTAGACTGATTGTAAGCATGATTCTCATTAGTCGTCAGACTGATTGTAAGCATGAGCAGATGGAAGATTAGGTTAGTGTGAAGCTTACCTGAAAACCAACCGCTACCATTGAGACGAGGAGAGCGGCGAGGGAACCATGGAGAACAGCGGGGAAGCAACATCACGGCATGCAGCCTCTTCTTGTGGTGGGAGGATGAATACTCCTATGGCTCCGGTTGGCTCTTCACCCTCATGAACGGCACACCGTACTCGATCGATTCGTTATCCTCTAGATGCTCGACCTTTGACCTATACACCCACCACCTCCGCCTAACTTTCACCTCGGGAAAATCTATCTGCTGCATCGCCTAGAGGAGATACTCGATGAATTCGAAGGACTGCGGCGTGACTGCCGCCGAGGAGTACATCACCCCCGTCTTGCTCTTTCGCACACATTGCCACATGGCCCTCACCGTCCTCAAAATCTCCCACTCGTTCTCAAACCAAGTAATGATCTCCTTCAACCTGGCTAACTTCGCCTGGTCACTGCCGGCGATCTGCCTGATTCACTGTCGCATCCTCTCCATAGATGTCCTTCTAAGAGGTCCGGTGCTAGCTTTGGAAGATGGGAGGAGAGATGACGGTCTTGCAATGGAGAAGAGGAAGAGGTGAGACGGTGGTTTTTCAATGGAGAAGATGGAGAGGAGAGGGGTGGTTTTGAAATGGAGAAGAGGGAGAGGTGAGATGGTGGTCTTGCAATGGAGGAGAGGGAGAGGCGAGACGGTGTTTTGCAATGGATAAGATGTCGAGGAGAGGGGTGGTTTTGCAATCGAGAAAAGGGAGAGGCGAGTCGGTGGTTTTGCAATGGAGAAGATGGAGAGGAGAGGGGTTGGTTTTGCAATGGAGAAGAGGGAGAGGCGAGATGGTGGTTTTCGAATGGAATTGGTGGAGAGGAGAGGAGGTGGTTTTGCAATGGAGAAGAGGGAGAGGCGAGATGGTGGTTTTTGAATGGAGATGGTGGAGAGGAGAGGAGGTGGTTTTGCAATGGATAAGAGGGAGAGGAGCGTGCGGCAGCAATTTAGGATTGGACAAGAGGGCTGGCACACTGTGACTGGATCAAAATCAAAATTGACCATGATTTACCCTTCAATTAATAAAGCGACCCCACATTAACTAGTCTAGCTTTTATTTCGGGTCATAATTGACCATGATTTTCACAAATAAAATATATGTTATACGTTGCAAAAATAATATAATTTGAAAGTACATTCAGATACGAACCAAATGATACAATTTTTGGTGACATGCATTCACATTTTGCTTGTCAAATACAGTACTTGATCAAACTTTGATCCAAATATGCAAAACAAAAAATACTGCCAAGACCAGTGCCGCTCCTCTCCTATTCCATTTCAAAACCACCGCCCCTCCTCTCCTGTTCCAATCCAAAACCATTATCGCTCCTCTCCCGTTCTAATCCAAAACCAGTGCCGCTCCACTCCTCTTCCATTCAAAAACCACCGCCGGTGAGTGAAGGTGTTGTGGATAAGTAGATCGATGGAGGAGTACAACTGATACGTGAGGATCGCAGACGCCGACCCTGTGAAGCTAGCTAGGTTGTTGGAGATACAGTCTTGGTTCGAAAACAAGGACCACCTAGCGGCGACGGCGACATCCATGGCCAAATATCTGCAAAAGAGCAAAAAGGTGGTGATACTCCCGAAGGTAGTTGCGCAGGAGTACATAGAGCTGATGTAACCCCCTGAGTCCGATGCTCCAGATGCCTTCCTTTATTATAGTTGCTGTCATGTGTTTATTATATTTGTTGCATTATCATAGTTGTTTTGCATATTTCATTCCTCTATGTTTATGCCATGATCATGTTGAGTGCTTTGTCATATCTTTGCTTGTTGCACCATGCTCACCTCACTTGTTATATTGCTTTGTGCCATCCTTGTTTGTTTTCCATGGTCTTCTCACTTACTTTGATTCAGGCTTCATGATGTGATATGGACTTTGTCATTTTTGTTGCATTTGCATCATGATCATCAATGTAGTGTACATATTTCTCAGGTGCTTGTTATCTTTGTGAACTCCGTCTCCTCATCTTCTTTGTTGTTCCATCTTGCCCTTCCATCTAAATCATCATCAAGTGAAACACCCAATCACTAGCTTCTTCCTTTCAATTCTCACACATTTATTGCAAGTGACATTACTGCCTCATCCTTTAATGTTCATTTATTTCCTGATAATCTTACTCCATGCCTTATACAACTCTACCAAGTTTCATCCCTTTTGGAATTGTTTTGGTAGGGTTCAAAATGGCTGAAGTGTGAATTAAATTCACACTTGAATTATTTTTTGTCCTTAGAAATTCCCAAAGCAATTTATTCAAATTCTGCACAAATCCTGGACTCCATTGATATGTTCATATCTCTCACTACCCTCTCCAATTCCTCTATGATTTTGCTCTCTTATTTCTCTTTGAAGAAATAGAAAAAAGCAGCAGTGCAGCCCAGTGACCAGTAGCTTCAGCAACCCAGCAGCCCAGCCGATCCAGCACATCTCCTCTCTCACTGGTAAAATTTCCCACATGCACCTCGTCGGGCCCACCTGTCATCCCCTTAACCCTCACCTTTTTATTCCACCTCACGCATCCTCTCTCTCGCAGTAAAACCTCCAGGGGTGCCCGTGCCCCGCTATGTAGCGGCCACCCCGCGCCCTAGGGTTTCCCTCTTCCCCTCTCGCCGCCGCCACCTCTTTCCCTTCCCTCTGCTTCTTCTTCCACAAATCAGAGCACCGAGAGCTGGGAAATAAACTGTCGATGGCCCTTGTCGTTCTCGCGGCCAGAGGGCATCAAGCTCGTCTTCGACATGTCCTCCTACAGCCCGTCTCTGTCCTCGACCGATTGTGATGGATGGCTGAACTGGATCGCCTCCTTGCCGTCGTCCACATCCACGTCGCCGTTGTCTTCCCCCGCTTCCTCTTCTTCAAGAGACTGAGCTTCTCTTCGGCGTGATCCGACAAGCAGCTGCCATCTTCTTCGTCCGGAGCCTCGCGTGCCTCGCCGAGATCTTCCTCGACTACGCACTCGTCCACATGGTCCCGTAGCTCCTTCCACGACGTCGTCTACATCGTCTTCTTCCTCCGACTAATCCCTCACCATCGGTGAGCACATCCTCCCACCGTCTTCGATCTCCGTCGACCTCGTACGTCTCCAGCACCCCCCCTGGTGAAGCTCCGCTCCTCCTACCGCCTTCATTTTGTTGATCCAAGCATTTGAGCACTTCCCCAACCGAACTGAAGCTCCGGCTGCATGGCCACCATGGTCGCGCACTCTCTGCATGCACGCTGCCGCCCTTGCTGCACCCACGTCCGGATGCTCCTGCACAGCCCCGCAAGCGCTCGACCCTCTCTGTTCGCGCATGCACACAATCCTAGCGTAGCAGCCGCACAACACCAACCGCACAGATCCGGTCGTAGTCTTCTCCATGACCGGGGAAAAGCTCCTGCTCGTGCACAAGTGCCTGCATGCACGCCACCCCTGGAAGCAGCCTTTGCTTGCAAGCACGCACCCTTGCACATTTCCGCACCCCCGCCGGTGATCTGCTCCACCGGTAGCCGCTGCTTTGCTCGTGTGATCGCCGGAAAGTTGCTGTGTGTTCATGGCGGTTCCAAGACCGATCCCCTGCTTGTTAAAAACATGTATGTCCCTTCCTAATCACAAACACTCAGTTAGGCTAGTTGGTAAGCGCTCTACTCCTCTACATAGGAGGTCGTGGGTTCAAGTCCCAGCCAGCCCCATTTTTTGCTCTGTTTTCCTGTTATTGTGCACACTTAGCGCTCACTCGGGCCAAGTCCTCCCGGGACGCTGCAGGTTGCTGCAATCCGGCCCGTGCATGTTTAAAATGTTTAAAATTGCTGTTTGCATTAATTTACATAAATGCCATGTTAAAATGGTTTATTCATAACTAATTAACCATAGCTCGGTTTAAAATAAATTATATATGTAGATGAGGTAGAAAAAATGGCTAGATTAACATGGTGGCAGTACTTTGCATGTTTAACAACTCTAAAATTGTGTAGAGGGCAGAACAATACCAAATCTAAAATATGCACATGAGGATTTTTCCGGACTTGTTGTTGTTGTTTCCGGCCTCATTTAAACTTGCTTAAATGTGTAGTTTGCTTATGCTTCACCTCTTGCCATGGTTAACAACATTTAATATTGTTAGGTACATAAACGGGAGAGAACTAAATAAGTCATGTGGTGCTTCGTCAATATGCAACTCGTTGCATATTGTGCTCCACTTAACTTGTAGTGTTGTTTGTGCACTTTGCCATGCCATGCCTCATTAAACTGGACGTGCATCATACTTGATTGTGCATCTTGCCATGTTTATGCTTGTGTGTTTACTATGTTGCTTGCTTTTTCCGGGTTGCTTCTCTCGTTAGCTTCGGTTTCGTTCCGGAGTTGTGAGGATCCATTCGACTACGTCCATTTTTCTTCTTCGTGGACTCGTTCTTCTTCCTTGTGGGATCTCAGGCAAGATGACCATACCCTCGATGTTAGTTCTATCTTTGCTTGCTAGTTGATCACTCTATCGCTATGTCGCGCTACGTACCACTTGTTATATCATGCCTCCCATATTGCCATGTCAAGCCTCTAACCCATCTTCCTAACAAACTGTTGTTTGGCTATGTTACCGCTTTTGCTCAGCCCCTCTTATAGCGTTGCTAGTTGCAGGTGAAGTTGAAGTTTGTTCCATGTTGGGATATCACAATATTCTCTTATTTAATTCATGCATCTATACACTTGGTAAAGGGTGGAAGGCTCGGCCTTATGCCTGGTGTTTTGTTCCACTCTTGCCACCTTAGTTTCCGTCATACCGGTGTTATGTTCCTTGATTTTGCGTTCCTTACGCGGTTCGGTGTTATGGGAACCCCATAATAGTTCGTCTTGAATAAAACTCCTCCAACAAGGCCCAACCTTGGTTTTACATTTCCCTAACAACCTATTACTTTTCCCTTGGGTCGGCCAACCCGAGAGTCATCTTTATTTTTAACCCCCCTGGGCCAGTGCTTCTCTAAGTGTTGGTTCGAACTGGGCGATTTGTCAGCACATTCGGGCAGTCTTGCTGGTCTTGTTTTACCATTGTCGAAATGACTTGTAACCGGGATTCCGAGACTGATCGGGTCTTTCCGGGAGAAGGGATATCCTTCGTTGACCGTGAGAGCTTGCGATGGGCTAAGTTGGGACACCCCTGCAGGGTTTAAACTTTCGAAAGTCGTACCCACGGTTATGTGGCAGATGGGAATTTGTTAATGTCCGGTCGTAGAGAACTTGACACTTGACTTAATTAAAATGCATCAACCGCGTGTGTAGCCGTGATGGTCTCTTTTTGGTGGAGTCCGGGAAATGAACACGGCCTTGTGTTATGCTTGAACATAAGTAGTTTTAGGATCACTTCTTGATCACTTCTAGATTCTCGACCGTTGCGTTGCTTCTCTTCTCACTCTTATTTGCGTATGTTAGCCACCATATTTTTTTAATGCTTGCTGCAACTCCACCTCATTACCCTATCCTACCCATAAGCTTAAATAGTCTTGATCTCGCGGGTCTGAGATTGCTGAGTCCTCGTGACTCATGGATACTTCCAAACAGTTGCAGGTGCCAATGATACCAGTGTAGGTGATGCAACCGAGCTCAAGTGGGAGCTCGACGAAGATCTTGGTCGTTGTTATGTGTCTTTTTCGGATGATCAGTAGTGGAGCCCAGTTGGGGTGATCGTGGATCTAGCATTTGGGATTGTCTTCCTTTATTTCGGTTCCATAGTCGAACCTTGGACTGTACTCTGGATGATGTATGTTTAACTTGTTATTTGTGTGAAGTGGCAGTTGTAAGACAACTATTTATCCCTTTCTTATTCAGTACATGGGATTGTGTGATGATTACCCCACTTGCGACTAAACCACCATGCGGTTATGCCTCTAAGTCGTGCCTCGACACGTGGGAGATATAGCCGCATCGTGGGCGTTAAAACTTGGTAATCAGAGCCATGCCCGAGTTAGGAGCCCCCTGCTTGATCGAATCACTGACGTTGTTGAGTCTAGAACAAAATGTTTTGAGTCTTAGGATTATATATATCAGAGAGTAGGATTCTTTTTACTCCTCAGTCCCTTCGTCGCTCTGGTGAGGCCTCCTGACATAGAAGTTTTGACTTTTCTCTCCTCAAAGTTCACGATTTTTTTTCAGGATCACACGGGTATCTTGGAATCGTTTTGATATTCTTGTGACGAGAACATTGTTCTTGGTGCCTCCTGACATTTAGGGGTTGTGGAAGTGTCCCGGGGGGTTGAGCTTCGAGGAGTTGTCGTCACAATTTTATCATTGCAGTTCTGGAATACCTGAGCTCGCCGACATCGAAAATCTCTTTTATGCAGTTGTTGGTGAGATAACCTCGACGCCACCCAGTACTGCAGCGGGAGTTTGGGAGTATTGCCATAACTTGTATAACAGATGCTTTTCGAAGGTTGAGGTACATGATTTCCGAAGGTTTCTTGGTTATGTGTTGAAGGATGGATACAGCTGGATGTAGGGATTGTTAGTTTGGGTGAGATATTATGCTTCCCCTATATCCCCCACACTTGATTGCATAACCAGAAAGTTCCAGGAGTTTATAAGTGGGAATTCAAGTATCACGTAGGATATCCTTCCAACAGACACATGATACGATATGGGGTCTATCATATGTTTGTTCCAGCTTATTCTGCAAGCCAGTCCTTTGTTCTTGTTTTGGTTTGTGGTATTCGAGTTTCTTCGAAGTCAAGTGTTGATTCCATACCTTCCCTAAGAGCTGCTCTCATATTTTTGTGTGAATACTAATCCTTCATGATAATTGAGATTGTCATGTCAATCCTTTTCAACTGCCTTTTTTCTCTTCAAGTGGATCCGATCATTTTCAACATCCGCAAGACCAACTCAAAGTCTTCTCAACGTTATTTTTTTCATCCATCCCAAGTTGCCTTTGTTTTCCCTGCCCTCCCACCCTTTCTTTTCTTCAAGGACTCATATATCTTAATCAAGTATCCATTTTATTCATGTGAAGTCTCTTCATTCTTTTCAATCAATGTTCTTACCCGGTGGTTCTCTTGAAGATGCTCTATTAGTTCATCATTCTTCGTTCTCTTTCTTCTCCGGTGGATTCAAGTCAAGCTTTGTCGATCATATCATTTCCTCATTTCAAATGTTTTCTCATGCCGGTGCACCTCTTAATCATCCACTTCTCGCTATTCAATTGTTCCGGAGTGCTGAAGATATCTCAGAAGATTCAAGTTTCCATTCTCAATTCGCTCAAGTTCTTTTGAGGATGTTATCTCATTCAAGCCATTTAAATCAACCGGTGCAATCTCCCTTTCAAGTAATCATTCGAAGGTGTTCCTTTTGAGTGGGCCCTAACCCACAGGTCTTTTCCCAAGATCTAACACTCTTCTAATCTTTCTGGAGTGATTCTCAAATTATTTTCAATGTTTGACGTAAGAATGAATTTTCATCAGTCATGTCTTTCGCCAAGATCTTTCAAATTCTTTTCACCCATCCAAAGCAATTCAGGAGTCTTTTCAGTTTGATTCTCCGAAGGCCATCATTTCGGGATTATTCATTCTAGCTTTCAGCTCTCGTTCTCAAATTCTTCTAGGGCGTTGTTCAAGTATTCTCTAATTAGCTCATGATCTCTTCGTTCTCATGTATCTAAATTCCCTCAAGTATCTTCATTCGTTTTCTAATTCCTCCGGGTGATTCGTTCTCTTTTCTTCATTCGTTTTCAATTCTTACGTTGGTTTGTTCAAGATTCCTCTTCCTATGTTCTCATATCAATTCATTCGTTCTTTCCAATCCTACCGGCGGATCGTTGAAGACCTTTCTCAAGTTTGCGCTATATCTCTCTTAATCTTGTCTACAAGAAGAAGTACTATGACAAATCCGTTGCTTGTCATCAATTTAAATTGGTGAAGGATACACATAACATAATTCTTATTATTGTTTCATCCATGTGATCTAATTTCTTCTTTCCGGAGTTCTTCATCATGTCACATTCTCGGTTTGAGATGCTTCATCTTTTCTTTTCCGGAGTTTCAAGTTTTCCGCTTTATCTCGTCACGAAGCTCCATCTAAATCATCGCAAGGCTTCACCTTGTGTTTTCAACTTCTCTTTCTTTTGATCATTCCTTTATTACCGGAGTTCTTCATGGAGGCTCAACATGGTGGCTCATCAAGGATTCCTTTCATTCTTCATTCATTCATCAAGTTTTCTCCCAAAGTTGAGATCTGCCAAGCTATACTCTAAAATAAACAGGGTGCTCAACACATGTCTTGTTTTGAGGAGTTCAAGCATTCTTCATCTTGCATTCTGAAGTGCAATTCTTTCTATCTTATCTTTTGAGGTGGTGTTATGTCATTTTGATAGTTTCCTTCATGTTTCATGATTGACAAGTTGTCAGGAATGAGGTATCTTAAATCCATCAATCTCTTCATTGGAATTATCTTGGGTTATATTTCACCTAAAGCTTTCCCTAAGGATTGTTGCTATTTATGGTGCTCATAAATGACCCAAGTTCTTCATTTATCCTCCCGGTGAAATACGTTTCTCGTCTTCTTGTTGATATCAATCCAATCCATTGATTTTCGTTACTGGCAAAATTTCACCTCAAGATGTCGAGATGTTTTCCATAAGCCCACAACAAGCTTACTCTATGTGTTGTTGGTTTTCCAACAACTCTGTTGAACCCTTCTCCTAAAGATGCTTTTCAAGCTCATTTGAGGTAAAAGATGTTGTTTTGTCCTCTGTTCTTTTGATTCCATTCTTACTTTTGTTACGTAGGCATTCTCATGCTGCGCTCTTCGACCCATCATCTTGTTTTGTTAAGATCATGTTCAATTCCTTCCATTTACAGTCGGAGTGCTGCCCAAATTATATCATTCATATTCCTTCTCTATCTTGTTTTAACCGGAGTGTTGTGGCTATCAATCCTCTTCTAACCAGAGTCTCATCCAAGTTCTTTCTTTTTGTCAAGTTCATATTCCTTACCTTCCATTTCCAACCGGAGTGTTGTCCTAATTGATATTTATTGTTCCTTGTGCATCTCATTTCTACCGGTGTGCTTGCATGTACTTCTTGTCCATCGCAACCCTTTTCTTATGTCTTTCAACCTACAAGGTTCTCGTAATGTTCCTTGTTCCTCTTTTCTAGCGGAGTGTTTTCAACTTCGTTCATCTTTGTTGTATTCTTTCTTTCAATTTGTTCAACCCTGCAAGGTTCTTTGGTTTCACTCATTTTTCAAAGAAGCAACTTAGTTTTACCTCTTCTCTTCCTCTTCCGTTTCCCTCCGGTGCCATCCTTAGATCTCGGGACAATATCCTCTTGTATTGGTGGAGTGTTGTAACGCCCCGAGTCCGATGCTCAAGATGCCTTCCTTTATTATAGTTGTTGTCGTGTGTTTATTATGTTTGTTGCATTACCATAGTTGTTTTGCATATTTCATTCCTCTATGTTTATGCCATGATCATGTTGAGTGCTTTGTCATATCTTTTCTTGTTGCACCATGCTCATCTCACTTATTATATTGCATTGTGCCATCCTTGTTTTTTTGCCACGGTCTTCTCACTTGCTTTGATTCATGCTTCATGATGTGATATGGCCTTTGTCATTTTTGTTGCATTTGCATCATGATCATCATTGTAGTGTACATATTTCTCATGTGCTTGTTATCTTTGTGAACTCCTTCTCCTCATCTTCTTTGTTGTTCCATCTTGCCCTTCCATCTAAACCATCATCAAGTGCAACACCAAATCACTAGCTTCTTCCTTTCAATTCTCACACATTTATTGCAAGTGACATTATTCCCTCATCCTTTAATGTTCATTTATTTCCTGATAATCTTACTCCCTACCTTATACATCTCTACCAAGTTTCATCCCTTTTGGAATTGTTTTGGTAGGGTTCAAAAATGGCTCAAGTGTGAATTAAATTCACACTTGAATTATTTTTCTGTCCTTAAAAATGCCCAAAGCAATTTATTCAAAATTCTGCACAAATCCTGGACTCCATTGATATGTTCATATCTCTCACAACCCTCTCCAATTCCTCTGTGATTTCGCTCTTTTATTTCTATTTGAAGAAATAGAAAAAAGCAGTAGTGCAGCCCAGCGACCAGTAGCTTCAGCAACCCAGCAACCCAGTCGATCTAGCCCATCTCCTCTCTCCCTGGTAAAATTTCCCACATGCACCCCGTCGGGCCCGCTTGTCATCCCCTCAACCCTCACCTTTTTCTTCCACATCACACACCTTCTCTCTCATAGTAAAACCTCCAGGGGCGCCCGCACATGGCCACCATGGCGCCCGCGCCCCCTATAAAGCCGCCACCCCGCGCCCTAGGGTTTCCCTCTTCCCCTCTCGCTGCCGCCACCTCTTTCCCTTCCCTCTTCTTATTCTTACACAAATTAGAGCACCGAGAGCAGGGAAATAAACTGTCAACATCCGTCATCATTCTCGCGGCCAGAGGGCCTCAATCTCGTCTTCAACATGTCCTCCTGCACCCCGTCTGCGTCCTCGACCGGTTCTGATGGATGGCTGAACTGGATCGCCTCCATGCCGTCGTCGACGTCCACGTTGTTGTCTTCCCCTGCTTCCTCTTCTTCAGGAGACCGAGCTTCTCTCCGGCGTGATCCGACAAGCAGCTGCCATCTTATTCGTCTGGAGCCTCGCGTGCCTCGCTGTCATCTTCCTCGACTACGCATGCGTCTACATGGTCCCATACCTCCTTCTGTGACGTCCTTTGTGTCGTCTTCTACCTCCGGCTAATCCATCACCGTCGGTCAGCGCATCCTCCCTCCGTCTTCGAGCTCCGTTGACCTCGTACGTCTCCAGCAGCCCCCCCGGTGAAGCTCTGCTCCTCCTACCGCCTTTATTTTGTTTATCCAAGCATTTGAGCGCTTCCCCAAGCGAACTGAAGCTCCGGCTGCATGGCCACCATGGTCGCGCACTCTCTGCATGCATGTTGCCGCCCTTGCTGCACCCACGTATGGATGCTCCTGCACACCCCCGCAAGCGCTCGACCATCTATGTTCGCGCATGCACACAATACTAGCGCAGCAGCCGCACAGCACTGACCGCATGGATATGGTCGTAGTCTTCTCCATGACCGGGGACGAGCTCCTGCTCGTGCACGAGTGCCTACACGCACGCCACCCCCGGAAGCAGCCTTCGCTCGCAAGCGCGCACTCTCGCACATTTCCACAATCCCGCCGGTGATCCGCTGCACCGGTAGCCACTGCTTCGCTCGTCGTCGTCGCTGGCAAGTTGTTGTGCGTTCATGGCGGTTCCAAGACCGAGCCCCTACTTGTTCAAAAGACCTATGCCCCTTCCTAATCACAAACACTCAGTTAGGCCAGCTTGTCAGCGCTCTGCTCATCTACATAGGAGGTCCTAGGTTGAAGTCCCAGCCGGACCCATTTTTGCTCTGTTTTCTTGTTATTGTGCACATTTAGCGCTCACTCGGGCCAAGTCCTCCTGGGCCGCTGCAGGTTGCTGCAATCCGACCTGTGCATATTTTTTCCTAGTCTGTGTATTTTAGCATTTTCTAGTGCATTCTTATTTACAAAAATGCCATCATTTTGAATTGTGAATAATTCAATATCCATGCATCCAAATAAAATATGTCATATATGCATCTTGCTTAAAATTTCATGTACTTTCACAATATCCAACTTTCATGCACGTTTAAAATGTTTAAAATTGCTGTTTGCATTAATTTACATAAATGTCATGTTAAAATGGTTTATTCATAACTAATTAATCGTAGCTCGGTTTTAAATAAATTATATATGTAGATGGGGTAGAAAAATGCCTAGATTAACATGGTGGTAGTACTTTGCATGTTGAACAACTCTAAAATTGTGTATAGGGCAGAACAGTACCAAATCTAAAATATGCACATGAGGATTTTTTTTCCGGACTTGTTGTTGTTGTTTCCGGCCTCATTTAAACTTGCTTAAATGTGTAGTTTGCTTATGCTTCACCTCTTGCCATGGTTAACAACATTTAATATTGTTGGATACAGAAACGAGAGAGAACTAAATAAGTCATGCGGTGCTTCGTCAATATGCACCACGTCGCATATTGAGCTCCACTTAACTTGTAGTGTTGTTTGTGCACTTTGCCATGCCATGCCTTATTAAAACGGACATGCATCATACTTGATTGTGCATCATGCCATGTTTTTGATTGTGTGTTTACTATGTTGCATGCTTCTTTCCGGTCTGCTTCTCTCGTTAGCTTCGGTTTCATTCCAGTGTTGTGAGGATCCGTTCGACTATGTCCGTTTGTCTTCTTCATGGACTCGTTCTTCTTCCTTGCGGGATCTCAGGCAAGATGACCATACCCTTGATATCATTTCTATCTTTGCTTGCTAGTTGATCGCTCTATCGCTATGTCGCGCTACCTAACACTTGTTATATCATGCCTCCCATATTGCCATGTCAAGCCTCTAACCCACCTTCCTAGCAATCCATTGTTTGGCTATGTTACCGCTTTTGCTTAGCCCCTCTTATAGTGTTGCTAGTTGCAGGTGAAGTTGAAGTTTGTTCCATGTTGGAACATGGTTTTGTTGGGATATCACAATATTCTCTTATTTAATTAATGCATCTATACTCTTGGTGAAGGGTGGAAGGCTCGGACTTATGCCTAGTGTTTTGTTCCACTCTTGTCGCCTTAGTTTCCATCATACTGGTGTTATATTCCTTGATTTTGCGTTCCTTATGTGGTTGTGTGTTATGGGAACCCCTTGACAGTTCGCCTTGAATAAAACTCCTCCAGCAAGGCCCAACCTTGGTTTTAAATCTGCATAACAACCTATTACTTTACCCTTGGGTCGGCCAACCCGAGGGTCATCTTTATTTTTAACCCCCCAGGCCAGTGATTCTATAAGTGTTGGTCAGAACTAGGTGATGTCCGACGCCCCCTGGGCAACCAGGGTCTATGCCAACCCGACGTCTTGCCCATCTGGTGTGCCCTCAGAACGAGATATGTGTAGCTCCTATCAGGATTTGTCGGCACATTCAGGCGGTCTTGCTGGTCTTATTTTACCATTGTCGAAATGTCTTGCAGCCAGGATTCCTGGACTTATCGGGTCTTTCCGTGAGAAGGAATATCCTTCGTTGACCGTGAGAGCTTGTGATGGGCTAAGTTGGGATACCCCTACAGTGTTTAAACTTTCGAAATCCATGCCTGCGGTTATGTGGCAGATGGGAATTTGTTAATGTCCAGTTGTAGAGAACTTGACACTTGACTTAATTAAAATGCATCAACCGCGTGTGTAGCCGTGATGGTCTCTTTTTGGTGTAGTCTGGGATGAGAACATGGCCTTGCATTATGCTTGAATGTAAGTAGTTTCAGGATCACTTCTTGATCACTTCTTGCACTTGTGGTTGTCTTCCTTTATTTTGGTTCCGTAGTCGGACCTTTGACTGTACTCTGGATGATGTATTTTTAACTTGTTATTTGTGTGAAGTGGCAATTGTAAGCCAACTCTTTATCACTTTCTTATTAAGTACATGGGATTGTGTGAATATTACCCCACTTGCAACTAAACCACCATGCGGTTATGCCTCTAAGTCGTGCCTCGACACGTGGGAGATATAGCCGCATCGTGGGCGTTACAGCTGCTCCTCTGGGCCATGGAGCAAACAGATTCACTGAATCCGATCATGAGGCAGTGGTGGTGGGAGTATCGATCCAAGATGGAGCATCCACCAGAGATTGAAGGATCGAGCATCTACAGGGTGCCATTTGTGAGGGTGTTGCGCCAAAGCGAGCCGGTGGAGTCTTCGTCGACTGAACGCAACTACAAGAGGAGAAAAGCAGTTGGCCCGATGATGCTTCCCCACCATCCTCTCCCTCGCCGTTCACATTGCCTCACAGGGTGGTTGTCTGCCGCCGAGGAATAGGAGGGGACTGCCCCCCCAACCCAATAGTCGGGCGGGTCATGAATTGTCAGGAGGAGCTTAGGTTGTCAGTATTTGCAGGTTGTGAATTGTGTTTTGTGTTGTGTATTTTGAGAGTACTTTCGGAAATGAATGTCTTTTGAATTTCAGATTTTACAGTATTGATCATATGAAGTATTTTATGAATTCCAGAGATCTATTATAGCACTTAAAAACTATAGTTGCATATAAAAGTGCAGACAATGTGATTCTCAGAGTAGAAACTGCAAGTTTCAGTTTCAGATAAGAAACTGCAACTTTCAGAGGCAGAGCATTTATACTAACACGCCCTTTTCAAATAGGGATAACCTCATGTTGGAAGTTTTATTCATGGTCTAAAATGGAACTACCAGCCAGTTAACATTATGCTGATCAGCATTCATGCATAGCACATCTTCATATGATGCACAGTCAAAAAGATATGCTATTTTCAAAATGCCCATACAATGTTGAGTGTGCGAGAAACAGAGAAAACGAGGGATGAAGTTTTGGGAAGTGTTGGACATGGTGTGTGTAGATGACAATGGGGACCCACATGTCAATAATGGCAGAGGCAAAAAATTGAAGATATTTTCACTGCATCAGGTGGAATCGAACTCCGGCGGAACAGCGGTCGGGTAGTGTCACTTGGCCACTGGGCTAGTTCAGTAGTTTCGCTAGAAATAAGGCACAACATCTATCATTACTGTAGCATGCCTTCCTCGGCTCTGGTTCGTTCTCGTCCTCCACCTTTGTGCGCTCGCTGCGGCGCCGCTGTCTACCATTGTGAACATGCTGAACAAACGAGAGGAATCCGTAGAGGAATGTACATGGAGAGGTGGACAATCGGGACCCACCAGGTCTATGGCCGTACGCAAGCAAGCGCCTCATCGAAAAAATACTTCCTCCTAATGCTATAATGACATTGGGGCCCACGGGTTTGTCAACATAGTTACATTTTTTGAGGTGCTTCAACGTGGTTACTAAAGGAGATAAATTTACACCGAAGCCGAGGAGCTGGCAGGTATCATTTATTATCAGTGGGCCAGCAAGTATCAGCTGGGTTGTGGGCTGCTTTGTCTAGGCTTTCTTTTTTAACATGCGCAACCCACGACATGCCGGTTTGTATTTTCTTAAGGGCTATCATTTATTGACCGGCCTATGGACCTCCCATCCTAGGTTTTATTTGTCCTGCAACATCCGCAACCCAACTTATGCATTTTTTGGAAGAAAATGCAGAAGTCTGTTTTATTTTTTCTATATAAGAATAGGAACGCCAGGTCCAACTTATGTTTCCCTTCTAACTATATTATATATATTTATATTATTTTTTATGTTATTATATATTATTGTTATTGTCATCATATATTTAACAGATACTTACATATATAAGAAAACAATATCCCACGTCTTATTAACTTATAAAAATACTTTTTAACAATAAAAATCCTGGATTTTTTACATTAAGGCAACGAAAATCCTTGTGATTGTGTACAAAAGCTTGGTAAGATTTAAGTACCAATGTAATAATAAAGCACTTATTATTTAAATATATTTATAACAAAATGCTCAGCACCTGTTTATTTTTTATAACATTGCTGCCGCAAACCCAACATTATAATTAGAACCAGCCCAAGAAAATCGTGTATTTCGAGGAAGTGCAAATGGGCTATAATTTTTTAGGAAAAACTAAAAGGGCCACATGGACGCTACATTATTTGTTTAGCCAGCCCAGCAGATTCGTGTATTTTGAGAAAGTGAAAATGGGTTGTAGTTCTAAAAAAATGGGCCGCATGGACACTACATTATTTGTTCACCCAGCCCAGCAAATGGACTGCAATTCCTAAAAAAGATCAAATGGACTGTAAATTCTAAAAAATGGCTTGAATATGTGCCACAAATGATTCTGGCAACAAATGATTCTGACATCGATAGCCGTTGGATTTACATCCAATGACCGGCATCCATCTTTAGTCTCTCGTCTTCTTCCTCCAGCGCCGCCAGGACCACCTTCTCCCGCCTCCTGCTGCTAGCAGCTCTGCTTAGCACGCTTCATTGTGAAGTGCTACCCCCGCCGACCAGGCCATCCCTCCACCCCTCTACACCTCTTGTTCTTCTCCGCCAACTGTCGAACCAGGCCGCACCAAAACCAGTTAACCCTCATACACCCCTTCGTCTGCGACTCCACTCCCGCATCTTCCCATCTCCGACTCATTGTTGTCTGGGGCCTCGCCGTCGTCCACCACCTTGGATGCGCTCGATGCGGTGTGGTCAACATGGTCAACACACGAGAGTCATCGGAAGACGACTGTATGTTAAACCCGAGCCTGGGCAGCCCAGCCCGATGACCCGGCCCGAGCCCGGCCCGAAAAACCCAGGCCGGGTCGGGCTTCACATTCGGGCCGGGCTCGGGCCTTGTTTTGCAGCCCGGAAGATAGTTCGGGCCGGCCTCGGGATTCATTTTTCTGTATTTCGGGCCGGACTTTCGGGCTGCGGGCCAGGTTTGCATGTGCATACACTAAAAACAACATTCGGGCCAGGCTTTCGGGCTTCGTTCTTGATTTCGGGCCAGGCTCGGGCTTGAAAACAGGGAGTATTTCGGGCTTCAGGTCGGGCTCGGGCTTGGGAAATGAAGGTCGGGCTTTTACAAGCCCGGCCCGAAACCCGGCCCAGCCCGACGTTTGCCCGGGTTTACTGTATGTGTAGAGGCTGACAGTGGGGATGCACCAGGTCAATAGACGCACGCATGCAACCGCCTCCTTATTACACAAAAATAAAATTGTTCCTCCCCTTGAAAGCTGGGACCCATCACGTATATCTTTGCACTGAAGGAAGTGCCTCCTTATTCCTGCCACTGATGGCTGGGACCCACCAGCTACATCTTCGCACGCAAGGATGTGTGTCCATATTACGAAAAAAATGATTATTCCCCCTGATATCTCGGACCTACCAGCTATATCTTCACACGCAAGGAAGTGCCTCCTTATCCTCCCTGACAGTTGGGACCCACGCTGTCGAACCATAAGTAGGGTTTTCTATATGGTCGCGAACGTGTACATACATATTGGTCGATCGGTCTGTTTGCAGGCTGCAGCGATGAACCATGGCCGAGTAAGGAAGGGCACGTGTCATAGTAGAGGCGCGGACGTAGCATGTCATGCAGTCCCGTCTATATCGTGTACACTACGTACAATTAGGGCCACTAATACGTCTCCAACGTATCTATAATTTTTTATTGTTCCATGCTATTATATTATCTGTTTTGGATGTTTAATGGGCTTCAATGTGCACTTTTAATATATTTTTGGGACTAACCTATTAACCGGAGGCCCATTGCCAGTTTCTGTTTTTCTGCCTATTTTAGTGTTTCACAGAAAAGGAATATCAAACGGAATCCAAATGAAGCGAAACCTTCGCGAGGATCTTTCTTGGAACGAACGCAAACCAAGAGACTTGGAGTAGACGTCTGGAACTCCGCGAAGCTTCCACGAGGCAGGGGGCGCGCCCAGGGTGTAGGCGTGCCCCCACCCTCGTGGGCCCCATGGAGCTCTATCGACGTACTTCTTTTTCCTATATATACTCTTATACCCTAAAAACATCAGGGGAGCCACGAAACCACTTTTCCACCGCCGCAACCTTCTGTACCCGTGAGATCCCATCTGTGGCCTTTTTTGGTGATCTGCCAGAGGGGGATTCGATCATGGAGGGCTTCTACATCAACACCATAGCCTCTCCGATGATGTGTGAGTATTTTACCACAGACCTTCGGGTCCATAGTTATTAGCTAGATGGCTTCTTCTCTCTCTTTGGTTATCAATACAAAGTTCTCCTCGATGTTCTTGGGGGTCTATTCGATGTAATACTGTTTGCGGTGTGTTTGCCGAGATCCGATGAATTGTGGATTTATGATCAAGTTTATCTATGAGCAATATTTGGTTCTTCTATGAATTCTTATATGCATGACTTGATATCTTTGCAAGTCTCTTCGAATTATCGGTTTAGTTTGGCCTACTAGATTGGTCTTTCTTGCAATGGGAGAAGTGCTTAGCTATGGGTTCAATCTTGCGGTGTCCTTTCCCAGTGACAGTAGGGGCAGCAAGGCACGTATTGTATTGTTGCCATCGAGCATAAAAATATGGGGGTTATATCATATTGGTTGAGTTTATCCCTCTACATCATGTCATCTTGCCTAAAGCATTACTCTGTTCTTATGAACTTAATACTCTAGATGCATCCTGGATAGCGGATGTGTGGAGTAATAGTAGTAGATGAAGAATCGTTTCGGTCTACTTAACACGGACGTGATGCATATATTTCATAATCATTGCCTAGATATTGTCATAACTATGCGCTCTTATATCAATTCCTCGGCAGTAATTTGTTCATCCACCGTAATACATGCTATCATGAGAGAAGCCACTAGTGAAACCTATAGCCCCTGGGTCTCTTACTTATTGTATTGCATCTCTTCTTATTATCGCATCTCGTTTACTATTTTGCAATCTTTATTTTCCAATCTATACAACAAAAATACCAAAAATATATATCTTATTATCTTTATTAGATCTCACTTTTGTAAGTGACCGTGAAGGGATTGACAACCCCTTTATCGCGTTGGTTGCGAGGTTCTTGATTGCTTGTGCGGGTACTAGGTGATTTGAGTGTTATCTCCTACTGGATTGATACCTTGGTTCTCAAGAACCGAGGAAAATACTTACACTACTTTGCTGCATCACCCTTTCCTCTTCAAGGGAAAAACCAATGCATGCTCAAGAGGTAGCAAGAAGGATTTCTGGCGTTGTTGCTAGGGAGATCTACACTCAAATCAAGACATACCAAGTACCCATCACAAACTCTTCTCCCTCGGATTACATTATTTGCCATTTGCCTCTCGTTTTCCTCTCCCCCACTTCACCTTTTCTTTCTCTCATTGTCCTCTTGTTTGCTTAAGCTTGCCTTTCTTTTTCCATGGCCGAAGCAAAAGGGGATAGGGGTTTCCCGGGTTTATTACCTTGGATAAGCCCTCTATCATTTCTAAGCTCATAAATAATGATGCTATGGAAAGACCTACTAGGGTTATCAATGAGAGCTTAAATAATTTTGATGAAGATGACCCTGGAATTTTCCATTATTTGCTTGATGAATTTTTGAAAGATGCTTGGGATGGGCTGTTAAGGATTCGAGCCAGCTATGTACCTCAATATCAAATTGAGATATACTTAAAAAGCTTTTATGTTGGCTTAACCTCTTCTTTCAAGAAAGTTTTAGATTCTATCTTTGAAGAAGGTTTTCTTGAAGGGGATGCCACGGAAAGATGAAAGCTATATTTGGGCACCCCATGAGTGAAAAAGTTGAATCCACCTTTCTTTTGTGTTTTTATCAAAATGAAATTATCAAAGAGATGAAGGCTAGCTTAGATGCAAGTTTTTGTAGTGTGCTTAATCTTTCTTCTACCATTAATGGCCACGTGCTTTCACAAAATAGGAAGATAAGTGCTTTAGATAAGAAAGTCTCCCTTTATCACCAAAAGGGAAAAGATGACAATACCTAGATCTATTCTTGTTTTTATGCCTAGCTAGGGGCGTTAAACGATAGCGCTTGTTCGGAGGCAACCCAATTTTATTTTTGTTCTTTACTTTTTGTTCCTGTTTAGTAATAAATAATTTATTTAGTCTATGTTATGATTGTGTTTTTTATGTTTTAATTAGTGTTTGTGCCAACTAAAGCCTTTATGATCTTCTTGGGTGATTGTTATTTGATCTTGCTGAAAAAGCAGAAAGTATGCGCTCATGAGAATAATTTTAATTTTTTACCAGAGAGCGATAAAATACCAATTCCAACTGCAGTAGATCAATATACTAATTATTTAGGTCGTCCTTACGTTTCAGAATTTTTGGAGTTACATAAGTATTCTAAACCTCCAGATTGCTACAGACTGTTCTGTTTTGACAGATTCTGTTTTTCGTGTGTTGTTTGCTTTTTTTGATGAAACTATGGCTAGTATCGGGGGTATGAACCATAAAGAAGTTGGAATACAGTAGGTTTAACACCAATATAAATAAAGAATGAGTTAATTACATTACATTAAAGTGGTGGTTTGCTTTCTTATATACTAATGGAGCTCATGAGATTTTCGGTTGAGTTTTCTGTTGTGAAGTTTTCAAGTTTTTGGGTAAAGATTTGATGGATTTTGGAACAAGGAGTGGCAAGAGCCTAAGCTTGGAGATGCCCATGGCACCCCAAGGTAAAATTCAAGTACAACCAAAAGCCTAAGCTTGCGGATGCCCCGGAAGGCATCCCCTCTTTCGTCTTCATCTACCGGTAACTTCACTTGAGGCTATATTTTTATTCACCACATGATATGTGTTTTGCTTGGAGCCTCTTGTATGATGTGAGTCTTTGCTTTTTATTTTAACACAATCATCCTTGCTGTACACACCCTTTGGGACATGAATCAGAATTTATTAGAATACTATGTGCTTCACTTATATCTTTTGAGCTAGATAATTTTGCTCTAGTGCTTCACTTATATCTTTTTAGACCACAGTGGTGGTTTCATTTTATAGAAATTATTGATCTCTCATGCTTCACTTATATTATTTTGAGAGTCTTTTAGAACAGGATGGTAATTTTCTTTGGTTATGAAATTAGTCCTAATATGATGGGCATCCAAGATGGGTATAATAAAAACTTTCATATAGAGTGCATTGAATAGTTTAATACTTGATAATTGTTTTGAGATATAAAGATGGTGATCTTAGAGTTGTGCTAGTTGAGTAATCGTGAAATTGAGAAATACTTGTGTTAAGGTTGGCATGTCCCGTAGCATGCACGTATAGTAACCGTTATGTTACAAATTTGAAGGATGAGGTGTTCTTTGAGTGCCTTCCTTATGAGTGGCGGTCGGGGACGAGCGATGGTCTTTTCCTACCAATCTATCCCTATAGGAGCATGCGCGTAGTGCTTAGTTTTGATGACTTGTAGATTTTTGCAATAAGTATGTGAGTTCTTTATGACTAATGTTGAGTTCATGGATTATACGCACTCTCACCCTTCCACCATTGCTAGCCTCTCTTGTGTCACGCAACTTTCGCCGGTACCATAAACCCACCATTTACCTTCCTCAAAACAGCCGCCATACCTACCTATTAGGGCATTTCCATAGCCATTCCGAGATATACTGCCATGCAACTTTCCACTGTTCCGTTTATTATGACATGCTTCATCATAGTCATATTGCTTTGCATGATCATGTAGTTGACATAGTATTTGTGGCATAGCCACCATTCATAATTTTTTATACATGTCATTCTTGATTCATTTCACATCCCAGTACACCGCCAGAGGCATTCACATAGAGTCATATTTTGTTCTAAGTATTGAGTTGTAATTCTTGAGTTGTAAGTAAATAAAAGTGTGACGATCTTCATTAGAGCATTGTCCCATGTGAGGAAAGGATGATGGGGACTATGATTCCCCCACAAGTCGGGATAAGACTCCGGACGAAAAATTAAAAAAGGAAAAAAAAGAGGCCATAAAAAAAGAAGGCCCAAACAAAAAATGTATATATATATATAAATGAGAGAAAAAGAGAGAAGGGACAATGTTTTTTCCACACTTGTGCTTCAAAGTAGCACCATGATCTTCATGATAGAGAGTCTCTCATGTTATCACTTTCATATACTAGTGGGAATTTTTCATTATAGAACTTGGCTTGTATATTCCAAGGATGGGCTTCCTCAAATTTTCCTAGGTCTTCATGAGCACACAAGTTGGATGCACACCCACTTAGATTCTTTTGTTGAGCTTTCATATACTTATAGCTCTAGTTCATCTGTTGCATGACAATCCCTACTCACTCACATTGATATCTATCGATGGGCATCCCCGTAGCCCATCGATACGCCTAGTTGATGTCAGACTATCTTCCTCCCTTTTGTCTTCTCCACAACCACCATTCTATTCCACCCATAGTGCTATGTCCATGGCTCGCACTCATATATTGTGTAAAAGTTGAAAAAGTTTGAAAAGGCTAAGTATGAAACAATTGCTTGGCTTGTCATTGGGGTTGTGCATGATGGGAGCATTTTGTGTGACGGAGATGAAGCATAGCCAAACTATATGATTTTGTAGGGATGAGCTTTCTTTGGCAATGTTATTTTGATAAGACATAATTGCTTGGTTAATATGCTTGCAGTATTATTATTTTTATGTCAATACTAAACTTTTGTCTTGAATCTTTTGGATCTAAACATTCATGCCAAAATAAAGAAAATTACATTGAAAATTATGTTAGGTAGCATTCCACATCAAAAATTTTGTTTTTATCATTTACCTACTCGAGGACGAGCAGAAATTAAGCTTGGGGATGCTTCATACGTCTCCAACGTATCTATAATTTTTGATTGTTCCATGCTATTATATTATCTGTTTTGGATGTTTAATGGGCTTTAATATGCACTTTTATATTATTTTTGGGACTAACCTATTAACTAGAGGCCCAGTGCCAGTTTTTGTTTTTTTGCCTATTTTAGTGTTTCACAGAAAAGGAATATAAAACAGAATCCAAACAGAACGAAACCTTCACGAGGATCTTTCTTGGAACAAAAGCAAACCGGGAGACTTGGAGTAGACGTCGGGAACTCCGCCAAGCTTCCACGAGGCGGGGGGTGCGCCCACACCCTCGTGGGCCCCATGGAGCTCCAACGTCATACTTCTTTTGCCTATATATACTCTTGTACCCTAAAAACATCAGGGGAGCCACGAAAACACTTTTCCACCGCCGCAACCTTCTGTACCCGTGAGATCCCATCTGGGGCCTTTTCCGGCAATCTGCCGGAGGGGGATTCGATCTGGAAGGGTTTCTACATTAACACCATAGCCTATCCGATGATGTGTGAGTAGTTTACCATAGACCTTTGGGTCCATAGTTATTAGCTAGATGGCTTCTTCTCTCTCTTTTGTTCTCAATACAAAGTTCTCCTTGATGTTCTTGGAGATCTATTCGATGTAATACTTTTTGCGATGTGCTTGTCGAGATCCGATGAATTGTGGGTTTATGATCAAGTTTATCTATGAACAATATTTGGTTCTTATCTAAATTCTTATATGCATGATTTGATATCTTTGTAGGTCTCATCGAATTATCGGTTTAGTTTGGCCTACTAGATTGATCTTTCTTGCAATGGGAGAAGTGCTTATCTTTGGGTTCAATATTGCGGTCTCCTTTCCTAGTGACAGTAGGGGAAGCAAGGCACGTATTGTATTGTTGCCATCGAGGATTAAATGATGGGGTTTGTATCGTATTGCTTGAGTTTATCCATCTACATCATGTCATCTTGCTTAAACCATTACTCTATTCTTATGAATTTAATACTCTAGATGCATGCTGGATAGCGGTCGATGTGTGGAGTAATAGTAGTAGATGCAGAATCGTTTCGGTCTAGTTACCACGGACGTGATACCTATATTTCATAACCATTGCCTAGATATTCTCATAACTATTCGCTCTTCTATCAATTGCTCGGCAGTAATTTGTTCATCCCCCATCATACATGCTATCATGAGAGAAGCCACTAGTGAAACATATGCCCCCCGGGTCTCTTACTTATTGTATTGCATCTCTTTTTATTATCGCATCTCATTTACTATTTTGCAATCTTTATTTTCTAATCTATACAACAAAAATACCAAAAATATTTATCTTATTATCTTTATCAGATCTCACTTTCGTAAGTGACCGTGAAGGGATTGACAACCCCTTTATCGCGTTGGTTGCGATGTTCTTGATTGTTTGTGCAGGTACTAGGTGACTTGCGTGTTATCTCCTACTGGATTGATACCTTGGTTCTCAAATATTGAGGGAAATACTTACACTACTGCTGCATCACCCTTTCCTCTTCAAGGGAAAAACCAACTGTCGATGTCAAAACCGGCGGATCTCAGGTAGTGGGTCCCGAACTGTGCGTCTAGGCCGGATGGTAACAGGAGGTAGGGAACACGATGTTTTACCCAGGTTCGGGCCCTCTTGATGGAGGTAAAACCCTACATCCTGCTTGATTAATATTGATGATATGGGTAGTACAAGAGTAGATCTACCACGAGATCAAGGAGGCTAAACCCTAGAAGCTAGCCTATGGTATGATTGTTGTATATGGAGTTGATTGCCTACGGATTACAACCCTCTGGTTTATATAGACATTGGATAGGGTTAGGGATACACAGAGTCGGTTACAATGGTAGGAGATCTTGAATATCCGCATCGCCAAGCTTGCCTTCCACGCCAAGGAAAGTCCCATCCGGACACGGGACGGAGTCTTCAATCTTGTATCTTCATAGTCCAGGAGTCCTGCTGAAGGTATAGTCCGGCTACCCGAACACCCCCTAATCCAGGACTCCCCCAGTAGCCCCTGAACCAGGCTTTAAGGACGATGAGTCCGGCGCGCAGATTGTTCGGCATTGCAAGGCGGGTTCTTCTCCAAATCCTGTGTACCTGTAGGAATAATGTCTGATTTTTGTAATGTAGCGCTCCTCGACTCCCACGCCCAATAATGGCCGTGTTCCACGTGTCAAACGAATGCGAAAAGCCGGGGCGTTTTTACATCCACGCCCCTAGCCATATAAACGAGCCGCCTATTTAACAGGATGGGGATTTAGGTCCAAACCACATCTTCTCCTCTCCGCGAGTTATCATCAGAGCGCTTCCAGCAAAGGTCCATTCCAACATGACCAGCCGTCGCAGCTCCTCCCCTCGCCCCTCCGGTCCCAAACCCGGGGACTGGGAGAGTTGCACCATCCCGCATAGCGAGTTAGTGTCGCTTCAGGCCAAGGGATTTCTCCCTCAGGCATACATGGTCCCGGTCCGAGCCGGTCTCGCCACCTATAATGGCGGAAAACAAGCGGAGAGCACCCCCAATCCTTCTAAAGGAGAGCGGGTGTGCCTCGTCCCCTATCTAATAAGGGGACTGGGGTTTCCAATTCATCCATTTCTCCGCGGGCTTCTGGAGTTCTACGGCCTCCAGCTGCACAATCTCACGCCCGCCTCCGTATTACATATTGCAGGTTTCGTCTCCCTTTGCGAGCAATTTTTTGGCGTTGAGGCTCATTTCGCGCTATGGAAGAGGTTATTCTGCCTGGTGCCCAGTTCTCGAGAGGGGTCTATATACCAAGTGGGCAGAGCCGAAGTATGGCGCATCGCCGGGACCGGATACCTATCCGGAACCCCAAAGAAGGCGTCCGAGGACTGGCCTTCGGAATGGTTTTACATAGATGACGTCCCGCTACCGGACCCTATCCGGGTCGGTCTCCCTGAGTTCAAGAGTGCTCAATTGAAGAAACGCTTGAGATGGCGTCCGCGGAGCTTTCAGAGAGAAAGCGACAGAGACGTCCTTTACCTGATGGGCCGGATAAGACTGTTGGCTCATTCCGGACTAACCATGATTGGAGTCATGGCCGCATGCATTATGCGGGGGGTGCAGCCACTTCAATATAGAGGCCACCCCATGCGGGATTTCAATGGGGAGGATGACGCCACCCATTATGGTCGTAAGGGGCCGGTCTCAGATGCCGCTATAGTAAAGATCTTATCCTCTTTGTATAATGGAGAAAAGGAGGAATTCCTCCGCGTCAACCCGCAGGCCGGATTTACTATGTACGATCCTCCAAGTTGGGTAAGTGAACAACTGCGCTTGCCCGTTTGTTTTATACTCCCACGGTTAGATATGTAGTCTAACGACTTCAATGCAGGAACTGCGACAGGTGGTAAAGGATATAAACAGCCGCCCTCCACAGCCCGAGGACCCAGAACGGTCCCTCGATCCGGACTCCGAAGAGGATCCGGACATATCGGTGGAGCTTATCGACGGGGTGTTCCATCAGCTAAGCAAGGACAATACCTTGGTAGCCATCACGGCTGATTACCCAGGGTTAATCCCGGCCTCCCAGGTGATAGAAACCGGAGTCTCATTCCCTTGAGAGAGATTCCACTCTCACGTATTCCGGTGTTTCTGACGACAACCGTGTTTTGCAGGGGAGATTTCCGAGGCAGGAGGCCGAACCTGCGGCGGCTAGCCAACGAGGGGCCGCAGGGCCCCGTGGGGCAAAAAGGAATGTAGTCCGGACTGAGATGCCGGCGCAAAGGTATAGCGCACCCTCTGTTTCCCTGGTGTTATTCTGTCAGGGCATATTAACGTTCGTGCTATCTTCAGAACGAAGAGACCTCGCCGGACTACATCCGGAGAGGTTGCCAATCGCGCCTCCACCAGCCAGGCTCCAACGTCTGGCCAGGAAGCGGAGGCGAGCACAAGGCGCGCACCGGACGCTCCTCCGACAGAGGATGCGGACAGGCTGTCTGCCACAAATTCTGAAGTGGAGAGTGCCATGAACCACAGGCGTCGCCGGACAGTTCTACGCGACGCTTGTTTCTCCCAAGAGGCTTTAGATGCCTTTAATTCGGGAGATGCGTACCTCCGTGCCGCTCAAAATGGTTTAGCCAGAGCCACGGAGCAGTATGTAAAAGACATACGGGTAAGAAAATTTTGGTCAAATATATATATACCAGTAGCCCCCGAGACTTGAAACAGTTAGAGCAACTGATTTAAGGATCATTTAATATGCAGGTTCTTACAGAGAAGAATACTGTACTGTCCCAGGAGCTGGAAAAGTGCAAGGCCCAACTAGAGGCCGCACTAGCCACAGCAGGGGAGCCCAAAGAGACCCCCTCAGGTAAGATACACTTCGAAAGATTAGTATTGTGCGGTGTGGGTGCAAATCTGACAAATCATGTTGCAGATGGCGCCGGACTCGATCCGGAAAAGCAACAACTCTTACGCCGGCTAAAGGCCGGTGAGAGTACGTTGACAAAGGTGAGGCGAGAGAAGAATGATCTTCAGGATGCCAACACCAGGCTGGACGTCGAACTTAAAGATGTTCGTGGCCAGCTGTCGGACTCCACGAAGGAGAATCAGCGGCTTCGACGTGGCATATTTAGTAAGTGCTTGAACGAACTTTGAAAAAAAGAGTTCGGCGAGGAAGTCGACTAACAGAGTAATGTCTGTAGGTATGCTCACAGGTCGTCCTGCAGAGGAGATGCCCGGTTCTACGGGTGACCTTCTTCCCGAACTCATGCAACTGCACGAGCGAATTCGGCAGGCGATGCGAGGTGTTGCCCAAGCCTTATGGCCTGCCCACTCCATGCCCGAGGGCCTTGGAGAGCTTGCGGAGAAGCTGAAGGGAGCTCGGCGGCGCTTCCGGTTGTGGAAGATATCGGCCTGCCGACAAGGCGCTAGGGAGGCCTGGGCCATGGTGAAGACCCGTTTTACGAAGTCTGACCCAAACCACATGGCCGAGGTCGGACCAGTGGGGCCTGACGGGAAGGAGATCCCTGTGAGCTTAGTATACGGCCAAGTAGAGTTGGCCGCGAAGTATTCCCAGCAGGACTGTAAATTAGACAGCCTGTTAGATGGTATAGAAGAGGAATACAATCAGTCAGAATGACTATGTAATTTTGAATTGACATGTGTAATGCCTTCTAGCCGGATTGTAGATCGTTTGTCGTTGCCGACCTTTTCGCTTCAACCTCGGGACCTGACGGTCCGGAGTGTGTCCGAATACCATAGCGGTTATATAAGAACCGTGGTATGCGTGGAGACCAGGCGTAGGGGTCATTAGTGCTTTATCAGACAAGTGCCCAACTAGTTATGTTATATTACATGGTTAGTAAGAAACATCTTCCAGAGAGAATAGTTCCGTTAGGGGTTCCTTTCGCTGGGAGGCATGCCCTAAAGTGCATGTCCGGACTGCGTAAAAAGACGCAGAAAAAGCATCTGGGGGCGCATAAAATGAGTAAAAAGATCATCTTTTATCTCACCGACCGAATATTCCCTTAAGAACGCTAGCTTTCGGCTTCACCCAGTCTGAGGTACACATCCGGCTGACCCGGCAGTAACAATCGCAGAGGTGCTCCCTTTACCGCCTAGCCGAACAATCGGGAACGTAGGGGTAAGCACAGGAGCCAGGCAACCCAGCTTGGCCAAAACTTAAGTCATATCGATGCATATAATGGTGAAGAAAAAGGTACATGCGGAAGTTTGACGCATGTGTTGGGCGTGAAGCCCGTATAAATAAGCTTCTGTTAAAGAAGCCCCCAGGTTTAATGAGCGCGAGTGGCGCGTCACTAGATGAGCCTTTAAGGGCTATAAAAGAAAAGAGGGGAAGGAGAGAAATGTAAGACAGAAAAATGCAAAAAATGGACAGAGGAAGGAGACGAACACAGAGTCCGGCGCTAGGCATAGAATCTTCGGAGACGGGTGGCGTTCCACGGGTTCGGCTCGAGTCGGTTATCCGACGCATCTCGCAGGCGGTACGCCCCGCCAGTCAGGACTTGGTCGATTATGAATGGACCTTCCCACTTGGGCTTGAGTTTGTCCTTTTTCTTATCCGGCAGGCGTAGAACTAGTTCGCCAACATTGTAATTTTTGGCCCGTACTTCTCTGCTTTGATATCTTCGGGCCTGCTGTTGATAAAATGCGGAACGGGCTTTTGCCACGTCACGCTCCTCCTCCAGGGCGTCCAAGTTGTCCTGCCGATCGAGCTCGGCTTCTCTTTCTTCGTACATGCGCACTCTAGGTGAGTCATGAATTATGTCGCAGGGCAGAACTGCCTCTGCGCCGTACACCATAAAAAATGGTGTGTATCCGGTGGTGCGATTTGGCGTGGTCCGCAGCCCCCATAGCACGGAGTCGAGCTCCTCTACCCAGTGCGTGTTAGATTCCTTGAGGGACCGCACCAGTCTGGGTTTAATGCCGCTCATGATAAGACCATTTGCACGTTCGACCTGGCCGTTGGTTTGTGGGTGATAGACGGAAGCATAATCGAGCTTGATGCCCATGTTTTTGCACCAGAGTTTTACCTCGTCGGCGGTAAAGTTTGTACCGTTATCGGTTATGATGCTGTGGGGGACGCCATAACGGTGTACAACCCCGGATATGAAGTCTATCACAGGTCCGGATTCGGCCGTTTTAACAGGCTTGGCTTCTATCCATTTGGTGAATTTATCCACCATGACCAGTAAGTATTTTTTCCTATCGGTCCCACCTTTAAGGGGTCCGACCATGTCAAGCCCCCAGACCGCAAAAGGCCAGGTGATGGGTATAGTTTGGAGTGCGGTGGGTGGCATATGGCTTTGGTTGGCAAAAAGTTGGCAACCAGCGCATCGTTGGACTAGGTCCTGAGCGTCTGCCCGGGCCGTCGGCCAATAAAAGCCTGTACGGAAAGCCTTGCTAACAAGGGACCGAGCAGCGGCGTGGTGACCACCGAGTCCGGCATGAATTTCAGCCAGAAGGTTCCGCCCTTCCTCTTCGGAGATGCACCTTTGAAGGACTCCGGTAGTGCTTTTCTTATAAAGCTCTCCCTCATGGACTCTATAGGCTTTAGATCGCCGCACTATGCAGCGGGCCTCGTTTTGGTCCTCCGGGAGTTCCTGCCTAGTAAGGTAGGCTAGGAATGGTTCTGTCCACGGGGCGATGACCGCCATTATTACGTGGGCTGAAGGTGTAATTTCATTGGCAGAGCCTCCAATTGTGTCAGATTGTTCGGCGTCGAGTGGTGCGGCTGGGTCCGGGCTGTTATTTGCGGGTTCCCCCTCCCATGCTACGGATGGCTTGAACAATCTTTCCAAAAAGATGTTGGGGGGGACTGCATCGCGTTTTGCTCCGATGCGTGCCAGGACGTCCGCTGCTTGATTGTTTTCTCGGGCTATATGGTGAAACTCCAGCCCTTCGAACCGAGCTGACATTTTTAGGACGGCGTTGCGGTAAGCTGCCATTTTTGGGTCCTTGGCGTCGAAGTCTCCATTTATTTGGGATATCGCGAGGTTTGAATCCCCGCGTACCTCTAGGCGCTGGATACCCATGGATACTGCTATCCGGAGACCATGTAGGAGGGCCTCATATTCGGCTGCATTGTTGGAATCCATGTACATGATTTGGAGCACATATTGGACTGTGTCTCCTGTGGGGGACGTCAGGACGACGCCAGCCCCCAGTCCGGCCAACATTTTGGAGCCGTCGAAATGCATAATCCAGTTTGAATATGTGCCGTACTCTTTAGGGAGCTCGGCCTCCGTCCATTCTGCGACGAAGTCGGCCAAAACTTGCGATTTAATAGCTCGCCGTGGCTTATAGGTTATATCGAACGGGAGAAGCTCGATGGCCCATTTTGCAATCCGGCCCGTTGCGTCGCGGTTGTTGATAATATCGTTGAGTGGTACTTCCGAGGCTACTGTTATGGAACACTCTTGAAAGTAGTGTCGTAGCTTCCGGGATGCCATGAATACCGCGTATGCAATCTTTTGATAATGCGGGTACCGTGATTTGCATGGAGTGAGGACAGTGGATACGTAGTAGACCGGCCTTTGAAGGGGGAATTTGTGTCCATCCGTTTCCCGCTCGACAACGAGCACTGCGCTGACAACTTGATGTGTTGCTGCAATGTACAATAACATTGGTTCGCCGGTGTTCGGCGCGGCCAGGACTGGGTTTGTTGCCAATATGGCTTTTATTTCATCAAGTCCGGCCGTGGCGGCCTCCGTCCACTCGAAGTGTTCGGTGCGCCGAAGGAGGCGATAGAGGGGTAGTGCCTTTTCTCCCAAGCGGGAGATGAAGCGGCTTAAAGCCGCCACGCATCCGGTTAATTTTTGTATTTGTTTGAGGTCCTTTGGGATATCCAATTGTGACAAAGCTCGGATCTTGGCTGGATTTGCTTCAATTGCTCTACCGGATACGATGAAGCCCAAGAGCTTTCCGGCTGGAACGCCGAAGATGCATTTTTCCGGGTTGAGCTTGATGTCATATTTTCGGAGGTTATCGAATGTAAGCCTCAAGTCGTCTACTAGAGATTCGACATGTCTTGATTTGACGACCACATCATCCACATACGCCTCCACTGTTTTGCCGATCTGATTTGCCAGACATGTCTGGATAATGCGCTGATATGTTGCGCCGACGTTTTTCAGCCCGAAGGGCATTGTGTTGAAGCAGAATGGGTCGTATGGTGTGATGAATGTTGTTGCGGCTTGGTCTGATTCTGCCATCTTGATTTGATGGTAACCGGAGTATGCGTCGAGGAAACACAACAAGTCGTGTCCTGCGGTGGCATCGATAATTTAATCGATGCGGGGGAGGGGGAAGGGATCCTTTGGGCAAGCCTTGTTAAGGTCTTTAAAGTCGACACACAGGCGCCAGGATTTGTCCTTCTTTGGTACCATCACCAGGTTTGCTAGCCAGTCCGGATGTTTTATGTCTCTGATGAATCCGGCCTCCAATAGCTTGGCTAGCTCCTCTCCCATAGCCTGTCTCTTGGGTTCGGAAAAACGCCGAAGGGCTTGTTTGACAGGTTTGGATCCTTTTAGGATATTTAAGCTATGTTCGGACAACCTGCGTGGGATCCCTAGCATGTCTGAAGGGTGCCAGGCGAAAATGTCCCAGTTCTCTATTAGGAACTCTCGCAGTGCGGCGTCTACATCAAGGTTCAGTCGTGCCCCGATGGAAGCTGTTTTATTGGGGTCCGTTGGATGGACCTGGAATTTGACTATTTCGTCAGCTGGCTTGAAGGATGTGGATTTGGATCTCTTATCGAGTATCACATCATCCCTGTTAACCGTGGAGCGCAGCGCAGTCAGTTCCTCGGCCGCTAAGGCTTCGGATAGTGCCTCAAGGGCTAATGCGGCCGTCTTGTTTTTGGCGCGGAGTGCTACGTCCGGATCACTAGCTAGAGTGATAATTCCGTTCGGCCCGGGCATATTAAGCTTCATGTACCCGTAATGGGGTATTGCTTGGAAGATTGAGAATGCTTCCCGTCCCAGTAAAGCGTGATATCCGCTTTTGAACGGGGCCACCTGAAACGTGACTTCTTCGGACCTGTAATTATCCGGCGTGCCGAACACCACATCTAGTGTGATTTTTCCTATGCAGCGCGCTTCCCGACTGGGGATTATTCCTCTAAAGGTTGTGCTACTTCGCTCGATGCGGTTCCAGTCTATTTCCATTTTTGAAGGGTTTCCTCATAAATGAGGTTCAGTCCGCTGCCTCCATCCATGAGCACCTTGGTGAGGTGATAGCCATCCACTATGGGACTGAGGACCAATGCGGTTGGTGCTCGGGCTGTTCGGAATCTAGGTTCATCACTTGTGTTGAAGGTAATAGCAGTGTCGCTCCATGGATTTATTGTTGCAACTTGATAGACTTCGGCGAGGCTGCGGAGTCTTCTTTTTCGCATACTGTTTGATGCGGAAGTCTCGAAGACTATGAGAATGGTACTAGTGTCCTCGGGCTGGCTTTCTGCGGCCTCCAGAATTAAGAGGTCCTCGCCAATTTTGGCCACCTGCCGGAGTATCCAACATGCTCTAAGGCTGTGAGTTGGTGTGGCGTCCTCTGTACTGTGGATTCCATAGGGTCCATCAAGCCACCTTTCCAGTACGATTCCATGCCCTGTAGAGGGTTTTGGCTTTTTGGTATTTATCCCGGGTGTCCTATGATGATGCACCCTCTTAGTTCGGACGGGATTACTATTCAAGGCTGGATTATCCCAAAATTTATTTCGGTTTTCCAGGCGCTTTCCATCGCACAGTATTTTTGTACTATGGACGCCAAGTCAGCGAAGCATGTAATATCACGACGACTTACGGCGTTCAGGATTCCCTCGTCCGTGCAATTACTGCAGAAAATTGAGATTGCGTCTCCCTCGCGGCAATCCTTTATCCAGTTCATAACCAGGAGGAATCTGGCCCAGTAATGATGTACTGTTTCCTCGGGCCTTTGCCTGATTTGGGAGAGATCGCTTATGTTCGGGTGGGCGGGTGTCGTTGAATCTGAAACCTCACCCAATCCAAGATTCGGAGGCCGAAGAGTTTCCGAACTCTGAAGTTCGGATTCTTGGATGTTGTCCAACGAATCTAGCCCGTTGCCTGATCCTAAGCTCAGGTCTTGAGTTACATCCTCCTCTCCGCGGGTATCCGTCTTGGAGGAGTCGGGAATTCGGACGTAGCTAGTCCTTAAAATAGATGAAGGGTCGCCGCACTGCGCCTCTACCACGGCAACGTGGTGGGTGACTTGGGGAGAGTTAATTTCTCTTAGATCGGGTTTAAGCCCAACCTGGTCGTAATCCGTAGCGACCCCCAGGGCGGCGATGCGATCCAAGAGCTCGTTTACGGAAGAGAGCTCCATTGGATCTAGCTGCTCGACGAGCTCCGAACTGACGTGTAGGTTGCTTTTGATGAACCGAGAGGTCACCGTCGGTGCAACAGCCGAACAGGCGGTCATGAGGAAACCACCTAGCCGGAGGGTTTGGCCGACAGCCAAGGCTCCCTTAGCAACGGCGCCGTCTTTAAAGACGGGAGGAGGCATCCTTCCTGATTGTGACGGCACAGAGGAACTCTCAATGAAAGCACCAATGTCGGTGTCAAAACCGGCGGATCTCGGGTAGTGGGTCCCAAACTGTGCGTCTAGGCCGGATGGTAACAGGAGGTAGGGAACACGATGTTTACCCAGGTTCGGGCCCTCTTGATGGAGGTAAAACCCTACGTCCTGCTTGATTAATATTGATGATATGGGTAGTACAAGAGTAGATCTACCATGAGATCTAGGAGGCTAAACCCTAGAAGCTAGCCTATGGTATGATTGTTGTATATGGAGTTTATTGCCTACGGATTACAACCCTCCTGTTTATATAGACACATGATAGGGTTAGGGTTACATAGAGTCGGTTACAATGGTAGGAGATCTTGAATATCCGCATCGCCAAGCTTGCCTTCCACGCCAAGGAAAGTCCCATCCGGACACGGGACGAAGTCTTCAATCTTGTATCTTCATAGTCCAGGAGTCCGGCTGAAGGTATAGTCCGGCTACCCGAACACCCCCTAATCCAGGACTCCCTCACCAACCCATGCTCAAGAGGTAGCAGCCACGTACGTACATATGAGAGGGGTCTCGAACGCCTACTCGCGCATACGTACGGCCAGGGTTCGTGTACATGGAGAGGCAGTGGAGAGCAGTGACGACGTCATGTTCATCGGCAGCCAACCGGCAGGGTATGAACAGAGAAAATGTATCATGTTCATCGAGAGGCAATGGAATGCGTCTTGTTGATTGGGAGCCAACCGTCTTGGACGAAACAGCCGAAACGAGGCCTGGCATATCGCACAACAGAGGAAATGGCCTTCTGTTCGATTGTCTACGATGGAAATGGTATGCTGTTCACCGGGAGGGGTCTGGCATACTGCAAAACAGAGGAAACAGACTTCTCTTTGACCTCCTACGGTCGAAATGGGGTCCTGTTGATCGGGAGGGGTGTGGCGTACCGCAAAACGGAGGAAACAGACTTCTCTTCGACCTCCTATGATCGAAACGTGGGTCATGTTCATCAGGAGCGGTGTGGCGTACCGCAAAACGGGACTCAGCGGGCTACTGTTCATCCACCATCTACTGCCTCGCTCCAGCCTCCACGGGCTATTGTTCATCCACCGTCGACATCCTCCAGCCTCCACCTGCGACATTCATCCACGGCGTCTCCCTCCTGCCTCCACCAGCTACTGTTCATCCACGGGCTCCTGTTCATCTAGCCTCCACAGGCTACCATTAAACCAGCCCTCCGCGGGCTACTGTTCATCCAGCCCTCCACCGTCTACTGTTCAACCAGCCTCCACGGGGTCCTGTTCATCCACCCCCAACCTGCTCAATCCGGGTCCTGTTCATCCAGCGGCAACAACCTCTACTACCACGGGGTCCTGTTCTTCAAACCCCCACCGGGAACTGTTCATCCAACCCCCAACAATGCTCACTGTTCATCAAGAGGCAGCAGGTTCAATTGGCTTCAGTTAGCAGCAGTAGCAAAGGAATCGCTTGATCGGGTTCAGTTAACAGCTAGGGATCAATCGATCGCTCGGGTTCAGTAACGTGTAGCCAGTGCAATCGCTCGGGTTCAGTAGGTGAACGCCTCGCTCGGGTTCAGTAAGCGAATACCTCGCTCGGGTTTAGTAAGCGAATGCCTTGCTCGGGTTCAGTAAGCGAACGGCTCGCTCGGGTTGACTAAGCGAGCGCCTCGCACATCAATCACGTGTACAAGAGAAACGCGCAACCAGGACGAAAAGCCAATTTTCTATCATGATTTTTTGTCACGGAAGTAGGATCCCACTACATATATGATGATACGTGTTTTGTCACTATTATCGTCATAGAAGTGTCATAACCATGATAGAATTTTTTTCGTTCGGGCCATAATGTCACGGATGTGTCTTTTTTTATAGTGCATTGATGGATAATTCCGTCAACTATCCTCTTAGTCAACTGGTGATGAAACTACAAGCCAAGGTACTGCAGCAAAGGCCTCAAGGAAAAATCCTCAGAGTGAAGCTCTGGTACGTCTCCGTCGTATCTACTTTTCCAAACACTTTTTCCCTTGTTTTGGACTATAACTTGCATGATTTGAATGGAACTAACCCGGACTGACGTTGTTTTCAGTAGAATTGCCATGGTGTTATTTTTGGGCAGAAATAAAATTTCTCGGAATGACCTAAAAATCAACGGAGAATTATTTTCAAATATATATAAAATACTGGAAGAAAGATCCACGCCAGGGGGCCACACCCTGTCCACAAGGGTGGGGGGCGCCCCCCCTACCTCATGGGCCCCCTAGAGCTCCACCGACCTCAACTCCAACTCTATATATTCACGTCCAGGGAGAAAAAAATCAGAGAGAAGGATTCATCGTGTTTTACGATACGGAGCTGCCGCCAAGCCCTAAACTCTCTCGGGAGGGCTGATCTTGAGTCCGTTCAGGGCTCCGGAGAGGGGAATCCGTCGCCATCGTCATCATCAACCTTCCTCCACCACCAATTTCATGATGCTCACCGCTGGGCATGAGTAATTCCATCGTAGGCTTGCTGGATGGTGATGGGTTGGATGAGATTCATCATGTAATCGAGTTAGTTTTGTTAGGGTTTGATCCCTAGTATCCACTATGTTCTAAGATTGATGTTGCTATGACTTTGCTATGCTTAATGCTTGTCACTAGGGCCCGAGTGCCATGATTTCAGATCTGAACCTATTATGTTTTCATCAATATATGAGAGTTCTTGATCCTATCTTGCAAGTCTATAGTCACCTATTATGTGTTATGATCCGTTAACCCCGAAGTGACAATAATCGGGATACTTACCGGTGATGACCGTAGTTTGAGGAGTTCATGTATTCACCTTGTGTTAATGCTTTGGTCCGGTACTCTATTAAAAGGAGACCTTAATATCCCTTAGTTTCCAATAGGACCCCGCTGCCACAGGAGGGTAGGACAAACGATGGCATGCAAGTTCTTTTCCATAAGCACGTATGACTATATTCGGAATACATGCCTACATTCCATTGATGAATTGGAGCTAGTTCTGTGTCATCCTATGTTATGACTATTACATGATCGATCGCATCCGGCATAATTCTCTATCACCGATCCATTGCCTACAAACTTTCCATATATTGTTCTTCGCTCATTTACTTTTCCACTGCTACTGTTACCATCACTATAAACCCAAAAATATTACTTTTGCTATCGTTACTTTTGCTATCGTTACCACTGCTATCATATTACTTTGCTACTAAATACCTTACTGCAGATATTAAGTTTCCATGTGTGGTTGAATTGACAACTCAACTGCTAATACTTGAGAATATTCTTTGGCTCCCCTTGTGTCAAATCAATAAATTTGGGTTGAATACTCTACCCTCGAAAACTGTTGCGATCCCCTATACTTGTGGGTTATCAAGACTATTTTCTAGCGCCGTTGTTGGGGAGCATAGCTCTATTCTTTGAGTCACTTGGGATTTATATCCGCTTATCATTATGAAGAACTTGAAAGATCAAAGAACCAAGATTTTTCCCTCAACTACGAGGGGAGGTAAGGAACTGCCATCTAGCTCTGCACTTGATTCACCTTCTGTTTTGAGTAAACTTGCAACACCTACACCTGCTATTCATTCTGATATGTCGCATGTTATTGATAATGCCACTTCTTCTTTGCATGATACTTATGATGAAACTACTTCTATGCTTGATACTACTGTGCCACTAGTGTCGAATTCTCGATGAACAACTGGCTAGGGCTAGAGAGAATGAAATTTGTGAACTGAATAATATTGATGAAAGTGATGATGAAGATTCTCCCCCTAGATATGAATTACCTATTGTTCCGAGGGTTATTGTTATGGAGAAGAAACTGCTAGAGACTTTCTTGCTTGCAATGATAGGAAGTGATCCTACGAAACTATTAGCCAAGCATTAAAGAAAAACTCTGAATGCTAGAATGAAATATGATCCCTGCTTATGACCTTCAATATCTTATTACCGATAAGGATTATGATTTCTCTGTGATCCTGCAGTTTAAATTTACTTTGTTGAATCTGATCCTTTCTATAGCTATGAATCTGAAACTATTGTGCACATCTTACTAAATTAAGATGATATACTCCCTGTTCACTAAATGATGAGAAACGTCTCTATTATATCCTTAAATTATTTCCGTTCTCATTAAAAGGTGATGCTAAGATATGGTTTAATTCTCTTGATCCTGGTTGTGTGCGTAGTCCCCAGGATATGATTTATTACTTCTCTGCTAAATATTTCCCCGCTCATAAGAAACAAGCTGCTTTAAGGGAAATATATAATTTTGTGCAAATTGAAGAAGAGAGTCTCCCACAAGCTTGGGGGAGGCTTCTCCAATTACTTAATGCTTTTCCTGATCATCCTCTCAAGAAAAATGAAATACTTGATATCTTTTATAATGGACTAACCGATGCTTCCAGAGACTACCTGGATAGTTGTGCTGGTTGTGTTTTCAGGGAAAGAACACTGATGAAGCTGAAATTCTATTGAATAATATGTTGACTAATGAAAATAATTGGACACTTCCTGGAGCCAACTTCCTAAAGCCAACTCCGAAGAAAAGGGGTATTCTATTTCTCAGTCCTGAAGATATGCAAGAGGCAAAGAAATCTATGAAAGAAAAAGGTATTAAAAGCTGAAGATATTAAGAATTTACCTCCTATTGAAGAGATACATGGTCTTAATTACCGCCTGTTGAAGACACCTATGATTACGAATCCACTTACCTGTATTGAAGAAGTAATGTCTTGGATAACCCGACACAGGTAGTAAAGGTAAATTCTCTCTATTAGATTTGACTGAAGGTGATATCCCTCGTTTACAGTCTGCTAGACAATGCTTAGATGAGTTGACAATTTATTGTTAAACAAAGAAGAACTTTATCTTATTTTGGTAGACAATTGGAAATACAATTCTAATATGCTCGAACACTTTGGTGATTATATGGCTAATGTCAAAGGTGAACTTAAACTATTAGTAAACATGCTTCCTATGGTTACCACTCAGTAGAGACAAGTACTAAAGCCACATGATTTGCTTAAATGAATTGAAATAGTAAAGAATAATGATATGCTGTTAGAGTGGCTACTAGAAATGGTAGAATGACTCAAAACCTTGTATCTTGAAGGCGCACACCTAAGAGCAAATTGAGCAAGATTCTCAGATAAATAATATAGATGCACCTCGTCTTCTAAAAGGAAGAAAAAGAAAATGATAGGACTTTGCATGCTTCTAGTGAACCTATTGTTGAACACCTGAGAATCCAAATGATATTTCTATCTCTGATGCTGAAACACAATCTGGTAATGAACCTGAACTAGTGATAATGTTAATGATAATGTTCATGTGATGCTCAACCTAGTAATGATAATGATATAGAAATTGAACCTGCTGTTGATCTTGATAACCCACAATCAAAGAATCAACATTATGATAAGAAAGACTTTGTTGCTAGGAAACACGGTAAAGAAAGAGAGCCATGGGTTCAGAAACCCATGCCTTTTCCTCCCAAACCATCCAAGAAAAAGGATGATGAGGATTTTGAGCGCTTTGCTGAAATGATTAGACCTATCTTTTTGCGTATGCGATTAACTGATATGCTCAAAATGAATCCTTATGCTAAGTATATGAAAGATATTGTTACAAATAAAAGAAAGATACCGGAAGCTGAAATTTCCACCATGCTTGCTAATTATACTTTGAAGGTGGAATACCAAAGAAACTTGGAGATCCAGGAGTACCAACTATACCATGCTCCATTAAAAGAAACTATGTTAAAACTGCTTTATGTGATCTTGGAGCCGGTGTTAGTGTTATGCCTCTCTCTTTATATCGTAGACTTGATTTGAATAAGTTGACACCTACTGAAATATCTTTGCAAATGGCTGATAAATCAACTGCTATACCTGTCGGTATTTGTGAGGATGTGCCTGTTGTGGTTGCAAACGTTACTATTTTAACGGACTTTGTTATTCTTGATATTCCCGAGGACGATAGTATGTCTATTATTCTTGGAAGACCCTTTTTGAATACTGCAGGGGCTGTTATTGATTGCACTAAAGGCAATGTCACTTTTCATGTTAATGGTAATGAGCATACGGTACACTTTCCGAGGAAACAACCTCAAGTTCATAGTATCAACTCTATTGGAAAATTCCATCGATTATATTTGGAGGTTTTGAATTTCCTCTTCCTACTGTCAAGAAGAAATATGATATTCTTATTATTGGGGATGTGCATATCCCTGTTGAGGTAACATAGTGTTATTCGAAATTTCTCCGGTTCCATGTTATTCGAATGAGTTCGTTAACAAGACTTGATCAACCTTGTTAGTGGATTCCTTTTGATGATCATGAGATGGATGAAACTAGAAGGCACAACCTTCTGTACCCTCCTTTTACTTTCTGTTATTTATATTAAATAAAATAAAAATAATATTTTTCTGTCTGTTATCTGATTATCCGTGCAATATAAAATACCTCGAAAATAAAAGTTCTCCAAATGCCCTGAAATTTAAATATGATTTTTTCTGAATATTTGAGAATATTTGGTACTGAGAACACAGCAGGGGGTCAACCACCTGCCCACGAGGGTCAGGGGCGCGCCCCCTAGGCGCCCCCCTGCCTCGTGGGCCCACGGTGGCCCTCCTCCACTTATTCCTTCACCCACACACTTCATCTTCCTCCCACAAACAGAATATCCAGCTCAAACCCGAGTTCAAGCTCATCTTGCTGCCATTTTCGATCTCCTAGCTCAAAGCACCTCTCACAAAACTGCTTGGGGAGATTGTTCCTTGGTATGTGACTCCTCCATTGGTCCAATTAGTTTTTGTTCTAGTGCTTTATTCATTGCAAATTTTTGCTGCTTAGGTGACCCTGTTCTTGAGCTTGCATGTCAAATTTATATGGTCAAAAGTAGTTTTGATGCATGATATAGGCCTCTAGGCACTTGTAGGAGTAGTTGCTATCAATATTATTGAGTTTGGTTTACTTTTATTTTGAAGTTACTAAAAATTTCAGAATTTTTCAGAAAAAGATGAAGAGATTTTGAGGGGCTCATCGAGCCGAAGCTCGAAGGAAAAAGGGCAGGAAAGGCCCAAATATAATCTGCCTCGCACCGCGGAAGTTCGGCCGTGTGAATGGCCTTCCGATGATTTCTTGAGAGCAGCCAGGATTTATGAAGATTTTTATGAATTGGCTGAGAATGCAGGCCTCACTGCCTTCCTTCACGACCACGCGAACAGTATCTCTTACTCACAAATATCTTTGTGCAAAATTTCATTTCCATTCTAGGAGCTCACCACCTCGGTGGATTTTATTTATATGATGTGCATAAGGAGATGTCACTTTTGTGACTTTTGTCGGATTCTCGTTGATCCCTTTTGAGGGTAAGGTGGGAGGAACCGCATCGTGAACGATGTGGAAGGGTTTATTCATACAATTGCTGTAGGGGAAACGAGGAAAGTTTTCCGATGCAAGAATCACTAGCATACATTTTACTGTTTTATGTTACTTTGCAATATTTGCTAGTCGATGGTTACATTGGTCGCGGAAACTGTGAGCAACCTTAGTGCCCACGATATTGTTATTTTGTGCCATGCCTTGTTTCCGTGATGACACATTAGTATGGGCCCTATTGTTGCCAAAGTCGGTTAACTCTTACTCGTACTAAAGGGCCCCATCTTGGGAGGTATCTTTGCCTCGCGCCTAGCTGCACATTTTAACATACCTATTAGGCATTATGAAAGGGAAGAGAAGTTGCTGCCTCTGTTTTTTCTAGACTATAAGAGTATGGTAGCACATTTATTTTATTCGTTAAGAATAAGGAAAAGATGCTTAAGTACAAGCTGATATTTGATAAAAATAACCCGGACACTATTACTTTTCCTGCTCCTTCCTTGTTTGACTTATCTGCAGGCAAGTACCTTGTTCCGCCGGAGGCCATTCACGCCTACCGAAACCCTCAACTAGCTATAGAGCCAGAGTCGGAACCACAATTTGATCCTCGCGGGGCAGTCTGTTTATCAGTGGAATCCGGAAGAGATCGCCAACACAGTGGCACCAGGGGATCCTTCTCAGTACGACCCCAACTATAACTTTGGATATCCACCAGGCCAGCCGTGGCCATAGACCAACTTAGGCGAAAAGCCTAAGCTTGGGGGAGTACGTATTTCTCACCGACATTACATTCCTGTTCACACACTCATTGCTAGATGTCGGTGCTCATACTTTTTCATTGTAATCATCCATGCTAGTTTATTTTCCTTTTTATGCTTCTTCTTGTGTGTTTAATAAACCTTAAGAAAAACCAAAAAATTAGTTGTAGCTTTAACTAGTTTACTTTCCATGCTTGTAGTAGTAATTAAAAAGAAAACCCAAAAAGATTTCTGTTCTTCTTTTGCTTGTTGGGAGCTTTCCCGTGTAAATAGTTTATTGTTTCTTTTCTTTGGGGGTCGATAGGAGAAGACCATGATTAAATTTTGAGTGGCTCTTATATGCATTATTGTTGATCTGACAAAGAGCCCATATTGCCTTGTCTTCTCTCTTGTTATTGAATGCTTGCAGATTCCAGCTTAGTCCAATGCACGTGCACTATTATTATTATTCACATCGTTCGGTCGTGCAAGTGAAAGGCAATTAATGATGATATATGATGGAACTGACTGAGATGAGAAAAGCTGGTATGAACTCGACCTCTCTTGTTTTTGTAAATATGATTAGTTCATCGTTCCTGATTCAGCCTATTATGAATAAACATGTTTGCAATGACAATTAGAGATCATAGTTGCTTATGCCATGCTTAATTAGCTAGGAGCTTATAATGGTTTACCTTGCATGCCAACATGCTATTAAAATGGTTGTGATGTGGTATGATAGGGTGGTATCCTCCTTTGAATGATTTCGAGTGGCTTGACTTGGCACATGTTCACGCATGTAGTTGAAACAAAATCAACATAGCCTTCACGATATTTATGTTCATGGTGGATTATATCCTACTCATGCTTGCATTCAGTGTTGATTAATTTTAATGCATGTTCATGACTGTTGTCGCTCTCTAGCTGGTCACTTCCCAATCTTTTTCTAGCCTTCACCTTGCACTAAGCGGAATACTGCTTGTCCATCCAATTCCATAAACCCCAAAGTTTTTCCATATGAGTCCACCATACCTACCTATATACGGTATCTACCTGCCGTTCCAAGTAAATTTGTATGTGCCAAACTCTAAATCTTCAAATAAACATTATGTTTTGTATGCTCAAATAGCTCATGTATCAACTAGGGTTGTTTGTATCTTCCATGCTAGGCGGGTTATTCTCAAGAGGAGTGGACTCCGCTCCTCACTCATGAGAACATGGCTGGTCACCGGGATGCCTAGTCCCATGCTTTATGCAAATCAAATCAAAATAACTGCAAACAAAACTCCCCCAGGACTCTTGTTAGTTGGAGGCACTCGTTGTTTCGAGAAGGTCATTGATTGATGCTTGTTGGTGGAGGGGGGTATAAACTTTACCATTATGTTTGGGAACCACCTATAATGTGTGTAGCATGGAAGATATCGAGATCTCTCGGTTGATATGTTGACAATGAAAGTATACCGCTCAAAATATTATTCATATCTATATCAAAACCGAGCTCTGGCACCTCTACAAATCCCTTCTTCCCTCTGCGAAGGGCCTATCCATTTACTTTTATGTTGAGTCATCATCCTCTTATTAAAAAGCACCAGTTGGAGAGCACCGCTATCATTTGCATTCATTACTGTTAGTTTACATTGAGTATGACTTGACTGGATCTCTTTTACCATGAATTACAATGTCTAGTTAGTCCTTGATCTTTAAAGGTGCTCTGCATTTATGTTTTGCGGTCTCATAAAGGGATAGCAGATACCATCTTGTCATATCATATCATGATTATTTTGAGAAAGTGTTGTCATCCGAGATTTATTATTATTGCTCGCTAGTTGATTATGCCATTGATATGAGTAAACATGAGATCTAAGTGTTATTGTGAATATGGTTAGTTCATAATCTTTGCTGAAAACCTGAATGCTGGCTTTATATATTTGCAACAACAAGAGCAAACAGAGTTTTAAAAGTTTTTCTTTATCACTTTCAGTTTATCAACTGAATTGCTTGAGGACAAGCAAAGGTTTAAGCTTGGGGGAGTTGATACGTCTCCATTGTATCTACTTTTCCAAACACTTTTGCCCTTGTTTTGGATGCTAACTTGCATGATTTGAATGAAACTAACCTAGATTGACGCTATTTTCAGTAGAATTGCCATGGTGTTATTTTTGTGCAGAAATAAAAGTTCTCGGAATGACCTGAAAATCAATGGAGAATTATTTTGGAATATATAAAAAATACTGGAAGAAAGATCCACGCCAGGGCCCCCCCACCCTGTCCACGAGGGTGGGGGGCCCGCCCTAGCCCCCTGGGAATATTCTTTGGCTCCCCTTGTGTCGAATCAACAAATTTGGGTTGAATACTCTACCCTCGAAAATTGTTGAGATCCCCTATACTTGTGGGCTATCAAGCTCCTCGAGTCATCACACACTGTGAACTTCTCATCAGCTTGCACCAGAAGGTGGACTGCAATCATGACTGGGTTAAGTGTTAGCTTGCTACTATTCTTGCAAATATGATAGTGGCACAAAACTTAGTTCACAACAATCACTACTATGCCCATGAGATATTTGACAGAAGTTGGGCCATATTATCACATCTGAAGACTCCAGAGGAACTTGCAAAGATGGAATGCACAAAGGACTTTGATTGGTCATATCCACCCAAAAAGAAGTTCAAGAGGCTGCAAGTTCCTTGGCTCGTCCCAAGATTAGTGTCTCCTTCACGCTCTACTGATGAAAATTAAGATGCTGAAGACACTGGTGGAGGCCCGTCTTCATCACGCAACCCCGACACCGACGTTGGTGCTCCTCCGAATCCATCAAGATGATATTCTTCAGGGGCGTTATTCCTAAGTTTCATATCCTTTTGGTCATTTGATGACAAAGGGGGATTTGAGTTAGTCTTCAAGTAGGTTATTATATAGGGATGTTTTTTGCTAAGTTGCGACTCTTTGTTTTATTTGACGCGTTCTATGATGGGATGTAACTTAAAAACTATTGGTGGTCTGACTCTTTTGCTAGACTTTATTTGCATGCTTTGTGCCTCAGTGATATATATGCTCGTGCATGTTGTATTTCGTCGGTCACCAGTTTTCATCATGCATTCAAATTCTCCGTACCTTATGATCATGCATGATTGTGTTCCAATATATAGGGGAGATCTCCACAATTTCAACCTGGCATGTGCATATTCAATCCAAAGCAAATTCATCTTATGCACATATTCAGGGGGAGTTATGTTGGACATATGCCCTCGAGGCACTAATATTTGTACTATAATATTTCCATATTCATAATTATGGAGTTTATATTCTATGCTATAACTGCTATGATCCTAAAATATGCGATTCAGTGGAAAATTCATATGCACGTGTGGAATGATAAACTGTAAAATAAAAGGTTCCCAGTCTTGCCTCTAGGACTACCTCAAGTGTTGTTGGTGATCAAATTTTTTGGATCTTAGGATATCGTTAAGTGTAACGATAGTCCTAAAACAACATTGAGATTATGACGTTACGAGAACGATCATATTGAATCGACCCAACATTGTTTGTTATGAATTGAGTTAATACTGTCTGTGTTAAATTCTAATAACATTGAGTGTTAATGTGTGACTTTGCTCCTGAGACCATGAGAGTATCATAGTCATTTCTTACCGTACGGTGGGCTTTGGGGTTGCTCAGACATCACCTGTAATACGGTGATGATAACGACAACTTGTAGGTTGATCGGAAAGTTTGACAAGGGACTAGATAGCTCGAGAGTGAGATTTGCTCCTCTAACGATGGACGGATATTCTTAGGGACCTCTCGGTGTCACAGTATCGATCATCATCTGGGCAGACACATGTGACTTCCTCACGGGGATGCCCGAACACAATAACGAGAAAGAAGAACAAAACCGGTAACGAGGATTTCAGTATATGAGCATGGCGATTACTCAAGAGGATACCGATGCATCTCAGGTTTTGTGAAGTATTGCGAAGCAAAAGGAACATCACATAATAACCAAAGGTTCACTTGAATATCATTCGTGTGCTCATAGGGATTGATATGGATGTCCACGGTCTCGTTGTGGGTCATTGAACGAACATTTCATTCATGTCTATGAGTTTCCAAACTTATAGGGTGCTACTTGTGAGTTGCGTTGGGATATCCTCAAAGAGGAGAGGATGATGCAGTACAGTAGAGATAAGTATTTCCCCCAGTTAAGAACCAGGGTTATCAATCCACTAGAAGAACCACACAGAACCTCGTTAGCAGCACCTGCACACATAAAAGCAAATACTTGCACCCAATGCAAACAAGGGGTTGTCAATCCCCTCGGCACCAAGTTTTTTTTCTATTTGGACTCTCTTTGATATTGATTTCCTGAAAAGCCAAAAAACAAGCAAAAACAGCAACTGGCAATGGGCACTAGGTTAATAGGTTAGTCCCAAAAAATGGTATATAATTTCATAATAAACATCCACGATTGATAATGTAATAGCATGGAACAATCAAAAATTATAGATATGTTGGAGACGTATCAAGCATCCCCAAGCTTAATTCCTACTCGTCCTCGAGTAGGTAAATGATAAAAACATAATTTTTGATGTGTAATACTACCTATCATGTTCATCATGTAATCTCCATTTTGTGGTATGAGTATTAAGATCCGAGTGATTCAAAGCAATAGTCTATAGTTCGACATAAAAACAATAATAATAAGGCATACCAACAAACAATCATGTCTTTCAGAATATCAATGCTAAAGAAAGTTATCGCTACAAAATCATATAGCCTTGGCATGCTCCATCTTGTTAACACAACATATTTATCATGCACCAACCCAATGACAAGCCAAGCAATGGGTTCACACTTTTTAACACGCTTCAGCTTTTTCAAATCTCACGCAATACATGAGCACAAGCCATGGATATAGCACTATGGGTGGAATAGAGTATGGTGATGGAGATAATATGGAGAAGACAAAAAAGAAGAAAGTCTTACATTGACAAGGCTAATCAACAGGCTATGGAGATGCCCATCAATTGATGTCAATGCAAGGCGTAAGAATTTCCATGCAATAGATGCACTAAGAACTATAAGTGTATCAAAGTTCAAAAATAAAACTAAGTGGGTGTGCATCCAACTTGCTTGCTCATGAAGACCTCGGGAATTTGAGGAAGCCCCTCATTGGAATATACAAGCCAAGTTCTATAATAAAAAATTCCCACTAGTTATATGCAAATGAAAGCATAGGAGACTCTCTATATGAAAAACATGGTGCTACTTTGAAGCACAAGTGTGGAAAGGATAGTAACATTGCCCCTTCTCTCTTTTTCTCTCATTTTTTTCTCTTTTTTGTTGGGATTTGTTTGGCCTATCTTTTTTGTGGGCTCTTTTTGGACTCATTTTTTATTTTCTCACTTGGGACGATGCTCTAATAATGAAAAAGATGATCATCACACTTCTATTTACTTACAACTCGATACTAGAACAAGATATGACTCTATATGAATGCCTCCGGCAGTGTACCAGGATGTGCAATGATCTAGCATAACATGTATAGAAAATGATGAATGGTGGCTGAGCCACAAATGCTATGTCAGCTATATGATCATGCAAAGCAATATGACAATGATGGTATGTGTCATAATAAAACGGAATAGTGGAAATTGCATGGCAATATATCTCATAATGGCTATGTAAATGCCATAATAGGTAGGTATGGTGGCTATTTTGAGGAAGACATAAAGAGGCTTATGTGTGACAGAGCGTATCATATCACGGGGTTTGGATGCACCAGCAAAGTTTGCACTACATCTCAAGGTGAGAAAGGGCAATGCACAATACCGAACAGGTAGCAAATTGCGGAAAGGTGAGAGTGTGTATAATCCATGGAGTCCTTTAGTCGTAAAGCCGCACATACTTATTGCAAAAGTTTATTAGCCCTCAAAGAAAAGTACTACTATGCATGCCCCTAGGGGATATATTTATAGGAAAAGACCATCGCTCGTCCCAAACCGCCACTCATAAGGAACACAATCAATAAAAAATCATGCTCCAACTTCATAGCATAACGAGAGAATATACGTGCATGCCTCAGGAATCACAAACCTTAATGCCAATGTTATTACTAAACCACAATTACTCACAAGCACAACCCAGATACTACCACCTTTATATCACAAAACTATTGCAAGGAATCAAACTTATCATATTTAGTGATCTACATGAAAGGTTTTATTCTATCCCTCTTGAATTGCTATCATATTATGACCAAATTCATATCCCGTACTAATTAACATTAGTACTATAAACTCTCAAAAAGATATAAGTGAAGCATGAGAGTGCAACTATTTCTTTAAAATAAAACCACCGCCATGCTCAAGAAGATATAAGTGAAGCACTAGAGCAACTGCCTAGCTCGAAAGATATAAGTAAAGCACATAAAGTATTCTACAAATCACGAATAATGTATGTCCCTCTCAAAAAGGTGTTTCCATTAAAGATGATTGTGAAAAACTAAAAAAACAAATAAAAGACTCATATAATGCACGGTGCTCCAAGCAAAACTCATATTATGTGATGGATAAAAATATAGCTCAAAGTAAAATTATCGATAGTTGGTATAAGAAAGAGGGGATGTCTTTTGGGGCATCCCCTAGCTTAGATGCTTGGGAGTCCATGAATATTGCCTTGGGGTGGCTCGGGCATCCCCAAGCTTAGGCTGTTGCCACTCCTTATTCCTTCATCCATCGTGATCTCACTCGAAACTTGAAAACTTCAGCACACAAAACTAAACAAAAACATTCGTGAGATTCGTTAGTATAACAAAGCAAATCACTACTTTAGGTACTATTGTAAACCCATTCATATTTTATTACTGCATTATACCTACTATATTCTAACTTCACGATGGCTTATACCCCTCGATACAATCCATAGATTCATTAAAACAAGCAAACAACGCAACGAAAATAGAATCTGTCAAAAATAGAACAGTCTGTAATAATTCAAACAATGAACATACTTGTGTAACTCCAAAACTTTCGAAAAATTAGGACAACGTGGGAACTTTGTATATAAATCATTTTAAAACAAATCAGAATTTTAGCATGCTCCAGCAAATCTCAACAATTCTGCTAATGGACGCAAAAGTTTAAGCTTTTGCACAAAATCAAAGCAACTATCATCCAAATCATCCTAAAGGCTTTACTTGGCACAAGCACTAATTTCAACACAAAAACACAACCATAATAGTAGCATAATTGTGTGCACAAAAAAACCCAGAAAAATAAACAAGAAAATTAAGAGAAATATTGGTTTGCCTCCCGACTGGTGTTATTGTTTTATGCCCTTAGCAAGGCGTAATGCATAGTTTCAAGTGTTGTCATCCTTCATTCCCAAGTCCTTTTTAATTAAATATTCTAAAAGTTTTGTTAGTAAATATCTCTTTTCATACCCTCTTTTATAGTAGGAGAGCTCAAACTATTGAAAGGACTATGTTCAGTAATTTTAACATCCAATACCCCGAATTCTGAATCATCCCCATAAACATCCTCATATAAAACCTGTAATCCATGGGTTCCCTAGACATCTCCTCAAACCACTAATTACTAAATCCTTCATCCATTCCCCTAGTAATCCACTCAAATTTATCGCAAGTATGGTGGTACAAAGTTTTAATAATTTCATGATAAGGAACTCTCCTCCTAAGATTCCCACTATAAGCAAAATAATTTTCAAATTCAAAACTACATGTAGTGTATTTATCATGGAGGATTTCTTCAATGGGAGGATTCTCAAAATTTATCTTGTAATAAGCAAAAAATTATCTAGTTTCACGAATTATATGATGAAATTCACGCATAAGAATGATAGTAGCAATCTTTTTAATTTTAGGATCATGGATTTGGGGACCTCATAAAATATTTTTTTGTAGGGATGGATGCCTATGCACAAATTGTGTTTCTAACTTGACCACTGGCATGGCAATAGAATCAACATAACAATTTGTTTCATCAAGAATAGACCCTCGTAAAATTGGTATAACTCCCATGCAATCAAAGAATTCTTGGATAATATTTTTCCCTCGTAAAATTTCTGCTTCATACATGATATATTTTAGTTTTAAGATTTGTGGGATCTCTAGGCTCTAGAGGATCATGATTAAGATCAATGAAATTTAGCGTTGCCTCAAGAGATTCACTAGTGCTATCCTCACTAGCACTTTCAACGATAACCTTGTCAAATTCCAACATGATAGCAACTTCAAGCAAGCAAACGAGCAAAAAGGAAAACAGAAAATATTTTTGTATTATTGTGAAAACATTTTAGAAGTGGGGGAGATGAAAACAACAGGCAAATGGGAAATAATTTAAATGAAAGGAGAATGAAAGTTTATGTGATGGTACTTGATAGATGTTGATGATGTCTCCCCGGCAATGGTGGAAGAAATTCTTCCTACTACTTATGAGTTGCTTTGGGATTTTCTCGAAGAGGAGAGGATGATGTAGTACAGTAGAGATAAGTATTTCCCTCAGTTAAGAACCAAGGTAATCAATCCAGTAGGAGAACCATGCAACACCTCGTTAGTAGTACCTACACACAAAATAATAAATACTTGCACCCAACATGAACACGGGGTTATCAATCCCTCGACGGTTAATTGCGAGGATCAAATCTTGTAGTGATAGATAGATAGATAGCACAAAAATACAAAAAGTAAAGTAAAGTAAATTGCAAAGGTATTTTTGGTATTTTAATATAGGATAAAAAGTAGACCTTAGGGCCATAGTTTTTTCATTAGAGGCTTCTCTCTTGAAAATAGCACACAGTGGGTAAACAAATTACTGTTGGGAAATTGATAGAAAAACGAATAATCATGACGATATCCAAGTCAATGGTCATGTATATAGGCATCACATCCGAGACAAGTAGACTAACTCCTGCCTGCATCTACTACTATTACTCCACACATCGACTACTATCCAGCATGCATTTAGTGTATTAAGTTCATAAAGAACAAAGTAACACCTTAAGCAAGATGACATGATGTAGACAAAGTAAACTCATGCATGAATAAACCCCATATTTTTATCCTTAATGGCAAGAATACAAATACGTGTCTGGTCCCCTTCTGTCACTGGGATATAGATCACCGCAAGATTGAACCAAACCAAATCAATAGATTAGAGAGAAATCAAAGCTATAATAATCATGCATAAAAGAGTTCAGAGAAGACTCAAATAATATTCATGGATAATCTGGTCATAAACTCACAATTCATCGGATCCCAACAAACACACCGCAAAAAGTGATTACATCAAATAGATCTCCAAGAAGATCGAGGATAATATTGTATTGAAGATCAAATAAAGAGAAGAAGCCATCTAGCTACTAGATATGGACTCGTAGGTATGTGGTAAACTACTCACACATCATCAGAAGGGAAGCAGGGTTGATGTAGAGCCCCTCCATGGTCGATTCCCCCTCCGGCAGAGTGCCGAAGAAGGCCTCCAGATGGGATCTCACGAGAACAGAAACTTGCGGTGGCGGACAAAGTATTTTGGGTGGCTCTCTGATGTTAGGGGAATATTTTAGAATTTATAGAGTTGTAATTAGTTCGAGAGGTGCCATGAGGGGCCCACAAGCCTGGGCCCCCCTAGGGCGTGATAGGTCTCCAACGTATCTATAATTTTTTTCTTGTTCCATGCTATTATATTATCTATCTTGGATGTTTTATATGCATTTATATGCTATTTTATATGATTTTTGTGACTAACCTATTAACCTAGAGCCCACTGACAGTTTCTTTTTTTTCGTTGCTTTTGTATTTCGCAGAAAAGGAATATCAAACGGAGTCCAAATCACCTGAAAATTTAAGGAGATTTTCTATGGACCAGAAGAAGCCCTCGAAGCAAAAGAGTTGGGCCAGAAGAGCCACTAGGCCTCCCCAAGGGTGCAGGGCGTGCCCTACCCCCTGGGGGCGCCCTCCGGTCTTGTGGGCTCCTCATGGACCCCCTGACTTGTTCTCGATGCCAAAAATTCCTATGAATATAGAAACACCCAGAAATAAACCTAGATCGGGAGTTCCGATGTGGCAAGCCTCTGTAGCCATGAAAAACCAATCGGGAGCCCGTTCTGGCACCCTGCCGCAGGGTGAAACCATCACCGGTGGCCATCTTCATCATCCCGACGCTCTCCATGACGAGGAGGGAGTAGTTCACCCTCGGGGACGAGGGTATGTACCAATAGCTATGTGTTTGATCTCTCTCTCTCTCATGTTCTTGATTTGGCATGATCTTGATGTACCACGAGCTTTCCTATTATAGTTGGATATTATGATGTTTCTCCCCCTCTACCTTCTTGTAATGGATTGAGTTTTCCCTTTGAAGTTATCTTATCAGATTAAGTCTTTAAGGATTTGAGAACACTTGATGTATGTCTTGCATGTGCTTATCTGTGGTGACAATGGGATATTCACATGATCTACTTGATGTATGTTTTGGTGATCAACTTGCGGGTTTTGTGACCTTGTGAACTTATGCATAGGGGTTGGCACACGTTTTCGTCTTGACTCTCCGGTAGAAACTTTGGGGCACTCTTTGAAGTTCTTTGTGTTGGTTTGAATAGACGAATCTGAGATTGTGTGATGCATATCATATACTCAAACCCGCGTATACTTGTGGTGAGATTGGAGTATCTAGATTACATTAGGGTTTTGGTTGATGTGTGTCTTAAGGTGTTATTTTAGTACGAACTCTAGGGCTGTTTGTGACACTATAGGAATAGCCCAATGGATCGATCAGAAAGAATAACTTTGAGGTGATTTCGTACCCTACAACAATATCTTCGTTTATTCTCCGCTATTAGTGACTTTGGAGTGACTCTTTGTTGCACGGTGAGGGATTGTTATATGATCTAATTATGTTATCATTGTTGAGAGAACTTGCACTAGTGAAAGTATGAACCCTAGGCCTTGTTTCTAAGCATTGTAATATCGTTTTTCTCACTTTTGTTACTAGTTACTTTGCTATTTTTATATTTTTGAGATTATAAAAACCTATATCTACCATCCATATTGCACTTGTATCACCATCTCTTTGCCGAACTAGTGCACCTATACAATTTACCATTATATTGGGTGTGTTGGGGACACAAGAGACTCTTTGTTATTTGGTTGTAGGGTTGTTTGAGAGAGACCATCTTCATCCTCTGCTTCCCACGGACTGATAAACCTTAGGTCATCCACTTGAGGGAAATTTGCTACTGTCCTACAAAACTCTGCACTTGGAGGCCCAACAACGTCTACAAGAATAAAGGTTGTGTAGTAGACATCAGGGCATGCAACCCGAGCTTGTCTCTCCCTCGTGGCTCGTCAGGTCTTCTCGCGAACCTTCTAGGGTCTCTTCTTGTCCAGAAAAAATTAATCCAAAGTTTTTCCTCCGTTTGGACTATGTTTGATATTGTTTTCCTGAAAAGCCATAAAAACAAGCAAAAAACAGTAATTGACACTGGGCATTAGGTTAATGGTTAGAAATTATATATAATTGCATAATAAACATCCAAGATTGATACTATAATAGCATGGAACAATCAAAAATTAGAGATACGTTGGAGACGTATCACGTGGTCACAAGCTTAAGGCAATCACGGTCTATTGAGTGTTAGTAGGATGGGTGACATTAGAATATATTTGTGGAATTATTTCATGAATATCCAGAATAGTTCTGAGATCATCTGGAAGAGTTTAAGGGTCACCGGAAGGGTTTCTGTGAGTATCGGGTAATATCGGGCATTACCGGTAAATTATCTATAGGTGGAAAATGTTTCTAGGGGTGTTCAAATATATATTAAATGGTATGAAAGTATTCAGTACATTTTGTTGGGGAACGCAGTAATTTTTCAAAAAATTTCCTACACACACGCAAGATCGTGGTGATGCATAGCAACGAGAGGGGAGAGTGTTGTCTACGTACCCTCGTAGACCGTAAGTAGAAGCGTTATGATAATGTGGTTGATGTAGTCGTATGTCTTCACGATCGACCGATCCTAGTACCGAAAGTACGGAACCTCTGTGATCTGCACATGTTCAGCTCGGTGACATTCCATGAACTCATGATCCAGCAGAGTGTTGAGGGAGAGCTTCATCAGCACGACGGCGTGTTGACGGCGATGATGATGCTACCAGAATAGGGCTTCACCTAAGCACCGCTACGATATGACTTAGGTAGATTATGGTGGAGGGGCACCGCACACGGACTGAAATAATCAACTTGTGTGTTCTAGGGTGCCCGCCTTCCCCCGTATATAAAGGAGCAAGGGGGAGGCCGGCTGGCCTTGGGGCACACCAAGGAGAGCGAGGAGTCCTCCACTGAGTAGGAGTAGGACTCCCTCTTTCCTAGTCCAACTAGAAAGAAGGAGGGGGGAGGAAAGATAGGAAGAGAGGGAGGGAAAGAGGGGGAGCCCCCCCTTCTTGTCCAATTCGGACTCCCAAGGGGGGGCACGCGGCCAACCCGATGACCCCTCCTCTCTCTCACACAAGGCCCATGTTGGCCCATTAGTTCCCCCGGGGGTTCCGATAACCCCCCGACACTCCGATAATTATCCGGTGACCTCCGGAACTCATCCGGTGTCCAAATATAGTCATCCAATATATCAATCTTTATGTCTCGACCATTTTGAGACTCCTCGTCATGTCCGTGATCACATCCGGGACTCCTAACTACCTTTGGTACATCAAAACACATAAACTCATAATATTGTTCGTCACCGAACGTTAAGCGTGTGGACCCTATGGGTTCGAGAACTATGTACACATGACCGAGACACGTCTCCGGTCAATAACCAATAGAGGAACCTGGATGTTCTTATTGGCTCCCACATATTCTACGAAGATCTTTATCGGTCAAACCACATAACGATATATGTTGTCCCCTTTGTCATCGGTATGTTACTTGCCCAAGATTCGATAGTCGGTATATCAATACCTAGTTCAATCTCGTTAATGGTAAGTCTCTTTACTCGTTTCGTAATGCATCACCCCGCAACTAACTCATTAGTCACATTGCTTGCAAGGCTTATATTGATGTGCATTACCGAGAGGGCCCAGAGATGCCTCTCCGACAATCAGAGTGACAAATCCTAATCTCGATCTATGCCAACTCAACAAACACCATCAGAGACACCTGTAGAGCACCTTTGTAATCACCCAGTTACGCTGTGACATTTGGTAGCACACAAAGTGTTCCTCCAACGGTCAAATCTCTGTGCATAAGTCTCATCCCTGGATCGGTAATGCTGACACACACAGTACTTGAAGGATTTATAACAGAGTGCAATCACATACTTATTACATCGAATGTCTCAAAAGAGAACTTATTACAATAATATGGCTTAAGGCCATCTAAATACAATAACAACGGAAGACTTGGAAGATAAAGTGAGTCCATCAACTCCAACGGCATAGCTGAGTGCATGACAACGACCTAGTGCACCTTACTCTTTGTCTGAAAAGTCTGCAACATAATACGTTGCAGCCCGAAAATGGGTCCGCACATGGAATATGCTGGGAAAATAACACTATAGAGCAGTGAACAGAATAAATGCTATCACTACATGCATATATGGCTGGTGGAGGCTCTATGGTTATAATGTTTTGCGAAAAGCCAATTTTTCCTACAACAAAGGAATATATTTTGTTTAACTATGATGGTAGTTGATAATCATTGAGAATGGTAACCCCATCTCAATCCCAATTAAACAATAATTAACAACCCAACAAATTAATTTAGAGTGATGAGATCAACATGATAATCCAAGAACCAGATACTCAAGATGTCCATAACCGGGGATACGGCAAACCATGATTAGTTTGTACACTCTGTAGAGGTTTGCTCACTTTTCCCCACAAGACTTGATTTCCTCCATTGGATTTCTCGCACTACATGGTGTTTGAGAAACGGATGACCGAGACACAGTCTTTCAGAAGCATTAACTCCTTACTCTGGGTAGACAGTTACACCTACATCTGCTAGCCTACCACTGAAAGAGGTCATGCAACATACTCAACTATGTTAGAGCCCATAATAGCTTGTGGCTGCATACGGAAGTTTCTAGCATGAATAATCTTATGATCCCTTTGAGCCTAGGTGGCGAACCATAGGATGATCACACGGGTACCCCAGGATCTCCTAGGACAACAGTGGTATAACCCCAGGTGCCCACAACCAATCCACCTAGATGTGTATTTAAGTAGCCACCTTAAGTTAACCATTAATTAACAATATCACATCTGTCATGGATCACTCAAACCAAACCATGTCTACGAGCATAGCAATATAAGCATAACGTAGAAGTAACTCCCAAGGTTCGATAACAAAATGGCAATAGGTTCTACCTCATCATCTACTTCCCAAACCCACAAGTTAAAAGATCCTACTCATGCAATGTTTGAGGGTTGTAACTAATGCATAAAAACTAGGTAATAAAGGGATATGATCAATGTGTTACTTGCCTTGATGACGATCTGCAAACCCTAGAAATTCGTAGTAGCATGCTTCGCACTCTGGGAATTCTATCGCAAATAAACAATAGCATACATAAGCACTCAAGCATAGATACAAGGTTAAAACTAATATGAGAAAGTCCAATCTGAAAATTCAACTGAAGAGTTTCGATTTGCAAAAAGAATCAATCGAAACGGAGCTACACAACTAAAACTACGGTCAGAAGAACTTCGAATACAAATCTGCTTGAACCAAAATTTTAAATTGTAAAAACCATGTTCAAGTTGTTTAAATGGAAAGAGGGGATCTAGACAAAGATTTTGGCGTTGGTTTCACTGGATTTGGACGAACGGTTAAAAAGTTGCGAGGGTTTGAAGATTAGGGGCTAATTTGCGATAAAAATATATTCGTGAATAGGTCCCTAGCTGAAAAATAAAATAAAAAGAAAAAGGCTACGGCGCAAACGTCCGCTAACAGAGGCAAACGAACGGATTTGTTCATTAAAACGAACTAACGAATGAACGCTCGCAAAATAATCCTAACCGAAGAAATCGAGAAAAATCTGATCTAATAAAAAAACCGATCTAGGTTTTAGAAAACCGAACAATTTATACCTAAAACCGAAAAAATGGCGACGACGAAGTCAATGGCGGTGGCTGGACTCCGGTGAGGCGGGGCTGCGGCGGCGGGGTCAGCGGGTGGCGGCGCGGGCGGCAGCGGCGAGGTGGCGCGGTGCGGGCAGACTGCGGCTCTGGCAGGCAGCGGCGGATGTGGGGCTCGGGTGGTGAGAGAAATTAGACCGGGGCCTCGGTATATAAAGGGCGGGGAGGGGCTGCTTGCGGGAGGGGCAGAGGGGAGTCCGAGGCGGCGACGACATCGTCGGCGATCCCGTGCGGCCGCGGGACTCCGCTTGGAGGTCGGGGATGACCGAGGCGCGAGCTAGGCCGTGGCCCACTCGGGCGCGCGTGCGAGGCGCGGGGAGGTGGCGGCTGGGCTGGCTCGGCCTCTAGCTGGGCTGGCCTGGCTTTTTTTTAATAAAAACCACCGAAAGAAAAAATCCTAAATAAATAGAAAAATTCTAAAAATGCTAAAAACAATTTTCACCGTCTAAATAAAATATTTAAAACAAAGTGAACATTTTTCTGGCCTAAAAATGCAATTTTGAAAATTGCATATTTTCTCATTCAAATAAAATAACAATAAAATCCAAATAAAATATTTATTTGATTTTAAAAATTTTCCTCCAATATTTCTTTTCTTTTGGAGAAGTCATTTTATCTCCGCTCTTTTATTTTTATATTGATAATATTTCACAGAGAAAATTAAAACCAAAATGATCCTTGAGGGAGTCCTGGATTAGTGGGTGTTCGGGTAGCCGGACTATACCTTCAGCCGGACTCCTGGACTATGAAGATACAAGATTGAAGACTTCGTCCCGTGTCCGGATGGGACTTTCCTTGGCATGGAAGGCAAGCTTGGCGATGCGGATATTCAAGATCTCCTACCATTGTAACCGACTCTGTGTAACCCTAACCCTATCCGGTGTCTATATAAACCGGAGGGTTGTAGTCCGTAGGCAATCAACTCCATATACAACAATCATACCATAGGCTAGCTTCTAGGGTTTAGCCTCCTTGATCTCGTGGTAGATCTACTCTTGTACTACCCATATCATCAATATTAATCAAGCAGGACGTAGGGTTTTACCTCCATCAAGAGGACCCGAACCTGCGTAAAACATCGTGTTCCCTGCCTCCTGTTACCATCCGGCCTAGATGCACAGTTCGGGACCCACTACCTGAGATCCGCCGGTTTTGACACCGACATTGGTGCTTTCATTGAGAGTTCCTCTGTGCCATCACAATCAGGAAGGATGCCTCCTCCCGTCTTTAAAGATGGCGCCGTTGCTAAGGGAGCCTTGGCTGTCGGCCAAACCCTCCATCTAGGTGGTTTCCTCATGACCGCCTGTTCGGCTGTTGCACCGACGGTGACCTCTCGGGTCATCAAAAGCAACCTACACGTCAGCTCGGAGCTCGTCGAGCAGCTAGATCCAATGGAGCTCTCTTCCGTGAACGAGCTCTTGGATCGCATCGCTGCCCTGGGGGTCGCTATGGATTACGACCAGGTTGGGCTTAAACCCGATCTAAGAGAAATTAACTCTCCCCAAGTCACCCACCACGTTGCCGTGGTAGAGGCGCAGTGCGGCGACCCTTCATCTATTTTAAGGACTAGCTATGTCCGAATTCCCGACTCCTCCAAGCCAGATACCCGCGGAGAGGAGGATGTAACTCAAGACCTGAGCTTAGGATCAGGCAACGGGCTAGATTCGTTGGACAACATCCAAGAATCCGAACTTCAGAGTTCGGAAACTCTTCGGCCTCCAAATCTTGGATTGGGTGAGGTTTCAGATTCAACGACACCCGCCCACCCGAACATAAGAGATCTCTCCCAAATCAGGCAGAGGCCCGAGGAAACAGTACATCATTACTGGGCCAGATTCCTCCTGGTTATTAACAGGATAAAGGATTGCCGCGAGGGACAATCTCAATTTTCTGCAGTAATTGCACGGACGAGGGAATCCTTAACGCCGTAAGTCGTCGTGATATTACACGCTTCGCTGACTTGGCATCCATAGTACAAAAATACTGTGCGACGGAAAGCGCCTGGAAACCTGAAATAAAATTTTGGGATAATCCGGCCTTGAATAGTAATCCCGTCCGAACTAAGAGGGTGCATCATCATAGGACACCCAGGATAAACACCAAAAAGCCAAAACCCTCTACAGGGCATGGAACCGTACTAGAAAGGTGGCTTGATGGACCCTGTAGAATTCACAGTACAGAGGACGCCACACCAACTCACAGCCTTAGAGCATGTTGGATACTCCGGCAGGTGGCCAAAATTGGCGAGGACCTCTTAATTCTGGAGGCCGTAGAAAGCCAGCCCAAGGACACTAGTACCGTTCTCACAGTCTTCGAGACTTCCGCATCAAACAATATGCGAAAAAGAACACTCCGCAGCCTCGCCGAAGTCTATCAAGTTGCAACAATAAATCCATGGAGCGACACTGCTATTACCTTCAATGCAAGTGATGAACCTAGATTCCGAACAGCCCGAGCACCAGCCGCATTGGTCCTCAGTCCCATAGTGGACGGCTTTCGCCTCACCAAGGTGCTCATGGATGGAGGCAGCGGACTGAACCTCATTTATGAGGAAACCCTTCAAAAAATGGAAATAGACTAGAACCGCATCGAGCTAAGTAGCACAACCTTTAGAGGAATAATCCCCAGTCGGGAAGCGCGCTGCACAGAAAAAATCACACTAGATGTGGTGTTCGGCACGCCGGATAATTACAGGTCCGAAGAAGTCACGTTTCAGGTGGCCCCGTTTAAGAGTCGATATCACGCTTTACTGGGATGGGAAGCATTCTCAATCTTCCAAGCAATACCCCATTACGGGTACATGAAGCTTAAGATGCCCGGGCTGAACGGAATTATCACTCTAGCTAGTGATCCGGACGTAGCACTCCGCACCGAAAACAAGACGGCTGCCTTAGCCCTTGAGGCACTATCCGAAGCCTTAGCGGCCGAGGAACTGACTGCACTGCGCTCCATGGTTAACAGGGATGATGTGATACTCGATAAGAGATCCAAATCCACATCCTTCAAGCCAGCTGACGAAATAGTCAAATTCCAGGTCCATCCAACGGACCCCAATAAAACAGCTTCCATCGGGGCACGACTGAACCCTGATATAGACGCCGCACTGTGAGAGTTCCTACGAGAGAACTGGGACATTTTCGCCTGGCACCCTTCAGACATGCCAGGGATCCCACGCAGATTGGCCGAACACAGCTTAAATATCCTAAAAGGATACAAACCTGTCAAACAAGCCCTTCGGCGTTTTTCCGAACCCAAGAGACAGGCTATGGGAGAAGAGCTAGCCAAGCTATTGGAGGCCGGATTCATTAGAGACATAAAACATCCGGACTGGCTAGCAAACTTGGTGATGGTACCAAAGAAGGACAAATCATGGCGTCTGTGTGTCGATTTCAAAGACCTCAACAAGGCTTTCCCAAAGAATCCCTTCCCCCTCCCCCGTATCGATCAAATTATTGATGCCACCGCAGGACACGACTCGTTGTGTTTCCTCGACGCATACTCCGGATACCATCAAATCAAGATGGCAAAATCAGACCAAGCCGCAACAGCATTCATCACACCATACGGCCCATTCTGCTTCATCACAATGCCCTTCGGGCTGAAAAACACCGGCGCAACATATCAGCGCATGATCCAGACATGTCTGGCAAATCAGATCGGCAAAACAGTGGAGGCGTATGTTGATGATGTGGTCGTCAAATCAAGACATGTCGAATCTCTAGTAGACGACTTGAGGCTTACATTCGATAACCTCCGAAAATATGACATCAAGCTCAACCCCAAAAAATGCGTCTTTGGCGTTCCAGCCGGAAAGCACTTGGGCTTCATTGTATCCGGTAAAGGAATTGAAGCAAATCCAGCCAAGATCCGAGCTTTGTCACAATTGGATATCCCAAAGGACCTCAAACAAATACAAAAATTAACCGGATGCGTGGCGGCTTTAAGCCGCTTCATCTCCTGCTTGGGAGAAAAGGCACTACCCCTCTATCGCCTCCTTTGGCGCACCGAACACTTCAAGTGGACGGAGGCCGCCACGGCCGAACTTGATGAAATAAAAGCCATATTGGCAACAAACCCAGTCCTCGCCGCGCCAATCACCGGCGAACCAATGTTATTGTACATTGCAGCAACACACCAAGTTGTCAGCGCAGTGCTCGTTGTCGAGCGGGAAACGGACGGACACAAATTCCCCCTTCAAAGGCCGGTCTACTACGTGTCCACTGTCCTCACTCCATGCAAATCACGGTACCCGCATTATCAAAAGATTGCATACGCGGTATTCATGGCATCCCGGAAGCTACGACACTACTTTCAAGAGTGTTCCATAACAGTAGCCTCAGAAGTGCCACTAAACGATATTATCAACAACCGCGATGCAACGGGCTGGATTGCAAAATGGGCCATCGAGCTTCTCCCGTTCGATATAACCTATAAGCCACGGCGAGCTATTAAATCGCAAGTTTTGGCCGACTTCGTCGCAGAATGGACGGAGGCCGAGCTCCCTAAAGAGTACGACACATATTCAAACTGGATTATGCATTTCGACGGCTCCAAAATGTTGGCTAGACTAGGGGCTGGCATCGTCCTGATGTCCCCCACAGGAGACACAGTCCAATATGTGCTCCAGATCATGTACACGGATTCCAACAATGCCGCCGAATATGAGGCCCTCCTACATGGTATCCAGCGCCTAGAGGTACGCAGGGATTCAAACCTCACAATATCCCAAATAAATGGAGACTTCAACGCCAACGACCCAAAAATGGCAGCTTACCGCAACGCCGTCCTAAAAATGTCAGCTCGGTTCGAAGGGCTGGAGTTTCACCATATAGCCCGAGAAAACAATCAAGCAGCGGACGTCCTGGCACGCATCGGAGCAAAACGCGATGCAGTCCCCCCCCCAACATCTTTTTGGAAAGATTGTTCAAGCCATCCGTAGCATGGGAGGGGGAACCTGCAAATAACAGCCCGGACCCAGCCGCACCACTCGACGCCGAACAATCTGACACAATTGGAGGCTCTGCCAATGAAATTACACCTTCAGCCCACGTAATAATGGCGGTCATCACCCCGTGGACAGAACCATTCCTAGCCTACCTTACTAGGCAGGAACTCCCTGAGGACCAAAACGAGGCCCGTTGCATAGTGCGGCGATCTAAAGCTTATAGAGTCCATGAGGGAGAGCTTTATAAGAAAAGCACTACCGGAGTCCTTCAAAGGTGCATCTCCGAAGAGGAAGGGCGGAACCTTCTGGCTGAAATTCATGCCGAACTCGGTGGTCACCATGCCGCTGCTCGGTCCCTTGTTAGCAAGGCTTTCCGTACAGGCTTTTATTGGCCGACGGCCCGGGCAGACGCTCAGGACCTAGTCCAATGATGCGCTGGTTGCCAACTTTTTGCCAACCAAAGCCATATGCCACCCACCGCACTCCAAACTATACCCATCACCTGGCCTTTTGCGGTCTGGGGGCTTGACATGGTCGGACCCCTTAAAGGTGGGACCGATAGGAAAAAATACTTACTGGTCATGGTGGATAAATTCACCAAATGGATAGAAGCCAAGCCTGTTAAAACGGCTGAATCCGGACCTGTGATAGACTTCATATCCGGGGTTGTACACCGTTATGGCGTCCCCCATAGCATCATAACCGATAACGGTACAAACTTTACCGCCGATGAGGTAAAACTCTGGTGCAAAAACATGGGCATCAAGCTCGATTATGCTTCCGTCTATCACCCACAAACCAACGGCCAGGTCGAACGAGCAAATGGTCTTATCATGAGCGGCATTAAACCCTGACTGGTGCGGTCCCTCAAGGAATCTAACACGCACTGGGTAGAGGAGCTCGACTCCGTGCTATGGGGGCTGCGGACCACGCAAAATCGCACCACCGGATACACACCATTTTTTATGGTGTACGGCGCAGAGGCAGTTCTGCCCTGCGACATAATTCATGACTCACCTAGAGTGCGCATGTACGAAGAAAGAGAAGCCGAGCTCGATCGGCAGGACAACTTGGACGCCCTAGAGGAGGAGCGTGACATGGCAAAAGCCCGTTCCGCATTTTATCAACAGCAGGCCCGAAGATATCAAAGCAGAGAAGTACGGGCCAAAAATTACAATGTTGGCGAACTAGTTCTACGCCTGCCGGATAAGAAAAAGGACAAACTCAAGCCCAAGTGGGAAGGTCCATTCATAATCGACCAAGTCCTGACTGGCGGGGCGTACCGCCTGCGAGATGCGTCGGATAACCGACTCGAGCCGAACCCGTGGAACGCCACCCGTCTCCGAAGATTCTATGCCTAGCGCTGGACTCTGTGTTCGTCTCCTTCCTCTGTCCATTTTTTGCATTTTTCTGTCTTACATTTCTCTCCTTCCCCTCTTTTCTTTTATAGCCCTTAAAGGCTCATCTAGTGACGCGCCACTCGCGCTCAGTAAACATGGGGGCTTCTTTAACAGAAGCTTATTTATACGGGCTTCATGCCCAACACATGCGTCAAACTTCCGCATGTACCTTTTTCTTCACCATTATATGCATCGATATGACTTAAGTTTTGGACAAGCTGGGTTGCCTGGCTCCTGTGCTTACCCCTACATTCCCGATTGTTCGGCTAGGCGGTAAAGGGAGCACCTCTGCGATTGTTACTGCTGGGTCAGCCGGATGTGTACCTCAGACTGGGTGAAGCCGAAAGCTAGCGTTCTTAAGGGAATATTTGGTCGCTGAGATAAAAGATGATCTTTTTACTCATTTTATGCGCCCCCAGATGCTTTTTCTGCGTCTTTTTAAGCAGTACGGACATGCACTTTAGGGCATGCCTCCCAGCGAAAGGAACCCCTAACGGAACTATTCTCTCTGGAAGATGTTTGTTACTAACCATGTAATATAACATAACTAGTTGGGCACTTGTCTGATAAAGCACTAATGACCCCTACGCCTGGTCTCCATGCATACCACGGTTCTTATATAACCGCTATGGTATTCGGACACACTCCGGACCGTCAGGTCCCGAGGTTGAAGTGAAAAGGTCAGCAACGACAAACGATCTACAATCCGGCTAGAAGGCATTACACATGTCAATTCAAAATTACATAGTCATTCTGATGATTGTATTCCTCTTCTATACCATCTAATAGGCTGTCTAATTTACAGTCCTGCTGGGAATACTTCGCGGCTAACTCTACTTGGCCGTATACTAAGCTTACAGGGATCTCCTTCCCGTCAGGCCCCACTGGTCCGACCTCGGCCATGTGGTTTGGGTCAGACTTCGTAAAACGGGTCTTCACCATGGCCCAGGCCTCCCTAGCGCCTTGTCGGCAGGCCGATATCTTCCACAACCGGAAGCGCCGCCGAGCTCCCTTGAGCTTCTCCGCAAGCTCTGCAAGGCCCTCGGGCATGGAGTGGGCAGGCCATAAGGCTTGGGCAACGCCTCGCATCGCCTGCCGAATTCGCTCGTGCAGTTGCGTGAGTTTGGGAAGAAGGTCATCCGTAGAACCGGGCATCTCCTCTGCAAGACGACCTGTGAGCATACCTACAGACATTACTCTGTTAGTCAACTTCCTTGCCGAACTCTTTTTTTTCAAAGTTCGTTCAAGAACTTACTAAATATGCCGCGTCGAAGCCGCTGATTCTCCTTTGTGGAGTCCAACAGCTGGCCACGAACATCTTTAAGTTCGATGTCCAGCCGGGTGTTGGCATTCTGAACATCATTCTTCTCTCGCCTCACCTTTGTCAACGTACTCTCACCGGCCTTTAGCCGGCGTAAGAGTTGTTGCTTTTACGGATCGAGTCCGGCGCCATCTGCAACATGATTTGTCAGATTTGCACCCACACCGCACAATACTAATCTTTTGAAGTGTATCTTACCTAAGGGGGTCTCTTTGGGCTCCCCTGCTACGGCTAGTGCGGCCTCTAGTTGGGCCTTGCACTTTTCCAGCTCCTGGGACAGTACAGTCTTCTTCTCTGTAAGAACCTGCATATTAAATGATCCTTAAGTCAGTTGCTCTAACTGCTTCAACTCTCGGGGGCTACTGGCATATATATATATATATATATATATATATATATTTGACCAAAATTTTCTTACCCGTATGTCTTTTACATACTGCTCCGTGGCTCTGGCTAAACCATTTTGAGCGGCACGGAGGTATGCATCTCCCGAATTAAAGACATCTAAAGCCTCTTGGGAGAAACAAGCATCGCATAGAAATGTCCGGTGACGCCTGTGGTTCATGGCACTCTCCACTTCAGAATTTGTGGCACACAACCTGTCCGCATCCTCTGTCGGAGGAGCGTCCGGTGCGCGCCTTGTGCTCGTCTCCGCTTCCTGGCCAGACGTTGGAGCCTGGCTGGTGGAGGCGCGATTGGCAACCTCTCCGGATGTAGTCCAGTGAGGTCTGTTCATTCTCAAGATAGCACGAACGTTAATATGCCCTAACAGAATAACACCAGGGAAATAGAGGGTGCGCTATACCTTTGCGCCGGCATCTCAGTCCGGACTACATTCCTTTTTACCCCACGGGGCCCTGCGGCCCCTCGTTGGCTAGCCGCCGCAGGATCGGCCTCCTGCCTCAAAAATCTCCCCTGCAAAACACGGTTGTCGTCAGAAACACCGGAATACGTGAGAGTGGAATCTCTCTCAAGGGAATGAGACTCCGGTTTCTGTCACCTGGGAGGCCGGGATTAACCCTGGGTAATCAGCCGTGATGGCTACCAAGGTATTGTCTTTGCTTAGCTGATGGAACACCCCGTCGATAAGCTCCACCGATATGTCCAGATCCTCTTCGGAGTCCAGATCGAGGGACCGTTCTGGGTCCTTGGGCTGTGGAGGGCGGCTGTTTATATCCTTTACCACCTGTCGCAGTTCCTGCATTGAAGTCGTTAGACTACATATCTAATCGTGGGAGTATAAAACAAACGGGCAAACACAGTTGTTCACTTACCCAACATGGAGGATCGTACATAGTAAATCCGGCCTGCGGATTGACGTGGAGGAATTCCTCCTTTTCTCCCTTGTACAAATAGGATAAGATCTTTACTAGGGCGGCAGCCGAGGCCGACCCCTTATGACCGTAACGGGTGGCGTCATCCTCCCCGTTGAAATCCCACATGGGGTGGCCTCTATATTGAAGCGGCTGCACCCCTCGCATAATGCATGCGGCCATGACTCCAATCATGGTTAGTCCGGAATGAGCCAACAGTCTTATCCGGCCCATCAGGTAAAGGACGTCTCTGTCGCTTTCTTTCTGAGAGCTCCGCGGATGCCAGCTCAAGCGTTTCTTCAATGGGGCACTATTGAACTCAGGGAGACCGACCCGGATAGGGTCCGGTAGCGGGACGTCATCTATGTAAAACCATTCCGAAGGCCAGTCCTCGGACGCCTTCTTTGGGGTTCCGGATAGGTATCCGGTCCCGGCGATGCGCCATACTTCGGCTCCGCCCACTTGGTATATAGACCCCTCTCGAGAACGGGGCACCAGGCAGAATAACCTCTTCCACAGCGCGAAATGAGCCTCAACGCCTAAAAATAGCTCGCAAAGGCAGAATAATCTCATTACCGGCAAGTCTCTTTACTCGTTCCATAATGCATCATATCGTAACTAACTCATTAGTCACATTGCTTTCAAGGCTTATATTGATGTGCATTACCGAGAGGGCCCAGAGATACCTCTCTGACATTCGGAGTGACAAATCCTAATCTTGATCTATGCCAACTCAACAAACACCATCGGAGACACCTGTAGAGCACCTTTATAGTCACCCAGTTACGTTGTGATGTTTGGTAGCACACAAAGTGTTCCTCCGGTATTCGTGAGTTGCATGATCGCATAGTCATAAGAACATGTATAAGTTATGGAGAAAGCAATAGTAACAAACTAAACGATCATTGTGCTAAGCTAATGGATGGGTCAAGTCAATCACATCATTCTGTAATGATGTGATCCCATTAATCAAATGACAACTCATGTCTATGGTTAGGAAACATAACCATCATAGATTCAATGAGCTAGTTAAGTAGAGGCATACTAATGACATTTCGTTTGTCTATGTATTCACACATGTACTAAGTTTCCGGTTAATACAATTGTAGCATGAATAATAAACATTTTTCATGATATAAGGAAATATAAATCACAACTTTATTATTGCCTCTAGGGCATATTTCCTTCACATTTTATATTAAATTTTAATATCAATGAGCCTAAAAAGGCCAAGAGGTGGAAGGCAACTTGGGCCACAAAGGCCCAAGTGGAGGTGGTGCCTCCGTCCATAAGGAAGGATGACGAAATGGATAGGGGTGGGGGTCTTCCTCCCACTCCTAGGCTGGTACCCCAAGGGGGGTTCTTTCCCCTAGTGGCAGCCCCTCACCTCCCCTCAAACCTATATATACTAGAGGATTTTGTCCTTTGAGACATCACAAGTTTTGGATCCTCCTCTAGTTCTTCTAGTTCTATTTCTAGTTGGTCCTAGCTGACTAATTAGAGTTAGACTAATCCTCTTGTCCTCATTATTAGAAGCCCCATGTGGGTCTAATCTCCTCCCTATAATTCTCTGGCGATGAATAGGTCTGGATGGCGAAGCACTGCCGGATTGTGAAAGGCTACACGCTTGTAACCAAGTAGAGAGGACGTGCTTATGGTATTTTGTTCAAGGGACTATTCATGGGTGGTTCGCAGTATCATTCATCAACGGATCAAGGGACTCCAAGTATGATCTACACTGACATGTTATTCTTCGGCTTCAACTCGGTGATGGTAACAATTATAATTTTTTGCCGCGGCGTAATTTCTGAATTTGGTGCCACAACAATGTTTCCTCAAATAGTCGCCATGGCAACATTTTCTGGTATTGCCGCCACGCTAACATTTTTGAAACGGTTGCCACGACAATGAAATTTTGGTTGTCAAGATGCTTCAACTGGAGATTGAAGATGATCACAGAGATTCCCGACGCCCAAGGCTATACCATATCATGCTTTTATGAATTGCGTGAGATTTTTATCTCTTTATTGTTTGCACCCTTTGATTGCGTAGTGATGATGCACAAGTATAGGGGATCTATCATAGTCCTTTCGATAAGTAAGAGTGTCGAACCCAACGAGGAGTAGAAGGAAATGACAAGAAGATTTCAGTAAGGTATTCTCTGCAAGCACTAAAATTTTCAGTAACAGATAGTTTTGTGATAAGGTAATTTGTAACGGGTAACAAGTAATAAAAGTAAACGAGGGGAAGCAAGGTGGCCCAATCCTTTTTGTAGCAAAGGACAAACCTGGACAAACTCTTATATAAAGGAAAGCGCAACCAAGGACACATGGGAATTGTCGTCAAGCTAGTTTTCATCATGCTGATATGATTCGCGTTCGTTACTTTGATAATTTGATATGTGGGTGGACCGGTGCTTGGGTAGTGCCCTTCCTTGTAAAAGCATCCCACTTATGATTAATCCCTCTTGCAAGCATCCGCAACTACAAAAGAAGTATTAAGGTAAACCTAACCATAGCATGAAACATGTGGATCCAAATCAGCCCCTTACGAAGCAACGCATAAACTAGGGTTTAAGCTTCTGTCACTCTAGCAACCCATCATCTACTTATTACTTCCCAATACCTTCCCCTAGGCTGAAACAATGGTGATGTGTCATGTAGTCGACGTTCACATAACACCACTAGAGGAAAGACAACATACATCTCATCAAAATATTGAATGAATACCAAATTCACATGACTACTTATAACAAGACTTCTCCCATGTCCTCAGGAACAAACATAACTACTCACAAATCATATTCATGTTCATAATCAGAGAGGTATTGATATCCATAAAGGATCTGAACATATAATCTTCCACCAAATAAACCAACTAGCATCAAGTACAAGGAGTAATCAACCCTACTAGCAACCCACATGTACCAATCTGAGGTCTTGAGACAAAGATCGGATACAAGATATGAACTAAGGTTTGAGAGGATATGGTGCAAGTGAAGATGTTGATGGAGATTGACCCCCTCCCGATGAGAGGATCGATGGTGATGATAATGGTGATGATTTCCCCCTCCCGGAGGGCTGCTTCCCCGGCAGAACAGCTCCGCTGGAGCACTAGATTGGTTCCGCCAAGGTTCCGCCTGATGACAGCGGAGCTTCCTCCCGAAAGCTTCCTCCTTATTTTTTCCAGGGCGAAAGATTTCATATAGCAAAAGATGGGCACCGGAGGCCTACCAGGGGGCCCACGAGGCAGGGAGGCGCGCCTAGGGGGTAGGGCGCGCCCCCACCCTCATGGGCGGTGGGTGGCCCCCCTCTGGTGCTTTCTTCGCCCAATATTTCTTATATATTCCAAAACTGACTTTCGTGGAGTTTCAGGACTTTTGGAGTTATGCTGAATAGGTCTCTAATATTTGCTCCTTTTCCAGCCCACAATACCAGCTGCCGGCATTCTCCCTCTTCATGTAAGCCTTGTAAAATAAGAGAGAAAATGCATAAGTATTGTGACACAATGTGTAATAACAGCCCATAATGCAATAAATATTGATATAAAAGCATGATGCAAAATGGACGTGTCAAATCCCCCAAGCATAGACCTCACTTTTCCTCAAGCGGACGCCGATATCGAAAAATATGTCCACATGTTTAGAGAAAGCGGTGTCGATAAAATAAAATATGGACATGAGGGCATCGTGATCATTCTTAGAACAACAAAATATATATATATATTGTCATATGATTTCTTATGCTAAAGTAACAATCTATTCACAATGTAAAGTATGAATCAGAAACTTCATTGAAAGCTAGCAAACTATAATCTCAGTCATTGAAGAAATTGCAATTTATCATAACATCGGAAAGAGTCAATATAAGAGCTTTTCAGCAAGTCCACATACTCAACTATCATTTATTCTTTCACAATTGCTAACACTCATGCAATACTTATGGGTATGAAGCTTTGATCAGACACAGAGAAAGATAGGGGCTTATAGTTTCGCCTCCCAACCTTTTACCTCAAGGGTAATGTCAACAATAATACTTTATGAAAACCCACATCCAATGAGCTATATATATCGGGATCTTTCCAACACACAGTGCTTGCCAAAGGATAAAATGTAAAAGGAAAGGTGAAGATCACCATGACTCTTGTATAAATTATAAGACAAAAGTAAAAGATAGGCCCTTCGCAAAGGGAAGCAGAGGTTGTCATGTGTTTTTATGGTTGGATGCACGAAATCTTAATGCAAAAGAACGTCACTTTATATTGCCACTTGTGTCATGGACCTTTATTATGCAGTCCATCGCTTTTATTTCTTCCACATCACAAGATTGTATAAAGCTTATTTTCTCCACACTAATAGATCATACATATTTAGAGAGCAATTTTTATTGCTTGCAACATTGACAACTTACTTGAAAGATCTTACTCAATCCATAGGCAGATATGATGGACTCTCATGGCAAAACTGGGTTTAAGGATATTTGGAGGCACAAGTAGTATCTCTACTTGGTGCAAAGAATTTGTCTAGCATGAGGGGCAAAGGCAAGCTCAACATGTTGGATGATCCATGAAAATATAATTTATTTCGGATGTATGAAAACATAACCCATTACGTTGTCTTCCTTGTCCAACATCAACTTTTTAGCATGTCATAATTTAATGAGTGCTCACAATCATAAAAGATGTCGAAGATAGTATATTTATAGGTGAAAACCTCTCTTTCTTTATTACTTCCTATTAATTGCAACGATGACCGAAACTATGTTTGTCAACTCTCAACAACTTTTATTCAACATACTCTTTATATGTGAAGTCATTACTCTCCATAAGATCAATATGATCTCTTTATTTCTTTTTATTCTCTTTTTTTATTCCCTTAAGATCATAGCAAGATAGCAAAGCCCTTGACTCAAAACTAATCTTTATTATATAGCTCATGGTCTCGATTACATAGAAGGATCATAAAGCAAAACTCAAAACTAGATTATACTAAAACTTTATTCTACTAGATCAAGATATTACCAAAAGGATCGAACTAAGAAAAAGGCAAAGATAGAAGTGTGATGGTGATACCGGGGCACTCCCCCAAGCTTGGCAATTGCCAAGGGGAGTGCCCATACCCGATACTCAGTTCTCCTTTGGTGGTACTGATCATGGAGTTATTGATGATGTAGGCTTGTCGTCCATCTTCCAAGGCATAGGCTCACCATCATAGAAGGATGATCGAGTCTCCGGGATCCTCAAATCTGCAGCCAAACTCATCCTCTTGAATCTATATTAATACTCACAGTTTTGGTTTCGCAGGTCATAAATCTGGGCCTGGAGGTGCTCGATTTTCTCGTGAAGCTTGAAGATGGTCTCCCCAATGTTCTTGGCATCCAGCTTGTGGTTGTTGGTGAACTCCACGATCATCATGTGGATGGCGTCAAGTGCGCGTTCCACCATCCCCTAGCACTTGAAAACTTGTTGCTCCATTGCTTCGAGTCTTGTCTCCACGCTTCCGGTCCTCCTTGGTCCCTCAACATCGCGGATGTGCAGCACCCCCTCACGCAACTCAATGATTTTGAGGGTGTTGTAGCACCTCCGAGAGCTAGGGGTTGATGACCCTCTCAAAAAACATGTCCTTTGGGCGCTTGGAGACGTCATGGTGATCTAGACCTATTAGAAAAACAGCTCGAAACAAAAGCAGAGGATATTTGCGTGGTACGGTGGTCAAAACCTTTGGGAGATTATATAAAGATTTTTTACCGACCAAAAGAAGTATCATGCAAGAAAACGGAGTTCTGAGGGCACACGAGGTGCCCACGAGGCAGGGAGCACGCCCTCCACCCTCGTGGATGCCTCGTGTCCTTCCCGGACTGCTTCTTATTTTCCTATTTTCTTAAATATTTCAAAACGGAGAAAATTTGCTATTCGAACTGTTTTGGAGTTGGTTTACTTACCGTACCACATACCTATTTCTTTTCAGAATCTGAAACATTCTGGAAAGTGTCCCTTATATACTCCTCCGGGGTTACAGTGTCAATAACATTAGTTTCAACATTTATGGGATTACATGAGATATAATGTTTGATTCTTTGACTGTTCACCACCTTCGGATTTGTGCCTTCGAAGTTGTTGATTTTTATGACACCAGAACGATATACCTCATCGATAACGTAAGGACCTTCCCATTTAGAGAGGAGTTTTCCTGCAAAAAATCTTAAACGAGAGTTGTATAGCAAAACATAATCACCTACATTAAACTCACGCTTTCGTATCCTTTTGTCATGCCATCTTTTAACTTTTTCTTTAAACAGTTTGGCATTCTCATAGGCCTGGGTTCTCCACTCATCAAGTGAGCTAATGTCAAATAGTCTCTTCTCACCAGCAAGTTTGAAATCATAATTGAGCTCTTTAATGACCCAATATGCCTTATGTTCTAGTTTGACAGGTAAGTGACATGATTTTCCATAAACCATCTTATACGGAGACATACCCATAGGATTTTTATATGCAGTTCTATAGGACCATAATGCATCATCAAGTTTCTTGGACCAATTCTTTCTAGATCTACTAACAGTCTTTTGCAAAATTAATCTAATCTCTCTATTACTCAGTTCTACTTGACCACTAGACTGTGGGTGGTATGGAGATGCAATTCTATGATTAACATCATACTTAGCAAGCATTTTCCGAAAAGTGCCATGAATAAAATGTGCACCACCATCAGTCATTAAGTATCTAGGGACTCCAAACCTCGGAAAAATAACTTCTTTAAGCATCTTAATAGGGGTGTCGTGATCAACACAACTAGTTGGAATAGCTTCTACCCACTTAGTAACATAATCAACAGCAATAGAAATATGTGTATACCCATTAGAGGAAGGAAACGGTCCCATATAATCAAAGCCCCTAACATCAAATGGTTCGATAACAAGTGAATAGTTCATGGGCATTTCTTGACGTCTACTAATATTACCAATTCTTTGACATTCATCACAAGACAAGACAAACTTATGAGCATCCTTGAAGAGAGTAGGCCAATAAAAACCGGATTGCAATACCTTATGTGCAGTTCTATCTCCAGCGTGGTGTCCTCCATAAGCCTCGGAGTGACACTTGCATAGGATCTGTTCCTGTTCATGCTTAGGTACACAACGTCTAATAACACCATCTACCCCTTCTTTATAAAGGTGTGGGTCATCCCAGAATTAATGTCTTAAGTCATAGATTTTTTTTCTTTTGCTGTTATGTGAAACTAGGTGGTATAAATTTAGCAACAATGTAATTAGCATAATTAGCATACCATGGAGCAGTATGAGAAGCATTTATGACAGCTAAGGAAAGCTATCATCAATAGGTAGTGGGTCATCAAGAACATTCTCTAACCTAGATAAGTTGTCTGCAACGGGGTTCTCGGCTACCTTTCTATCAACAATATGCAAATCAAATTCTTGTAGTAGGAGATCCCAGCTAATTAGTCTAGGTTTAGCATCTTTCTTTTCCATAAGATATTTAATAGCAGCATGATCAGTGTGAACAGTTACTTTAGAATCAACAATAAAAGGTCTGAATTTATCACAAGCAAATACAACTGCCAAAAATTCCTTTTCAGTAGTAGCATAATTTCTCTGGGCACTATCTAGAGTTTTACTAGCATATTGGATACCATTTAATTTCTTATCAACTCTATGTCCTAGAACAGCACCTACAGCATAATCACTAGCATCACACATAATTTCAAATGTTAAATTCCAATCAGGATGATGAACAATAGGTGCAGAAATCAAGGCTTTCTTAAGTATTTCAAATGCTTCTACACAATCATCATCAAAGACAAAAGGAACAACTTTTTGTAAATGATTAGTCAGAGGCCTAGAAATTTTTGAGAGGTCTTTAATGAACCTCCTATAAAACTGACATGACCAAGGAAACTCCTTATACCTTTAATGTCCTTAGGACATGACATCTTTTCAATAGCATCAACTTTAGCTTTATCAGCTTCAATACCTATTTCAGAAACTTTATGCCCCAAGACAGTACCTTCATTAACCATAAAGTGGCACTTCTCCCAATTCAAGACAAGATTAGTTTCTTCACATCTCTGCAAAACTCGATCAAGGTTGCTTAAGAAATCATCAAAGGAAGTTCCATATATGGAAAAACATCCATGAAAACCTCAACAATCTTTTCACAAAAGTCAGAGAATATAGCAGTCATACATATTTGAAAGGTAGCAGGTTCATTACATAAACCAAAAGGCATACGTCTCTAAGCAAAGGTACCGAAAGGGCAAGTAAAAGTGGTCTTTTCCTAATCCTCTTTTGACACGGGTATTTGAGAGAAACTAGAATAACCATCTAGAAAGCAAAAATGTGTATGTTTGGATAATATTTCTAGCATTTGATCAAAAAAGGTAAAGGGTAATGATCTTTTCAAGTAGCTTTATTCAATTTGTGGAAATCAATTACCATTCTATAACCCGTAACAATTCTTTGTGGGATCAATTCATCTTTATCATTAGGAACGACAGTAATACCTTCCTTCTTAGGGACACAATGGACAAGACTTACTCACTGACTGTCAGCAACGGGATAAATTATACCCGCCTCCAGAAGCTTTAGTATTTCATTTCTTACCACTTCTTTCATCTTAGGATTTAACCGTCGTTGGTGATCAACAACCGGTTTAGCGTCTTTCTCCAATTTTATTTTGTGCTGGCATAGAGTGGGACTAATACACTTGAGATCATCAAGAGTATATCCAATAGCAGCATGGTGCTTCTTCAGAGTTTTCAATAATCTCTCTTCTTCCTTCTCTGAAAGGTTAGCACTAATAATGACAGGATATATCTCCTTTTCATCAAGATAAGCATATTTAAGAGTATCAGGTAATGGTTTAAGATCAAACACGGGATCACCCTTGGGTGGAGGAGGATCCCCTAGAATTTCAATAGGCAAATTGTGTTCCAAAATAGGTCCCTTCTTAAAGAATACTTCATCTATTTCCCTTCTTTCATTCATAAACATATCATTTTCATGGTCCAGTAAATATTGTTCTAAAGGATCACTAGGAGGCACGGCAATAGAAACAAGACCAATAATTTCATCTTTACTAAGCAATTCTTTATCATTGGGTTGTCTACGAAATTTAGCAAAATTAAAATAATGAGACATCCCCTAAACCAATAGTAACAACATCCTTTTTGCAGTCTATTTTAGCATTAATAGTATTCAATAAGGGTCTACCAAATATAATGGAACAAAAGTCATCTTGTGGGGAACCAAGAACAAGAAAATCAGTAGGATATTTAACTTTCCCACACAAGACTTCAACATCTCTAACAATCCCAACTGGTGAAATAGTATATCTATTGGCAAGCTTAATAGCAACATCAGTATTTTCTATCTCAGCAGGTGCAATATCATGCATAATTTCTTTATATAAAGAATGAGGTATTGCACTCGCACTAGCACCCATATCACATAAGACATGATAACTGTGATCTCCTATTTTAACAGAAATAACAGGCATGCCTAGAACAGGTCTATGTTTAATTTTAGTATCTGGTCTAGCAATTCTAGCAGCTTCATCACAGAAGTAAATAACATGTCCATCAATATTATCGACCAAGAGATCTTTAACCATAGCAATACTAGGTTAAACCTTAATTTTCTTAGGGGGTGTAGGTGTTCTAGTATTACTCTTATGAACCACAGTTGAAGCTTTTGCATGATCATTTATTCTAGTAGGGAAAGGTGGTTTCTCAATATAAGCAGTAGGGACAATAGGATCAACATTATAAGTGATAGTCTTTTCTTCAACTTTAGTAGGTTCAACTACTTTTACTTCAATGGGAGGATGATATTTAAGCCACACCTCCTTAGGGAGATCAACATGAGTAGAAAATGATTCATAGAAAGAAGCTACTATCTTAGAGTCAAGTCCATATTTAGTGCTAAATTCACAAAAAGCATTGGTATCCATAAAAGATTTGACACAATCAAACTTAGGTGTTATACCTAATTCCTTACCTTCGTCGAGTTCCCAATCTATAGAGTTGCGTTTAATTCTTTCCAATAAATCCCATCTGAATTCAATAGTCTTCATCATAAAAGAACCAGTACAAGAAGTATCGAGCATGGAGCAATTATTGAGAGAAAGCCGAGCATAAATTTTTTGAATAATAATTTCTCTTGAGAGGTCATGATTGGGGCATGAATATAACATTGACTTAAGCCTCCCCCAAGCTTGAGAGATACTTTCTCCTTCGCAAGGTCAAAAATTATATATACAATTACAATCACGATGAACCAGATGCATAGGATAAAACTTCTGATGAAATTCCAATTTCAATCGGTTGTAGTTCCATGATCCAATATCATCGCATAGCCTAAACCATGTCAATGCCTTTCCCTGCAAAGATAAAGGTAAGACCTTCTTATTGATAATATCATCGGGCATACCTGCAAGCTTAAATAATCCACAAACTTCATCCACATAGATTAGGTGCAAATCGGGATGTAATGTTCCATCTCCTGTAAAAGGATTGGCTAGCAGTTTCTCTATGATACCCGAAGGAATTTCAAAGTAAACATTTTCAGTAGGTTCAGTAGGTTGATGAGAAACTCTTTGCTCTACTGGTCGGGGTGAAGATACCCTGAACAAGCCCCTCAAAGGATTACTTTCCATAGTAACAAGTGATAGTAAATTTCAGCACACTATATAATTTTTTCCTTACCAAATTCCACCTACCAAAGGCGCTTCCCTCCCCGGCAATGGCACTAGAAAGGATTCTTCATGACCCAAAAGTATAGGGGAACTATCATAGTCCTTTTGATAAGTAAGAGTGTCGAACCCAACGAGGAGAAGAAGGAAATGACAAGCAGATTTCAGTAAGGTATTCTCTGCAAGCACTGAAATTTTCGGTAACGGATATTTTTGTGATAAGGTAATTCGTAATGGGTAACAAGTAATAAAAGTAAACAAGGTGAAGAAACGTGGCCCAATCCTTTTTGTAGCAAAGGACAAGCCTGGAAAAACTCTTATATAAAGGAAAGCGCTCCCGAGGACACATGGGAATTATCGTCAAGCTAGTTTTCATCATGCTCATATGATTCGCGTTCGTTACTTTGATAATTTGATATGTTGGTGGACCAGTGCTTGGGTACTGCCCTTCCTTGGACAAGCATACCAATTATGATTAACCCCTCTTGCAAGCATCCACAACTACAAAAGAAGTATTAAGGTAAACCTAACCATAGGATGAAACATGTGGATCCAAATCAGCCCCTTACGAAGCAACACATAAATTAGGGTTTAAGCTTCTATCACATGATTACTTCCCAATGCCTTCCCCTAGGCCCAAACAATGGTGAAGTGTCATGTAGTCGACGTTCACATAACACCACCAGAGGAAAGACAACATACATTTCATCAAAATATCGAACGAATACCAAATTCACATGATTACTTATAACAAGACTTCTCCCATGTCCTGAGGAACAAACGTAACTACTCACAAATCATATTATTATTCATAATCAGAGGGGTATTGATATACATAAAGTATTTGAACATATAATCTTCCACAGAATAAACCAACTAGCATCAACTACAAGGAGTAATCACACTACTAGCAACCCACATGTACGAATATGACGTTTTGAGACAAAGATCGGATACAAGGGATGAACTAGGGTTTGAGTGGAGATGGTGCTGGTGAAGATGTTGATGGAGATTGACCCCCCTCCCGATGAGAGGATAGATGGTGATGACGATGGTGATGATTTCCCCCTCCCGGAGGGATGTTTCCCCGGCAGAACAGCTTTGCCGAAGCCCTAGATTGGTTCCGCCAAGGTTCCGCCTCGATACGGCGGTGCTTTGTCCCGAAATCTTCCTCCTTATTTTTTCTAGGGCGAAAGACTTCATATAGAGAAATATGGGCACCGGAGGCCTTCCAGGGGGCCCACCAGGCAGGGGGCGCGCCCAGGGGGGTGGCCCCCCTCTGGTGCTTTCTTTGCCCAATATTTTTTATATATTCCAAAACTGACTTTCGTGGAGTTTCAGGACTTTCGGAGTTATGCATAATAGGTCTCTAATATTTGCTCCTTTTCCAGCCCAGAATTCCAGCTGCCCGCATTCTCCCTCTTCATATAAACCTTGTAAAATAAGAGAGAAAAGGCATAAGTATTGTGACAAATTGTGTAATGACAGCCCATAATGCAATAAATATCGATATAAAAGCATGATGCAAAATGGACGTATCACGTAGTAAGCAATTATTTGGGTGATCTATCATAGTAAATATCAAGTTAAAAGGTGCTCTTCCCAGCATTGCAACCATCTACAACATTCTAGCATCTCGGAGTTCGTCATGTCCACATGAATTCAAACGAGATGGGAGATGTAAGACGGAGATGGTCAGACCATGTGTGTAGATATCACTTGGTTATCTTGAAGTTCTAGCGTAATCATTCTGAGCTCGAAGCACAAAGAAACGAAAGATTAAGAAGAGTCATATGGTGATATGATCGGCAATAGTTTGCCCATAGGTCAAAATACTCGTCATAAGTGATGTCCACATCAATGATTCAGAACTACATTCGTATCTTAAATCACTCACTATTAATTATGAGAGATATTAATTTGAGTAGGAGTGCACTTTATATTGTTAGTTAAACAACTTACTGCAAAAATTAATTACGAATAGATGTCTAAATGAATTTTGTGTCTATCATTGTAGATCAATGGCTCGCAACATGTTCAACTTAGCCCCTATGCTTGAGCAAGAGAAGTTGGTTGGTAATGGTGGAAACAATGTGGATTGGATCCGGAACCTAAGATTTGTTCTCAGGAGTGCTAAGAAAGAGTACATGCTGGATCAACCCCTAGGTGATGCTCCCGGAAAGGATGCAACACTAAAAGAAGTTGTTGCTTACGCTGCTCGTAGAGATGACTACGATTCAGTCTAGTGCCTCATGTTAACTTGCATGGATCCTGAACTACAGAGGCGTTTTGAATGATCTACTACTCAATTCATAATTGGATCACTGGAAGTTCTGTACAAGAAGCAGGCAATGACCGAACATTTTAAATTAACCAAGGCCTTGATGAATGCAATATGAAAAAAGGTTCCTCAATGAGTGAGTATATAGAAAAGCTTGTTGGCTATGTTAATAGATTGGCTTCTCTGGAATTTGGAATTCCGCCGACACTCGGTACAGATATTGTGCTTGCTTCACTCCCCCATCTTACGATGGCTTTATCATGAATTACAACATGAATGGGATGGAGAAAAGCGCAAACAAGTTGTTTGCTATGCTCAAAACTGCGGAAGCTAGAATGCAAAAGAACAAAATAGTGTTGATGGTCAACAACACCACCAGTTTCAAGAAGGGGGGCCCAGAAAAAATCTACTAAAGTCGGTAAGACCGAGTCTCAAAATAAGAATAAGGGCGGAGCCTCTAAAGAGACCGAATGTTTCTACTGCAAGCAGAAGGGACGTTGGAAGCTGATGACCCACAAGTATAGGGGATCTATCGTAGTCCTTTTGATAAGTAAGAGTGTAAAACCCAACAAGGAGCAGAAGGAAATGACAAGTAGTTTTCAGCAAGGTATTCTCTGCAAGCATTGAGATTATCGGTAACAGATAGTTGTGTGATAAGATAATTCATAACAGGTAAAAAGTAGCAAAAGTAACTAAGGTGCAGCAAGGTGTCCCAATCATTTTCGTAGCAAAGGACAAGCCTAGACAAATTGTATATAAAGCAAAGTGCTCCCGAGGACACATGGGAATTATTATCAAGTTAGTTTTCATCATGCTCATATGATTCACGTTTGTTACTTTGATAATTTGATATGTGGGTGGACCGGTGCTTGGGTGTTGTCCTTACTTAGACAAGCCTCCCACTTATGATTAACCCCTCGCGCAAGCAACCGCAACTATGAAAGAAGAATTAAGATAAATATAACCATAGCATGAAACATGTGGATCCAAATCAGCCCCTTACGAAGCAACGCATAAACTAGGATTTAGGCTTATGTCACTCTAGTAACCCATCATCTACTTATTACTTCCCAATGCTTTCCCATAGGCCCAAATCATGGTGAAGTGTCATGTAGTCGACGTTCAGATAACACCACTAGAGGAGAGACAACATAGATCTCATCAAAATATCGAACGGATACCAAATTCACATGATTGCTTACAACAAGATTTATCCCATGTCCTCAGGAACAAACGTAACTACTCACAAAGCATATTCATGTTCATAATCAGAGGGGTATTGAATAGCATTAAGGATCTGGACATATGATCTTCCACCGGATAAACCAACTAGCGTCAACTACAAGGAGTAATCAACTCTACTAGCAACCCACAGGTACCAATCTAAGCTTTTGAGACAAAGAACGGATACAAGAGATGAACTAGGGTTTCAGAGAAGATGTTGTTGGTGAAGATGTTGATGGAGATTGACCCCCTCTCAATGAGAGGATCGTTGGTGATGACGGTGGCTTCGATTTCCCCCTCTAGGAGGGAAGTTTCCCCGGCAGAATAGCTCCGACGGAGCCCTAGATTGCTTTGCCTAGGTTCCGCCTCGAGACGGCGGCGCTTCATCCCCAAAGCTCTCTTCTGATTTTTTTCTAGGTCAAAAGACATCATATAGCAGAAGATGGGCATACGAGGCCTGCCAGTGGGCCCACAAGCCACAGGGGGCGCCAGGGGGGTAGGGCACACCCCCGGCCTTGTGGCCCCCTGGTGAGTCCCCTCTGGTATTTTCTTCGCCCAATATTTTTTATATATTCCAAAATAATTCCGCGTAACTTTTTACGACTTTTGGAGATGTACTGAACAGGTCTCTCAGATTTGCTCCTTTCTGTTGGGGAACACAGTAATTTCAGAAATTTTCCTACGCACACGCAAGATCTTGGCGATGCATAGCAACAAGAGGGGAGAGTGTTTTCTACCTAACCTCGTAGATCGTAAGCGGAAGAGTTTTGACAACACGGTTGATGTAGTCGCACGTCTTCACGATCGACCGATCCTAGTACCAAAAGTACGGCACCTCCGCGATCTGCACACGTTCAGCTCGGTGACGTCCCACGAACTCACGATGTAGCAGAGTGTCGAGGGATAGCTTCGTCGGCACGACGACGTGATGGCGGTGATGATATTACTGAGGTGGATTATGGTGGAGGGGGGCACCGCACACGGCAAAAAACAATCAACTTGTGTGTTCTAGGGTGCCCCCTTGCCTCGTATATAAAGGAGCAAGGGGGGAGGCCGGCCGGCCTTGGGGCGCGCCAAGGAGAGGGAGTAGTCCTCCTCCTAGTAGGAGTAGGACTCCCCCTTTCCTAGTCCAACTAGGAAGAAGGATGGGGAGGAAAGAGAGGGAGAGAGGGAGGGAAAGAGGGGGTAACGCCCCCCTCCTTGTCCAATTCGGACTCCCAAGGGGGGCGGCCAGCCCTATGGCCCCTCCTCTCTCTCACACAAGGCCCAGGTTCGCCCATTAGTTCCCCCGGGGGTTCCGATACCCCCCCCCCCGACACTCCGATAATTATCCTGTGACCTACGGGACTCATCCAGTGTCCGAATATAGTCATCCATTATATCAATCTTTATGTATCAACCATTTTGAGACTCCTCGTCATGTCCGTGATCACATCCAGGACTCCGAACTACCTTCGGTACATCAAAACACATAAACTCACAATACCGGTCGTCACCGAATGTTAAGCGTGCGGACCCTACGGGTTCGAGAACTGTGTAGACATGACCGAGACACATCTCCAGTCAATAAACAATAGCGGAACCTGGATGTTCATATTGGATCCCACATATTCTACGAAGATCTTTATCGGTCAAACCGCATAACGATATACGTTGTTCCCTTTGTCATCGGTATGTTACTTGCCCGAGATTCGATCGTCGGTATCTCAATACCGAGTTCAATCTTGTTACCGACAAATCTCTATACACATTCTGTAATGCATCATCCCGTAACTAACTCATTAGTCACATTGCTTGCAAGGCTTATATTGATGTGCATTACCGAGAGGGCCTAGATATACCTCTCCGACAATCGAAGTGACAAATCCTAATCCCGATCTATGCCAACTCAACAAACACCATCGGAGACACCTGTAGAGCACCCTTATAATCACCCAGTTGCGTTGTGACGTTTGGTAGCACATAAAGTGTTCATCCTGTGTTCGGGAGTTGCATGATCTCATAGTCATAGGAACATGTATAAGTTATGGAGAAAGCAATAGCAACAAACTAAACGATCATTGTGCTAAGCTAACGGATGGGTCAAGTCAATCACATCATTCTCTCATGATGTGATCCCATTAATCAAATGACAACTCATGGCTATGGTTAGGACACATGTGACGCCCCCGATTTGACCGTACACTAATCATACACGCAAATGTGTACGATCAAGATCAAGGACTCACGGGAAGATATCACAACACAACTCTAGACACAAATTAAAATAATACAAGCTTTATATTACAAGCCAGGGGCCTTGAGGGCTCGAATACATAAGCTCAAAATCACAAGAGTCAGCGGAAGCAACAATATCTGAGTACAGACATAAGTTAGACAAGTTTTCCTTAAGAAGGCTAGCACAAAAACAACATCGATCGAAAAGGCAAGGCCTCCTGCCTGGGAGCCTCCTAAACTACTCCAAGTCGGCAACGGTCTTCACGCAGTAGTAGGCATCTTCCGGGTAGTAGTAGTCATCAGTGGCGTCGTCTGGCTTCGGGATCCGTCATCTGGTCGCAACAATCGGGTATGGGGAAAAAGAAGTAGCAAAGCAACCATGAGTACTCATCCAAAGTACTCGCAAGACTTACATCAGATCTAAACTAAGTATGCATCTGTATCAAAGGAAAGGGTTGTATCTGTGGACTAAACTGCAGAATGCCAGAAGGGAAGGGGAAAGCCTAGCCTATCAAAGACTAGCATCCTCTGGAAACCACCATCTTGCAGCAACATGAGGCAGTAGAGCAGCATTAAGTAAAGTAGCAGTAGTGTTATCAACCTCGGCCAGAGATCCTTTCTCGACTCCCTGTGAGAAACCAATCCCAGAGCCATACTATCCAGTTATCATCTCATAACCAAGTCTCATCTTCATGCCTCAGTTCTAGTTGTATCGATCGGGATACAACTCCAAGTGTCCGTTACCGTAGGATAGGCTATCGATAGATGTTTTCTTCCCTGCAGGGGTGCACCAACTTACCCACCACGATCGATTAACTCCAGCCGGACACACTTTCCTGGGTCATGCCCGGCCTCGGCCAAACAATACGACGCAACCCGACCTAGGCGTAATAGAGAGGTCAGCACGCTGGACTAAACCTATGCCCCCAGGGGTCATGGGCCATCTCCCCGGGAACTCCTGCGCGTTGCGAACGCGGCCGGTGAGCAGACCTAGCTACCTCCATCAACAAGGCAGGAGCTTACGCAGTCCAACCTGGCGCACGCCGCTCAGTCCTTGGCATCTATTAAGCTTTGGCTGATGTATACGACGCAGAACGCCCATACTATGCCCACGTGATGGTTAGTGCTATCAGGACAGAGGCCCCTCGGATCAAATATCCAAATCGTAGTGGATTAGGAACGCACGGTAACGAGCAGAGACTCACGATCGATGTGACCCCGTCGCCCCATCTCGAGTACTTGCGGCAAGGGCTACGAATGCCCGGCCACGCCTCGTAAGTATCTCGCGGGCACCTTCCAGGTCAACCCGACTCCACATCACTCGCAATTAAGCTCGTGCGGGTACCCCTCAGGGTCGACCCGTCTTTAGTAACATGGCTCAGTGTAAAATCATAGTAACCATAGTAACTGTGTGTCTAACACCAAGGGGAAAACCCGAGGAATCACCCCCGGTGAATCCCACTCGATGTTATCATCAAGGTGAACGTAAGAGGATCCACCCTCGAGGTTCACACTTGAGGGTTTGCACGACAGAGGGGTAAATGAAGTGGTTAAGGAGGAAATCACCCTCGATGACCACGACCGAATAGCTACACTATAGAGGTCTCATCATGAGTGATGTAAGAGGTTCCACCCTCGGTACTCGATGGCAACTCTACAGAGTCATACAATTAGGGGGGTGATGTGCGGTGTCGGGGCCTGGACGCCGATCACGTTGATCGAGTCACCGAACATAAAGCGGGGCAACTGGGACAAGGTGGGGGTCACTGATGGATCACTAACCAACCTATACTAAGCAGTTTAGGATAAGCAGGTAAGGTGTGAAAACAGGTAACAACAACAGGCTATGCATCAGAGTAGGATCAGACAGAAAACAGTAGCAGTTCTAATGCAAGCATGAGAGGGAAAGAAATGGGTGATATCGGAATGCTCAAGGGGGGGGGGGTTTGCTTGCTTGGTTGCTCAGACAAGAAGGAGGGGTCGTCGGTGACGTAGTCGATCACAGCGGCATCATCGGTCTAGGGGTCTACCGGAGAAAAGAGGGTGAAGAAACAGTAAATACAAAGCAAACAATGCATCACAAGGCATAACATGACGACGAGCAGAGCTAGGGTTGCCCTAACGTAGTACTACACGTTGCAGACGGAGGGGATAAACATTCGAGGATAAATTACCGGCGTTAGGCGGATTCCGGATAGATGAAAGAGAGGGGACGGTTCCATGTTCAGCATGCTAGGGGCATGTGACAGGTGAATGGACTGCGCATTTGGATTCGTTGGATTTTTCTGAGCAACTTTCATATAGAAAACATTTTCATCCGAGCTACGGTTTAATTTCTATGAATTTCTAAAGATTCAAGTATTTTCTGGAATTATTATTTAACAGAAATGAATTATTGCGCTAGCATGACGTATGTGTGACGTTAGCAGTCCACAGCCCGGTTGACTGGTCAAAACTAACATGGGGGACGCACCTGTCATAGACAGTGGGTTAAACAGAGTTCAAACTAATCTCAATTTAGTTACTAAAACTTCTGGGCCCACATGTTAGTGTCTAATTAACTAAACTAATTAGGTTTATTTTTAAAAACGTTTGAGTAACCTAATTAGGGGTGTGGGCCCCATTAGTCAGTGGCTGGGGAATAGTACCCCGCGTTGACCGTGGTCGACACGGTCAAACAGAGGCACAGCGGCCCACTGTCAGCGGCTCTCGGCGGGCCCCATGCCATGCCAGGTCAGGGCTAGTGCCGGAGTAGCTCCGGCGAGCCTCCCGCGGCAGCGAGTTCACCGGAGAGCGTCGGAATCGGGCTACGGGGCTTGGCTCCGAGCATGCGAGGGCGCGTTCGAACGGTGTGGCGGGGCTGCATCCATCCGTGGTGGTGGCGCGGGCCGAAACGGCTGGAATCTTCGCCGGCGGTGAGTTGAGGCGGCGGTGGCATTCGGAACATCGTCAGGATCGCGTTATGAAGCACCGAACCGCGCACGACAACTTGCGTTCGAACCGTGGAAGCATTCCGCATCGACTGGTGGTGGTCTCGCGGCCAGGGAGGCTCCACGGCGACGAAGGTGAGCACGTCGGCGGCGGAGCTCGCGGGTGCGCTACGGCAAGGCGGCCGCGGTGAGAAATTGCGCGCGTGTTCGGGCTCATTCGAACGCGGGAGCATCACCACGTCGTTCTAACCAAACGGCACTAGCTATGGTGGTCGAAAGTGACGGCAGCGACGAGCTCGGGCGGTGGACAGAAAAGTGGCGTAGCGGCGACCTAGCTACGGTGATGCACAAGGCATGAGGAGAGGAAAGGAGGGAGGGAGGAGCTCACCACGCGGCACACGGAGGCCGGTGAGAGGCTTAGTAGCAGCAGCGGGCGTCGCCGGAGATGAAGAAGAACGATGGCAGCCGGAGATGGGGATGAAGGGGATCTGGTGCTGCCACACCTCTGAGCTCCAGCTGAGGCCACCGGTCAAAGGAGTAGACCCCCGCGGAGCTCCCCGACAGGGTCAGCGGGCGCGGGGCTGCGGGTGGCCGCGACAACGATGGAGGACGGTGGCGACCGTGCTCAGGTGGTGGCTCTGAGAAGGAGGCGAGGCGACGGAGCGAGCGGGGAGAGGGGATAGGGACTGGCGCGAGTGGGGGCGGCAGGGCAAGTGGGAGGGGAGAGGGGAGCCCGCGGCGTCGGGGTCTTATCCCTCGTCGTCGACGGCGAGGTGGTTCGGCGGTGACGCGCGGGCGCGCGCCAACGGTCGGTTGAACAGGGGGAGGAAGAGAGCGACCGGGGGAGGTGGGCCGCCTAGGATGGGGGGAGTTGGGCCGGCCCAGGGGGGTTCGGTCCAAGGAGCGGGTAGAGGGCCTCTCCCACTTTACCTTTTTCCTTTTTTTATTGTCAACAGCTTTTGCATTTTCCTTTTAGCCAAAAAGGACCTTGCAAAATTATGCCACTAGCCAAAACAAATTCCTAGAATTATTGTGCACTGCCACAAAAGGTTGGGAGGCTTTTGGAATAGTTGCCAATTTTAATTAAAAAGGGCATTTAATTTATTGCTTAGGTCACTGTTTTAAGTAGTTTAGGCCACTTAAACTCTTTGCAAAAATGTTGGTTCACCACCAATATTACCAGAAGAATATTATCCACATGATGAACATTTTAGATTTCATGTCAGAGCATTTTGAATTCCACACAGAATTTGAATTTGAATTCAACTGGAATTTGAAAGAACATGAGACAATAATGATCAGGCACATGTTTAGCAAAAAGATTAACTTAACCTCTGGGATTACTGTAGCATCATTACACCGGGGTGTTACAACTCTCCTCCTCTAAAAGAAATTCTCGTCCCGAGAATTAAGAGGTAGAAGGGAACAGGTCGGGGTATTCAGCCCAGAGGTTATCTTCGCATTCCCTAGTGGCTTCATCTTTAGTATGATTCAACCATTGCACCTTGAGGAACTTGGTAACCTTCTGGCGGGTTTGACGTTCGGCTTCTTCAAGAATGCGGATCGGATGCTCTTTGTATGTGAGATCATCTTGAACTTCAATCAATTCTGGATCCACTTCACGTTCCGGATCCTTGAAGCATCGACGAAGTTGCAACACATGAAAGACATCATGGACGTGAGAGAACTGAGGTGGCAACTCCAATTGATAAGCCACCAGTCCACGACGGGCGAGAATACGAAAGGGACCAATGTAGCGAGGAGCTAGCTTGCCCTTGACTACGAACCGATGAGTGCCTCTCAAAGGAGTGACACGCAGATAAGCTTGTTCACCAGGTTGATAAGTTGAACCCCAGTGTTTCCGGTCATAGTTGCTCTTCTGGCAGGACTGGGCCGCCTTAAGATTTCTCGGACAATGCAAACCTGCTCTTCAGCTTGTTGAATAATGTCTGGACCAATGCGCGGCCGTTCCCCAGTTTCTGACCAATTCAGAGGGGTTCGACACTTACGTCCATAAAGCACTTTGAAGGGTGCCATCTTCAAGCTGGCTTGATAACTGCTGTTATAAGAGAACTCCGCATAAGGGAGAGATTCTTCCCACTTCTTGCCGAAAGAAATAACACAAGCCCGAAGCATGTCTTCAAGAATTTGATTGACTCGCTCGACTTGGCCTTGGGATTGGGGATGATAAGCAGTGCTCCAGGTTATATGAGTTCCCATTGCCTCTTGGAAACTATCCCAGAACTTAGAAGTGAAAATACGGCCACGGTCTGAACTAATTTCCTTCGAAATGATGTGGAGTGACACAATTCTGGAGATATACAAGTTTGCTAATTGACTAATAGTGATAGTCTCCTTGACTGGCAGAAAGTGAGCAACCTTCGAGAATTGGTCAATGACGACAAAGATTGCATCATTAGCTTTCTGAGACTTGGGAAGGCCAGTGATGAAGTCCATTTGGATCTTATCCCACTTCCATTCAGGAATCGGAAGCGGTTGTAGAAGTCCAGCCGGTTTCTGATGTTCTGCTTTGACGCAACGACAAATGTCACATTATTCAATATATCCAGCAATGTCTTGCTTCATATTAGACCACCAGTACTTCTGACGGATGTCTAGATACATCTTGGTACTTCCCGGATGAATAGAGAGAGTGGTATCATGCGCTTCTTTCATCACTTTCTCTGTCATAAGCTTGAACCGGGGTACGACAATGCGATCTCTGAAGTATAAGGTTCCATCTTCACCAAGTGAGAAATCTCCGGATTTCTCTAAGGCAAGATCCTTTTTCATCAAATCCACGTGAGCATCTTTGGCTTGAGCAGACTTAATTTCTTTCAGCGGAGTTGGTTCCAGGACAAGGTTATTCAGAGAACCTTGTGGAACTAGTTGAAGGTTCAGTTTGCATAGCTCTTCATAAAGGCGGGGTTGAGATTTGAAGACCATGTGATTGTTGCAATAAGACTTACGACTCAGGGCATCGGCCATTACATTAGCCTTACCAGGGGTATAGGATATACCGCAGTTGTAGTCAGCAATAGCTTCCATCCATCGCTGCTAACGGAGGTTCAGATCTGGCTGAGTAAACAAATACTCCAGACTTTGATGATCAGTGAAGATCTCGCAACGATTACCGAGAAGGTACTGTCGCCATAGCTTTAGTGCATAGATAACCGCAGCAAGCTCAAGGTCATGAACTGGGTAGTTCTCTTCATGAGGACACACTTGACGAGAGGCATAAGCAATCACTCTGCGCTCTTGCATTAGGACACAGCCTAATCCTTGATGTGAAGCATCGCAATAGATGACAAAGTCCTTGCGAGAATCAGGGGGAGCAAGCACTGGGGCAGATGTCAGCTTGTCTTTGAGTGCCTGGAAACTTTCCTGACATTTGAATGTCCAATCGAACTTAACGCCTTTGTCAAGAAGATTGGTCAGTGGCTTGGCAATATGGGAGAAGTTCTTGTCAAAGCAACGACAATAGCTGGCAAGACCGAGAAAGCTTCTGACTTGCTTGACAGTCTTCAGAGGGGTCCAGTCAAGAATAGCCTAAACCCGCTCTGGGTTGACGGCAATACCATCCTTGGAGATGATATGACCAAGGTAGGTGACTTCAGGAAGCCAGAATTCGCACTTGGAATACTTGGCATAAAGTTGATGTTCTCGAAGCTTCTCTAGAACAAGTCAAAGATGTTCAGCATGTTCTTCTTTGTTCTTCGAATATACCAGAATATCATCCAGATAGACTACGATGAACTTGTCGAGGTAATCCATGAATATGTAGTTCATCAGATGAGAGAAAGTGGCTGGAGCATTGGTCAAGCCAAAAGACATGACGGTGTACTCGTAAGAACCATAATGAGTAACGAATGCGGTCTTTGGAATATCCTCTTCACGAACACGGATCTGGTGGTAACCCAACCTCAAGTCGAGTTTAGAGAATATTGATGAACCAGCCAGTTGATCATACAAATCGTTGATCTGAGGAAGCAGATATTTGTTCTGAATTGTAGCTTGGTTGATAGGACGATAGTCTTGGACCAAATGGTTCGTTCCATCCTTCTTCTTTACAAAGAGAGAAGGTGCTCCCCAAGCTGAGGAACTTGGACGAATGAAACCACTGCGAAGAGATTTGTTGATTTCCTCATTAATTTCAAGGAGTTCATGAGGCGGCATCTTGTAGGGTCGTTTGGCAATAGGAACGGTGCCAGGTTTCAAATCGATGACGAACTCGATAGCCCGGGCAAGGGGTATTCCTGGAAGTTCTTCTGGAAATACATCTCGGAAGTCACGAACAACTGGAATCTTTTCAATTCCCTCAAGAGGTGCTGCGTTCAACGCATTCAAGACATAAAGTCGTGCTTCAACGTTTTGAACAAGTTGAGCATGGTAGCTTACTATCTCATCGGAAGGATGTAGGAGGTGAACGACCTTAGTGGTGCAAACGATAGAAGCAGCATGCGCTTTCAACCATTCCATTCCTAGAATGAGGTCAATATTGGAAGACTCCAGAATAATGGGGAAAACAAGAAATTCCAACCCTTCAATCTCAACGGGAACGTCGCGACCAATCATGGTAGTTTGACATCGGCCCGCAGGGGTGCGTACCACAATCAGAGTGTTCATGGGCTCGCCTCGAATGTCGTGTGCATATGCAAAACTTTTTGACATGAATGAATGCGATGCTCGCGAATCAAATAAAATAGATGATGGTACTGAATTAACAAGAAGAGTACCCATCACAGTAGCAGGCTGGTCTTGAGCTTCATTCAGATCAACATGATTAGCCTGACCACGACCATAAGGTCTGGCATTGTTGTTGTGGGGCTGGTTGTTACAGCTAGTTGAAGGCAAAGCTAGCTTGTTTTGATTCTGAGGGCAGTTCCTAGAATGACGGCCCGGAAGGCCACACTTGAAGCACAGACCATCATTGGGATTGTGAGCAGAAGCTTGGGGTGGTACAGCCCGAAGGGGATGCCTCTGCGGTGGAGGAGGCAGACGAGGTGCGGCATAGGACTGTCTTGGTGCAGGTGCAGTTGGACGATACATGTTGTGGGGAATCCATATCCGACGCTTCTGCGCTGACGGGCCCGAAGATGAGCGAGCATCGCGGCTGCGCCTAAGGGATCCCTGGTGTTCCTGAAGACCAGTCTCAACCTGAATAGCCTTGTTCACCAAGGTGGCGAAGTCAGCAAAGTCATGAGCCAGCAGTGCTTGCTTAATATCAGGGTGAAGTCCATCATGGAACTTTTCTTGCCTACGAGCATCAGTTGCAATGTCTTCTTCAGCATAACGAGACAAGTCCAGAAATTCCCGCTGATAAGCATCTATAGTATTGTTGCCTTGGGTGAGGTTGTGGAAATCTCGCTTCTTCCTGTCCATGATTCCCTGAGGAATGAAGCGGGCAAGGTAGGCAGCTTGGAAATCCAGCCAAGTGATGACCGTTCCAGCAGGTAGGGTACGCCTGTGGCTATCCCACCATTGAGCAGCGCGACCCTTCAGACAGAAAGATGCAAAGGTGACATAGCTAGCAAGGGCCACACTAGCAGACTCCATTTTCATATGTGATGTCGCGGAGCTAGTCATCAACATCAAGGGGTTGAGTTGAGCTGCGGTAAATAGTTGGGTTGAGACGCATGAAGTCCTGCAGAATTCCTGGGGTTGGCTGCTGATTCATGTTCAGACGAGGAAACTGAGCCATCGTTCCTTCCATGAATTGGCGATTTAGCTCAAACTATTGCATCATTCCAGCAAAGAATTCGGGCGGTGGTGGATCGTTGGCACCACGGCCACGACCAGCGGGTCTAACCATCCTGCTAACATATAACATGGGGTAGTTCAGCATTGAGCATTTGTAAAAACAAGGATCATTCATGATGAAACATGCATAATGAAAGAGGTACGATGGATACCACTTCGTGGTCATCACGACGGTGTGTGTACTATCCAGAACACTATTCTAAGGAAAACTATGGCTTATCCAGCTTTGGGGTGGATGTGGTCACGGGATCCTAATGTTAGAGTTAGTAAAACCATTTTAACATGAATAGAAGAGAGATCAGAGTCCCAGAGTATAGACGAAGAATAAAAGATCCTAATACCACCCAATGGCGACATGGGCCCGTAAGACACATAGCCATGTTAGTAAAAGTTTTTGTAGTGACTAGACTCGACTTCGGCCAAGGAGTTGGAAAGGGGGCTACCTATAGGCAGTCGGCTCTGATACCAACTTGTGATGCCCCTGATTTGACCGTACACTAATCATACACGCAATTGTGTACAATCAAGATCAAGGACTCATGAGAAGATATCACAACACAACTCTAGACACAAATTAAAATAATACAAGCTTTATATTACAAGCAAGGGGCCTCGAGGGCTCGAATACATAATCTCGAAAACACAAGAGTCAGCGGAAGCAACAATATATGAGTACAGACATAAGTTAGACAAGTTTGCCTTAAGAAGGCTAGCACAAAAACAACATCGATCGAAAAGGTAAGGCCTCCTGCCTGGGAGCCTCCTAAACTACTCCAAGTTGTCAGTGGTCTTCACATAGTAGTAGGCATCCTCCGGGTAGTAGTAGTCATCAGTGGCATCGTCTGGCTCCTGGGATCCATCATCTGGTCGCAACAATCGGGTATGGGGGAAAAAGAAGTAGCAAAGCAACCGTGAGTACTCATCCAAAGTACTCGCAAGAATTACATCAGATCTAAACTAAGTATGCATCTGTATCAAAGGAAAGGGTTGTATCTGTGGACTAAACTGCAGAATGCCAGAAGGGAAGGGGAAAGCCTAGCCTATTGAAGACTAGCATCTTCTGGAAACCACCAACTTGCAGCAACATGAGGCAGTAGAGTAGCATTAAGTAAAGTAGCAGTAGTGTTATCAACCTCGGCCAGAGATCGTTTCTCGACTCCCTGCAAGAAAGCAATCCCAGAGCCATACTATCCAGTTATCATCTCATAACCAAGTCTCATCTCCATGTATCAGTTCTAGTTGTATCGATCGGGATACAACTCCAAGTGTCCGTTACCATAGGACAGGCTATCGATAGATGTTTTCTTCCCTGCAGGGTGCACCAACTTACCCACCATGCTCGATTAACTCTGGCCGGACACACTTTCCTGGGTCATGCCCGGCCTCAGCCAAACAATACGCCGCAACCCGACCTAGGCTTAATAGAGAGGTCAGCACGCCGGACTAAACCTATGCCCCTAGGGGTCATGGGCCATCTCCCCAGGAACTCCTGCACGTTGCTAACGCGGCCGATGAGCAGACCTAGCTACCTCCTTCGACAAGGCAGGAGCTTACGCAGTCCAACCCGGCGCGCGCCGCTCAGTCACTGGCGTCTATTAAGCTTCGGCTGATGTATACGACGTAGAACGCCCATACTATGCCCACGTCATGGTTAGTGCTATCAGGCCAGAGCCCCTTGGATCAAATATCCAAATCGTACTGGATTAGGAACGCGTGGTAACGAGCAGAGACTCACGATCGATGTGACCCCGTCGCCCCGTCTCGAGTACTGGAGGCAAGGGCTAAGAATGCCCGGCCACACCTCGTAAGTATCTCGCGGTCACCTTCCAGGTCACCCCGACTCCACATCACTCGCAATTAAGCTCGCGCGGGTACCCCTTAGGGTCGACCCGTCTTTAGTAACATGGCTCAGTGTAAAGTCATAGTAGCCATAGTAACTGTGTGTCTAACACCAAGGGGAAAACCCGTGGAATCACCCCCGGTGAATCCCACTCGATGTTATCATCAAGGTGAACGTAAGAGGATCCACCCTTGAGGTTCACACTTTGACGGGTTGCATGACAGAGCGGTAACGGAAGTGGTTAAGGAGGAAATCACCCTTGATGACCACAACCGAATAGCTACACAATAGAGGTCTCATCAGGAGTGATGTAAGAGGTTCCACCCTCGGCACTCAATGGTAACTCTACAGAGTCGTACAACTAGGGGGGTGATGTGCGGTGTCGGGGCCTGGACGTCGATCACGTTGATCGAGTCATCGAACATAAAGTGGGGCAACTGGGACAAGGTGGGGGTCACTGATGGATCACTAACCAACCTATACTAAGCAGTTTAGGATAAGCAGGTAAGGTATGAAAACAGGTAACAACAACAGGCTATGCATCAGAGTAGGATCATACAGAAAAGAGTAGCAGTTCTAATGCAAGCATGAGAGGGAAAGAAATGGGCGATATCGGAATGCTCAAGGGGGTGGGGTTGCTTGCCTGGTTGCTTAGACAAGAATGAGGGGTCGTCGGTGTCAGGGTGTCAGGACCGGTTTTCCGGGATATAATTTCCCAGAAAATGGCCCTTGTGCTCATCAGCCCCAGGATTACTGTTAGCTGATGAGGCACCAACTTGATACAGAAATTCTAAGCAAAGTACATAATATGTAGTACAAGACCATCCTAGCCTATGAGTACAACAATTGGTTTTCTAGTGGCTGAAGGCGGAAGCGGTTTGCGGGTCACCAGTGTCTATGGGACTCCATTTCCCACAGGAACATCTGACCAGGATAACTCCTATCTTCACGAGGCTGCTATCTCCATTGCGTAGGTTCTGGGGCTGTCATCACAACTCTCCTCTCCACGCAAGAAATCTCGCCAAGACAATAGCCAGGGACAAGCCAGTGAATACTTTGAATGTACTCGCAAACATTAAGAACACAAGTACAATATAGCCATTGATAATCATGTTTTGAAATATTCCATGATCACTTCGTCAGTTATGAAATAAGGTTCATGATGCACGCAAGCAGATCATATGAGTAAACAATCAGGGAGTAGAAATGAAGAGCACCGATCGGGTGTCTGAAGCGATGCCTCGAAAGGATAATAATATGAAGCGTGCCTCAGTCGGGCGTCTGTGCGACACCACATAAAGGGCTTATAAGTAATTGAAATAACAAGCATGCCACAGTCGGGCGTCTGTGCGACACCACATAAAAGGCTTATAAGTAAATGAAATAACAAGCATGCCACAGTCGGGCGTCTGTGTGACACCACATAAAGGGCTTATAAGTAAATGAAATAACAAACATGCCACAGTCGGGCTTCTGAGCGACGCCACATAAAGGGCTTATATATAAACATATTCACAGTGAATATCCAGGAGGTAGTACCGTCCCAGGGATATTCATTATTTCAGACAATGCAAATGGTTAGTCCATAATGATAATAATCATAACCATCATATATTACAAGTCATAATCAATATTCTGGTTTAGTAGTTTCTCCTCCGAAGACCGACACCAAGACCGACACTTGACCCATCCCAGACTGTAGTCCTTAACCATGGACATGGCTATTCAAATAGGTTCAGTATCTCTGCATAGGGTGTACTCTTAACCCATGAGTAACGGATTTCTTTACTCCATCGGAACTAATTCCGTCTATAGTCTTTTAGTCGAAAACACGCCTGACACACCAGCATAACTTTACTCGTGTCTGGAATCACCCAGACACCTGTTAAGCAAAACTCTAAGTGGGGAGGCTACAACCTCGCGTTGCATGGGATCAAATTTTTATCGCGCGCTCTAAGGGGTGGCCTCCCCTCTCGGTCCCAACCGGAAACACCCAAGCCCCCGGACCAGGTGGCATGCCTACCAGCTACAACCGGTATCTTCCACCATGGCCTCTCTGTACGGTGTGTGCTAGGACAGGGGTTGACAACTTACTGAACCGTACCCTACCTACCGCAGGGACAAGTGGCAGCACAAAACAAGTATGGGGGTTACCGGAACAAGACTCGTTCTACGGCCGACTCAGGAGGCTTAAGTATTTCCTGCATGGTTAGCTCAAGAATTATATTTCACAGCCATCAGACACAACCACCACTCATCATACCTCCCCCTGCCCTACCGGTCATAACCGTCTCGACGAGGGACAAGCTCGTGTCTACACAAGACAGAGACTTTCCCGGGTCCTTCCCGGTAGGCATGAGAGGCATATGAGGGTGATTGCTATCACAAGCTTATCCATTTCCAACAGCAAGAATTTTCATTTATGCACTCAAGGTGTATGATCATAACGTCACAAACACATAACGGATACTCCGTGTCACGGTGGTGTTGTAACTGTATCAAACAACACACGATAATATTATGCCTGAGTTCAGAAATGCTTGCCTTCAAGTTGTGGAGAGGCAGGGTAAATTCCAAAACTTTGAAAGTTTTCTTCTCTCCAACAAATCCTATTTTTGGAAATATTTAAATTAACACATAGTTTAAAAACAGTACAAAAAAGTTTCTTGGAAAATTTTGAAATAAATATGAAAATAAACTAGACAATATTTGAGGAACAACAGAAAAAGAATCAAGTCATTTGGATTTATATTTTAAAAGTTATAGCCAGTCAAAGTTTAGTCAATTCTGTTTTTTTAAATAAAACAGAAAAAGGGAAAATGTTTCAGGCAGAATACGTCTTCGAAGCAGAGGAGACGTACTCGGGGGTTTGCGCTTCCACTTACGCCAGCATGGACTCGATCAGGGTTGCTGACAGTGGGTCCAAGGGGCCCACTGGTCAGGTCTGACCGGTCGCCCCGCCTTCGTCCTCCTCTGGCCGAACAGAGGTGAGGGCTCCGGCGATCAACGCCGGTGAACGGCGGCTCCCCACGGGCTCCAGAGGGTTGGGATGGATCCGCAAGACTGGGGCGGTCCTCCCGGTGGTTGTTGGGTCGGCAGGGGTGGAGGGAATCGCCGGTGACGAGCTCCGCGGCGGAGGAAGCTTCGGGAGCAATGGGGGTTTGGGCTACAGTGGCTCTAGGTTGCGTTTGAGAGGTTGGGCAGCTCCGCGAGGTTGAGGGGAGTCGAGCGGTGGCGCTAGATGGACGGGAGGGGCTCGGGTTGCAATGCATGGCACCGGAACGAGGCGGAGGCTGCACTGATTAGAGACGGGGAATGAAGCTTCCCGCCATCGATTTTTGGCTGTGGTAACTCTAGGGGGGTGGCTTGAGGTCGCCTGAATGCTTAGTCGAGCTCGGGGTTCCCTTTTATAGCGCAACGGGGTCGGTTCCACGGCGGCCGTCGATAAGCTCGTCGGCAACCACCGTTCTGAAGTGGCCGGGCGACGTGGCGGCGACGAGCGCTAGCGGACGCGTTTGCGGATGAAATCGAGCTGTCCCAGGGGCAGCTGGCGCGCTAGGGGGGCTCGGGCGGTGCTGCCATGGCCGGGGCCTGCTGTGGCCGGCCGCTAGTTGCCACTGCCGACCTGACGGCGGCGCTGTGGAGCTCCAGGGGTGGCTCTGCGGCGAGGGGAGGGGTCGGGGCATCGACTGGGAGAGGGGAAGGGCCAGAGCGAGCGCGGGGCGTCGGCAGCGGGATGCGGCGGCTCGGTGCACGCACGTGTAAAACGCGCGCTCTGGGCGTGCCCAGAGCATGCACGCCAAGCGTTCGACGAAATTCCAGAGCATGCTAGGCGGCGAGGGTGAAGCTGGGGGTTAGCAGGTCTAGGCTAGGGTCCCTTAGGAGATTAGCGGACATGCCAGTATGTACAGAGGGGCAAGATCAGAGTGCAAAACAAAAATCATGCCAAAACTGGACATGCACACCAGGTGTTTGACAGAATGCCTATGGCACCTAGGCAATTCTTGGGGTGGCCCAAATCTCTAGATCAGAGTCTCTTTGGATGAATAAGAGATTCATGAGGTTAGTTTGCCAAAAGCTCAAACTTTTTAGTGTATGTTTTGCCAAACTTCAGTTCTGGGCAGAAGGAAAAAGGCATTGATTCAGGAGCCAAAAATCTTCCAGTGGGTCCACTCTCCTGGACTTAAGGGTTTGGTATGGTGTACTACAAGCAGGAGAAAGCTCATGGCCACTAGAGCAAAATTTAATAGGGATGCAGTACAAATCACCAAGCTGGACCAGAATGAAAAAGAGGTTGATTCACTCAAATTTTACCAAGAACATCAATGGGTTTTTGCATAAAGTTGAATAATATACTCCTATGAACATCCCAAAATTTTGGTGGAGGATAGAAAGAAATATTTAAATGGGTTGCAGTGCAAAATTGCCCACTGGACCAGATTTGAAAAATTGGGGTAGAGCTCAAAATATTAAATGAATGAAATATATTTTTGCATAAAAGTGATTTAAAAACATCACATGACATCTCCAAATTTTGGTGAAAATTTTAAATAAATATATCAAGTGGTTGTAGTTCAAAAAGAGCTCCAAAAATAAAGAAAAATCATTTTAAGGAATAAAGCTCAGAGAGAAATAATTGTGCAAATAAATTGCAGTGATAATAGAAATGTTTTCTTGAGAGGTTAAACAAGTCCAATAATATTTTTGGAAAGTTTTTCACTTGAGGTAAAAACTCCATAATAAGGAAAAGGATGGCTCTGAAATCAAAAGAAAATCCAGAAAATTAAAAGTTTAAATTTCCTGGAAAATTTTTAATTAATAAAAAAAGGTTTAAATTTTGGGGTGTCACAACACTACCCTCCTTAAGAAAAATCTCGTCCTCGAGATTTGCTAAAAGCTGCTTTAAGAAAATATAAGCAATAAAATGTGGCTACAGTGAGAGGGCAATAAGTGGTGTAAAACCACAATGTGGAATACTGGCGCTGCGTGGGAAAATCTACGGTTAGGGGGAAAACGAGAGATTTCTACGTTGGATACAGTAAATTTAGAATAAATTCTAAATTTAAAATACGCTGGTCATACCCGAGAGCACAGTGCTCTCTCTGGCTGACAGGTGGACCCGGGGCCCACTGTCAGCCTCTTCTTCTTCCTCTGGCTCTCTCTTCTTCCTCTCCCCCGCGCGCTTTCCCGCTCTTTCTCCACCGGTGACGTCTAGCGCGTAGGGCATCTAGGCCATACCTGCAGTAGTGCGAGGCATGCTAGCTGCCGGTGCAGCGTGCACTCACCTCGCGGGCCAGCATGCTGTCGGCACTACTCGCGGATTCGCCTCCGAACACCGGCGCTCGGGTGACGAGCGGCGCTGGTGGACTTCGCCCACCGTACACCGAGCTCGAGCTATAAAACGGCCGAGGTGCTTCTCTCTTCTTCCTCACACCTGGCCTCGCTTCTCCTTCTTCCTCCTCCATTTCCGTTTACAGAAGCTAGAGACGAGGTTTTAATGGCGGAGGCGATGCCGGATTTGTACGTGATCCTGATGTGCAGAGGGCTGGCGGCATTGCTGGGGCTCTCCGTGCTCCTGTGTGCGATGATCCTCGATGATCGTCGTGATGCTACCGCTCGAGTGTTGGCTCTTCGCGGTGGCGGTGATCACGAGGAGTAGGTGTGGTGTTGGGTGCTAATTGTTGTCAGTGTGCGGGAGGTAACTCGTACCCGGATGATTATCCACTAATCTCTCTTTCAGAGACTGTGGTGCGTTAGGGAGATGATTAGCCAGATGCAACACGGTTGCGTGGTGTTGCAAGCAGTGTATGTGTCCGAGTGGTTGTGGTTGTGAGCCTGCTGCCGTGGCGCTGCGTGAATAAAAAAATCCATGTCGTGAGGAGACATATGTTGTAGCAACTCCGGGAAAAGAAATCTCACTCCAGGATTTTCGCGAGAGAAAATTAGTTAATCAAAATTTACAGCGGCAAAAACTACTCACAACAATTGAAACCAAATATTTATCTCATCGTACTAGTTTTAGAATAACCTGCATGAGATACAACACTTAACTAAATGCAGGAATAGAAGAACATAGCGGTGACGTCTTGAATGAAAATGGCAACTGGACGGGGTCCCGAGAAAATGTCTCTGGTACTGGGGCGCACTCTTCTTCTATCGGGGGAAGCGGATTGATCAGTCGATGAACACGTCTCTCCTGGCTGGGCCTCAGTGGTCTGCCGATGGCCATCTGAGGATTTAAATCAGCAAGGCTCTGGAGATAACCCATTACTCGTTGGGTCAAATGCTCTTGAGCATGACATACTGGACAAGGTTGGCCAGTACTGGGTCTCTCTCAATTCGTCCACCGGGAAAAGATGTCACTTCCCCAGGTGCTGCACGGCTCGGAAAGTAATAATACCCTCGTTTGCTGGCATAGGGTACAAGCGCTTCGTGTGCAGTCACTTCTATGGACATCTGTGGATTCGGCATAGATTTCCCCAGGAAGGAGACTTCCGTTGGGTCTTGGCTTGAGTTTACGGGAGGGATGTGCACTACTGCCCAATATTTCGAGGTGGATGAGGTGACCCTTGACTTGAGCAGCTCATACTGGGGTGGCTGGGTAGAACCCATGGTACTGCAGGTAAAGTCCCATAATATTTTAACAAAGCTACCCGGGGTTGCATCTGGGGTCCTCAGATAAATGCTAGGGCTCGGCATGGCAAAAAAAATGGTTGTGAGAGTTGTGCACAAGATGAGGGGTACTCGGCAAGGTCACGAGGTGTCCCTTTTATAAAGTAACTGAGCTGGGTTATTTATCGCGGTGAAGGGAAACTAGTTTGTCGGTTCTGCCCTATGGGGTCGGGGTCAAAGCCACAGATACACACATCTCGCCAAAGTGACGCATTACTATGGGTGTCGTCGGGGTTGGTTTTGGTAGTTACGCCCAGAATTAAAAATGTAGCCGTACACCAACGCACTCAAGCATGGCCACTATTCAAAATAGGGATGCACCAGCAGATAGTATTCCAATATGGCGATACGAGATCACACAATTATAGGGTGTGGATATACTGAGACTTGGTACTACTCGAGTGACTTAGTCCACTTCGTTTATGTCTAAGCGGGCGTGCCTTGTGGCTGTCGAGGTTTCTCCACGGGCTTCGTTGTCGGAGTTAACTGCAGGTGGTTGCGGAACTGCACGGCCGGGGTAGTGATGATGACCATCGCGGGGATTGTTGGCCACAATCCTGTTGGAGTGTGTTCCCAAAAGGCGACGAAGCACTTTTGGGGTCATCAAAGCACCTTGGTCGATGGCTGGGGCTGATCTCAAGGTCTTGATCGTTGTCCGAACAGCACGACTGGGTTGTCAGTGTCGGGCTCAACTTCTCTTCTTGCTGGGGGTCGGCGAACTAGTTCTCCACGAGCTGCGATCAGATCCAGAGTGATCTGGTCGAACAGTCCCTCTAGTGCACTTACATATCGCACCAGATGCAATAATGCAGGGTTCGTCTCGTGGTCTCCGTTGGCGACTTGGGGTGGTCTACCATACCCATCACGGCTGGGGTAGTAGTAGAAGGAGCGACAGTTATCTCTGGGCGACAAGTGCCGGAGTTGAACTATAGCTTCTCGAGCAGCTAGTTGGATGGCTTACGGCTCAAAGTAAGTTGTCCTTCCGGTGAACCTGTAGGGGCGTTCTGGTGATAGACCCCTATCATATACGTGCACAGTGGCCTAGAACTGACGGCTTTTACCGCTCATGGGCCCTTGGTACACAACATATTCTGGGGGTTCTTCTAACGCGAAGGCACGGCGGGTGAGGTTTGCTAGCACGGTCACAAAACCTCCAAGGTTGGTTGATGTGGTCTCGTTGTGAACAATGGGGCCAGGCATTCTAGCTCGGTTTGGGGTAGAGGTTGTGTTGTGCTAGGATGAGGTGAGCGTGCCCCTTTTTATAGGAAAATGGGCCGGAGTCTTCCTTCGCACGCTTGTGAAAAGACTATTTAGGGGCCGGTCACTGGCGCGTGATCGACAGACTAGGCTAATAGGTTGGGCACCGACTGCCAAAAGGTGTCGGGTCACTGTGTGGCTATCTTACACGAGAAGTTTGGCCGGGGTTTGGTTAAGGTCTGGTGGGTTGGTTTACCTAGGTTTTTTTTGACCCGGCTAAGATAGGATTAGCCAATGGTCAGCCTGGCTCTGATACCAAGTTTGTCAGGACCGGTTTTTTGGGATATAATTTCCCAGAAAATGGCCCTTGTGCTCATCAGCCCCAGGATTACTGTTAGCTGATGAGGCACCAACTTGATACAGAAATTCCAAGCAAAGTACATAATATGTAGTATAAGACCATCCTGGCCTATGAGTACAACAATTGGTTTTGTAGTGGCTGAAGGCGGAAGCGGTTTGCGGGTCACCAGCGTCTATGGGACTCCATTTCCCACAGGAACAACTGACCAGGATAACTCCTATCTTCGCGAGGCTGCTATCTCCATTGTGTAGGTTCCGGGGCTGTCATCACAACGCTCCTCCCCATGCAAGAAATCTGGCCAAGACAATAGCCAGGGAAAAGCCAGTGAGTACTTTGAATGTACTCGCAAACATTAAGAACATAGGTATAATATAGCCATTAATAATCATGTTTTGAAATATTCCATGATCACTTCATCGGTTATGAAATAAGGTTCATGATGCACGCAAGCAGATCATATGAGTAAACAATCAGGGAGTAGAAATGAAGAGCACCGATCGGGTGTCTGAAGCGACGCCTCGAAAGGATAATAATATGAAGCGTGCCTTAGTCGGGCGTCTGTGCGACACCACATAAAGGGCTTATAAGTAAATGAAATAACAAGCATGCCACAGTTGGGCATTTGTGCGACACCACATAAAGGGCTTATAAGTAAATGAAATAACAAGCATGCCACAGTCGAGCGTCTGTGTGACACCACATAAAGGGCTTATAAGTAAATGAAATAACAAACATGCCACAGTCGGGCGTCTGAGCGATGCCACATAAAGGGCTTATATATAAACATATTCACAGTGAATATCCAGGAGGTAGTACCGTCCCAGGGATATTCATTATTTCAAACAATGCCAAGGTTAGTCCACAATGATAATAATCACAACCATCATATATTACAAGTCATAATCAATATTCTGGTTTAGTAGTTTCTCCTCCGAAGACCGACACTAAGACCGACACTTGACCCATCCCAGACTGTAGTCCTTAACCATGGACACGGCTATTCGAATAGGTTCAGTATCTCTGCAGAGGGTGTACTCTTTACCCACGAGTAACAGATTTCTTTAGTCCATCGGAACTAATTCCGTCTACAGTCTTTTAGTCGAAAACACGCCTGACTTGCACACACCAGCTTAACTTTACTCGTGTCTGGAATCACCCAGACACCTGTTAAGCAAAACTCTAAGTGGGGAGGCTACAACCTCGTGTAGCATGGGATCAAATTTTTATCGCGCGCTCTAAGGGGTGGCCTCCCCTCTCGGTCCCAACCTGAAACACCCAAGCCCCCGGACCAGGTGGCATGCCTACCAGCTACAACCGGTACCTTCCACCATGGCCTCTCTGTACGGTGTGTGCTAGGACAGGGGTTGACAACTTACTGAACCGTACCCTACCTACGGCAGGGACAAGTGGCAGCATGAAACAAGTATGGGGGTTACTGGAACAAGACTTGATCTATAGCCGACTCAGGAGGCTTAAGTATTTCCTGCATGGTTAGCTCAAGAATTATATTTCACAGCCATCAGACACAACCACCACTCATCATACCTCCCCCTGCCCTACCGGTCATAACCGTCTCGACGAGGGACAAGCTCGTGTCTACACAAGACAGAGACTTTCCCGGGTCCTTCCCGGTAGGCATGAGAGGCATATGAGGGTGATTGCTATCACAAGCTTATCCATTTCCAACAGCAAGAATTTTCATTTATGCACTCAAGGTGTATGATCATAACATAACAAACACATAACGGATACTCCGTGTCATGATGGTGTTGTAACTGTATCAAACAACACACGATAATATTATGCCTGAGTTCAGAAATGCTTGCCTTCAAGTTGTGGAGAAGCAGGGTACATTCCAAAACTTTGAAAGTTTTCTTCTCTCTCCAACAAGTCCTATTTTTGGAAATATTTAAATTAACACATAGTTTAAAAACAGTACAAAAAAGTTGCTTGGAAAATTTTGAAATAAATATGAAAATAAACTAGACAATATTTGAGGAACAACAGAAAAAGAATCAAGTCATTTGGATTTATATTTTAGAAGTTATAGCAAGTCAAAGTTTAGTCAATTCTGTTTTTTTAAATAAAACAGAAAAAGGGAAAACGTTTCGGGCAGAATACGTCTTCGAAGCAGAGGAGACATACTCGGGGGTTTGCGCTTCCACTTACGCCAGCATGGACTCGATCAGGGTTGCTGACAGTGGGTCCAAGGGGCCCACTGGTCAGGTTTGACCGGTCGCCCCGCCTTCGTCCTCCTCTGGTCGAACAGAGGTGAGGGCTCCGGTGATCAACGCCGGCAAACGGCGGCTCCCCACAGGCTCCAGAGGGTTGGGATGGATCCGCAAGACCGGGGCGGTCCTCCCGGTGGTTGTTGGGTCGGCGGGGGTGGAGGGAATCGCCGGCGACGAGCTCCGCGGCGGAGGAAGCTTCGGGAGCAATGGGGGTTTGGGCTACGGTGGCTCTGGGTTGCGTTTGAGAGGTTGGGCAGCTCCGCGAGGTTGAGGGGAGTCGAGCGGTGGCGCTAGATGGACGGGAGGGGCTCGGGTTGCGATGCACGGCACCGGAACAAGGCGGAGGCCGCACTGATCGGAGACGGGGAATGAAGCTTCCCGCCATCGATTTCTGGCTGTGGTAACTCTAGAGGGGTGGCTTGAGGTCGCCTGAATGCTTAGTCGAGCTCGAGGTTCCCTTTTATAGCGCAACGGGGTCGGTTCCGCGGTGGCCGTGGATAAGCTCGTCGGCAACCACCGTTCTGTAGTGGCTGGGCGACGTGGCTGCGAAGAGCGCTAGCGGACGCGTTTGCGGATGAGATCGAGCTGTCCCAGGGGTAGCTGGCGCGCTGGGGGGGCTCGGGCAGTGCTGCCATGGCCGGGGCCTACTGTGGCCGGCCGCTAGTTGCCACTGCCGACCTGACGGCGGTGCTGTGGAGCTCCAGGGGCGGCTCTGCGGTGAGGGGAGGGGTCGGGGCGTCGACTGGGAGAGGGGAAGGGCCAGAGCAAGCACGGGGCGTCGGCAGCGGGACGCGGCGGCTCGGTGCACGCACGTGTAGAACGCGCGCTCTGGGTGTGCCCAGAGCGTGCACGCCAAGCATTCGGCGAAATGCCAGAGCATGCTAGGCGGCGAGGGTGAAGCTGGGGGTTAGCAGGTCTAGGCTAGGGTCCCTTAGGAGATTAGCGGACATGCCAGTATGTACAGAGGGGCAAGATCACAGTGCAAAACAAAAATCATGCGAAAACTGGACATGCACACCATGTGTTTGACAGAATGCCTATGGCACCTAGGCAGTTCTTGGGGTGGCCCAAATCTCTAGATCAGAGTCTCTTTGGATGAATAAGAGAGTGGTGAGGTTAGTTTGCCAAAAGCTCAAACTTGTTAGTGTAAGGTTTGCCAAACTTCAGTTCTGGGCAAAAGGAAAAAGTCATTGATTCAGGAGCCAAAAATCTTCCAATGGGTCCACTCTCCTAGACTTAAGGGTTTGGTATGGTGTACTACAAGCAGGAGAAAGCTCATGGCCACTAGAGAAAAATTTAATAGGGATGCAGTACAAATCACCAAGCTGGACCAGAATGAAAAAGAGGTTGATTCACTCAAGTTTTACCAAGAACATCAATGGGTTTTTGCATAAAGTTGAATAATATACTCCTATGAACATCCCAAAATTTTGGTGGAGGATAGAAAGAAATATTTAAATGGGTTGCAGTGCAAAATTGCCCACTGGACCAGATTTGAAAAATTGGGGTAGAGCTCAAAATATTAAATGAATGAAATATATTTTTGCATAAAAGTGATTTAAAAACATCACATGACATCTCCAAATTTTGGTGAAAATTTTAAATAAATATATCAAGTGGTTGTAGTTCAAAAAGAGCTCCAAAACTAAAGAAAAATCATTTTAAGTAATAAAGCTCAGAGAGAAATAATTGTGCAAATAAATTGCAGTGATAATAGAAATGTTTTCTTGAGAGGTTAAACAAGTCCAATAATATTTTTGGAAAGTTTTTCACTTGAGGTAAAAACTCCATAATAAGGAAAAGGATGGCTCTGAAATCAAAAGAAAATCCAGAAAATGAAAAGTTTAAATTTCCTAGAAATTTTTTAATTAATAAAACAAGGTTAAAATTTTGGGGTGTCACAGTCGGTGATGTAGTCGATCACAGCGGCATCATCAGACTCGGGGTCTACCAGAGAGAAGAGGGGGAAGAAACAGTAAATACAGAGCAAACAATGCATCACAAGGCATAACATGACGAAGGGCAGAGCTAGGGTTGCCCTAACGTAGTACTACACATTGCAGACGGAGGAGATAAACATCCGAGGATGAATTACCGGCGTTAGGCGGATTCCGGACAGATGAAAGAGAGGGGACGGTTCCATGTTGAGCATGCTAGGGGCATGTGACAGGTGAATGGACCGCGCATTTGGATTCGTTGGATTTTTCTGAGCAACTTTCATATAGAAAACATTTTCATCCGAGCTACGGTTTAATTTCTATGAATTTCTAAAGATTCAAGTATTTTCTGGAATTATTAGTTAACAGAAATGAATTATTGCGCCAATATGACGTATGTGTGATGTCAGCAGTCCATAGCCAGGTTGACTGGTCAAAACTGACATGGGGGACCCACTTGTCATAGACAGTGGGTTAAACAGAGTTCAAACTAATCTAAATTTAGTTAGTAAAACTTCTGGGCCCACCTGTCAGTGTCTAATTAACTAAACTAATTAGGTTTATTTTTAAAAACGTTTGACTAACCTAATTAGGGGTGTGGGCCCCATTAGTCAGTGGCTGGCAAATAGTACCCCGCGTTGACTGTGGTCAACACGGTCAAACAGAGGCACAGGGCCCACTGTCAGTGGCTCTGGGCGGGCCCCATGCCATGCCAGGTCAGGGCTGGCGCCGGAGTAGCTCCGGCGAGCCTCCCGCGGCGGCGAGTTCGCCGGAGAGTGTCGGAATCGGGCTACGGGGTTCGGCTCCGAGCGTGCGAGGGCGTGTTCGAACAGTGAGGCTGGGCCGCATCCATCTGTGGTGGTGGCACGGGCCGAAACAGCCGGAATCTTCGCGGTGGTGGAGGCGGTTGTGGCGTTTGGGACATCGTCGGGATCGCGCTACAAAACACCAAACCTCGCGCGACAACTTGCGTTCGAACCGTGGAAGCGTTCCGCGTCGACTGGTGGTGGTCTTGCGGCCAGGGAGGCTCCACGGCGACGACGGCGAGCACGTCGACGGCGGGAGCTCGCGGGTGCGCTATGGCGGGGCGGCCGCGTTGCGAAATTGCGCGTGCGTTTGGGCTCATTCGAACACGGGAGAATCACCGCGTCGTTCTAACCCAACGGCGCCGGCTATGGTGGTCGAAAGAGACGGCAACGATGAGCTCGGGCGGCGGACAAAAAAGTGGCGCAGCGGCGAGCTAGCTACGGCGATGCACAAGGCGCGAGGAGAGCAAAGGAGGGAGGGAGGAGCTCACCACCCGGCACACGGAGGCCGGTGAGAGGTTTAGTAGTAGCAGAAGGCGTCGCCGGAGATGAAGAAGAACGACGACAGCCAGAGATGGGGACAAAGGGGATTCGGTGCTACCACGCCTCCGAGCTCCAGCTGAGGCCACCGGTCGAAGGAGTAGACCCCCGCGGAGCTCACCGACATGGTCAGCGGGCGCGGGGCCGCGGGTGGCCGCGACAACGAAGGAGGACGGCGGCAACCGCGCTCGGGTGGTGGCTCTGAGAAGGAGGCAAGGCGACGGAGCGAGCGGGGAGAGGGGATAGGGACTGGCGCGAGTGGGGGCGGCAGGGCAAGTGGGAGGGGAGAAGGGAGCCCCAGGCGTCGGGGTCTTATCCCTCGTCGTCGACGGCGAGGTGGTTCGGTGGCGACGTGCGGGCGCGCGCCCATGGTCGTTTGAACCGAGGGAGGAAGAGAGCTACCGGGGGAGGTGGGCCGCCAAGGATGGGGGGAGTTGGGCAGGCCCAGGGGGGTTCGGTCCAGGGAGGGGGTAGAGGGCCTCTCCCACTTTACCCTTTTCCTTTTTTTTAATTGTCAACAGCTTTTGCATTTTCCTTTTAGCCAAAAATGACCTTGCAAAATTATGCCACTGGCCAAAACAAATTCCTAGAATTATTGTGCACTGCCACAAAAGGTTGGGAGGCTTTTGGAATAGTTGCCAATTTTAATTAAAAAGGGCATTTAATTTATTGTTTAGGTCATTGTTTTAAGTAGTTTAGGCCACTTAAACCCTTTGCAAAAATGTCGGTTCACCACCAATATTACTAGAAGAATATTATCCACATGATGAACATTTTAGATTTCATGTCAGAGCATTTTGAATTCCACACAGAATTTGAATTTGAATTCAACTGGAATTTGAAAGAACATGAGACAATAATGATCAGGCACATGTTTAGCAAAAAGATTAACTTAACTTCTAGGATTACTGTAGCATCATTACACCGGGGTGTTACAAAACATAACCATCATTGATTCAACGAGCTAGTTAAGTAGAGGCATACTAGTGACATTCCGTTTGTCTATGTATTCACACATGTACTAAGTTTCCAGTTAATACAATTCTAGAATGAATAATAAACATTTATAATGATATAAGGAAATATAAATAAGAACTTTATTATTGCCTCTAGGGCATATTTCCTTCAGTCTCCCACTTGTACTAGAGTCAATAATCTATATTACATTGTAATGATTCTAACACCCATGGAGTCTTGGAGCTGATCATGTTTTGCTCGTGAGAGAGACTTAGTCAATGGGTCTGCAACATTCAAATCCGTATATATCTTGCAAATCTCTATGTCTCCCTCCTTGACTTGATCCCGGATGGAATTGAAGCGTCTCTTGATGTGCTTAGTTCTCTTGTGAAATCTGGATTCCTTTGCCAAGGCAATTGCACCAGTATTGTCACAAAAGATTTTTGTTGGACCCGATGCACTAGGTACGACACCTAGATCGGATATGAACTCTTTCATCCAGACTCCTTCATTTGCTGCTTCCGAAGCAGCTATGTATTCCGCTTCACACGTAGATCCCGCCACGACTCTCTCCTTGGAACTGCACCAACTGATAGCTCCACCATTTAATTAAAACATGTATCCGGTTTGTGACTTAGGGTCATTCGGATCAGTGTCAAAGCTTCATCAACGTAACCATTTACGATGAGCTCTTTGTCACCTCCATATACGAGAAACATATCCTTAGTCCTTTTCAGGTATTTCAGGATGTTCTTGACCGCTGTCCAGCGATTGGATTACTTTGGTACCTCCCTGCTAAACTGATAGCAAGGAACACATTAGGTCTGGTACACAACATTGCATGCATGAATAGAGCCTATGGCTGAAGCATAGGGAACACGTTTCCTTTTCTCTCTATTTTCTGAAGTGGTTGAGCATTGTGTCTGACTCAACTTCACACCTTGTAACCCAGGAAATAACCCTTTCTTTGCTTGATCCATTTTTAACTTCGTCAAAACTTTATTAAGGTATGTGCTTTGTGAAAGTCCAATTAAGCATCTTGATCTATCTCTATAGATCTTGATGCCCAATATATAAGCAGCTTCACCGAGGTCTTTCATTGAAAAATTCTTCTTCAAGTATCCTTTTATGCTATTCAGAAATTCAGTAACATTTCCGATCAACAATATGTCATCTACATATAATATCAGAAATGCTACAGAGATCCCACTCACTTTCTTGTAAATACAGGCTTCTCCAAAAGTCTGTATAAAACCATATGCTTTGATCACACTATCAAAGCATATATTCCAACTCCGAGAGGCTTGCACAAGTCCATAAATGGATCACTGGAGCTTGCACACTTTGTTAGCACCTTTTGGATCGACAAAACCTTATGGTTGCATCATATACAACTCTTCTTTAAGATATCCATTAAGGAATGCAGTTTTGACATCCATTTGCCAAATTTCATAATCATAAAATGCGGCAATTGCTAACATGATTCAGACGGACTTAAGCATCGCTACGGGTGAGAAGGTCTCATCGTAGTCAACTCATTAAACTTGTCGAAAACCTTTTGCAATAAGTCGAGCTTTGTAGATAGTAATATTACCGTCAGCGTCAGTCTTCTTCTTGAAGATCCATTTATTCTCTATGGCCTGCCGATCATCGGGCAAGTCAACCAAAGTCCACACTTTGTTCTCATACATGGATCCCATCTCAGATTTCATGGCCTCAAGCCATTTTGCAGAATCTGGGCTCATAGTTTGTAGGTTTGTCATGGTCAAGTAACATTACTTCCAGAACAGGATTATCGTACCACTCTGGTGCGGATCTTACTTTGGTTGACCTACGAGGTTCGGTAGTAACTTGATCAGAAGTTTCTTGATCATAATCATTAGCTTCCTCACTTACTAGTGTAGGAATCACTGGAACTGATTTCAGTGATGAACCACTTTCCAATAAGGGAGAAGGTACAATTACCTCGTCAAGTTCTACTTTCCTCCCACTCACTTCTTTCAAGAGAAACTCCTTCTCTAGAAAGGATCCATTCTTAGCAACGAATATCTTGCCTTCGGATCTGTGATAGAAGGTGTACCCAACAGTCTCCTTTGGGTATCCTATGAAGACACATTTCTCCAATTTGGGTTCGAGCTTATTAGGTTGAAGCTTTTTCACATAATCATCGCAGCCCCAAACTTTAAGAAACGCCAACTTGGGTTTCTTGCCAAACCACAGTTCATAAGGTGTCATCTCAACGGATTTAGATGGTGCCCTATTTAATGTGAATGCAGCCATCTCTAAAGCATAACCCCAAAACGATAGCGGTAAATTGGTGGAAGAGTCCATGGTCATCGCACCATATCTAATAAAGTGCGGTTACGACGTTTGGACACACCATTACATTGTGGTGTTCCAGGTGGCATGAGTTGCGAAACTATTCTGCATTGTTTCGAATGAAGTCCAAACTCATAACTCAAATATTCACCTCCACGATCAGATCGTAGAAACTTGATTTTCTTGTTACGATGATTTTCTACTTCACTCTGAAATTCTTTGAACTTTTCAAATGTTTTAGACTTATGTTTCATTAAGTAGATATACCCATATCTGCTCAAATCATCTATGAAGGTGAGAAAATAACGATATCCACCACAAGCTTCAATGTTCATTGGACCATATACATCAGTATGTATGATTTGCAATAACTCTGTTGCTTGCTCCATTGTTCCGGAGAATGGAGTTTTGTTGATCTTGCCCATGAGGCATGGTTCGCAAGTACCAAGTGATTCATAATCAAGTGATTCCAGAAGTCCATCAGAATGGAGTTTCTTCATGCGCTTTACACCAATATGACCTAAACGGAAGTGCCACAAATAAGTTGCACTATCATTATCAACTCTGTATATTTTGGCTTCAATATTATGAACATGTGTATCACTACTATCAAGATTTGGTAAAAATAGACCACTCATCAAGGGTGCATGACCATAAAAGATATTACTCATATAAATAGAACAACCATTATTCTCTGATTTAAATGAATAACCGTCTTGCATCAAACAAGATCTAGATATAATGTTCATGCTCAACACTGGCACCAAATAACTATTATTTAAGTCTAAGATTAATCCCGAAGTTAGATGTAGAGGTAGCGTGCCGACGGCAATCACATCGACTTTGGAACCATTCCCCACACGCATCGTCACCTCGTCCTTAGCCAATCTTCGCTTAATCTGTAGCCCCTGTTTCGAGTTGCAAATGTCAGCAATTGAACCAGTATCAAATATCCAGGCACTACTGTGAGCATTAGTAAGGTACACATCAATAACATGTATATCAAATATACCTTTCACTTTGACATCATTCTTCTGCACCAAATACTTGGGGCAGTTCCGCTTCCAGTGACTAGTCCCTTTGCAGTAGAAGCACTCAGTCTCAGGCTTAGGTCCAGACTTGGGTTTCTTCACTTGAGCAGCAACTGGCTTGCTGTTCTTCTTAAAGTTCCCCTTCTTCCCTTTACCCTTTTTCCTGAAACTGGTGGTCTTGTTGACCATCAACACTTGATGCTCTTTCTTGATTTCTACCTCCGCAACTTTTAGCATTGCGAAGAGCTCAGCAATCGTCTTATCCATCCCTTGCATATTATAGTTCATCATGAAGCTCTTGTAGCTTGGTGGCAGTGATTGAAGAACTCTGTCAATGACACTATCATCTGGAAGATTAATTCCCAGCTGAGTCAAGTGGTTGTGGTACCCAGACATTCTGAGTATATGTTCACTGACAGGACTATTATCCTCCATTTTACAGCTTTAGAACTTATTGGAGACTTCATATCTCTCTATCCGGGCATTTGCTTGAAATATTAACTTCAACTCCTGGAACATCTCATATGCTCCAGGACATTCAAAATGTCGTCGAAGTCCCAGTTCTGAGCCGTAAAGCATGGCACACTGAACTATCGAGTACTCATCAGCTTTGCTCCGCCAGGTGTTCACAAAATGTGGCGTTGCTCCTGTAGCGGGTTTGTCACCTAGCGGTGCTTCCAGGACGTAATTCTTCTGTGCAACAATGAGGATAATCCTCAAGTTACGGATCCAATCCGTGTAGTTTCTACCATCATCTTTCAACTTAGATTTCTCTAGGAACGCATTAAAATTCAACGGAACAGCAGCACGGGCCATCCATCTACAACAACATAGACATGCAAAATACTATCAGGTACTAAGTTCATGGTAAATTAAAGTTCAGTTAATCAAATTACTTAAGAACTACCACTTAGATAGACATCTCTCTAATCTTCTAAGTGATCACATGATCCATGTCAACTAAACCATGTCCGATCATCACGTGAGATGGAGTTGTTTTTAATGGTGAACATCACTATGTTGATCATATCTACTATATGATTCACGCTTGACCTTTCGGCCTCAGTGTCCCGAGGCCATATCTGTATATGCTAGGCTCGTCAAGTTTAACCTGAGTATTCTGTGTGTGCAAATCTGGCTTGCACCCGTTGTGTGTGAACGTAGAGCTTATCACACCCGATCATCATGTGGTGTCTCGGCACGACGATCTGTAGCAATGGTGCATACTCAGGGAGAACACTTATACCTTGAAATTTAGTTAGAGATCATCTTATAATGCTACCGCTGAACTAAGCAAAATAAGATGCATAAAGGATAAACATCACATGCAATCAATAGAAGTGATATGATATGGCCATCATCATCTTGTGCCTTTGATCTCCATCTCCAAAGCACTGTCATGATCACCATCGTCACCGGCTTGACACCTTGATCTCCATCGAAGCATCGTTGTCGTCTCGCCAACTATTGCTTCTATGACTATCACTACCGCTTAGTGATAAAGTAAAGAATTACATGGTGATTGCATTTCATACAATAAAGCGACAACCAGATGGCTCCTTCCAGTTGCCGATAACTCTGTTACAAAACATGATCATCTCATACAACAAAATTTGGCATCATGTCTTGACCATATCACATCACAACATGCCCTACAAAAACAACTTAGACGTCCTCTACATTGTTGTTGCAAGTTTTACGTGGCTGCTATGGGCTGAGCAAGAACTGTTCTTACCTACGCATCAAAAACCACAACGCAGTATAGTGATTGCTTTTTGATCTTCAGAAAGAACCCTATTCATTGAATCCGATTCAACTAAAGTAGGAGAAAATAACGCCCACCAGCCACCTGTGTGTCTCGCATAAGCGTACACGTAATGTCAGTCTGGGCCGGTTCATCCAACAATACCGCCGAATCAAGAATCAACTAGTGATGGCAAGCAATATGTATATACCCACGGCCACAACTCCTTTGTGTTCTACTCGTGCATATAACATCTACGCATAAACCTGGCTCGGATGCCACTGTTGTGGAACGCAGTAATTTCAGAAATTTTCCTATGCACACGCAAGATCATGGTGATGCATAGCAACGAGAGGGGAGAGTGTTGTCTACGTACCCTCTTAGACTGTACGTCTTCACGATCGACCGATCCTAGTACCATAAGTACGGCACCTCCGTGATCTGCACACGTTTAGCTCGGTGACGTACCATGAACTCACGATCTAGCAGAGTGTTGATGGAGAGCTTAGTCAGCACGACGGCGTGATGACGATGATGATGATGCTACCGGAACAGGGCTTCGCCTAAGCACTGCTACGATATGACCGAGGTGGATTATGGTGGAGGGGGGCACCACACACGGCTAGAAACAATCAACTTGTGTGTTCTAGGGTGCCCCTTGCCGCCGTATATAAAGGGGCAAGGGGGGAGGCCGTCCGGCCTTGGGGCGCGCCAAGGAGAGGGAGGAGTCCTCCTCCTAGTAGGAGTAGGACTCCCCCTTTCCTAGTCCAACTAGGAAGAAGGAGGGGGGAAGAAAGAGAGGGAGAGAGGGAGGGAAAGAGAGGGCGCCCCCCTCCTTGTCCAATTCGGCCTCCCAAGGGGGCATGCGGCCAGCCCTATGGCCCCTCCTCTCTCCCACACAAGGCCCATGTTCGCCCATTTGTTCCCCCGGGGGTTCCGATAACCCCCCGACACTCCGGTAATTATCCGGTGACCTCCGGAACTCATCCGGTGTCCGAATATAGTCATCCAGTATATCAATCTTTATGTCTCGACCATTTCAAGACTCCTCGTCATGTCTGTGGTCACATTCGGGACTCCGAAATACCTTCGGTACATCAAAACACATAAACTCATAATACCGATCGTCACCGAATGTTAAGCGTGCGGACCCTACATGTTCGAGAACTATGTAGACATGATCGAGACATGTCTCCGATCAACAACCAATAGCGGAACCTTGATGTTCATATTGTCTCCCACATATTCTACGAAGATCTTTATCAGTCAAACCGCATAACGATATACGTTGTTCCCTTTGCCATCGGTATGTTACTTGCCCGAGATTCGATCGTCGGTATCTCAATACCTAGGTCAATCTCATTACCAGCAAGTCTATTTACTCGTTTCGTAATGCATCATCTCGTAACTAACTCATTAGTCACATTGCTCGCAAGGCTTATATTGATGTGCATTACCGAGAGGGCCCAGAGATACCTCTTTGACAATCGAAGTGACAAATCCTAATCTCGATCTATGCAAACTCAACAAACACCATCGGAGACACCTGTAGAGGACCTTTATAATCACCCAGTTACGTTGTGACATTTGGTAGCACACAAAGTGTTCCTCCGGTATTCAGGAGTTGCATGATCTCATAGTCATGGGAACATGTATAAGTTATAGAGAAAGCAATAACAACAAACTAAACGATCATTATGCTAAGCTAACGGATGGGTCAAGTCAATCACATCATTCTCTAATGATCTGATCCCATTAATCACATGACAACTCATGTCTATTGTTAGGAAACATAACCATCATTGGTTCAACGAGCTAGTTAAGTAGAGGCATCCTAGTGACATTTCGTTTGTCTATGTATTCACACATGTACTAAGTTTACGGTTAATACAATACTAGCATGAATAATAAACATTTATCATGATGTAAGGAAATATAAATAAGAACTTTATTATTGCCTCGAGAGCATATTTCCTTCACTTTCCGGTCCAGAGTTCTAGCTGCCGACATTCTCCCTCTTCATGTAAATGTTGTAAAATAAGAGAGAAAAGGCATAAGTGATATACCATAATGTGTAATAACAGCCCATAATCCAATAAATATAAATATAAAAGCATGATGAAAAATGGACGTATCAACTCCCCAAGCTTAGACCTCGGTTGTCCTCAAGGAAAAGCCAAAATCAATAAATATGTCCACATGTATAGAGATAGGGGTGTCGATAAAATAAAATACGGACATGAGGGCATCATGATCATCTTTATGAGAGCAACATATATTGTCATATAATCTCTTATGCCAAAGCAATAATTCATTCACAAATTAAAGTATAAATCAGAAACCTTTATTGAGAACTAACAAACTATTATCTCAGTCATTGAAGCAATTGCAATTTATCATAATATCGGAAAGAGTCAATGTAAGAGCTTTGTATAGCAAGTCCACATACTCAACCATCTTTTAGTCTTTCACAATTTCTAACACTCACGCGATACTTATGAGTTCAAAGCCTCAATCGGACATAGAGAAAGATAGGGGCTTATAGTTTCACCTCCCAACCTTTTACCTCAAGGGTAATGTCAACAATAATATTTTATGATAACCTACATCCGAGTGGATATATATATCTGGATCTTTCTCCAACACATAGTGCTTGCCAAAAAGAAAAAGTGTAAAAAGGGAAAGGTGAAGATCACCATGACTCTTGTATAAGGGTAGAAGGTAAAAGTAAAAGATAGGCCCTTCGTAGAGGGAAGCAGAAGTTGTCATGCACTTTTATGGTTGGATGCACAAAATCTTAATGAAAAAGAACGTCACTTTATATTGCCGCTTGTGATAAAGAACTTTATTATGCAGTCCGTCACTTTTATTTCTTCCATATCACAAGTTCATATAAAGCTTATTTTCTCCACACAAAAATTATCATATATATTTAGAGAGCAATTTTTAGTGCTTGCACTGATGACAACTTACTTGAAATATCTTACTCAATCAATAGGTAGGTATAGTGGACTCTTAAGGAAAAACTGGTTTAAGGGATGTTTGGATGCTCAACTAGTATCTCTACTTGGTGCGAAAGATTTGGCTAGCAAGGGGTTAGAAGCAATTTCCACATGTTGGAGGATCCATGACAATACAACTTCTATTCGGATATAAGAAAACATAACTCATTATGTTGTCTTCCTTGTCCAACATCAACTCTTTAGCATATAATATTTTAATGAGTGCTCACAGTCACAAAAGATGTCCAAGATAGTATATTTATATGTGAAGCCTCTCTTTCTTTATTACTTCCTATTAATTGCAACAATGACCAAAACTATATTTGTCAACTCTTAACAACTTTTATTCATCATACTATTTATATGTGAAGTCATCACTCTCCATAAGATCATTATATGATCTTTTTATTTATTTTTATTCTCTCTTTTTCTTTTCAAGATCATAGCAAGAAAGACAAAGCCCTTAACTCAAAACTAATCTTTATTATATAACTCACAGACTCGATTATAGAGATAGACTTCAAAGCAAAAACTTAAAGCTAGATCATACTATTCTACTAGATCAAGATATAACCAAAAGGATCAAACTAAGAAAAATGATAATGGTAAAGGTGTGACAGTGATACGATATCGGGGCACCTCCCCCAAGGTTGGCAGTTGCCAAGGGGAGTGCCCATACCCATGTATTTAGATCTCTGTCTTCGGAGGTGGTGATGATGGAGTTGATGATGTATCCGTCAGCCTCGTTAAGGCACCCTTCAGGACTTGCAATTCTTGGAGCACACGTTGGAGCATATTTGCATTCTTCTGAATTTCCTCCAAAAGATGCTTATTTTCAGGCCACCAAGAACCTTTTCCTACATTGCTTTCACTTGGACGGGATATGTCCCAATTGGAGGGTATATGTACACGAGGAGTGTTCTCTACTACGTAATTATGAACCAAATTATGAAAGTTGTTCTGATGTAACCTGTGCAAGGGCCTCCTAGGGGGAATCCCTTCTCGAACCTCTTGGCCTTCATGGTTGTTTGTAGTCCCTATTGCTTGATGGGGATTTGGAATAGTGGAGATGCCTGCGAGAGTACCTCTCTCGGAAGCTGGAGGTTGAACCTCAAGCGAATCTCCTTCATCCTCCTCCATCGTGACTCCCTCGGCATCCTCCCTTCTAAGTTCCATCTGCATCAACTAATCATCGCCATCCACGTTGTTGGAGGAGGAGGACGACATGATCCCTGGCCTTTTGAAAGATCGTGGATGTCGCCTAGAGGCGGGGTGAATAGGCGTTTTAAAATAATTACGATTTGGGCTTGAACAAATGCGGAATAAACCTAGCGGTTAATTTGTCAAGCACAAAACCTAAAACAACTAGGCTCACCTATGTGCACCAACAACTTATGCTAAGCAAGATAAGCAACTATGTGATAGCAAGATATATGATAAGAAACAATACGGCTATCATAAAGTAAAGTGCATAAGTAAAGAGCTCGGGTAAGAGATAACCGAGGCACGCGGAGACGATGATGTATCCTGAAGTTCACACCCTTGCGGATGCTAATCTTCGTTTGGAGCGGTGTGGAGGCACAATGCTCCCCAACAAGCCACTAGGGCCACCGTAATCTCCTCACGCCCTCGCACAATGCAAGATGCCGTGATTCCACTAAGGGACCCTTGAGGGCGGTCACTGAACCCGTACAAATGGCAACCCTTGAGGGTGGTCACCGAACCCGTACACTTTGGCAACCCTTGGGGGCGGTCACCGGTACCCGTCAAATTGCTCGGGGCAATCTCCACAACCTAATTGGAGACCCCGACGCTTTCCCGGAGCTTTACACCACAATGATTGAGCTCCAAACAACACCAACCGTCTAGGGCGCCAAGGCACCCAAGAGGAACAAGCTCTAGGGTGGCCAAACACCCAAGAGTAATAAGCTTCTCAAACTTCACTTCCACCTATCACCGTGGAGAACTCAACCGATGCACCAAATGCAATGGCAAGGGCACACGGAGTGCCCAAGTCCTTCTCTCTCAAATCCCACTGGAGCAACTAATGCTAGGGAGGAAAATGAGAGGAAGAACAAGAAGGAGAACACCAAGAACTCCAAGATCTAGATCCAAGGGTTTCCCCCCACATAGAGGAGAAAGTGATTGGTGGAAATGTGGATCTAGATCTCCTCTCTCTTTTCCCTCAAAAACTAGCAAGAATCCATGGAGGGATTGAGAGTTAGCAAGCTCAAAGAAGGTCAACAATGGGGGAAAAATGAAATCAAGAGATGGGGAACCATTGGGGAAGAAGACCCCCGTAAATACGTCCCCACGAATCTGCCCGTTATGTACAGAATAACATAGGAGCGGTACAACCTCTATGAGCACCAGTAAAACCGGTAACAGGCAATAAGCGGTACAACCGGCCCACAACCGCCCAACAACCGCACCACAACAGAGACCAGTCCGGTGGTAGAGCGGTACATGACCGGTACAACATCCGGACCAATTCTGGAGCGGTACGACCTCTCCATGGGGCGGTACAACCTCTCTGTGTAAAACAGGCAATATCAAAACAGCCACAACTTTCGCATATGAGCTCCGAATTCAACGAAACCAAGTTTGTTGGAAAGATAATGACAAGGGCTAACACAATCTTGAGAGAAATATCAATAAGAAGCAAATGAGAAAAGGACCATAATAAAATGGTGAGAACCCTTCCTCGGTTAAGACTGGTAAAACCTCCAACACCGAAAACATCATAGAAGATGCATGCGAACTCCGTTTTCGATGAACTCAAGCTTGTCATCAAGATGACCATAAGCTCTAAGACTCACAAATGGAACCAAACAAGAACCAAGAAAGATGATGCAAGGATGCAATGGTTTGAACTCTCGATTAATGATACGATCAAGCTACTCCCTAGAGAGCCCCCCTTGATAGTATGGCAATCGATCCTACAACCCGGTCTCCCAACTACCACTATGAGACCGGTAAAATAAAAAACCTATCAAGGGCAAACCTTTGCCTTGCAAATAGTCCACCTGAGCTAGATGATGACGATCTTGACTTCCTCAAGTTGGACCGCCTTTCTTGATTGCGTTGGCTCGATGAAGACTAGTCGATTGCTCCCCCATACTCCACTATGGGTGAGCCACTCTTTGGCACATCTTCAAAATTCCATTGACACCACAATGGACGGCAAGCTTCAAGCTTGATTGCTCCCCCATACTCAATTATGGGTGAGCCACTCTTCGAGTTGCTCCACTTGAACTTGCACACTTCAAACTTGATGGCGGTCACCTCTTGATGTCATCCTCCATGGGTTGTATGAGATCTTCCTCTTGACGCAAGACCATGGAAACATACCTAACCCCACAAAGAACTCTCACGTAGACCATGGGTTAGTACACAAAGCGTAATGGACAATGCTTACCATACCGTGGGATCACTTGATCCCTCTCGGTACTTCTTCTACGCTTTGTGAGTTGATCAACTTGATTCACTCTTGACTTAGTCTTGATCAACATTGAATCTTTCCAACTCTCTTCATTTGGATGATGTCTTGAAGGTAAACATGAATGATCACACAATCTTCTTCTTCAAGACATGCTTGCAATAAGCTCAACTCATACATGACCAATCTTTGGATAATTCCTTGAAAAGCACTTTGGCCATCTCAACTCACACATGACCAATCTTTGGATAATTCCTTGAAAAGCACTTTGGCCATATCAACTCACACATGACCAATCTTTGGATAATTCCTTGAAAAGCACTTTGGCCATCTCATAAACTCCTTGAAACCAACACATGGACTTCAAGACAATCCTATGGACAAATGCTTCAAATATAACTCAAGGCAACCGTTAGTCCATAGAGATTGTCATCAATTACCAAAACCACACATGGGGGCACCGCATGTCCTTTCAATCTCCCCCATTTTGGTAATTGATGACAATCACTTTCAAGAGAGTTTATATAAGGAATTATGCATCACCATGCAATGCAACAACCAATAATGCATGTATATGAGATGCAAATGCTTAGGAACAAAACTAAAACAAGGAGAAAGCTCTGAAGACTTCTCAACAAAACTCTTTGAAACTTCTCCCCCATTGGCATCGATTGCCAAAATGGGTGAAAAGCTAAGAAGACCAATATAAAAGGTGTTCCTCCAAAAGTTGTGTAGTTCTAAACAAGAGAGTGGAATGCCATACACATATCCAAAGGTAATACTTGGAGGGAGACCAACTATATTGAGGCACCAAGATTGCTAAAGGAAGATATGCCACAAAGACATAACCGAGAGAGACATAAGCAATCAAGCAACCAAAATATACCAATTGAAGCAAGCTGTCAAAAGATACTAATTGAACCAACTAGACCAAAGATCCTACGAGCCACGTGAATAAAGGATATTAACATATGGGCAAAGGAGTGTTCTAAAGAATCTAGAGAAGCTCCCCATGATTTGTGCACACATAAGAATTTTTGTATTTGGATACAAAGTGCACAAAATAGGATCACAGCTCCCCCAAAATCAATAGAAACTTACAACAAGTGCAAGTGAGCATATAGGAAACAAAGCCTAGTACATGCAACAAACACATGGTTGAGCAACAAGTGAAAGAGGCAACTTAAAAATGGGCTCAACCAAAATGATGTGTGTGAGTCAAGGAAATGCACTTGAGAAGACTAATGTATAGATGAGCATTAAGCATCAATAAAGTCTTGAAAGAATGAGGCACACGGTGCAAGGCCTATCATTCCCACACAACAACTAGCAAATGGGTTCACAATCTTACTAATAAGCATATAAAGAATCTATGCTTGTGACAACTCGTGGTGAAGATAGAAGATGAAAGCCTCATCAAGACGAGGGATACCAATTAAGATGGCAAAACCTCGTAAAGATAAGCATGAGGAAAATAATCTTCACCACACACAAGAGTGCATCAAGATGCAACAATAGAAGACACACACTCAAGGCAAAAACTTTCACGGAGCCACCAAAGAAACAACATAAGAAAGACAAGGTGGATGTGAAAGAAAGGATATCATCTAGAGATGTAATTTCTCTCAAGTGTATAAGGTTCTAGGTAGACGAAATCATGATGATATAAATCTACAAAGAAGGATGTACACCCGAAATAGTTACAACACGAAGGAACAATATATCCAAAAGGAAGTCATAGATATACCAAGAAGATATTTGCTTGGAAGCATAGCACTTGGCTAGATATGGTCTTATTGTATATAAATGAATTCCTACCACACACCCATCAAAGACATCACAACTAGCAACATGAGATCATCGTTGAGATGCTTTGAGATAGGAAACAAGTATCACAAGATGGAATGAATATTATGCCAAGATGCAACCTACAAAAGGTTGGATGCAAGAAAAGAATGCATGAATAGATACTTTTTACCGAGATATCATTGGAAGGATGTAGAAGAAACCAATTGAAGGTAGTAGATAGTAGTTCATTGAGCATTCTAGCTTGACTCCAATAAGCACATGGTCACACCACCTTCCTTGTGAGTGAGCCGAGCATCCAATGCATCTCCAATTGTTCCTAGAACAACAACACAAACAAAATGGTACCCAGACTCATTGGGACCAAAGAGTTAGAAACACCAATATACATAGGACAAACTCCACATAGATATGTGCATATAGATAAGGAAATGAATTTCATGCACATCTCATCCAATTAGAGGCTTGGTGGAGTTTCCCTTATATATTGGGTCAAAGAAGGAAAGCGTGCCAAAGATACTACATGAAGTTAATATGCATGCTCAAGACTTTCAAGAACCAATACCAAATGACGAAGAAATACCAAGTGAAGAAAAGATACCAATTGAATAAATCATCACTTGGAGGATATCAATAAAAGATACATCAAGGAACGAGATATCCATTGATACCCACTAAAAAGGATATCAAACCCCCAAAAGAGAGGATGGTTCCAAACAAACCAAGCTCTCTACAAAGTTTCATGATGGCACAAAGTACCCAAAAGAAACGACTTTCCTTCCACCAACACACACTTGACAAGGATGACAAGATGAATGTTTTATAGAAAATAAGATAGCTCCCCAAGACTAGTGCATTATAGAGAAATTGCATTTGAATACAAAATGCACAAGGTGGGATCACCACTTTCACTATATCTACAAAACACTAGACAAGATCAAGAATAAACAAGATCCACAAGTGGTATGGAAGACAAAGGGAGTTGATACAATCCTTGGTAAGAGAAAAGGAAAATAAAAGGCAAAAGCCAATGTAAAGATGATCAATAAATTCTACCACAAAAATGAGTACCAATTGTCAAAAGACAAGAAGTAAATGGAAATAATTCCCGGTGGTAGATAGCAAGGATATCCGACATCATCTTCACACCAAACAAAAAAGCAAATTGCAACTTGTAGAGCTAACATGCCACCTAGGAACAAGATAATTTACAATATCAACTCTAGATGACAATATCTCAAATGTACACATTTTCTAGGCTAGTAATATAGACATAGCATATTACTCCCCCATAATGTGATACCAATTAAAGATAAACAAGAGGCAAATAAAAGGATCCAACAAGAGATAATTAATGGACTATTTAGAATTTGAATTTCTCATGAGAAGACATACCACATAGCGATTAGATAAGCTTGCAATATCAATACTAAGTGGTATTCCCCATGTACCCACCTTTATAGGATTGTGAAGTGCACAAAGCACATCACTCCCCCATAATGGGATATTCCGTTAATATCTCACAAGAGCCAACTAAGATATGACCAAGATGCACAAAGGCTCAACGAACGACACACACGTACATGATGTGCAAACCAACACACACATACTTGATTGCTCAAGATAATCAAGTTGGAAGCACAACATATACAAACACATGCAAGGAACAAAGCCAAACATGCAAAGGGGCAAGTAACTTTCAATGTAAACAATTTAAGCACGAGTTACCGCAAGGAGGAACATTGGATATAAGATAGAAACTCGATAATCTGAATGACTTGGCTTAAGACAATAAGAATGATGAAGTCCCCTTAATTCTTCATAATGTAGCCAAGTCTCCAATGACCTCCAACATCACGTATTGATCAAGTTTTAGCTTGTTGGTCCCCAACCAAGTTGGGTCCTTAGAGGTTAGTCACAATAGGCTTGGCTACCCAAATGGTTCTTTTCTTGACACCACTTTGAGTACCAACAAATTTGGCAAACACATTGCTGACCTTATCCTTCCCAAGAGAATAGATATCATCAATTAGAATAGGGTTGGATAAGGTACCATTCATTCATGAAGAAGCGACATGACCTTTTTCACGACATAGGTAGCAATGTCTACTCTTCACTTTCTTCTCACTTGATTTCTCTACTTGAAAAGCATTAGCTCGAGTCTTCTTGGGAAGAGGCCATTCTTCAACTTGAGGTTGAGCATGAGAATGCACTTGTAGCCGCTTCCCTTGTTTCTTGTCACTAATGGCCTTCTTCTTCAATGGGCAAGATCTAACATGGTGCCCTTCAATTTTGCACTTGAAGCAAATAATCTTGGCCAAATTCTTGACGTGTTCTTGGCCCTTCTTCTTGTTCATCTTGGACTTCTTCTTCTTGTTGGAGTTGAATCCAAGTCCACCTTTGTCATTGGGGGATTTTTGCACACTCAAGATATTGTTGAGTGTGGATTTCCCTTCATGACACTTTTCCAAGTCTTTCTTCAAAGAAGTGACTTGGGCCTTGAGCTCTTTGATTTCCTCTACATGGTTAGTCTCAACACAAGTACTAGAGGAAGTACGAGGACTAGCACAAGGCAATATAGCATTTTGACTAAAAGTAGTGCTAATGTCCACATGAGGCTCACTAGATGTTACCTTAGCAATCATAGCCTCATGAGCTATTTTTAGCACATTATGGGATACAAGAAGATCATCATGAGAGCTAGAAAGCTTTTCATGACATTCTTCCAATTTCCCATAACTGCTAGATAGCAACTCAAGTTGAGCCCTTAGCTCAAGATTCTCCTTTAAAATGGATGCTTCACAAGAAATAGAGTTAGTAGCACAAGCATCATCATTAACAACAAGAGGAGAAGGCAACTTGGCAAGCTCTTTTAAATAAGAAGCTTCAAGTTGAGCATGAGACTCAGTGAGTTTGATGAGCTCACCCTTGATGACCCTTGAGCCATTTTCGAGGTGCTCAAAATCCTCAAGGAGTCCAGCATGAGCAACTTCAAGCTTAGCATTTTTAGTTTCAAAAACATTGGCCACCTCAAGAGCTCTATCATGAGATTCCTTCACTCTAGATAACTCTAGAGCAAAAGTCTCCTCAAGAGATTCCTTGGTGGTTTGTTCAAGTTCAAGAGCTTGAGAGAGGTCCGCAATCTCATTAGCGTAATCACGCTCATGACCTTCCATTTTATCAATGGTGACCTCATGCTCCTCAAGACGAGATTCCAACTCATCAATATATTTCTTGCCCTCAATAGCAATAGACATGATTTCCATGAAGTTGGAACGAGCAATTTTATTCTTAAGAAGAGCTTTAAAAATTATTTCCCCCTTAACTTTTAAGGAGGCAACATCATCATTCTCTTCATCATAATCGAGATCATCATCACTCTTGCCATCATCAATATTATCACAAGATTTATTGGGATTCAAAGTGGGACATACCTTTGAAGCCTTGGCCATAAGGCAAAAAGAAATCGATGATGATGTAGGATCCCTTGAAGCACCGTTCAAGACCACATCTTGTTCCATGGAGTGTTGGGTTTCCTCTACATGTTAGCACAACAACTCGATGATATAGATACAATTTTATCATGGCAACAAGACATAGCAAGCATATCATCATGAGATTTGAGCAAGCAATTTCTACAAGATATGCAAGAACTTTTAACACAAGCATGTGAAACATTTAGAGTGCTCGAAGTGTTAAAGTCCATAGGTGAAGCATTGCAATAATAAAGTGATGAAGGATCGTCAATAATAAGCTCACTATAATCATTGTAATGAACACCACTACTCACCATATCATTACCTTGTGGCAAACCACATGTAGGTGAAGTAGAAGAAGTTGAGAAAACTATACGACCGAAGGTGGAAGGAGGACAATCATCTCCACAAATCTCGGACACGCCATATTTGTCTTGAAGCTTTGTCCACAACTCATGAGCATCCCAAAACGGCATGAGTTGAAATATAACTACATTGCTCAAAGCATCAAAAAGCACATTAGAAGCTTGAGCATTGAGATAAGACTTTTTCTCATCCTCTAAAGATGATCTTTGTGGATCCTCTGGAGGATAAAAACCCATATCTACAATTCGCTCTAAATTTGGGTCCATGACCCTAAAGAGATTAAGCATGTGAATTACCCAAACATCAAAATTTATGCCATCGAAACTAAGAGTGTCAGAGAAACCTAAACCCCTAGTCGACATCCTTACTCTCTAGGCGGTTAAGCCCTATAAAGAGAGACGAGGCTCTGATACCAATTGAAAGATCGTGGATGTCGCCTAGAGGGGGGTGAATAGGCGTTTTAAAATAATTACGATTTAGGCTTGAACAAATGCGGAATAAACCTAGCGGTTAATTTGTCAAGCACAAAACCTAAAACAACTAGGCTCACCTATGCGCGGCAACTATGTGATAGCAAGATATATGACAAGAAACAATACGGCTATCACAAAGTAAAGTGCATAAGTAAAGAGCTTGGGTAAGAGATAACCGAGGCACGCGGAGACGACGATGTATCCCGAAGTTCACACCCTTGCGGATGCTAATCTCCGTTTGGAGCGGTGTGGAGGCACAATGCTCCCCAAGAAGCCACTAGGGCCACCGTAATCTCCTCACGCCCTCGCACAATGCAAGATGCCGTGATTCCACTAAGGGACCCTTGAGGGCGGTCACCGAACCTGTACAAATGGCAACCCTTGGGGGCGGTCACCGAACCCGTACACTTTGGCAACCCTTGGGGGCGGTCACCAGTACCCGTCAAATTGCTTGGGGCGATCTCCACAACCTAATTGGAGACCCCGACGCTTGCCCGGAGCTTTACACCACAATGATTGAGCTCCAAACAACACCAACCGTCTAGGGCGCCAAGGCACCCAAGAGGAACAAGATCTAGGGTGCCCAAACACCGAAGAGTAATAAGCTTCTCAAACTTCACTTCCACGTATCACCGTGGAGAACTCAAACCGATGCACCAAATGCAATGGCAAGGGCACACGGAGTGCCCAAGTCCTTCTCTCTCAAATCCCACCGGAGTAACTAATGCTAGGGAGGAAAATGAGAGGAAGAACAAGAAGGAGAACACCAAGAACTCCAAGATCTAGATCCAAGGGGTTCCCCTCACATAGAGGAGAAAGTGATTGGTGGAAATGTGGATCTAGATCTCCTCTCTCTTTTCCCTCAAAAACTAGCAAGAATCCATGGAGGGATTGAGAGTTAGCAAGCTCAAAGAAGGTCAACAATGGGGGAAAACGAGCTCAAGAGATGGGGAACCATTGGGGAAGAAGACCCCCTTAAATAGGTCCCCACGAATCTGCCCGTTATGTACAGAATAACATAGGAGCGGTACAACCTCTATGAGCACCGATACAACCGGTAACAGGCAATAAGCGGTACAACCGGCCCACAACCGCCCAACAACCGCACCACAACAGAGACCAGTCTGGTGGTAGAGCGGTACATGACCGGTACAACCTCCAGACCAATTCTGGAGCGGTACAACCGCTCCAAACACCGGTTGTACCGGTCAAGCAGTACAACCTCTCCATGGGGCGGTACAACCTCTCTGTGTAAAATAGGCAATATCAAAACAGCCACAACTTTCGCATACGAGCTCCGAATTCAACGAAACCAAGTTTGTTGGAAAGCTAATGACAAGGGCTAACACAATCTTGAGAGAAATATCAACAAGAAGCAAATGAGAAAAGGACCATAATAAAATGGTGAAAACCCTTCCTCGGATAAGACTGGTAAAACCTCCAACACCGAAAACATCATAGAAGATGCATGCAAACTCCGTTTTTGATGAACTCAAGCTTGTCATCAAGATGACCATAAGCTCTAAGACTCACAAATGGAACCAAACAAGAACCAAGAAAGATGATGCAAGGATGCAATGGTTTGAGCTCTCGACTAATGATACGATCAAGCTACTCCCTAGAGAGCCCCCCTTGATAGTACGGCAATCGATCCTACAACCCGGTCTCCCAACTACCACTATGAGACCGGTAAAATAAAAAACCTATCAAGGGCAAACCTTTGCCTTGCACATAGTCCACTTGAGCGAGATGATGACGGTATTGACTTCCTCAAGTTGGACCACCTTTCTTGATTGTGTTGGCTCGATGAAGACTAGTTGATTGCTCCCCCATACTCCACTATGGGTGAGCCACTCTTTGGCACATCTTCAAAATTCCATTGACACCACAATGGACGGCAAGCTTCAAGCTTGATTGCTCCCCCATACTCCATTATGGGTGAGCCACTCTTCGAGTTGCTCCACTAGAACTTGCACACTGCAAACTTGATGGCGATCACCACTTGATGTCATCCTCCATGGGTTGTATGCGATCTTCCTCTTGATGCAAGACCATGGAAACATACCTAACCCCACAAAGAACTCTCACGTAGACCATGGGTTAGTACACATAGCGTAATGGACAATGCGTACCATACCATGGGATCACTTGATCCCTCTCGGTACTTCTTCTACGCTTTGTGAGTTGATCAACTTGATTCACTCTTGACTTAGTCTTGATCAACATTGAATCTTTCCAACTCTCTTCATTTGGATGATGTCTTGAAGGTAAACATGAATTATCACACAATCTTCTTCTTCAAGACATGCTTGCAATAAGCTCAACTCACACATGACCAATCTTTGGATAATTCCTTGAAAAGCACTTTGGCCATCTCAACTCACACATGACGAATCTTTGGATAATTCCTTGAAAAGCACTTTGGCCATATCAACTCACACATGACCAATCTTTGGATAATTCCTTGAAAAGCACTTTGGCCATCTCATAAACTCCGTGAAACCAACACATGGACTTCAAGACAATCCTATGGACAAATGCTTCAAATATAACTCAAGGCAACCGTTAGTCCATAGAGATTGTCATCAATTACCAAAACCACACATGGGGGCACGGCATGTCCTTTCACCTTTAGAACTCTAGTAGAAAATAGCTCAAAACAAAAATAGGGGATATTGCCGTGGTACGGTGGTCAAAACCTTTGGGAGGTTATATAATGTATTTTTACCAACCAAAAGAAGTGTTGTGCAAGAAAACGGAGTTTGGAGGGCACATGAGGTGGCCAAAAACTAGGGAGGCGCGCCCAAGGGGTAGGCGCCCCCAAAGCTTGTCGGCTCCTCGTGCACTCTTCGGACTACTTTTAATTTTTCCTAATTTTTTATATATTCCAAAACGGAGAAAAATTTCCATTAGAATAGTTTTGGAGTCGTTTTACTTACCGTACCACATACCTATTCCTTTTCAGATTCTGAAACATTCTGGTAGGTTTCCCTTATGTGCTCCTCCGGTGTTATGGTATTAATAATATTGGTCTCAACATTTTATGGGAATACCTGAGATATAATGTTTGATTCTTCGCCCATTTACCACCTTCGGGTTAGTGCCTTTGGTGTTGTTGATTTTGACGACACTGGAACGACAAACCTCCTCGATAATGTAAGGACCTTCCTATTTGAAGAGAAGCTTTCCTGCAAAAATTCTTAAATGAGACTTGTATAACAAGACATGATCACCTACATTAAATTCATGCTTTTGGATCCTTTTGTCATGCATCTTTTAACTTTTTCTTTAAACAATTTTCCATTTTCATATGCTTGGGTTCTCCATTCATCGGGTGAGATTATGTCAAATAACCTCTTTTCACCGGCAAGTTTGAAATCATAGTTGAGATCTTTTATTGCCCAATAAGCTTTATGTTCTAGTTCGAGGGTAAGTGACATACTTATCCATAAACCATTTTATACGGAGACATACCCATAGGGTTATTATAAGTAGTTCTATAAGCCCATAATGCATCATCAAGTTTCTTACACCGATTCTTCCTAGATCTATTAACAGTCTTCTGCAAGATGAATTTAATTTCTCTATTGCTCAATTCTACTTGACCACTAGAATAAGGATGATAAGGAGATGCAATTCTATGGTTGACATCATATTTAGCAAGCAGTTTATGAAAAGCACCATGTGACACCCCCGATTTGACCGTACACTAATCATACACGCAAATGTGTACGATCAAGATCATGGACTCACGGGAAGATATCACAACACAACTCTGGACACAAATTAAAATAATACAAGATTTATATTACAAGCCAGGGGCCTCGAGGGCTCGAATACATAAGCTTGAAAACACAAGAGTCAAAGGAAGAAATAATATGTGAGTACAGACATAAGCTAAACAAGATTGCCTTAAGAAGGCTAGCATAAAAGTAGCAACGATCGAAAAGGCGAGGCCTCCTGCCTGGAACCTCTTAACTACTCCTCGATGCCGAACTCCACATAGAATCATCCTCAGGATCCTCTGGCTCCTGGACCCCATCATATGATCGCAATAACCGAGAAAAGGGGAAAAAGAAGTAGCAAAACAACCGTGAGTACTCATCCAAAGTACTCACAAGCAAGGATCTACACTACATATGCATTAGCATCAATGAAATGGATAGTATCTGTGGACTGAACTGCAGAATGCCAGACTAAGAGGGTGATAGCTAGTCCTACTGAAGACTACGCTTCTGGCAGCCTCCATCTTGAAGCAGTAGAAGAGAGTATATGGTAAGTTAACCAAGTCCATCGCATAGCATAATCCTATCCGACGATCCTCCCCTCATCGCCCTATGAGAGAGCGATCACCGGGTTGTATCTGGCACTTGAAAGGGTGTGTTTTATTAAGTATCCGGTTCTAGTTGTCATAAGGTCAAGGTACAACTCTGGGTCGCCCTTTTACCGAGGGACACGGCTATTCGAATATATAAACTTCCCTGCAGAGGTGCACCACATTTCCCAACACGCTCGATCCCTCTGGTCGGACACACTTTCCTGGGTCACGCCCGGCCTCGGAAGATCAACACGTCACAACCCTACCTAGGCACAACAGAGAGGTCAGCACGCCGGTCTAAATCCTATGGCGCAGGAGTCTGGGCCCATCGCCCATTGCACACCTGCATGTTGCGTGGGCAGCCGCTGAGCAGACCTAGAAACCTCCATTACAAAGGAAGTTGCGTTACGCTGTCCAACCCGGCGCGCGCCGCTCAGTCGCCGACGTCAAGAAGGCTTCGGCTGATACCATGATGTCGAGTGCCCATAACTGTTCCCACATAGTTGGTTAGTGTGTATAGGACAGTGGCCAGACTCTGATCAAATACCAAGATCTCATTAAGCATGTTAATTGATGTAACCATGGACGCCGACCAGGGCCAGGCCCACCTCTCACCTAGGTGGTCACAGCCTGCCTTGTCGCTCCGCCACAAAGTAACAGTCGGGGCTGTCGGGAACCCAGGCCCACCACTACCTGGATGGAACCACCTGCCTCTTCAGCCACCACATCGGAATCACTCCACGAGCCGACCTGACTTTAGTCACCACATGTATCACATGTTATGTATATAAGTATATACACATGATCACCTCCCAAGTGATCACAGCCCGGCAGTATAGCATGGCAGACGGACAAGAATGTAGGACCACTGATGGAATACTAGCATCCTATACTAAGCATTTAGGATTGCAGGTAAAGGTAACAAAAGTAGTAGCAAAGACAGGCTATGCATCGGAATAGGATTATCAGAATGCAGTAACATGCTACACTACTCTAATGCAAGCAGTAGAGCGAAGAATAGGTGACATTGGGTTGATCAAGGGGGGGGGGGGCTTGCCTAGTTTCTCTTGGCAAGGAGGGGTTGTCAACCACGTAGTCGATCGGGGCACCAGCAGCGGCGTCAGTCTCATAGTCTATTGGAGAAAAGAGGGGGAACAAAAAATGAATACAATGCAAATAGATGCAAAGTCGATGCATGACATGACAAGTAACGGTGCCAGGTGTGCCCTAACGCAGAAGGAGGTGATACCGGCGAAGGGGGAACATTCGGAAAAGTATCCCCGGTGTTTCGCGTTTTCGGACAGATGAACCGGAGGAGGAAAGTTGCATGTTCGCTATGCTAGGGATGTGTGGCGGACGAACGAGCTACGTATCCGAATTCATCTCATCGTTCTGAGCAACTTTCATGTATAAAGTATTTTCATCAGAGTTATGGATTATTTCATATTAATTTTCAAAGTTTTAATCAATTTCTCACATTATTGTATTTCATTAAATTCAAGTTATTAAATAGGTATTTCGTTAAGGGCACCCATTATTACACCCAGTCAAAGACTGACTGGTGGGTCCAGTAAACTGCTGACTCAGCAGTCAAAGCGGACCAGGTTAACAGTGAATAGTGCAGGTGGGGGCCATCTGTCATTGGCTAGGGGATACACAGCCAGCGCTTTGACTGGTCAAACTGGTCAAGGTGGGGCCACATGTCATAGACAGTTGCAATATTAACAAAGTTTATTTAAACTAATTAACTAAATTAGACAGGGCGGGGCCTAGTGCTCAGTGGGTCAATTTGCTAACACATTTTCTTAGAGTTAAACCTAAACGCTACAGTTGCATGGCTCACCATCAGTGGCCCTCGGGATTAGTTTAATTAGCCTGCTAGTTATGCCCATGATTAATTAGCTGTGGGTCCCGTTTGTCATTTACACATGGATGGTGGATTACAGTCCAGCTTAGCGGGTAATCCCGCAGGGTCCACATGTCGGTGGCCCACGGGATGATTCGAATGGTCGGCCACACCGGTGAGGCAGAACATGGCGGCGCCACGCGGGACCTCGCCGGAATGGCCCCTCCGGCCATGAACGGGCATGTGGTTGGGCGCGTCCGACCACGTGGGAGGTGCCGCGTCAGACGATGGTCGTGACAGTCGACAGGGAGGCCGGGAACACCGACAGCAAGCGGCGGACCGAGCTCGGCCTCGCGGCAAACAACGCCAGGGACAGCCAAAACGAGCAGGGGGAAACGGACGGCGACTCGCAGTGGAGTTGTAGGGATGGCAGAGGGCTCGATGGGGATCGAAGTGAAGGCCGAGGTTGAAGAAGAGATGACGGTCGCGACTTGGTGAAGCTCCTGCTCGATGGTGACGACGTGGAGGTCGAGGAGGTCATGGGGCAGCCCCTCGAAGCGTCGGCCTTCTGAGGGAGGCTGGTGGCCATGGGGTTCACGATGCCGTGCCGTCGGGCGGGGTCGGGCGGTTGTAGAGAGAAAGGACAGCGCGAGGTCGGCGGAGGCGGAGGGCGGCGAGGGGAGCGAGAGGAGTTCTGGTGGGGAGGGCGGCGTCGAGCGGCTGTGGTGATGGCGGAGGAGCTCCGGGTGGCGGCGAGCGCCGGGCATCGAGGACGTTTCCCCCCGATCTGGATCGGGGGGGGAGAGAATGAGAGGGGTTCGTGGGGGCGAGTGGGGGTGTGCGGCGCTAGAGTTTTCGGGGAGTGGGGTTAAGGTAGGCCGGGTGGGCCGGCTAGCTGGGTCGTGGCCCAGTTGGGCCGGGGGGATTTGTTTTTGTTTTGTTGTTCTGTCTTTCTTTTCTTTTTTTACTCATTCTTTCTGTTTTGCCTTTTTCTTATTTTTTTTTCTTTTCTGTTTTTATTTTACTTTCTTTTTAGTTTAGGTTTCACTTAATATTAAAATGATCCCAAAATTAGTAATACCACAAAACGCACTGCCACAAAAGGTTTTACCCCAAAACAATTTAGTTTAGTATTTTATTAATTACAAAAGCATTTAAATATTTTTTGTTACTATTTTACTCACCTTAGTATTTAAACATTTTATAAAAAGGGGGGTTCTTCATCACAATTACCTACGCATTATCTGGCACAACCCGAACATTTTAGTTTTAAAGTTTGAAAACTTTTGAGGTTTGACTGATTCTGAATTTGAATTTGAAATAGTTTCGAACTAACTTGAGATTAGCAACAATAACCGAGGTGACGTGGCATAATTAATGTAGGATTACTGTAGCCTAATTGTCCGGGCGTCACATACCATGAATAAAGTGTGAACCACCATCAGTCATCAAATATCTAGGGACTCCAAACCTCGGAAAAATAACTTCTTTAAGCATTTTAATAGAAGTGTTATGATCAACACTACTAGTTGGAATAGCTTCTACCCACTTAGTAACGTAATCAACAGCAACTAAAATATGTATATACCCGTTAGAGGAAGGAAAGGGTCCCATATAATTAGAGCCCCAAACATCAAATGGTTTAATGATAAGTGAATAATTCATAGGCATTGCCTGAGTCTACTAATATTATCAATTCTTTGACATTCATCACAAGACAAGACAAGCTTACGAGTATCCTTGAAGAGAGTAGGCCAATAAAAACCAGATTGTAATACCTTGTGTGAAGTTCTATCTCCAGCGTGGTGTCCTCCATGGGCTTCAGAGTAACACTTGTGTAGGATCTGTTCCCGTTCATGCTCAGGTACACAATGTCTAATAACACCATCTACTCCTTTATAAAGGTGTGGGTCATACCAAAAGTAATGTCTTAAATCATAGGAAAAACTTTTTCTTTTGTTGGTATGTGAAACTAGGTGGTATAAATTTAGCAACAATGAAATTAGTATAATCAGCATACCATGGAGCACTACGATAAGCATTTATGACAACTAATTGTTCATTAGGAAAGCTATCATCAATAGGTAGTGGGTCATCAAGAATATTCTCTAACCTAGACAAGTTGTCTGCTACGGGGTTCTCAGCTCTCTTTCTATCAATAATATGCAAATCAAATTCTTGTAATAAGAGAACCCATGAAACAAGTCTAGGTTTAGCATCTTTCTTTTCCATAAGATATTTAATAGTTACTCTGGAATGAACAATATAAGGTCTGAACTTATCACAAGCAAATACAACTGCTAAAACTTCTTTTTTAGTAGTAGCATAATTTCTTTGGGCACTATCTAGAGTTTTACTAGCATAATGAATAACATTTAATTTCTTATCAACTCTTTGTCCTAGAACAACACCAACAACATAATCCCTAGCATCACACATAATTTCAAAGGGTAGGTTCCAATCAGGTGGTTGAACAATAGGTGCAGAAATCAAGGCTTTCTTAAGGATTTCAAAGGCTTCTACACAATCATCATCAAAAACAAATGGAACATCCTTTTGCAAAAGATTAGTAAGAGGCCTAGAAATTTTAGCGAAGTCTTTAATAAATCTCCTATAGAAACCGGCATGACCAAGGAAACTTCTTATATCTTTAATATCTTTAGGACACAACATTTTTTCAATAGCATCAACTTTAGCTTTATCAACTTCAATACCTCCTTCCGAAATTTTATGCCCCAAAACAATACCTTCATTAACCATAAAGTGACACTTCTCCCAATTCAGGATAAGGGTAGTTTCTTCACATATCTGTAAAACTCAATCAAGGTTGCTTAAGCAATCATCAAAAGAAGTTCCGTAAACAAAGAAATCATCCATGAAAACCTCAACAATCTTTTCACAAAAATCAGAGAATATAGCAGTCACACATATTTGAAAGGTGGCAGGTGCATTGCATAAAACAAAAGCCATACATCTATAAGAAGAAGTATCAAAAGGATAGGTAAAGGTAGTCTTTTCTTGAACTTCTTTTGACACGGGTATTTGAGAAAAACCAGAATAACCAACTAGAAAGCAAAAGTGTCTATGTTTGGATAGTCTTTCTAGCATTTGATCAATGGAAGGTAGAGGGTAATGATCTTTCCTAGTAGCTTTGTTTAATTTGCGAAAATCAATTACCATCCTATAACCTGTAACAATTCTTTGTGGGATCAATTCATTCTTATCATTAGGAACAACAGTAATACCTCCCTTCTTACTGACACAATGAACTGGACTTACCCATCTACTATCAGCAATAGGATAAACTATACCTGCTTCCAAAAGCTTTAATAGTTCATTTCTTACCACTTCTTTCATCTTGGGATTTAACTGTCATTGATGATCGACAATTGGTTTAGCATCAGGCTCCATATTAATTTTATGTTGACATAGAGTGGGACCAATGCCCTTAAGATCATCAAGAGTATATCCAGTAGCAGCATGGTGCTTCTTCAGAGTTTTCAATAATTTCTTTTCCTCATGCTCTGAAAGGTTAGCACTAATAATAACATGATATATCTTAGTTTCATCAAGATAAGCATATTTCAGAGTATCAGGTAATTGTTTAAGCTCAAGCACCGGATCACCCTTGGGTGGAGAAGGATCCCCAAGAATCTCAACAGACAAGTTGTCTTTCAAAACAGGCATTTGGTTAAAGAATATTTCATCTTATTCTCTTCTTTCATTCATGAACATATCATTTTCCTGGTCTAGCAAATATTGTTCTAAAGGATCAGTAGGAGGCACAGCAATAGAAGCAAGACCAATAATTTCATCTTTAGTAGGCAATTTTGTGTCATGCGGTTGTCTACGAAATTTGGAGAAACTCATGAGACACATCCCCAAAACTTACACTAATAGTTTCTTTCTCGCAATCTATCTTAGCATTAACAGTGTTCAAGAAAGGTCTACAAAATATAATGGGACAAAAATCATCGTGTGGGGAACCAAGACCAAGAAAATCGGTAGGGTATTTTATTTTCCCACACAAGACTTCAACATCTCTAACAATCCCAACTGGTGATATAGTATCTCTGTTGGCAAGCTTAATAGTAACATCAATATCTTCTATCTCAGGAGGTGCAATACCATTCATAATTTGTTGATATAAAGTAAAGGCAATTGCACTCACACTAGCACCCACATCACACAAGCCAGGATAATAATGATCTCCTATTTTAATAGAAACAACAGGCATGCCAACAATATGTCTATGTTTATCTTTATTATTGGGTCTAGCAATTCTAGCAGTTTCATCACAGAAATAAATAACATGCCCATCAATATAATCAACCAAGAGATCTTTAACCATAGCAATACTAGGTTCAAATTTAATTTGTTCAGGGGGTGTGCGGTGTTCTAGTAAAACTCTTACGAACCACAGTTGAAGCTTTAGCGTGATCCTTTATTCTAACAAGAAAAGGTCGTTTCTCAATATAAGCAGTAGGGACAATAGGATCAACATTATAAGTAATAGTTTCTTATTTAACTTTAATAGGTTCAACTACTTTAACTTGAATGGGAGGATGATATTTAAACCACTTCTCCTTGGGGAGAACAACATGAGAAGCAAATGATTCACCCAGAGAATCTACTCTCTCAGAGTCAAGTCCATATCTAGTGCTAAAATCACGAAAAGCATCGATATCCATAAAGGATTTAACACAATCAAACTTAAGGTTTATACCTAATTCATTAACTTCATCGAGTTCGCAATCTTCAGAGTTGCGTTTAATTTTTTACAATAAATCCTAGTTGAATTCAATAGTCCTCTTCATAAAAGAACCAATACAAGAAGTGTCGAGCATGGATTGATCATTACAACAAAGCCGAGCATAAAAATTCTGAATAATAATTTCTGTTGAGAGCTCATGATTGGGGCGTTAGTATAACATTGAATTAAGTCTCCCCCAATCTTGAGTGATACTTTCTCCTTCACATGGACAAAAATTATATATATAATTCGATCACGATGAACCAGATGTGTAGGATAAAACTTTTGATGAAATTCCAATTTCAATCGGTTGTAGTTCCAAGATCCAATATCATCGCATAGCATATACCATGTTATTGCCATATCCTTAAAAGATAAAGGGAAAACTTTCTTCTTGACATCATCCTCGGGCAAACCTGTAAACTTAAATAATCCACAAACTTCATCCACATAGGTTAGATGCATATCAAGATGTAGCGTTCGATCTCCTACATAAGGATTAGCTAGCAGTTTCTCTATCGTACCCAAAGGAATTTCATAATAGATATTTTTAATAGGTTCAGTAGGTTGAGGAGCAACTTCTTGCCCTACAGTTTGAGGTGAAGATACCCCGAACAAGCCCCTTGTCGGTGTCAAAACTGGCGGATCTCGGGTAGGGGTCCCGAACTATGCGTCTAAGGTCGATGGTAACAGGAGATAGGGGACACAATGTTTTACCCAGTTTCGGGCCCTCTCTATGGAGGTAATACCCTACGTCCTCTTGATTGATCTTGATGAATATGAGTATTACAAGAGTTGATCTACCACAAGATCATAATGGCTAAACCCTATAGGCCTAGCTTGTATGGTTATGATAGTGTGTCTCCTCCGGACTAAGTCCTCCGGTTTATAAAGACATCGGGAGGATCGAGGGTTACACAAGGTCGCTTACAAAGAAAGGAATCTACATATCTAGTCGCCAAGCTTTCCTTTCACGCCAAGGAGAGTCCTATCCGGACACGGGTGCAGTCTTCGGTCTTCATATCTTCACAGCCCACCAGTCCGGCCCATGGCTAACAGGACGGACGCTCGAGGACCCCTTAGTCCAGGACTCCCTCAGTAGCCCGCGAACCAGGCTTTAATGACAAGGTGTTCGGCGTGCAGACTGTCTTCGGCATTGCAAGGCGGGTTCCTCCTCCGACGACTTCCAAATAATGTATCCGGTTTTTAATTCAAGGCCACGCCCCTCAGCTTCTATGCATCAATGACTTCAGCTTCCATGTGTTGGGCAAATGCGGACGGTCAGGTTATTTTTTGCAAATAACACCCTAGTCATGCAAGAAAGAGTGTCTATTTAAAGAGATTGGGTCTCCGATCCATTCGGCACCATACGGAGAAAATCCTCAGAGATTGCCAGGAAAGACCATTCAAACATGGCTAGCATTCCCAGCTCCTCCTCCCATTCCGACCCGAAGAAAGGCGAGTGGGAGAGGTGCTCCGTGTTCCATAGTCGATTGGCGAAGTTCCAAACGCAGGGATTTCTCCCCCTATGGATCTGGTCCCTGTTTGAGCAGGGTTGGCTTCCTTCAATGGCAAAACCCAGGCGGGGGATTTCCCCAATCCATCTACGGGGGAATGAGTATGCTTCGTCCCCTATCTGCTGAGGGGCGTGGGATTTCCAATTCACTAATTCCTCCGAGGGCTTCTGGAGTATTATGGCCTCCAGCTGCACAATTTTACCCCAGCCTCCATCCTGCACATTGCAGGTTTGTCGCTTTATGCGAACTATTCCTGGGTTGTGAGGCCCATTTTGATCTATGGATAAGGTTGTCTTGTCTTGTCCCGCGCAACCACGAGGGAAAGATATTTGAAGTGGGTGGGACCGAAATATGGCGCATTGCTGAGACCGGATACCTATCCGGCACACCGAAGAAAGCATCCGAAGAGTGGACCTCTGAATGGTTTTATATTGACGACGTCGCTCTTCCCGACCCAGTCCGGATGGGCCTCCCTGAATTTTCAAGTGCTCCGTTGAAGAAACGCCATAGTTGGCATCCTCGAAGCCTCGACGAAGAGGATATCGCAGAGATCAATCTGCTGCTGGGTATGATTAAGATGCTCGCCCAGTCCGGATTGTCAATAGTCGAGGTAATGGCGGTCTCCATAACGCGGGGGGTCCAACCACTCCAATATACAGGGCTACCCATGTGGCATTACAATGGGGAAGGCGACGCCTCCCGCTGCGATCGGAAGGGCCTGAAGACTCCCGCTGCTCTGGCCAAAATATTGGCCGGACTGTATAAAGGGGAGCAGGAGGACTTCACCTGCCTCCAAAATCGAGATGGGTTTTCCATGTACAATTCTCCTAGCTAGGTAAGCTCTAACTCCACTATTCGACTCCTCTCCCTGAATTATTTTTGAAGGGCGGTATCTTATTCATTCATGAGAGGTATGGCGAAAGGCTGCCGCGGGGATTGATGACCCTGCCCCTCAGCCAGAGAATCAGAATCGGGATCTTGACCCCGGATATGAGGAAGATCCGGACATATTCGTGGAGCTCAAAGATGGAGTTTTCTATCAGACGAGCTATGACGGCATGGATGTACCCATCATCGCCGATTACCCCGGCCTCCTTCCTGTTTCGCACGTAAGTAATCGGGAGACACATTGTCCGAGAGGGTTTTCTCATTCTTCCTCACTCACCGCACCATCCTGTGCCTAGAAGGGGAGGCGTTTGGCGCGTCGTGCTGCCCCGGGGGCATATCCAGAGAGAACGCCTCCCGCGTCGGGCAGGCCTTCGAAGAGGAAGGTAAATAGAGATACGGTCGGGCCTTCCTTGAAGAGGTATGGGTTTGCAACTATGCTCTTTTTAGCAGTCGCGTCCAACTGTGACTTATATGCTCACTTTTTATCAGGGAAAAGGTTTGATGGACTGTGTCCGGGGACCCGACCAGTCGTACTCCTAATCACCAAGATTCGGTCCCAGCCGAAGAGATGGGGCTGATATGGGAGTGGCTCTGGACTGTCCTTCTGCCGAGGGTTCAGAAAATATGTCCATCACCAATTCGGGAGTGGAGAGCGCCATGAATCACCGGCGCCGGAGGGCCATTTTATGAAATCCCCGCTTCTCAATAGAGGCGTTCGGTGCCTTCAGCTCGGCTGATGCATACATCCAAGCTGCTCGAGATGGGCTTAACAGAGCCACCGAGCAACATTTGAAAGATGTGCAGGTAAGTTTACCTTGTCCGAATTTGATAACCATGTGCCCGTAGCCTACGAGACTTGAAGTAGTTGGGACAAATGTTTTAAGGATCGTTGTATAACCAGGTTCTTACGGAGAACAACGACCTTCTTACCCAAGAGATGGAGTAGTGCCGGACACAGCTAACTGCTGCTACCACTGAACTAGAAAAGTTCAAGAAGGCGTCCTTTGGTAATATTTCCCTCCATCGAGAAACAAAAAATTATACGCCAGATGTATTACAACTGCTTCTTGTCTCATAACAGGGTCACTGGACCAATTGGGAGAGGAACTCAAGGCCGCTCAAATGAGCGAAAAAGAGGCAAAGAGACAACATGCCGCAGGCGAGCGCGTTCTGACCCGAGTCAGAGAGGAGAAAAACAAACTCCAGGATTCAAACACCAAACTGGGCGAAGAACTGAAAGATGTGCGAGCCCAGCTAGCCGACTCCATGAACGAGAACAAAAAGCTGCGAGGCGGCATATTCAGTATGTGGCCCTATTTATCTTGTAACAGTTTGGGGGTACAGTTAGCTGAAATGGCTGTGATTGCAGGTATGTTGACGGGAATTCCCGAAGAGGAGGTGTTCGGATCATCAAGTGATCTTCTGCAAGGGTTGTCGCAGTTACACGAGCAAGCTCGACAGGCAATGCAGAGTGTAGCCTAGGCCTTATGGCCATCCGCCTCCCCTCCAGGGAGTATGGAGAAGCTTGTAGAGAAGTTCAAGGGAGCGCGGCGACGTATCTGACTATGGAAGATATCGGCCTGCTGAGAGGGTGCGCAAGAGGCATGGGCCATGGTAAAAATGCGGTATACCAAGCTGGATCCGAATCACATGGCCCGGGTCGGACCCTAGGGTCAAATGAGGAAGAAATTCCCGTTAATTTAGTATATGACCAAGTAGAGGTGGCCACGAGATATTCCCAACAGGATTGTAAGTTAGACCGCATGTTCGACGGTATAGAGGAGGAAGTCTTTAAGTCCTATGTAACTATGTACTTTCCTTCTAGATGGATTGTGAAAACAATTGTCATGGCCGACCTTTTCGCTTCGACCTCTGGACCCGAAGGTGCGTAGTGTTACCGAATACCCTAGCGGTAAAATAAACCGGGGTATGCATGGGAAGCAGGCGTAGGGGTCATAGTTGCTTGAACAGACAATGTGTATCCGGCTAGTTATGTTATATTACATTATGTAAGAAACATCTTCCAGAGAGAATAGTTTCGTTAAGGGTTCCTTTCCCTGGGTGTGCATGCATTTAATGTGCATGTATGAAGTGTGATTGAAAAAATCGTAGAGCAAGTAACTTCTGGGGTTTCACAATGGAGTGAGTGCGAAAACGTCTTTAATTCATCGACCGAATATTCTCTTAAGAACGCTAGCTTTCGGCTTCACCCAGTCTGAGGTACACATCCGGATGACCCAGTAGTAACAATCGCAGAGGTGCTCCCTTTATGCCCTAGCTGAACTAACGGGAACGTAGGGCATAAGCACAGGAGCCATGCAACCCAGCTTGGCCAAAACTTAAGTCATACCGATGCATATAATGGCGAAGAAAAGGTACATATGGGAAGAACACATATGTGGTGAGCATGATGCTCGAAGAATAGTAGCAAGCTTTTGTACAAGAAGCCCCCAGGTATAATGGATGTACATATTTGGAGATGTACGCATCAGGGGAGCATGGTCTAGCCGTACTAAAGCCGTAGGGCTAAAGATCCAAACGAAAAGAGAGAAAAAGCGAAAAGAGAGAAAAAATAACGTTAATAACAGGAGGAAGGAGACGAACACAGAGTTCGGCGCTAGGCATAGAATCGTCGGAGCCTGACCGCATTCCAGGGGTTCGGCTCTAGGTGATTGCTGACGCATCACGCAGGCGGTACGCTCCTCTGGTGAGAACTTCATCAATGATGAAGGGACCCTCCCACTTGGGCTTGAGTTTGTCCTTTTTCTTCTCTGGCAGGCATAGAACGAGTTCACCAACGTTATAAATCTTGGCCCGCACTTCTTTGCTTTGATACCTGCGAGCTTGCTGTTGATAAAATGCAGAACGGGCTTTTGCGACGTCGCGCTCCTCCTCCAGGGCATCTAAGTTGTCCTGCCGATCAAGCTTGGCCTCTCTCTCTTCGTACATGCTCACTTGAGGTGAGTCATGAATAATGTCGCAGGGTAACACTACTTCCGCACCGTACACCATGAAGAAACGTTTATATCCAGTAGTGCGGTTGGGCGTGGTCCGCAGCCCCCAGAGTACGGAGTCAAGTTCCTCCACCCAGTGCTTGTCTGATTCTTTCAAAGACCGCACTAGTCTATGTTTGATGCCGCTCATAATAAGACCATTAGCCCGTTTGACTTGACCGTTTGTCTGCGGGTGGTAGACAGAGGCGTAATCGAGCTTAATGCCCAGATTAGCACACCAAGTTTTCACTTCATCGACTGTGAAATTAGAGCCATTATCGGTGATGATGCTGTGTGGAACACCATAACGGTGTTCCATGCCGGATATGAAATCTATTACCGGCCCCGCCTCGGCCATTTTGACTGGTTTGGCCTCTATTCAATTAGTAAATTTGTCCACCATGACCAGCATATACTTTCTCTTATGGCTTCCTCCTTTAATGGGTCCGACCATATCGAGTCCCCAGACCGCAAATGGCCAAGTGATGGGGGTTGTTGGTAGGGCAGTGGGGGCATATGGCTTTCGTTGGGGAAGAGTTGGCATCCGACGCAATGTTGGACAAGGTCCTGTGCATCTGCTCGGGCCGTCGGCCAATAAAACCCTGTATGGAAGGCCTTGCTAACAAGGGTCCGAGCTGCGGCATGGTGCCTGCCGAGACCTGCATGAATCTCAGCCAGAAGCTGTCGCCCCTCCTCTTCAGAGATACATCTTTGAAGGACTCCAGTAGCGCTTTTCTTATAGAGCTCTCTGTCATGAACCTTGTAGGCCTTCGAACGCTAGACAATGCAGCGGGCCTCATTCTGATCCTCGGGAAGCTCCTTCTTATTATGGTAGGCCAGGAATGGCTCGGTCCATTGGGCGATGACTGCCATAATGAGATGGGCCAATGGTGTTATTTCGGTTGTTGAGCCTCCGACGATATCAGTGTGTTCGGAATCTGGGGTTGTGTTCGGATCCGGACTGGTGTTGCCGCCCTCCCCCTGCCACACCACGGATGGCTTAAAAATCTTTTCCAGAAAAATGTTAGGTGGGATGGGGTCGCCCTTACCGCCTATGCGAGCAAGATCGTCCGCCGCTTGATTACTTTCTCAGGCCACATGATGGAACTCGAGTCCCTCGAACCGAGCCAACATTTTTTGGATGGCGTTATGATAAGCTACCATCTTCGGGTCTTTGGCATCGAAGTCTCCATTTATTTGAGATATTGCGAGGTTTGAGTTCCCGCGCACTTCCAGGCGCTGTATGCCCATGGAGACAGCCATCGGGAGACCATGCAATAAGGCCTCGTATTCGGCTGCATTATTGGAGTTTGTGTATAGTATTTGGAGTATGTACAGAATGACGTCTCCAGTAGGGGACGTTAAAACGACGCCCGCTCCTAGTCCTGCCAGCATTTTGGAGCCATCGAAATACATAACCCAATTGGAATATGTGTCGTACTCTTTAGGGAGTTCGGCCTCTGTCCATTCGGCGACGAAGTCAGCTAGTACTTGGGATTTAATAGCTTGACCTGGTTTATATGTAATGTAAAATGGGAGGAGCTCAATCGCCCATTTGGCAATCCGGCACGTGGCATCGCAGTTGTTTATTGTGTCATTGAGTGGTACTTCAGAAGCCACCATGATCGAACACTCCTGGAAGTAGTGTCGTAGCTTTCAGGATGCCATGAAGACCGCGTATTCTATCTTTTGATAATGGGGGTACCAGGATTTGCATGGTGTAAGGACAGTGGATACGAAGTATACTATCTTCTGAAGCGGGAATTTGTGTTCGTCTTGTTCTTGTTCAATGACTTGTACGGCGCTGACCACCTGATGTGTTGCCGATATGTATAGCAACATGGGTTCGCCGACGTTTGGTGCGGCCAGGATTGGGTTGCTCGCTAGAAGGATTTTTAGTTCTTCCAGTCCGGCTGTTGCCGCGTTCGTCCACTCGAAGCGATCGGTTTGCCGTAGAAGGCAATAGAGTGGCAGTGCCTTTTCTCCCAATCTGGAGATAAAGCGGCTTAGAGCTGCCATGCAACCCGCGAGTTTTTGGACTTGTTTAAGGTCTGTTGGCGTACCAATTGTAAGAGAGCTCGGATTTTGGCTGGATTTGCTTCAATTCCTCTATTGGAAACGATGAAGCCCAACAACTTTCCCGCGGGGATGCCAAAAAAACACTTTTCTGAATTGAGCTTAATGTCATATGCGCGGAGGTTGTCAAATGTGAGGCGTAGGTCGTCTATTAGAGTTTCGACGTGCCTTGTATTGATTATGACATCATCCACATAGGCTTCAACTGTCTTTCCGATCTGTTTCTCCAGGCATGTATGGATCATGCGTTGATAAGTGGCGTCGGCGTTCTTGAGTCCAAAAGGCATGGTGTTGAAGCAGATTGGCCCATATGGGGTGATGAACTTTGTTGCAGCTTGATTGGACTCCTTCATTTTAATTTGATTGTATCCGGAATATGCGTCAAGGAAGCATAATGAGTCGTGTCCTGTAGTAGCATCAATGATCTGGTCAATGCAGGGAGGGGGAAGGGATCCTTAGGGCAAGCCTTGTTGAGGTCTTTGAAATCGACGCACGGGCACCAGTACTTGTCCTTCTTTGGTACCATCACCAGGTTTGCCAGCCAGTCCGTATGTTTTATTTCTCTAATGAATCCTACCTAGATTAGCTTGGCTAGCTCCTCCCCCATAGCTTGACATTTGGGTTTGGAAAAGCGCCGCAGTGTTTGCTTGACCGGTTTATATCCCTTCAATATATTGAGGCTGTGTTCGGCCAACTCGCGTGGGATTCCTAGCATATCAGAAGGGCGCCAGGCGAATATATCCCAATTCTTGCGTAGGAACTCTCGTAGCGTGGCGTCAACCGTTGGGTCTAGTTGTGCTCCAATGGATGATGTCTTCTTGGGGTCTGTTGGATGGACTTGGAATTTGACTATTTCTTTTGCTGGTTTGAAGGAGGTGGATTTGGGTCATTTGTCTAGGACCACATCATCCCTGTCCATAGTGGAGCGCAGCGCGGTTAATTCTTCGGCCACGAGGGCTTCAGATAATGCCTCGAGGGCCAGGGATGCGGTTTTATTCACGACATAGAGTGTTATGTCTGGATCACTAGCTAGAGTGATTATACCGTTGGGCCTAGGCATCTTAAGCTTCATGTATCCATAATGGGGTACCGCTTGGAAGCGCGTAAATGCATCTCACCCTAAGAGGGCGTGATATCCACTCTTGAAAGGGGCCACTTGGAAGGTTATTTCTTCAGACCGATAGTTCTCCGGTGTGCCGAATACCACGTCGAGTGTGATTTTCCCCGCACACCGTGCCTCCTGACTGGGAATGATTCCTCGAAAGGTCGTGTTGCTTTGCTCGATGCGGCTCCTATCTATTTCCATTTTTTGTATTGTATCCTCATAGATGAGGTTTAGTCCCCTGCTGCCGTCCATGAGAACCTTGGTGAGCCGAAAGCCGTCCACAATTGGGCTAAGGACCAAGGCGGCTGGTGCTCGGACTGTCCTGTATTTTGGCTCGTCACCAGCATTAAAGGTTATCACTGTGTCATTCCAAGGGTTTATTGTTGAAATCTGGCAGACTTCGGCGAGTTCATGGAGTGCCCTTTTGCGCCTATTGTTTGAGGCGAATGTCTCGAAGACCGTCAATACTTTGAGGTTGTCGTCTTCTGGGGGTGTTGCTCTGGGGTATTCCTGGTGAGGATATCTTCATCGCTCATGGTCACCTGCCGGAGTATCCAACATGCTCTAAGGCTGTGGGTTGTTATGCTATCCGGTGTTGTGTGTATTTTGCATGGCCCGTCGACCCATCCTTCCAGAACTATTCCGCGCCCCATAACGGGCTTGTCTTTCTTTAACATTTGTCCCAGCGTGCCATGAGGGTGTGCTCTTTTTGTCTGAACGAGGGGTTGAGTGGGGACTGCTGGTCCCCACCGTGCTGCCTGAGTTTTCCAGGCGCTTTCCATTGCACTGTACTTCTGCATGATAGTTGCCAAGTCAGGAAAGCGTAATATGTGATGGCGGTTGATGGCGTTGAGGATTGCCTCGTCCGTGCAATTGTTGCGAAACGCTGAGATCACGTCTTCGTCGCAACAATCTTTGATCTTGTTTTTAACAAGGAGGAATCTGGCCCAAAAGTGGTGGAACATTTCCTGAGATTGCTGCTGCGTGCTCAAGAGAGCACTTATGTCTGGGTGGGTGGGTGGAATTAAATCCGAACCCTGACCCAATTTAGGGTCCGGAGTCCGAAGATCTTCCAGACTTAGTGGTTCGAGCTTCGGGATATCAACTGATTTTTGAAGCTTGTCGTCCGATTCTATGTTCGGAGGACAAGGCGTGTCTTTCCGCCGGTGGGTGTCCAGCTTCTCGAGGTCAGAGATCCGAGCATAGTTCGTCCTCAATATAGAATAAGAGTTATCTTGCTCCTCGACTACCGCTATCTGGTGGGTGATCGGTGGACATTTAATTTCTCTCTGGTCGGGTTTAATCCCAATCTGATCATAGTCTGTAGCGACCCCCAAGGCGGCAGTGCGATCTAGGAGTTCGTTTAAAGGCGATAACTCCGTCGGATCCATCCGTTTGGCTTATTCAAAATCAATGCAAAGGCGATTTTCGATGACTCGAGAGGTCATCATCGTCGACTCAAGGGCCGAGCGGGCGGTCATGATAAAACCGCCCAGCCGAAGGGTTTAGTCTGAGGCCAGAGCTCCTCCGGAGGTGATAGTTTCCTTGACGATAAGTCGAGCCATCAACCCTTTTGACGATGGCACAGTGGAACTCTCAATGAAAGCACCAATGCCGGTGTCAAAACCGGCGGATCTCGGGTAGGGGGTCCCAAACTGTGCATCTAAGGTCGAAGGTAACATGAGACAGGGAACACAATGTTTTACCCAGGTTCGGGCCCTCTCTATGGAGGTAATACCCTGATTGATTGATCTTGATGAATATGAGTATTACAAGAGTTGATCTACCACGGGATCTTAATAGCTAAACCCTAGAGGCCTAGCTTGTATGGTTATGATAATGTGTCTCCTCCGGACTAAGTCATTCGGTTTATACAGACACCGGTAGGATCTAAGGTGACACAAGGTCGGTTACAAAGAAAGGAATCTACATATCTAGTCGCCAAGCTTGCCTTCCACGCCAAGGAGAGTCCTATCCGGACACGGGTGCAGTTTTCGGTCTTCGTATCTTCACAGCCCACCAGTCTGGCCCACGGCTAACAGGCCGGACGCCCGAGGACCCCTTAGTCCAGGACTCCCTCACCCCACAAAGGATTATTTTCCATAGTGACAAGTGACAGTAAATTCCCGCACGTAATAAATGTTTCCTTACCAAAGACACATCACTCCCTGTGAATGGCACTGGAAAAGAGTCTTGATGACCCACAAGTATAGGGGATGTATCGTAGTCCTTTCGATAAGTAAGACTGTTGAACCCAACGAGGAGCAGAAGGAAATAACAAGCGGTTTTCAGCAAGGTATTCTCTAGAAGCACTGAAATTATTGTTAACAGATAGTTGTGTGATAAGATAATTCATAACGGGTAACAAGTAACAAAAGTAACTAATGTGCAGCAAGGTGGCCCAATCCTTTTTTAGCAAAGGACAAGCCTGGACAAATTCTTATATTAAGCAAAGCGCTCCCGAGGACACATGGGAATTATTGTCAAGTTAGTTTTCATCATGCTGATATGATTCGCGTTCGTTACTTTGATAATTTGATATGTGGGTGGCGGTGCTTGGGTGTTGTCCTTACTTGGACAATCCTCCCACTTATGATTAACCCCTCTCGCAAGCATCCACAACTACGAAAGAAGAATTAAGATAAATCTAACCATAGCATGAAACATGTGGATCCAAATCAGCTCCTTATGAAGCAACGCATAAACTAGAGTTTAAGCTTCTATCACTCTAGCAACCCATCATCTACTTATTACTTGCCAATTCCTTCCCCTAGGCCAAAATCATGGTGAAGTTTCCTGTAGTCGACGTTCACATAACACCACTAGAGGAGAGACAACATACATCTCATCAAAATATCGAACGAATACCAAATTCACATGATTACTTATACCAAGACTTCTCTCATGTCCCCAGGAACAAACGTAACTACTCACAAAGCATATTCATGTTCATAATCAGAGGGGTATTGAATGGTATTAAGGATCAGGACAGATGATCTTCCACCGGATAAACCAACTAGCATCAACTACAAGGAGTAATCAACACTACTAGCAACCCATAGGTACAAATCTGAGGTTTTGAGACAAAGAACGGGTACAAGAGATGAACTAGGGTTTGAGAGAAGATGGTGTTGGTGAAGATGTTGATGGAGATTGACCCCCTCTTGATGAGAGCATCGTTGGTGATGACGATGGTTCCAATTTCCCCCTCCGAGAGGGAAGTTTCCCCAGCAGAACAGCTCCGCCGGAGCCCTAGATTGCTTCTGCCTAGGTTCCGCCTCGATACGGTGGTGCTTCATCCCCGAATCTCTCTTCTGATTTTTTTTCCAGGTCAAAAGACATCATATAGCAGAAGATGGGAACCGGAGGCCTGTCAGGTGGCCCACAAGCCATAGGGGCGCGACCAAGGGGTAGGGCACGCCCCCAGGCTTGTGGCCTCCTGGTGGGTCCCCTCTGGTATTTGCTCCGCCCAATATTTTATATATATTCCAAAATAATTCTTTGTAACTTTTCAGGACTTTTGGAATTGTGCAGAATAGGTCTCTTAGATTTGCTCCTTTCTGGTCCAGAATTTCAGTTGCCTGCATTCTCCCTCTTCATGTAAATCTTGTAAAATAAGAGAGAAAAGGCATAAGTATTGTACCATAATGTGTAATAACAACCCATAATGCAATTAATATTAATATAAAAGCATGATGCAAAATGGACGTATCAGAAGTGTATCTGTAAGAAGTATTTGGTGAATAAGAAGAATGGTTCTTCCGAAAAAGGTATAATTGTTATACAACTTTAATGTTATTCCACTTGTAATTTTCTATATGTGATAAGTATTTGACGCTGATCAGTTGCTCTCATTTTGCAAACTGACACAGGGACTATAGAAAGCTCACAAGGAGAGAAGAAATGAAGTCGTGGTACAAGTCGGGGATGGTGATAGGATCGCTAGTGGAAGACCGTAAAAGTTATGTCTTTAGTTAATCTTCAAGATTTATTTTAGAACTAAAATAATAGTTATTTTGCTTCAGAGTTATGTAATGAATTATCCTATGGGTTATGCGATGGATATTCTTATCAGATTTAAAACAACTATTGTTTGGATTATTATGGGAATATGGATTTCATTAAACCTCTATTTTTGTGTTGGTTTATTCATGATGAATTTTGAAGTTTGTGATCTACAACATTAAAGCTAAACGTATTGAGAAGACTAATAAACCACTTGTGTGTGGCACTGCTTGGTTATATCGGATAAATAAGTCTTCATAAGATGAAGTATAAAAGTCTTTTGTTTGAAATGATGAAATATATTATGATGTATAAAGTTTGACGGATGTAACAGGGCGTGGTGAATACTTATACTTCATCAAAGTTATGAGTAAATGTGACTTGATAAAACATAAGGACTGAAATACTTGAAATAGTTCAAAGGAATTCAGGATGAAGGTATAATATCATTACGAAAAAAGGTAAACAAAATTCTTCTATCACGAAGAAATATATCTAAATCATAAGTTTAGCAAGTGATTGAATAATCATGGAATTATTATTACCGATCTACTCTTATTAAGATTTTTCGGATATGAGTGTGAAACAACAAAATATGCACTAAACAGATGCACCATCTAAAAGGATGATAAAACTATAAAGAGTTATAGAATATTTTAAACCAATGCTTGATTGTAGGTTTTGTGTTCCTCTCACAAAAATTCAAAAGACAAAATGTTTGTCAAAATATGTGTTTATCGAGAAAAGGTTTTCTCAAGTAAGTTGGAGGATAATACAGTTTATTAAGATTATTGAATCTTCGGCTCAAGATTAAAACAAGATTAAACCAGAAAAGGTTCTGGAATAGTTTATCTGCAAAAATAAGCAAAGAATATACTACATAAGATGTACAAGCTTCAATTAAGACTGTAACAAAATGCAAAGGTCACGAAAAAATCATCGAATCTACTAAATATTTCATCTTATCAAAAGATGAAAACCTGCACACTATGAGGAAGCAGTGATGGCACCCAACTAGAGAGGTATTACTTAAATCATTAGAATCCAAAGTGAAGTTCATATAAAAGGAACAAGTTTTGAACTTAATGAAACCTTCAGAAGGTGTGTAAATGGATCTCTGAATGTTCATGGATAGTGATCCTAAAAGAAAATTTTACAAAAGAGTTTTGTAGAAAAGGAGGAGTTGATATTGTTGAATCTTCATTTTAGTAGCAATACTAAAAGTATAAATGGGTTACAATGACGATGTTATTTATAACAAACAAGACTATTTTTTGAAAAGACGTTTCAAAAAGGATGTATATAAGATACAACTGAAAAGTTTTGTCAGGAATACCGACATGATATAAATATTTCAAGTCATAAGTATGATTTGAAATAATGTGATACAAGAAGTTTAGTGGGAGCTCTATGTCATTTCTAATTTTACATATGTATGTGAAAGTGTATTAAGTCGACTAGAGGGGGTGAATATGCGATTTTTATGAATTCTTCACTGAGGAATTTCAGGGTGAGGAAATTCCTAGCGAAGAACTACTTGCAGCGGAATAAGTACTTAGACGCAGAGATGACATAACACAATCATGGACATCCTGATGAATAGAAAACAAACACAGAGTACAGAAATCGTAAGCACAGGATAAAACGGAATAAAGACAACCAGACTGAGGAAATTGAACTGAGGAAATTGAGAAAGTATTCAGTCAAAGCCTTCAAACAGATATGAACAGGTACACAGCACAGTAATGAGGAAATAGAAGGGTTGAGTAAATAGAACCAGTTAGCTCGAAGAAGACAATGATTTGGTAGACAAGTTCCAACTACTAGGACAGTGGTATGTCTGGTTAGAGCAGCTAGGTATTTAAACCTGAGGACACACCGTCCCGGACACACAGTCCTCACCGCATTCTCCTTGAACTAAGGTCACACAGACCTCGTCCAATCACTTGTGGTAAGTATTTAGGTGACTTCCAAACCTTCACAAACTCGGTCACCCGATGATACACAATTTCCTCTTGGATGCTCTAGACCACGACGCCTAACCGTCTGAAGGATGCACAGTCCTCAAAGGTACCAAGCGTCAGTTCTACATAGGAACAATCTCTTCAGTGATGCTCAATCACATTGGGTTTGTAGGTGTTTGGTTTGGGGTTTTGGGTTTTTCCTCTCTTGATGATTTTCGCTCAAAGTCCTCGGAGGATGGGATGCTCTCAATGACAAGTGTTAGTTTCTCATGGAGCAGCCAACCAGATAGTGGTTGTAGGGGCGGTTATTTATATCCTAGGGAGCAGCCCGACATTATAAGACATAAATTCCCTTCAATGATATGACCGTTAGGTGGATAAGATATTTTGGGACAGCTGGCGCATAGCACAACAATGGTCGGAAATTTGAGGTTTAAATTCCTTAGGGCTACCATGTTCCTCACTTGTTAGCAATCCGCACTAGCGAATTCCTAACTCCTCAGTAAGGACAAATTCCTCAGAGACCAGAAGATCTTCGTCTCTATCACTGAAGAAATTGACTGAACTGTATGAGATTTCCAATGGCTTCACTCGAACGGATTGGTAGGTGTAGGATTTTGAGTTGAGCATCACCTGGAAAATTTTCCTTAGTTTTACCTTGACCCCCTTTAATAGTACGGTGTTTCCTATGACTCAAGAAAGAGAAAATGAAACTATGAAAACAAAAGTATTCACGCTTCAGGTTCCTCACATGAATATCAAGTCTTCATGGTCACACCAATTTATTCACCTTCAAAGTCTTCAGAAATCCAAGGTCTTCAGTTGAAGACATTCATTTTTAGGGGTTGACTTTCTTTGTAAATATGGAACTCCTAATAGACTTATAGTCATGTGTACACTCACAAATGCATTAGTCCCTTAACCTATAAGTCTTCAATACACAAAAATCACTAAGGGGCACTCGATGCACTTACAATCTCCAACTTTTTGGTGATTGATGACAATATAGGTTAAGTTTTCAACGGGGATAAACATACGAATTGTAAATACTGATATTGATATAGAAGAACTCCCCCTAAAGATGCGCATAGTGAGGAATTTTCTTTTTAAGCAATGCACATTTGAGGAGTAGAATCATGGAGATCTCCCCCTATACCTTGTAATTCATATAAGCATTTAACATATGATGTGAAGAATTTGAAATGCATGATGAAATATATGGCTGATGCAATTCAGCATGCGTGCGTTATCATACATGAGGAAATAGCATGTAGAAGAACATAGCAAAAGTATCAGACTACTATCGGACTTAAGTTTACAACTCGATCCAATAAATCTGCAGAAGAACGAGAGTTGTAACTTAGCAAAAAACGCCCATATAAATAGACCCGCTTGAAGATTAACTCAAAATTTCTCTCCCTTTGTCATCGAATGCCCAAAAGGGATGAAAAGTGAGGACTAACGCCCCAGAAGAATATCATCACTGAGTTGATGGAGGAGCACCAGCGTTGTTGGGGTCAGTTGTTGAAGTAGGGCATGCCGTAGTGTCGTCCAAATCTTCATGCTCATCCGACTCGCGCGATGAAGAATAAGAGCTGGCCAACAAGTCAGGAACTTTGACCTTCTTGAATTTCTTCGAAGGTGGCTGAGACCAGCCAAAGTCCTGCTTGAAGCCCATCTTGTTGAGATCATCTTCACCGTAGAGATGAGACATAACAGCCCAGGCGCGATCAAATACTTCATGGTGGTAGTAATGGTGCTTCTTCACTGAATTCTGAGTGATGGTCATGTTCTGAAGAATTGAACCAAACTGACGCTTGACCCATTTGTGGTTGCGATCGACCTTCTGGTGAAGAATGAGGAGAAGCTCACGATTAGTCAATACCCTTGGAGCTGTGGCTCCAGGATGCTACTTTGAAGCATTTGCGGCAGAGTCATGAGTAGCAGAGTCATCATTGGTGGAGTAAGATGCAGCTTTGCAGAACTGACCATCCATTGGACGAATGCCTTCATCAATAATAGTAGGTTCCTTTCCCTTCTCATCAAATGAGGAAATAGGTCGCTTGAAGACTTCAATGGACGGCAAATAGCTGACGTGATTCTGCAAATCAGCCTTGTAATTGATTAAAGACCTTGATCTAAGGAATCTGATAATCCAAGGAGCGTAAGGCTTCAACTCAAAAGGCAATAATGCAACATTTGCTAGAGTTCTCATGAAGAAATCATGGTAGTTGATTGGAACTCCATGGTTGATATTGAAAAGCAGATTCTTCATGATGCCAATGACCTCTTCTTCATTCAAGCGTGGCTTTGATTAGACTCAACGTCTTGGTCAGAATGTGATAGACAGTTCGTGGCACATACAACAATTCCATGACGAGGATTTTGGTCCTTGGGGCTTGACCAGGCTTCAACGGTTTCATCAGCACTTGCATGTAGTGATCTAAAAGCTTAGGTTCATGATAGATCAGTTGTGCACCTTCAAGGGGAGGACTGACAGGCAGGGCATGAAGCAATTCAGAGGACGGTGCTTTGAAGTGAGTGTTATCGGTCATCCAGTCCAACACCCAAGAATTCACATCTTCAGCATTTTTCTGCGATGTGCAGCGTCGTGTAGAACTGAAGAATTAACTCTTCATTCCAGTCTATGATGTCGGTGTAGAATTTTAGCAGCCCAGCTTCATGAAGAACACTGAGGACTGGTGTGAAGCAAGGTAGTGATTCCATGTCCACATGAGGAATATGCGCATGATCAAATACTTTGTCCTTATCAAAAAGCAGTGAAGAATAGAAGTTGGCTTCGCTTGCAGTCCAGAAACCCTTCCTTCGCAGACGAGCAGTGTCATATGGATTGTAATCTGTGAAGAATACATGCTCATGAAAGAAGTCATCAACCTTGAATTTTTGCTTCTTGGAGAAGGGATTCTTCGGCTTGGGCTAAGGAGTGTCAGTCAAAGTCATCACAGCCTTAGGAATCACATTCTCCAGAACCACAGGCTGAGGAATTTCAGTTTCTGCTTCAGTAGCAGCCTGGGTCTTCAATTCTTCATCAACATTAACATCAGCACTAGTGGCTGAAATTTCTTCATGAATGGAAGGAGTGGAGTGATGATCTGCAGAACCCATTTGAACTTTAGTGTGCACTGGGGACTGAGGGACTTTTTGCAGTGACGTGAAGAGAGGGGAGTTGGGGTGCTGACTATCCCAATAATCATCATTCAACACTGGAGTGGAGCACCCAATGTCCACGTCTTCATCTTCATTCAATTCTTCAATGCCTGCCTCTTTAGCTGTGAACTGAGGCATAGGCGAGGAGATGACTGGGGTTGAAGGATATCATCCGCTTCAATTTGAACTGCTCTAAAGAAGCAGCAGAAGGAACATCTTCATCAAATCCGCTTGGGATTTCATAATCCTCACCAAAGGGAACGAGTTCCTTCAATGGCATGCTTGAAACTGGAACAGCATCGATTGGGTTCTCAAAAGATCTTGTAAATGTCTCCATCTTCTTCGGTGCTGAAGAATCTGATGGAGCAGATGCTTTCCTTCTCTTCACTACTGCTTGCTCCGCAGCCTTGGTTTTCTTCGCTTGTGATGTAGAAGGAAGAACTAGACTTGGTGTTGGTGTAGGAGGAGCAGAGGAAATGGGTCCAGTAACCTCAGGCGCAACTGATGCAGTTGCCCTAGCATTTTTAGTTTCTTCAGGCACATCGGTTGAAGCTTGAGTTGGCCTGGCTTGTTCTTCAGGCGCAACACTAGTGGTTGCCCTGGCAGTTTCATTACAGGCTAGAATGGAGTCATCAGCCCTGGTAATAGCAGTTTCATCAGCAGCCTGATTTTCATCAGTGGGCTGAGCAGATGCTTCACTCTGAGGAGATTCAGCTTTTGAACTAAATTTCTCAGCCAACTTCACAAATCTGACTTTGGATCCAAGACAGTCTGTGCGGTATATGTTGAATTCATCACTGAGTCCTTTGATCTCGGTTTGGATGGCCACAAGTTCATCAGTTGTCATGTTGACAACATTTTTCTTCAGAAAACACTCCTTCTTGTATTGCGCTTTCTTCAACTGCCTGGCCTTCTCAAATTTCCACTTTTCTTCGCCAATGAAGGCGGTCAGCATGTGACTTTGGCCAGGAGTGAGATTGAAGTCAGGCAAAGGTTTTTTAGGATCCTTGTGCCAGAGATCAATATACTCAAGGATCAGCTTGGGATCCAACATCAATGGCACATTTGTGCCTTTGGCTCTAGCGGCCCTCTGCTGTCTCTAATGATTTCAGCGAGTTCAACATCATCAGCTTCGTCATCAATGGACGGTACTTGGAAGGCGACCTGCTTCTTGTGAGGACTTGGTCTAGTGCCTCGTCCAAAAGTGGCCTTAGTCTTCAGCAATGTGGGGCCTGTTGAGGAATGCAGAGGAGCTAAAGAACTTGTAGAGGCTCCCGAGGCAATTGATTTGCATATGGTCCTTTGACACGAGGCGATATGCACAGGTGCTGAGGACTTTGCTGGAGGATCTGAGGGTTTTGAAGCTTGAGGAACTAGGGCAGCTTGAGGAATTGGCCTTGAGGGCTTTGCAGAACTGGGACTTGAGGGCATAGCTGAGGATCTTGGCCATGAGGGCATTGAAGAAGAAGCACTTGTCTTATGTGCGGGCTTCTTAGGCATAGCCTTATTGGGCTTGCTAGCAAAGGCCTCATTAGAGGCAGCAACAGTATCTTCATTGAATTTCTTCACTGCCTCTTTTGCCATTTTGGCCAGTTTAGCTTGACGCTTGCCCATTCAGTGAGAAATTCCTCACCTCGTCTGATGCTAGAGGGATCATCAACTTGGCCTGGTGCCAATGGAGATCTTGGGTATGGAGGGTGTACAGCGAATTTCTTCATGTACTTGGGAGTGACATAGCAATATTCCCTCCATTCTATGGCCCATCTCCTCTCAATTTTCTAAATGCGCACTTTGCGCTCATTCTTTGTTTCCTCAGCGGGTGTGCAGTATCCAACATAGATATCATCTGGGATTTCTAAAGCAGTGTTGACTTCCAATTTCTTGCCTCCCTTCTGAGGTTTCTTGCCATCTGCCATTTTCTTCAGCTGAGGATTTTGAACTATTTAGTTCTTTGAAGAGGTATGTAGTCTTTCTTCGAGGAACGGTGCAAATGAATAAGTTGATGAGAACCTAGTGATCCAGTAGCGGACATGAGTACCTGTGAATAGAGTATAGGTGCGAAGAATATGGAGAGGTCATATGCATTCTCAGAAGTTTTTGCAAATAAGAACAAGTTTGAGGAATTTGACCAGATGAGTCTTGAGGAATTTCACTAAGTGTTCTTTGTCTTAGGTTCCAGAGTTGTATAGATTGAAAATCCACACAATTGAGTAATCTTGAAGAAAAAACATGGCTTAGGGAAATAGATCAAGAACAAATGTTTGTATGAGGTGTTCAGAGTGTGAAGATTCAAGAATAAAAACCTTTTGAAGATTTTGAAGAAATCACTAGAAGCAATAAGGGCAGTAAAAGTGACTTTTAATTACCCTTGATGAAGAACACGACGAACTGGGAATTTGGATTGGAAGTTCATCAGTACAGATCTTCCACGCCCTAACTTGGCAGAGGAAGACAGCTACGGCAGCGGCGGAGTGAAGAAATCCGCGGCCGGCGCGAGTATGATGGCGACGAGGTCGAGGCAGCGAAGCTCTTCCTCACCGGCGACGATGGAAGTAACGCGACGCTAGGTTTTGAGAGCTCGAGCGAGGGAGTGAGGTCGAGCAGAGTAAAAACAGACTGGGGAAGGGAAGAAGGTATTTATAGCCACGGTGAAAAACTGCTCGCCCGAGGAAAATGGATGAACGTGCCCCTGACCGTTGTCATCCTTGTGACATGTGTCACCCACATACAGAGAGGTGGAGATCGTGAGTAATCATGGGTGAATAGATAAGTATTATCTTGGGATGTGGAATGGTTTAGGCGGCAACAGCCAAAAAATTCATATTAGAATATTTTAAAATTTCGTTCGCAAATTCTTCAGCTGACAAGGACACAGTGAAGATTTTGAACGGGTTTCAAATAGAACGCACATGAAGAATTTGTGAACAGACTGGGTTGAGTATAGCATAGAGGGGGAAGGGTCCGATCACATTCACTTAGCAGAAAGATCAACTTGAAGAAATAGCTATAAGTGAATGATGTAGAGGACATAAACTCATATATAATATGTATAGTCAATGAAGAAAAACGTTGGAGAGAGTGAAGACATTGCAAAGTTGAAGAAATCAACTAAGGAATTTCAAGACTGGTGAAAAACTCGAATTGAAGATTTTCAACTTTTGTTGGTGGCGTGACCCACCGTATAAGAATGTTGATTTCAGACGCCGTGTACAATGGTCGTAGGGCTTTGAGAATCAAATACTTCATTAATTTCGTCACACTTAGAGGGTTAGTCTTCATTGATTGAAGAAAAATGTTACTTTGTGTGTTGCACATCTAAGTCATCAATTTGCATACGTGTTAGGACGAGTGTCCTTTTCAGAGGACATTTTAAGATTCTAAGATATTTAGCACACACCGCAATTTGCTAAATCTCTTCTCATCCAAGGGCTTTGTGAAGATATCGGCTAGCTGTTCTTCAGTTTTCACATGCTCGATGGAGATATCGCCCTTCAACACATGATCACGAAGAAAATGATGACGGATCTAAATGTGCTTTGTCTTCGAGTGCTGAACTGGGTTATGAGAAATCTTGATAGCACTCTCATTGTCATAATAGAGTGGCACATTCTTCACATTGATGCCATAGTCCTTGAGAGTTTGCTTCATCCATAGCAATTGAGCACAGCACGAACCAGCATCAATGTACTCAGCTTTAGCAGTAGAAAGTGATATGCAGTTCTGTTTCTTCGACGACCAATAGACCAAGGATCGTCTGAGGAAATGGCATGTTCCTGATGTTGACTTGCGGTCCACACGATCACCAGCATAGTCAGAATCTGAATATCCAATGAGATCAAAAGCCGAGCCCTTGGGATACCATAATCCAAGTGTTGGAGTGTGAGCTAGATATCGAAGAATATGCTTCACAGCCTTATGGTGTGATTCCTTTGGTGTAGCTTGAAAACGGGCACACATGCAAACACTAAGCAAAATATCTGGCCTAGATACACATAAATACAATAAGGAGCCAATCATGGAGTGGTATACCTTTTGGTCGAAGTCAATACCATTTTCATTAGTGCATAGATGGCCGTTTGTGGGCATAGGGATTTCGACGCCTTTGCAATCTTGCATGCCGAATTTCCTCAACACATCATTGAGGTATTTCTCCTGATATACGAAGATGCCGTTTCGTTGTTGATGAATCTGAAGACCTAAGAAGAATTTCAATTCTCCCATCATAGACATTTGATATTCTTCACTCATCATATAGGTAAATTCATCACTGTAACATTGGTCAGTACAACAAAAAATGATATCATCAACATATATTTGACACACGAATAATTCATCATCATGAGGAATTCCTTCAAAGTGGCATATCACGCCCGAGGGGCCTGCTTGAGGCCATAGAGGGCCATACTGAGTCTGAAGACTTTGTCAGGATGCTTTGGATCTTCAAAACCTGGGGGTTGAGCAACATATACTTCTTCCTCAAGCTTACCATTGAAGAATGCACTTTTCACATACATTCGATATAAGATGATATTATGATGGTTAGCATAAGCAAGTAATATGCGAATAGCTTCAAGTCTAGCAATAGGTGAAAGTTTCTTCGAAATCAATTCCCTCAACCTGTGTGTAGACCTGAGCTACCAACCATGCCTTATTCCTCACCACAAGGCCATTTTCATCTTGCTTGTTGCGGTAGATCCATTTTGTGTCGATGATATTGTGCTTGCGAGGGTCTGGTCGCTTGACAAGTTCCCACACATTGTTGAGCTCGAACTGATGTAATTCCTCTTGCATCGCTTGAGTCCACTCAGGCTCCAGAAATGCTTCATCTACCTTAGTGGGCTCCGTGATAGAGACGAAACCAAAGTGCCCACAAAAGTTAGACAAATGTGAAGATTTTGAGCGTGTGAGAGGACCTGGTGCTTTGATGTCGTTGATGATTCTCTCAATGTGCACTTCATTAGCAACGCAAGGATTAGCTGGTTGACAATGAGGAATTTGCTCAGCATTTTATTCAGAGCCATTTTTTTCAGGTGCACCAGCATGATGTTCTTCACGTTCTGGAATGACTTCTTCAGCGGATTCTTTGGTAGGAATGACATCCTCAGTAGCCTTGAACTTAATGTATTCCTGAGGTGGTATTTCATCTAGCACAGGAGGTAGGTGCTCTCTTTGTTAGCCATTAGTTTCATCGAACCGCACATCTACAGTTTCAACAACCTTGTGGTGATAGGTGTTGAAGACTCTGTAGGTGTGCGAGTCCTTACCATAACCAAGCATAAAACCTTCATATGCTTTCGATGCAAATTTAGAATTGTAATGAGGATCTCTAATCCAACATTTAGCATCGAAGACTTTGAAATAACTCACATTGGGTTTCTTGTCCATGAGGAGTTCATATGAGATCTTTCTGGAGAATTTATGAAGATATACCCTGTTGATGATGTGGCACGCAATATCAATTGCCTCAGGCCAGAAGCGAGAAGGCATCTTGTAATCATCAAGCATAGTGTGAGCCATCTCAACAAGAGTCCTGTTCTTGCGATCCACGACGCCATTCTGCTGAGGAGTATAAGGAGCAGATAACTCATGAGTAATACCAAGTTCATCAAGATAATCATCAAGACCAGTGTTCTTGAACTCAGTTCCATTGTCACTTCTGATGTGCTTGATCTTCACACCAAAGTTGGTTGAAGCCCCCGAGGAAAATCATTTGAAGACTTCCCGCACTTCAGTTTTGTAAGTGATGATATGAACCCATGTACAACGAGAATAGTCATCAACAATGACAAAGCCATATAAAGATGTAGCATTAGTAAATGTGGCATAATGAGTAGGGCCAAAGAGATCCATGTGAAGCAATTCAAATGGACGGGTGGTAGTCATGATGGTCTTTGAGGGATGCTTGGCCTTAGTCATCTTTCCGGCTTCACAAGCTCCACACAAATAGTCCTTGAGGAATTTGACACCCTCGATGCCAATGACATGCTTCTTCTTCGTGAGCGTGTGCAAGTTCCTCATACCAGCATGACCAAGTCATCGATGCCATAGCTAGCCTTCTGAAGCTTTTGCAAGTAGACATGTGGCAGGTTGTGGTCCTGTAGAGAAATCAACAATATACAAACCTCCTCTCCTGAAGCCTTCGAAGACTTTGGAATTGTCAGCTTCCATGATCACAACACAACGATACTTGCCAAATACAACAACCATATCAAGATCACAAAGCATTAAGACCGACATGAAGTTGAACCCTAAGGACACGACAAGCATGACTTTGTCCATGTGTCGATCCTTCGAGATTGAACCTTACCTAGACCCAATACCTTGCTTTTGCCTTTGTCAGCATAGGTGATATGCTTCAAATGCGTTGGAGATAAAGCAGTGTCCATCAATAAGCTCCTGTCACCAGTCATGTGATTTGTACATCTACTATCGAGGACCCACTCAGTGGCTTTGGGTTGATCATCCTGCAGATGAATTAGTGCAGCTTACAAACTCATATACTTCATCAGTGAAGAATATGATATCAAATTCATCAGATCAATTTCATCAAGCGATAGAATAGGTAAAGTAGTATGAGGACGTGAGAAATGAAAATTCATTTCTTCATGATTAGCTTGCGTCCTTTCAAGTATATTCAGGTCTCTAGTAAGTTCTTCAGATGTTAAGGTTCGTCTGGAGACCTGACCCTGCATAAGAGATTAGTTCTTTTTCTTCACCACCCACATCTGAAGAGGTGGTAAAGAGTTCATCATTCTGCGAGCTCCATAAGAGAAAGGTGGCATCGATGCCAATCCACTTCGTTTCACATAAGAGGGGTTAGGATAAGCATATGCATAAGCAGAGAAATTCTTCAAGGATTTATGAACATAATGATTTAAAGAATAATGCACATATCCATAACCCTTAGCCTCTCCCTACGAAAAGAGGTGTTAGCACAATGATGTTCATATGAGGACTTTGATCCATGTGAAGAATGTGGTCCATATGAGGACTTGGATCCATATGAAGAATTTGATCTGGGGTTCCTATTCTTCACAGGTGGTGTCATGATGACATTCAACTGAAGACTTTCAAGGCACCTTTTGGGAACCCAGATTTTCTTCATAGGAGGACCGTTCCTGCAGTTAGTGCCAACATATCTAGCAAATACTTCACCATTATTATTCTTTAAACTGTGTTAAGAACCAGGTCCAGCTGTCTTTGTCCTCTTTGTCAACAACTCCAAATGCTATAGGGCAGATATTATTGTTCCCATCCCTTCCTGTTGCAGCAAGGATCTGTTGACCTGTTGACAGCTTGATAAAAAACCCATCTACCCCTGCAAAGCTGACAATTGTGAGAAGATAGTGTATGTAATGTGAGCACATAAACAATTCACAACTTAGTAAATGAAATGTACCTATGAATGGCCTGCATCCATTCAAAAACCCTTCTTTGCAAGCACTTAGACAAAAAAGAGGACATGAAACCTAGGGTTTTTGCTTGGGTGCTCTGGCAGATGCCTAGTAGTCAGAACACATCTAGAGCCTGGGTTTGTATCCAACACAGCCTGCAAATAATCTCTTATTCTAGTGTATTGTCCTCTCTAATCTCCTTGGACAACCTTCAATGCTTGCTTCCTAGCCCTGTAGGCCATACGGGTGGACATCTCTATTCCATATTTCTTCTTTGGTGTCTGCATTATTGTGGTGACTGGTGTGCCAATATCAACTCTCATCATTGCCTCACACTGGTGTGCAACCCTATTTGCAGTCACCTTGGTGTTCTCTCCTACTGCTGGGCATGTGTGCACAAAATTTGCCTTCCTTATGCAAAAAGTAGTCTCATTTGCAACAACAGAAACTGCAATAAAGAAAGGGCATTTTGCATTTGTGCACACAACTATGATGCTATCATTGCAGTTTTTGTGGAACTCATAATTCCTATTCTGAGTTATGTGCAATATTTGAATTGCTCTCCTAAACTGATACACATTGAGGAAACAAAGTTTTCTGCAAAATTGCTCCTCTGGGTTCTCTCTCCTCACTATACCAGATCCTTGGCAAAGATCTCACTGATATGCTCTTCCTTCCATTGGGCAGAACAAATTGTACTTCCTCAGCTCCATCACCATATTCCCGCTTCAAAACACCAAGATATGCCTCCTCATCTAATGATGGTGCCCAAACATCCTCAAATCTCTGTTCCAAGCTAGAATGTGACCTCTCTGTTGGCCCTTTTCTAGCTTTCTTCTTTTTTGTAGGCACCTCTTGCTGCTCCACTGGCTCATCTTGCTCCACCTGCTCCTCTTGGTGCACCTGCTCCTCTTGCTCCACCTCCACATGCCACCCTTCCTCATCTTCCTCATACACTTCATCCACATCAATGTCTCCATCAAAATGAATGAGTGGATCCTCTCTTTGCTTCCTCATCTCATTAAGCCTCTGAAGATAGTCCTCATCTCCATCCAGATCTGAATCATCTTCAGTTAGAAGAATTAGTAGCTTCTGCTTAACCTTATTTACATGCTCAGTTGCAATCTTATGTTTCCTAAATTTGGCAATCTTTGTTCTCCTCTTCAACTCCATTAATGTCTCCAGTTCATCCTGATCTGCTGCATTGCATTGATCCATGGAAGCATCTGTATCCATATCATGGTTTGTGCTCTGCTGTGTGGTGTAGAACTGCAATGGCTCTGGCTGACTCTGGATTTTACATTTTATTGGTGATCTTGGGAGAACACCAACAGGATTTACTACATACATAGGGTTCTCTCCTATATGGCTCAAAGGAACCTGCTCCTCAACCAGATAGCTTGAGTTCAAATCTGCAGGTCTTGGATTAGTGCCCCTAACCACTATCAAGTTCACTACATTCTGATCATTGTTAGCAATATGGTCAAGAATTTCATCCACCTTATCATCATCACAAATTTCATCCATTCCTGTAATCGCCACACCAGGATCCCTCACAAAATACATGAAATCATTCATCCCATATCCCTTTGTCTCTATTAGGGCAACCACATTATAATATGTTATGTCTGAAACGCAAACTGATCTCTCCAAGTTGTCTCTGTCATGGAAGTGCATTCTAACTTCCCAAACATCATCGTTCAAACTACACACAAATAATTAAAATAGCTTAATTAACAGAGCACTAAAACAGAGCACCAATGTACTGTAAATAAAAATTCACAATTCCTAAAACAGAGCACTAAAACAGAGTAATCAACACTATGATTGCTAAAATACAGTATAGTACACTCTGAAAACCACAAGCACCATCTGAAAACCACTGTGAAGTTTTGAAAACCAGCCAACTTCACTATTAAAAACCACTGTCAAACAATGGAGAAGTTGACAGTATGAAAACCACTGTCAACTGTCAACCACTATCAACTACTCTGTCAACAAATTAATATCCTGCTAACTACTCTACTGACTACATCATCAATTAGCTACTCTGTTAACTACTCTGTCTCCTACATCATAACCACTACATCATCAACAGAGCACTAAACTACATCATTAACAGTGACGACAAATCAACCACAACTAAATCACAATTAAGAGAGCACCAATTAACACTGCCAAAAAACCTAACCCTAACCCTAGAATCGATCTACATGAAGAGGGAAGAGGGAAGAGGGAAGAGGAAACTCACTAGACGCCGCCGAATGACGAGGAAATCCGGTGACTCTCCGTCGGATTCTCCTTCACTGCCCTGGCCCAAGATCTTGCCGCCACATATTCGAGATAGTGCTGGGGGCTCTGGTTGGGGCTGCTCGTATCTGACGGCTAGCTAGGGTTTGAGCTCCCGCATATATCTCCCACAGGTGGACCATCGTCTCCAATGCCGGCAGACCCTCGGCAGTCGCCGCCTGCTCCGCCATCTGTCACCATGACTAAGAGGAGAGAGTGCGGGGAAGGAAAAGAGTGGGAGAGGAGCGGACCGGGCGAGGAACGGCTCAAAGACTAAGCGGCCCGGCTCGAACCGGTGCGCCAGTGGCGTGTAACACCGTCTAACGGCGTTGCCATGTGAACAGTGCTGCCACGTCGACGGATGCGGGCCCCCTTGTGATAAACACACTTAAAACGGACCAAACAAGCAACCATTGTCTTTTTGCAAAAAATTATGAAAAAATAGTGTTTTTGGTGCAATTTCATATATGTGTGGTTCCTGCAAACCTAGCCTGAAGTGTCGATGTTTTTTGCAATTCACTCACGGGAGAGAGAGGGGCAACAAGGGCTTGGAGTGTGCTAGTGGGGCGTGATACGTCTCCAATGTATCTATAATTTTTAATTGTTCCATGTTGTTATATTATCATTCTTGGATGTTTTACAATCATTTTACAGCAACTTTATATCATTTTTGGGACTAACCTATTGACATAGTGCCTAGTGCCAGTTGTTTTTGCTTGTTTTTTTACTTTGCTGAATATCTGTACCAAATTGAGTCCAAACGCAGCAAAACCTTTTGGAGATTTTTTTGGACCATAAGACAACTTGGGAGCCAAGGAAGCGCCTGGGGGAGGCTCATGGGACCCACAAGACACCAGGGCGCGCCAGAGGCCCCCGGCACGGCTTGATGGGTTGTGGGGCCCACGGGGGTCTCCACCACCGCCTCTTAGCTCTATAAGTACCCAAATATTCCAGAAACCCTAGGGGAGTCAATGAAACACAATTCCAGTCGCCGCATGTTCTAGAACCACGAGATCCAATCTAGAGCCCTTTTTCGGCACTCCGCTGGAGGGGAACACGATCATGGAGGGGTTCATCATCCTCATTGGTGCTCCTCCGATTCAACTCGGTAATTCGACCCATGGGTATGGCATCCCATGGTCACACGACCCGAATGGGTAGGGTATGGGTCGTGCTCTCCGCCCATGGGTAACCCACTTAGTAATGGGTAGGGTATGGGTATGAGTTTATGCCCGCGGGTTACCCATGGGTCGCTCGATTAATATTAATAATTGATTATAATATTATTTTGCATGACCTTGACCATAATCTTGCTTCCTGTGAATATTGCCTCACTATATAGTACGGACTATAAATAACAGAATGTTACTAGAGTACCATGCATGTACAAAATTGACCGCTAGCGTAGTAGGCAAGCAACCCCAATGTCAACCTAAGATGGGCCTCCAAAGCTAGCACATGCAAGTCCGACAAACAAGCCAACCCATGTAGCTCGTATCATGTCTTGCATGTACGACACAAATGCCACAACTTGCCAGCGTTTTATTACCTCCTCGCCTATCAAAGCATGTGCAAGGTGCATATCCACCTATATAATAGTACATAGGCCTATGGAGAAGGCTCATGCATTGCCAATGTTCCCTTCAGAACTGTCGGGAGCAACCTGTTGGGTGCAAAGTAACAATAAAGAATTAAAGGAAATTCTAAGCCGGTGGCTGAAAATGGCCTCTGTTGTGCAGTGTACAGCCGCCCGATGGGTAACCCATCGGGTAGAGTTACCCACCGGGTTCGGGTGTGGGTCTGATCATGTGCCTGTGGGTAGGGTCACGGGTTTGCATCTATGCCCGTTAGCTATTCGGGCATGGGTAAGGTAGAGCTCGACCCGGTCAAACCCGACCCGACTACCGGCTTGACCTCCGATGATGTGTGAGTAGTCCACCATAGACCTACTGGTCCATAGGAAGTAGCTAGATGTCTTCTTCTCTCTTTTTGATTCTCAATACAATGGTCTCTTGGATATCTATTTGGTGTAACGACTTTTTGCGGTCTGTTTGTTGGGATCTGAAGAAGTTTGAGTTTATGATCAGATTTTTATCCATGAATATTATTTGAGTCTTCATTGATCTCTTATATGCATGATTATTTATAGCCTCATATTTATTCTCCAAATCTTTGGATTAGTTAGGCCAACTAGATTGATTTTTCTTGCAATGGGAAGAGGTGCTTTGTGATGGGTTCGATCTTGTGATGTCCTCTCCAAGTGATATAAGGGGCAGTGAGGCACTCATGTATCATTGTTATTAAGGATAACAAGATGGGGTATATTCCTACATGGATAGATCTTGTCTACATCATGTCATCTTTCCTATTGCATTACTCTGTTTCTTCATGAACTTAATACACTAGATGCATGCTGGATAGCGGTCGATGTGTGGAGTAATAGTAGTATATGTAGGCAGGAGTCAGTCTACTAATCTTGGACATGATGCCTATATATTGATCATTGCCTTGGATATTGTCATAATTATTTGTTCTTCTATCAATTGCCCAATGGTAATTTGTTTACCCACCGTGTGTTATTTTCTCGAGAGAAGCCACTAGTGAAACCTACGGCCCCCGGGTCTATCTTTTATCATATTTGCTTTCTGATCTATTTTTTGCTGCATTTATTTTCAGATCTATTATTCCAAAAACCTAAAAATACCTTGCTTCACTTTTTCTTTACTTATTTTATTTTGCATTTTATCGAGCTCTATTCACCCAAACTCATACAAATTTATATATCTTTTTACCAAGGCGGGATTGATAACCCCTCCTACGCGTCGGGTTGCAAGTATTTGTTCTTTGTGTGGAAGTACCATTTACATAGTGTTGCTCGGTTCTCCTACTACATTGACTAGTAGAATGCCCGTATGTTCCTACGGGCTACAAATCTAGCCCGTATGTGAGGAAGAAATGTGGTTGTCCGGACTATCCGTGATGTTATCTCAAACACACAGTCCCAATGAAATAAACTCACCCCACGACTGTGATGCCCTGATTCCGATGCGCTAGGTGTCTTCCAGTCATTTGCCGTCGTTGCCATGTCATTCGCTTGCATGTTGCATCTTTGCCATGTCATCATGTGCATTTCATCTGCATGTTTTTAAAAACTTGCATCCGTTCGGGTTTCCCAGTTCTCTTCATTGTCCATTTTGGCATCCTGTACTTTAATGCTATGCTCTTTTGTCATGATCTTGCACTCATCATTGTTTCATGCCTCTAACATGTCAACATGTTATTTCTGCTCACATGTATGCCCTGTTTTTCACTAAGTCATAATCTGTGTTATTAAGTTGCTTCTTGATTTGATCATATTGGTTTAATACTGAGGCCTATGAACCTGAACCTTGATGATAATTGAAGCATGTAATCTGTACTTTGAGTGCATATCAAGTTTGTGTCCGTATGTTTCGTGTAGCATGTTCTTTCCTTGATTACAAAGTGCTTAGTTGCTGTTTTGGGCAGATTGTGTTTGAACTTGTTGCATGTGTATGTGTTGAACTGTGGCTCCGTTTGGAGCATGCTCTATATGAAACTTGCTTAGAATTGCATGCAGTTTCATGTTACCTTGTTACATCCATGTTTTGGAGTGTTTGTGATGTTGTTTCGCTTGCATTTGCATCAACGCCATGTTTAATTTGTTTTGCTTATATCTTCTAGGCCGTAGCTCCGAATTAAACGAACTTTATATGTAACTTGACTATAAAACCGTGTAGATCATCTTGGTGCATCTTAACTTGCTGTTTAACAACTTTAACTCAATGATTTATTCAGATCTGGACCAATTTCGAAATTTGCATATGGGGAGTTTCCGGAATTGTTGTATGATGTCTCCGGCCTCATTTAAACTTGCTTTGATGTGTTGTTCTTGTATGCATCATCTCTTGCCATGAGTAGCATCATGTAGCCTTGTCATGCATCACATTTGGTCGAGCATCATGTCGTGTTCATGTGTTGTCTGTTCACCATGTTGTTTGCTTCTTTCCGGTTGTGCTCCTTCTCGATAGTTCCTGTTTCGTTGCGATTGTGAGGATTTGTTCGACTACGTGGGATCGTATTCTTCATTGACTCATTCTTCCTCCTAGTGGGATTTCAGACAAGATGACCGTCACATTGGATCTCACTACTATCTTTGCTATGCTAGTTGTCTAGATGCTATAATTATGTCGCGCTACCTACCACTTGTTCTTCAAGCCTCCCAAATTACCATGATAGCCCTAACCTTTTCACCCTTCCTAGAAAACCGTTGTTTGGCTATGTTACCGCTTTGCTCAACCCCTCTTATAGCATTGCTAGCTGCAGGTTATTCCATGATGGGACATGGATATAATGGATATCATGGGATATCACAATATCTCTTATTTAATTAATGCACATATATACTTGGTAAAGGGTGGAAGGCTCAGTGAGGGAGTCCTGGATTAGGGGGTGTCCGGATGGCCGGACTATACCTTCAGCCGGACTCCTGGACTATGAAGATTCAAGATTGAAGACTTCATCCTGTGTCCGGAAGGGACTCTCCTTGGCGTGGAAGGCAAGCTTGGCGATACGGATATGTAGATCTCCTACCATTGTAACCGACTTTGTGTAACCCTAACCCTCTCTGGTGTCTATATAAACCGGAGAGTTTTAGTCCGTAGGACAACATACACAACAACAATCATACCGTAGGCTAGCTTCTAGGGTTTAGCCTCTCCGATCTCGTGGTAGATCTACTCTTGTACTACCCATATCATCAATATTAATCAAGCAGGACGTAGGGTTTTACCTCCATCGAGAGGGCCCGAACCTGGGTAAAACTTCGTGTCCCTTGCCTCCTGTTACCATCCGGCCTAGACGCACAGTTCGGGACCCCCTACCCGAGATCCGCCGGTTTTGACACCGACATTGGTGCTTTCATTGAGAGTTCCTCTGTGTCGTCGCCGTCAGGCTCGATGGCTCCTACGATCATCAATAGCGATGCAGTCCAGGTTGAGACCTTCCTCCCCGGACAGATCTTCGTCTTCGGCGGCTTCGCACTGCGGGCCAATTCATTTGGCCATCTGGAGCAGATCGAAAGCTACGCCCCTGGCCGTCAGGTCAGATTTGGAAGTTTAAACTACACGGCTGACATCCGCGGGGACTTGATCTTCAATGGATTTGAGTCACTGCCGAGCGCGCCGCACTGTCCCGACGAGCATGATCTAGCTCTGCCGCCGAACAGTGCCCTGGAGGCCGCACCCGCCTCGGCTTCGACCCTTAATTCAGAGCCAACTGTGCCGACGAGGATGGGCGGTTGGACGCCGCCTCGGGGGCTGCGATCCCAACAGCGATTGAGCCTAACACCAGCCCCGCACTCCGCGAGACTCGTGACTCCAAGGAGCCGGACTCCTCTCTGGACTCCAAACCCTCCGCGCCCCTGCCGATCGAATCCAATTGGGCGCCAATCATGGAGTTTATTGCCGCGGACATCTTTCAGCACTCACCTTTCAGCGATATTCTGAAGTCACTAGAGTCTCTCTCTTTATCAGGAGAGCCCTGGCCGGACTACGGTCAGCAAGGTTGGGGTACGGACGATGAAGAAATTCAAAGCCCACCCACCACCCACTTTGTAGCCACTGTCGACGATTTAACCAACATGCTCGACTTCGACTCCGAAGACATCGATCGTATGGACGCCAATGAAGGAGATGATGAAGAACCATCGCCTATCAGGACCTAGAAAGCCACCTCGTCACATGACATATACATGGTGGACACCCCAAAAGAAGGAGATGGCGATGGAACAGCGGAGGATGACCACTCCAAGAAACAGCCTAAGCGCCGACGTCAGCGGCGCCACTCAAAATCCCGCCAAAACAAATACGATGATTCCAGCACGGGAGATAATAATACTCCGGAAAGTGCCAAAGAAAACCCCCTCCAGCAAGATTTAGCATAGGAGGATGGAGAAACCAGCCCTCATGAGAGAGCGGCAGACAGAAAGGTCAAGGACGATAATTATATGCCTCCCTCTGAAGACGAGGCAAGCCTCGACGACGACGAATTCGTCGTGTCAGAGGATCCCGTCGAGCAAGAGCGTTTTCAACGCAGGCTTATGGCCACGGCAAGAAGCCTCAATAAAAAACAGCAACAGCTTAGAGCTAACCAAGATTTGCTAGTCGACAGATGGACTGAAGTCCTTGCGGCCGAAGAGCATAAACTCGAACGCCCCTCCAAGAGCTACCCAAAGCGCAGGTTGCTACCCCGATTAGAGGAGGAAGCACTTAAACCTACATCACCTGCACTCGATGCGGCCGATCGGCCACCTCGTGGCCGCGACAGAGAGGCCTCTCGGCCCTCCACTCAAGTCGCACCCCGTACCAAGGCACGGGAAAATGTGCCGGACTTGCGAGATATGTTGGAGGACAAGGCAAGGCAAACAAGATCGATCTACAGATCGCGTGGGCGCCCCACGACTCGAGACGGTAACCGTCACGCCGGCCACAAATTCAGCAGGGCCAAACACAGTAGACAATGCTCATTGGAGCTACGCCGTGACATAGCCAAGTACAAAGGCGCCGCACACCCACTATGCTGCACAGACGAAGTAATGGATCATCAAATCCCCGAGGGTTTCAAACCCGTAAACATCGAATCATATGATGGCACAACAGATCCTGCGGTATGGATTGAGGATTATCTCCTTCATATCCACATGGCCCGCGGCGATGATTTACACACCATCAAATACCTCCCACTCAAGCTTAATGGACCACCTCGGCATTGGCTTAACAGCTTGCCAACAGGATCAATCAGTTGTTGGGAGGACCTGGAAGCCGCATTCCTCGACAATTTCCAGGGCACTTATGTGCGACCCCCAGACGCCGATGACCTAAGTCACGTAATTCAGCAGCTAGATGAATCGGCCAGGCAATTCTGGACACGGTTCCTAACAAAGAAAAATCAAATAGTCGACTGTCCGGACGCTGAGGCCCTAGCAGCCTTCAAGCACAATATCCGTGACGAGTGGCTTGCCCGGCACCTTGGACGGGAAAAGCCGAAGTCTATGGCAGCACTCACGACACTCATGACCCGCTTTTGCGCGGGAGAAGACAGCTGGCTTGCTCGTAGCAACAATATGACCAAGAACCCTGGTAATTCGGATACCAGGGACAGTAGTGGCAGGTCGCGTCGCAACAAGCAGAAGCGCCGCATTAACGGCGAAAATGTTGAGGATACGACAGATAATGCCGGATTCAGAGGCTCTAAATCCGGTCAGCGGAAAAAGCCATTCAAAAGGAATCCTAGGGGCCCGTCCAGTTTGGACCGAATACTCGACCGCTTGTGCCAGATACATGGCACCCCCGAAAAGCCGGCCAATCACACCAACAGGGATTGTTGGGTGTTGAAGCAGGCAAGCAAGTTAAATGCCGAAAATGAAGACAATGGGCTGCACAGCGACGACGACGAGGAGCCCCGGCCGCCGAACAACAGTGGACAGAAGGGTTTTCCCCCACAAGTGCGGACGGTGAACATGATATACGCAACCCACGTCCCCAAAAGGGAGCGGAAGCGCGCGTTAAGGGACATATACGCGGTAGAGCCAGTTGCCCCAAAGTTCAACCCATGGTCCTCCTGCCCGATCACCTTTGATCGAAGGGACCATCCCACTAGCATCCGTCATGGCAGATTCACCGCATTGGTTCTAGACCCAATTATTGACAGATTTCATCTCACTAGAATCCTTATGGATGGCGGCAGCAGCCTGAACCTGCTTTACCAGGATACAGTGCAGAAAATGGGCATAGATCCATCGAGGATTAAGCCAACCAAAACGACCTTTAAAGGCGTAATACCAGGTGTAGAGGCCAACTGTACAGGCTCAGGCACACTTGAAGTGGTCTTCGGATCTCCGGATAATTTCTGAAGCGAGGAGTTAATCTTCGACATAATCCCATTCAGCAGTGGCTATCATGCACTGCTCGGGCGAACCGCATTCGCCAAGTTCAATGCAGTACCGCACTATGCATACCTTAAGCTCAAAATGCCAGGCCCTCGAGGAGTAATTACAATCAATGGAAACACCGAACGCTCCCTCCGAACGGAGGAGCACACGGTGGCCCTTGCAGCAGAAGTACAAAGCAGCCTCTCCAGGCAGTTCTCCAGTCCGGCCATTAAACGACCAGACACCGTCAAGCGCGCCCGGAGTAACCTACAACAAGACCACCTGGCACGATCCGAGCAGGCGTAGCAATGCGGCCCCAACCCCAGCCCTCACAAAAAGGCGACACCAGTTCTGCGCGTACATAACTACGCTCTAGAAATACCATGGGTACAGGGGGAGGGGTACCATCACGGCACGCCCGAAACACGGCTTAAACCGCACCAGGGGCTGCCGATTTTTTAATTTTCTCTTACTTTTAGGTCTCCACTCTTCGGAAGGCCTGTTCGGGAGTTCAATTATTGCACAAACGATGCAAGAACCAAGGAAGCAGACAAGCCACGCCGCATTACGGAACTCCCAGGTGGTCTCTATCACGAGCAGTATACCTGTTTCACATACTATTCCGCAGCTTGCCCCTGGAACGGACATGTTAAATAGTACAACCTTTTGCTTATCGCATTATTTGTATCGTTCTGCTTTGATCGCAACCCTCTTTAATAAACAATGCATACCTTTTGTCTATTTTTGCATTACTCTTTTTTTTATATATTCCTTAACGACATGTTGCACCCATACACTTTGGTACGGCCAAAATACGCCAGGGGCTTCAGTACCCCTCAAAATGGTGTGAGAAGTCCAAACACTTTAACAAGTGTGGCACCCCGAACTTATAGCATTATATGCATCGGCTCCGAATCATGTCTTGGGTCAACAGTTAGGTTTGCCCGGCTCCTATGTTTTGGTGCCTTACGTTCCGCTATATCGGCTAAGGTAGCACTAGGAGAACCACTGCGATTGTGACCTAGTTGAGCTGGGTCGATCACCTCAGTGGAGAAAGCTAAAACTGATTGTCATGATGAAGTGAGAGCTGGTCTCTGTTCAAGAGGTTTTTTCGAGTCCTTAAAGACTTATGCCGCTTAGGGCGAGGAGTCGGCTCCGTCCGGCCAAGGCGTGGATAGCGCCCCGAACTCGGTCTTCCGAATACCAGGGGCTTCGCCGAAATTTAAAATTATAGAATTCTATGGCTAAGTGAGAGTGTTCACGCATTATAGTCCGATTGCCTTGTTCGTTGGGCTGAGCGCCTCCCTCGAAGGACCCAAACATGGGAAAAAGAGCGCTCAGGTTTATCCCCGAACACCCCAACACTAGCGGCATGGGGGCAGAAGCCGACGACTCACCATCTCTCAGAATTGATAAACAGCCACACAGAAGGTAATATTTTAAATTCCAACAGCATTGCTTAGCGCATATGAACAAGTTTTCAGTGCATAGGACAAAACGAGCAAGTTTCACTCAAAAATTACATCCGTAGAACATTCATCCGCCACAAGGCAGGCACCCTTCAGAACATCCTTACAATAATTCTCAGGCTTGCGATGCTCTTTCCCCGGCGGTGGCCCGTCCTTCACAAGCTTCTTAGCATCCAGCTTGCCCCAGTGCACCTTAGCACGGGCAAGGGCCCTACGGGCACCTTCAATGCAGACGGAGCGCTTGATGACTTCGAGCCTTGGACGGGCCTCCACCAGCCGCCTCACCAGCCCGAAATAGCTCCCAGGCAGAGCCTCCCCAGGCCATAGCCGAACTATGAGGCCCTTCATGGCCTGTTCGGCTGCCTTGTGGAGCTCAACCAGTTGCTTCAGCTGGTCGCTCAGGGGCACGGGGTGTCCGGCCTCAGCATACTGAGACCAGAACACCTTCTCTGTCGAGCTGCCCTCCTCGGCTCGATAGAATGCGGCGGCATCAGACACACTCCTGGGAAGATCTACGAATGCTTCTGGAGAGCTCCGGATTCGGGTAAGTAACAAGTAACTCACGTTTATGTGTTTGCTTTGCATAAATAATGCCTTACACGCCGCTATCTTCTTCACCTCATCCAACTCCTGGAGGGTCTTATGGGATTTGGCCTTGGCAGACTTGGCATTTTCAATAGCCGCCGCGAGCTCGGACGCTCGCGTCTTTGAGTCAAGCTCCAAACTCTCATGTTTTTTCATGAGAACCTGGAGCTCTTGCTGCACCTTGCCAACCTGGGCCTCATACTTCTCCCGCTCGGTGCGCTCCGTGGCCGCCCTCTTCTTGGCCTCGACTAGCGCTTGCTTAAGGGTCGCCACCTCAAACGTGGCCCCTACAATAGCCACGATAATCCTGTCATTTTTTGCAATTGCACCTTTTTTATGTATATTTAAACTTGGTATTTCTTACCTTCATTGTCCTCGAGCTGCTTCTTGGCACGCCCGAGCTCTTGCTCGGACCGCTCGAGGTTCTGCTTAAGCCTGCATACGCATATTGACTCCTTTTTGTTAGACTCCTGCGAATTTTATTTGATCCTCTATTCGGCTTTTCTTCCCGAACGCCAAACAGAGCATCAGGGGCTACTGTCTATGCGGTAATATTATTTACACATTCTTTACTTACCTCAAAGCCTGTTAAAAGGCTAGTACGAGCTTCAGTCGGTCCGCTCTTGGCGGACTAAACCTTCTGGACCACCGCACTCATAATGATGCGGTGCTCCTCGTCGATGGAGGCGCCTTGGAGCGCCTCCAACAGATTGTCCGGTGCCTCCGGTTGGATGGGGGTCACCGGCACGGTGGGCTTGCTCCTCTTGGAAGGAGGTCCCCCACCGGACTCTGGAACCTTTGAAGGTTCCGGAGCGGTGTCCAGCCTAGAGCCGGACTTGGAGCCCTGGGGGGTTTCATCCCCTTTACTCCTGGAGTCCGGGAGGTCGCCTTGCGGCGCCTCCAGGACCACCTCCTCCCGGCTTGGAACCTGTTGGGACAACACTTCGGTGTCGTCCGTAGGGCAGGGGGAGGAAGCCGTCGGAAGCGAGTTCACATCCGATGAGTCCAGTGAGCCGCTCGACGACGCGTCGAGCCGGTCTTTGGGTGGGCTGCATAAACATATTCGACATAAGGGAAAGCTGTGCAATAAACGAATACTATGAATGACTCTGGTATCCGGATACTTACGATTTTGCCAGGGACTTGGCCCTGAGCGGCCACTCCTCTCCGCTGTTGTCGGCGTCGGTGGAGTAGTCCGGAGGAAGGGTTTTCCCCTTCTTGGACCCTCCGGCCTCCGCACTCCGCCTGGTTGTCACGCACCACCTTCGGCTTGACGTTGAAAGTCTTGAGCCAAAGGCCGAAATGGGGGCAGATGCAGAGGAAAGCCTCGCACACGACGATAAACGCCAAGATGTTGAGGATGAAGTTTGGGGCCAGATCATGGAAATCCAGGCCGTAGTAGAACATGAGTCGCCGGACAAATGGGTGGATCGGAAAGCCCAGTCCGCGGAGGAAGTGGGGAAGGAACACTACCCTCTCATGGGGCCTTGGGGTGGGGAGGAGCTGCCCCTTTTTGGGAAGCCGGAACACGATGTCGTTAGATAGCTATCCGGCCTTCCTCAGTTTTTTGATGTGTCCCTCCGTGACGGAGGAGACCATCCACTTGCCTCCCGCTCCAGACATGGCTAGAGAAGGTTGAGGTGGGGAGTGCGGACTTGGGCGCTGGAGCTCGAGTGCGCGAGAATGGATAAGCAAGGGAGGAAGAAGGTGTAGGTGAAAAGGTGGATCCTTATCCCCTTATATGGGTGGACACAACTACGTGTCCCCACCAGCCTGGTAAAACTCGCTTATCTCCAAGCACTATAATCAATGGCGTGGTTGGGTTACCCAGGCCCGTATTGATGAGAATCCTGGAATAAGGGGACACGATCTCTGCTTTAACAGGACGTGCCAAGGAAACCGCCTCGCATGACACACTAAGGTGGGATAATGAAACGACTCGGATAAAGGCTTGGCCGTGGTGTGTCACACTACGGAATACGTCAGCAGATTAGAGTTGTGTAGATATTATTCTCTCTATGGCACTATGTGGAAACTTATTTTGCAGAGCCGGACACTATCTTTGTGTTCAAAATCTTCTATGATGTATTTGGAGGAGGAACCCGCCTTGCAATGCCGAAGACAATCTGTGCGCCGGACTCGTCGTCATTGAAGCCTGGTTCAAGGGCTACTGAGGGAGTCCTGGATTAGGGGGTGTCCGGATGGCCGGACTATACCTTCAGCCGGACTCCTGGACTATGAAGATACAAGATTGAAGATTTCGTCCCGTGTCCGGAAGGGACTTTCCTTGGCATGGAAGGCAAGCTTGGCGATACGGATATGTAGATCTCCTACCATTGTAACTGACTTTGTGTAACCCTAACCCTCTCCGGTGTCTATATAAACCGGAGGGTTTTAGTCCATAGGAAAACATACACAACAACAATCATACCATAGGCTAGCTTCTAGGGTTTAGCCTCTCCGATCTCGTGGTAGATCTACTCTTGTACTACCCATATCATCAATATTAATCAAGTAGGACGTAGGGTTTTACCTCCATCAAGAGGGCCCGAACCTGGGTAAAACTTCGTGTCCCTTGCCTCCTATTACCATCCGACCTAGACGCACAGTTCGGGACCCCCTACCCGAGATCCGCGGGTTTTGACACCGACACTCGGCCTTATGCCTGGTGTTTTGTTCCACTCTTGCCGCTCTAGTTTCCGTCATACCTGTGTTATGTTCCTTCATTTTGTGTCCCTAACACGGTGAGGGTATATGGGCCCCTCTTGACAGTTTATTTTGAATAAAACTCTTCTAGCAAGGCCCAACGTTGGTTTAACTTTTTCCATAATAAAACTTGAACTAAATAATTAATTGGCATAGGGCGTCATGAACCCGAGGATTCTTTATACATGCAGGGGGCCAGTGCCGATGGTGTTGGTTCTAAACTAGAGCACTATGCGGGGCCGCCCCTTGGAAACTTGGGGTATTTTGGCACCTGTACGTGTAGCTCATCCATCGTGGCCTGAGACGAGATACGCGCGGCTACTATCAGGGTGTCGGCACGTCGGGAGGTCTTGCTGGACTTGTTTTACCATTGTCGAGATGTCTTGTGCACCGGGATTCCGAGTCTGATCGGAGGGTTCCCGCGATGGAGGATTGTCTCCGCGGATCGTGAGCTTGTCATGGGCTAAGTTGGGACAGCCCTGCCAGGTTTAAATTTCGAGAGCTGTGCCAGCAGTTATCTGGCATATGGGAATTTGTTAATATTTGGTTGTAGAGGACTTGAAGTAAACTCAATTAAAATACACTAACCGCGTGTGTAACCGTGATTGTCTCTTTTCGGGGAAATTCGAGAGGAGAACACAGTTGGGTTATGTTTGAACATAAGTAGTTCAGGATCACTTGTTGATCATTACTAGTTTGCGACCGTTTGCGTAGTTTCTCGTCTTATTCTTGTATTCATAAGTTAGCCACCATACACTGCTTAGTCGCTTGCTGCAACCTCACCACTTATCCTTTGCATACCCATTAAGCTTTGCTAGTCTTGATACCCATGGTAATGGGATTGTTGAGTCCTCGTGTCTCACAGATTACTACAACAACAGTTGCAGGTATAGGCAATGTGATGATCTTGATGTGAGAGCGATGTTTGCTTGTCTTGGAGTTCTTCGTCTTCGTCGATCTTGGGTTAGGTTTTTGGTCGGCAACCTGGGCTAGTAGGGTAGATTTCGTTTTAGTTTCTATTTGTGTTTCCCGTAGTCGGACGTTGTTCTTATGTATGATGTAGTGATGTATTATTGTGGCACTTGTATGCTTTGTATGTATCCCCAACTATTATGTAATGGTACGATGTAATGATATCCACCTTGCAAAAGCATGTCAATATGCGGTTCTATCCTTGGTGGGACCTTCGGGTTCCTTTAGGATAGAGTCGCATATTGGTTGTGACAAGTTGGTATCAGAGCCTCGACCGACCATAGGATCCCCTTGATTGTTTGTAGTTGGCCATTGTCGAGTCTAGGAGAACACTTTTTCAGAGTCTAGTTATATCGGAGAGTAGGAATTGTTTTTACTCCTCAGCCCCTTCGTCGCTCTGGTGAGAAATCTTAACGTAGGTGTTTTGATATACTTCTCTTCTCCTTCAATTTTTTTATGATCACACAGTAGTTTTCGTTCGTTACAATGTCAGCTCTTTCAACCAGCGCACTTCTCTTCGAGTTGATTAAACTCTCTTTGTCTTTGCAAGATCAGTCCTTAGTTCTTTCTCAACAAAGTTGTTCCCCTGTATGAAGTTGTCTTTCTTTTTAACACCCACCCACCCTTTTCTTCTCGGAGCAGGAGTCCTTAATCGAGTATCCATCCTACTCGTGTGAAGCCTTTGCATTCTTTCCTCAATTATTTCAACCGGTGCTTTTCTCTTCAAGTTATTCGTCGGTTCCCCTTTCCAAGTTGCCTTTGTTTTTTCCCGCCCTCCATCCCTTTTCTTCCCAGAGTCTGAGACTCTATTCGAGCATCAATTTCATCTGTGCGGAGCCTCTTTTTTTCCTCAATTACTTCAACCGGTGAATTCTCGTCAACTTCATCATGGTTCATCTCGTTTTCTTTCTAGTGGACTCAATTCAAGTTTTTGGTGTTGATCATACTCTTTTCCTTGACTGAAATATTTCCCCCTGCTCGTTCGCCCCTCGCTAGTTTATCCTTCCAGAGTGCTCAAGACATCTTAGAACATTCGTGTTTGCATTCAATTATTTTGAGGTTGTCACCTGATTCAAGTCTTTCAATTGTTCCGGTGCATCATTTCTCATTCAAACAATCCTTTCCAACGGTGCTTCTTTTCAGTGGGCCCTAACCCACAGGTCTTTTCCCAGGATCTTACCCGACTCTTCTAATTTTCCTGGGGTTATTCTCATATTCTTTTCGAAGTATGACATAAGTATGGATTTCATCAGTCAGTTTATTTCCCAAGATCAATTCCAAATTATTTTCATTATTGGTTCAACCTCTTCACTTTTCATTCTCCCGGAGTATCTCAACAATTCATGGTGGTGTTCCTCATCGTCGTTCTCAACCTTTGAAGACCAAAGAAGAGTTTTCCCTAAATCTTGTCCGTTCTCTCAGAGATTCATGGTGCTAGCTTGTTGCTATCATCTTATTTTGTTTCCAATCATGCGATTCTTTTCTTACCCATCCGGAGTATTTCAGGAGTTGTTTTTCCGTTTCGATTATCTAGAGGCTTCCATTTCAAAAGATTCCTTCCTTCCAAGCTTTCAGCTTCGTTCGTTCCCATATTTTTACCGGTGCTTCGTTCAAGCATTCTTTAATTAGTTCGCGATCTCTTCATTCTCTTGTCTCTAAATTCCTTCAAGTATCTTCGTGCGTCTGTAATGCTTTCCGAAGAGTCATTCTCTTTTCGTCTTTCGTTTCAGTTCTTACGATGGTTCGTTCATGATTCCTCCTCCTTTGCTATCGTATCAATTAATTCATTCATTCCAGTCCCACCGGTGGTTCATGAAGACTTTCTCAACTCTTGCGCTATATCTCCACTAATCTTTTCCAACGTGAATAAGTTGTATGCAATCCATTGCTTCTCATCAATTTAATTGGTGGAGGATAAGCATAACGTAATTCTTATTCTTATTTCATCGTGGTCAAGCGATTCCTTCCTTCGAAGATTGTACATGATGGATAATCTCTCGGTTCTAAGTCATCCATTTTTCTTTTCCGGTGTTCAAAGTTTCCTCGGCCATCTTGTCGGAACCTCCATCCAAATCTCTGGAAGGCTTTAATCTTATTAGTTTCATCCTTCAATTCTATCTCATCATCCTTTTGTTACCGGAGTTCTTCATGATGGTTCATCAAAATTGTTCAAGTGTTCATCAAAATTCTTGTTGGAGGAGCGCAAGTACCTTTTCCTCATGCTTCTCAAAGTGCAATTAATTCTCCGTATTCTTTTGAAGTGGAGTTTTGCATTTCTTCATTCTTCTCAGCTATTCAATCATTTCCGTTTGTGGCCGGTTGTCACCTCATAATTTTGAGATGTTTTCCATAAGCCCACAACAAGCTTATTCTTTTAGTTGTTGAATTTCCAACAACTTCGTTCAACCCTTCTTTGTAAGGATGCTTTTCGAATTCAATTGTTGTAGAAGTTATCATTTTCTTCTCCATTCTTTTCATTCCACTCTTTCAATTCTTCCGGAGGCATTGTGTTGTTCCTCTCATCAAGTCTCGTTCCATCTTGTCAAATTCATGTTTTATTCCTTTCCATGTCCAACCGGGATGTTATCACAATTCTTTCGTTCTTATTCCTTTTCTATCTTGTTCTAACCGGAGTGGTTTCAGAGTCTATCTTATTCCTTGAGCTTTTGATTCTCGTCATATTTGTCGTTCCTCTTTTCCACTCGAGTGTTCTTCAGTTTGTCCTCTTCTCTCTTCAGCTCGTGTTTTACCCTATCCTCTTTTCTTCCATCTCATTCCTAAGATCTCGGGACGAGATCTCTTGTTAGTGGAGGAGAGTTGTGACGCCCCGAGTCCGATGCGCCAGGTGTCTTCTAGGCATTCGCCGTCGTTGCCATGCCATTCGCTTGTGTGTTGCATCTTTTCCATGTCATCATGTGCATTTCATCTGCATGTTTATAAAAACTTGCATCCGTCCAGGTTTCCCAGTTCTCTCTTGTAACACCCCAGATGTAGAACTTCCATATTTGGCAATATATCCATGTTGGTCTCCATCCAATTCCATTCGGGGTTCCATCTTTTGGTCTCATTTTGTTTTGTTATGTTGTTCTACTCATTTCATTGCCGTCCTTACCTTGTCATATTGCATTTGTGCTTCTTCTCATATTCCTTATTGCCATCATATGTTTGCATCATGTGCATATCTAAGTTGTGTTGTGCTTATGCCAACTTGCATTTCCATGATATGCATGCATGATATGTTGTTGCATGTGCTTTTGTGTGATCCATCCATGACCACCTCCATGCATCACCACCTCTCCTTCTTTTCTGTTTCTTTTTGCAAGTGCCATCTGGACCGCCTCCACAAATGTTCATCTTCTCCCTATAAATCTTGCTACATGTCCAGAACCTCCCTGCCAAATTTCACCTCTTTTAGAATTGTTTTGGTTGGGTTCAAAAATGCATCAAGTTTGAATAAAATTCAAACTTGTTTTATTTTTCTGCCTCTAAAAATATCCAAAGCAATTTTGTAAAACTGTGCAATATTCCAAGAGCTTGGGGATATTTTTATTCTTACCAAACTCTTCTTCTATGTCCCTGGCCTTTTCCTTTTGTCTTTCTGTCTAAAGAAATTGCATAAGGGAAAAGGCTATAGCAGCAGCATCCACAACGCACCGCTTGGGCCTCTCCCTCACCTGCATCCCAGCCCCACGCAGTAGCAGCAGCCCAGCGGTAACCCGCAAATCACCCCGGTTCCTTTCTCACTCGAGCCGACCCAACCGTCACTTGCACTCGTCCCGCGCGGCAGCGTAGGGCCTACCTGTCAGCAGGGAGGCTGTAGCACTCACCCCCCCCTTTTCTTCCACCTCACCTCCCCTGCTTTACATAATGTCCGCCATGGCCACGGTGGCCGAGCCCGCCGTGACCGCATCCCTATAATAACCCCCCCTCGGCATCCACACCTACTCTTCTAGGGTTTCCCCTTCGCCGCCGCCACCCAGGGGTCTTCCCCTTCTCTCTTTTTCTCCTTCCCCGTGAGCCCCAAGCGTGGCTGAGAGCATGCTCGTCGTCGTCACCGTCCCTCCTATCTCCTCCAGCCACCTTCTTCAAGTCCGTCTCCTTCCCCGTCGTCCTCGGCGTCCGTTACATCGTCGAGGGAGTCATCAAGTCAGGGCCTGGCTTCCTCCGTTGCTCCCATCTTCTTCGCGACCAGAGTTCGCGCCGAGGTTCAGAGGTCGACCGCGTCGCCGCCGGCTCATCTCCGTCAACCTTGCCGTGTCCTAGGTGAGCTAGGTAAACCCCTTTTCCGTCCATGCTTCTTCTCGCGCCCTCTAGTTCACCGCAGGCGTCGTTTTTTTCATGCCTCTCCATGGTCTCGATGCTCCAGCATAGTGTGAACTGTTAGTGAAGATGCTATTGTAGCTTGCCAACCCCGCGCATCCTCGCTCCGGATGCCTGTTGTGCCTCGCTGCGCATACGCACCCCCATAGTGCCTTGCCGCAGCTGCCATGCATTTTCTCCCCTGCATGCCTCGCCATGGCCCCGAGCCGAGTGCGAGCACGTGCTCGAGTGTCCGCTCACTCGCGAGCTGCCTCCACTTGCTCGCTGGAGTCCCCACATGTTCCCGCACGCCCGTTGTTGCACTACTCAGTGAGCCACGTGATACATCTCCATCGTATCTATAATTTTTTATTGTTCCATGCCAATATTATTCAACTTTCATATACTTTTTGGCAACTTTTTATACTATTTTTGGGACTAACATATTGATCCAGTGCCCAGTGCCAGTTCCTGTCTGTTGCATGTTTTTGCTTTCGCAGAATATCCATATCAAACGGAGTCCAAATGGGATAAAAACGGACGGAGCTTATTTTTGGAAAATATGGAAAATTTGGAAGGAAAATCAACGCGAACCAGTGCCCGAGGTGGTCACGAGGCAGGGGGGCGCGCCTGCCCCCTTGGGCGCGCTCCTACCCTCGTGACCCCACCATAAGGCAGTTGATGCTCTTCTTTTGCCGCAATAAAGCTAATATTCAGAAAAAAAATCACGGCGAAGGTTTCAGGCCAATCGGAGTTACGGATCTCCATACATACGCGAAATGGTGAAACAGAGCATGGGAGAACGCAGAACCAGAGAGAAACAGAGAGATAGATCCAATCTTGGAGGGGCTCTCGCCCCTCCCACGCCATGGGAGCCAAGGACCAGAGTGGAAACCCTTCTCCCATCTAGGGAGGAGGTCAAGGAAGAAGAAGAAGAAGAAGGGGGGCCCTCTCCCCCTTGCTTCCGGTGGCGCCGGAGCGCTGCCGGGGCCATCACCATCACCGCCATCTTTACAAACAACTTCACCACCATCATCACCAACTCTTCCCGTCTCTATGAAGCGGTGTAACCTCTCTCTTACCCGCTGTAATCTCTACTTAAACATGGTGCTCAACGCTATATATTATTTCCCAATGATGTATGGCTATCCTATGATGTTTGAGTTGTTTTGTCCTAATGGCTATTTGATGATCGTGATTGGTTTGAGTTGTATGTTTTATTATTGGTGATGTCCTATGGTGCCCTCCGTGTCGCGCAAGCGTGAGGGATTCCCGCTGTAGGGTTTGCAATATGCTTATGATTTGCTTATGGTGGGTGGCGTGAGTGACAGAAGCACAGACCCGAGTAAGTAGGTTGCTAGCGTATGGGATAAAGGGGACTTGATACTTTAATGCTATGGTTGGGTCTTACCTTAATGAATCTTTAGTAGTTGCGGATGCTTGCTAGAGTTCCAATCATAAGTGCATATGATCCAAGTAGAGAAAGTATGTTAGCTTATGCCTCTCCCTCAAAAAAATTGCAAATGATTACTGGTCTAGTTATCGATTGCCTAGGGACAAATAACCTTCTTGTTGACAAAAGCTCTTTACTAAAACTAATTTAGTTGTGTCTTTATCTAAATAGTCCCTAGCTTTTATTTACGTGCTCTTTACTTTCTTGCAAGCTTACCCAAAAACACCTACAAAGTACTTCTAGTTTCATACTTGTTTCTGGTAAAGCAAACGTCAAGCGTGCGTAGAGTTGTATCGGTGGTCGATAGAACTTGAGGGAATATTTGTTCTAAATTTAGCTCCTCTTTGGGTTCCACACTCTTACTTATCGAAAGATGCTACAATTGATCCCCTATACTTGTGGGTTATCAAGACTTTTTTCTGGCGCCGTTGCCGGGGAGCAATAGTGTGGGGTGAATATTCTCGTGTGTGCTTGTTTGCTTTATCACTAAGTAATTTTTATTTGCTGTTCTTAGTTGTTTTCTATCTTTAGTCATGGGTAGGAAACGAAAAATACCAAAAAAAATTAGTGGTACCTACTGAACCAATGGTTGAAGAACCACTCAAAATCTATCACACTGCTGAAGCTTATTACTTGGATCATCTTCGATCCCTATGTGCTCGTGCTGAAACCCCAACTAGCTTAGTTGAGGGAAAATCTTTAGATGAGCATGCTTGTTATGTGCGACACCGAATATCTGAAAAAGGGAAAATTCTATTGGGTCAAATTCATCTTTTGCAATGCTATGCTTGGAATTTATGTTGGGAATATGATTACTTGTTGTTCTGAAAATCCTAAGAAACACCTTCCCTACCAATGTGAGTTTATTGATAATGGAATGTTATCTTCGTATGCTAAGGGTGTTTATAATTACTATGATGTTCAACAAATTGAAGAATTTGTTGCTTTTAAGGGTGCTTATGAAATTGCTTCGTTGATTGAAAAGTGTGATGCTACTCTTTATAAATCTGAAAATTTTGCCATACTTGAATATTGTTATGAGAATTATGCTTCTAATGCCTATGTTAAACTATATATTGAGGAATACTCCGCTGTCCAAGAAGAGACTAATATTTTGCAGGAGTCTATGGAAGAAGAAATTGATGAAACTGTGAGCTCATTGATTGAAAAAGATGAGGAGGAGAGCGAAGAACAAAAGGAGGAAGAGCGGATTGATCACCCGTGCCCACCTTCTAATGAGAGTAACTCTTCAACTCATACATTGTTTAATTCCCCTTCGTGCTTACCGAAGGATGATTGCTATGATGACTGTTATGATCCCATTGATTCTCTTGAAATACCCCTTTTTGATGATGCTTGCTATGCTTGTGGCCAAGATGCCAATATGAATGATGCTTATGGAGATGAACTTGCTATAGTTCCTTATGTTAAACATGAAATTGTTGCTATTGCACCCACGCATGATAGTCCTATTATCTTTTTGAATTCTCCCGATTACACTATATCGGAGAAGTTTGCACTTATTAAGGATTACATTGATGGGTTGCCTTCTACCGTTGCACATGATGATTTTGATAGATATAATATGCATGTGCTTGCTGATCCTACTTGTAATTATTATGAGAGAGGAACTATATCTCCACCTCTCTATGTTTCCAACATGATAAAATTGCAAGAAACTGTTTATACTATGCATTGGCCTTTACTAGGTGTGCATGAATTGTTCTTTTATGACATGCCGATGCATAGGAATTGAGTTAGACTTTGTCATTACATGATATATGTTGCTTTGTGCTCACTACTAAATTGCAAATCATTGCTAATTAAAATTGGCTTTGATATACCTTGGGATCCGGGTGGATTCACTACTTGAGCACTATATGCCAAGCTTAATGGCTTTAAAGAAAGCACTGCCAAGGAGACAACCCGGACGTTTTAGAGAGTCATTTATTTCTATTGAGTTCTTTCATATAGTTTAAAAATAACAAAAATAAAGAGGGGAACCTAAAACTTTTTCAAAAAGGAAAGTGAAAGTGAGAGAGACAAGCATTGTTGAAGTGGGAGCCAGCCTTGAACCTTGTTCATGCTCACGGAAACTTTGTGAATCTTGATTACAGAAAATTTTCAACAAAAATAATTATCCCCTTGTACAATTCCATTGTATTATAAAAATAATGTGCCAAGGTTTGCCTTTAGGAAGTTTACAATGCTTGTTTGTTTGTACGGTGCAGGACAGAAACTTTGGCTGTAGTGCGTGAATTTTAATTTTTTACTGGAACGTCAAATGGTTCGGATTCTTTTTGCACTGTCTTTCTGTACAAATTGTTTATTTTACCTAATTTTGGCAGAAGTTTTCAAGTACGATAAGTATGGTGAATGTTCAGATTCCTACAGACTGTTCTGTTTTAGACAGATTCTGTTTTTGATGCATAGTTTGTTTGTTTTGATGAAACTATCAATTTATATCAGTGGATTAAGCCATGAAAAAGTTAAATTACAGTATGCACAATGCAAAAACAAAATATGAATTGGTTTGAAACAGTACCTAGAGTAGTGATTTGCTTTATTATACTAACGGATCTTACCGAGTTTTCTGTTGGAGTTTTGTTTGGATGAAGTGTTCGATGATTGAGAAGGTTTCGATGTGAGAAGAAGGAAGAGAGGCAAGAGCTCAAGCTTGGGGATGCCCGAGGCACCCCAAGTAAATATTCAAGGAGACTCAAGCATCTAAGCTTGGGGATGCTGGGAAGGCATCCCCTCTTTCTTCAACAAGTATCGGTATGTTTTCGGATTCGTTTCGTTCATGCGATATGTGTAATCTTGGAGCGTCTTTTGCATTTAGTTTTCATTTTTATTTTATGCACCATGCTGGTATGAGATAGTCCTTGGTTGATTTATAGAATGCTCTTTACACTTCACTTATATCTTTTGAGTATGGCTTTATAGAATGCTTCATGTGCTTCACTTATATCATTTGAAGTTTGGATTGCCTGTTTCTCTTCACTTAGACAACCTCCATTTGTAGGATGCTCTTTTGCTTCACTTATATTTGTTAGAGCGTGGGCATATCTTTTGTAAAAAGAATTAAACTCTCTTCCTTCACTTATATCTATTTAGAGAGATGACAGGAACTGGTCATTCACATGGTTAGTCATAAAATCCTACATAAACTTGTAGATCGCTGAATATGATATGTTTGATTCCTTGCAATAGTTTTGCGATATAAAGGTGGTGATATTAGAGTCATGCTAGTCGAGTAATTTTGAAATTGAGAAATACTTGTGTTGAGGTTTGCAAGTCCCGTAGCAAGCACGTATGGTGAACCGTTATGTAACGAAGTCGGAGCATGAGGTGTTTATTGATTGTCTTCCTTATGAGTGGCGGTCGAGGACGAGCGATGGTCTTTTCCTACCAATCTATCCCCCCTAGGAGCATGCGCGTAGTACTTTGTTTTGATGACTAATAGATCTTTGCAATAAGTATGTGACTTCTTTATGACTAATGTTGAGTCCATGGATTATACGCACTCTCACCCTTCCATCATTGCTAGCCTTTTTGGTACCGTGCATTGCCCTTTCTCACCTCGAGAGTTGGTGCAAACTTCGCCGATGCATCCAAACCCCGTGATACGATACGCTCTGTCACACATAAGACTCATTATATCTTCCTCAAAACAGCCACCATACCTACCTATCATGGCATTTCCATAGCCATTCCGGGATATATTGCCATGCAACTTCCATCATCATCATATACATGACTTGAGCATTCATCGTCATATTGCTTTGCATGATCGTAAGATAGCTAGCATGATGTTTTCATGGCTTGCCCGTTTTTTGATGTCATTGCTACGCTAGATCATTTCACATCCCGGTACACCGCCGGAGGCATTCATATAGAGTCATATCTTTGTTCTAAATATCGACTTGTAATATTGAGTTGTAAGTAAATAAAAGTGTGATGATCATCATTATTAGGACATTGCCCCAGTGAGGAAAGGATGATGGAGACTATGATTGCCCCACAAGTCGGGATGAGACTCCGGACGAAAAAAAGAGAAAGGCCATAAAAAAGAGAAGGCCCAAAAAAGAAAAAAAAGAAAAAAAAAAGAGAAAACAAAAAAGAGAAAAAGAGAGAAGGGGCAATGTTACTATCCTTTTACCACACTTGTGCTTCAAAGTAGCACCATGTTCTTCATATAGAGAGTCTCTTGAGTTATCACTTTCATATACTAGTGGGAATTTTCATTATAGAACTTGGCTTGTATATTCCAACGATGGGCTTCCTCAAATGCCCTAGGTCTTCATGAGCAAGCAAGTTGGATGCACACCCACTTAGTTTTAGTTTGAGCTTTCATATACTTATAGCTCTAGTGCATTCGTTCCATGGCAATCCCTACTCCTCACATTGATATCTATTAATGGGCATCTCCATAGCCCGTTGATACGCCTAGTTGATGTGAGACCTTCTCCTTTTTTGTCTTCTCCACATAACCCCCATCATCATATTTTATTCCACCTATAGTGCTATGTCCATGGCTCACGCTCACGTATTGCGTGAAAGTTGAAAAGGTTTGAGAATGTCAAAAGTATGAAACAATTGCTTGGCTTGTCATCGGGGTTGTGCATGATGTGAATGCTTTGTGTGGTGAAGATGGAGCATAGCCAGACTATATGATTTTGTAGGGATGAGCTTTCTTTGGCTATGTTATTTCAATAAGACATAATTGCTTGGTTGGTATGCTTGAAGTGTTATTATTTTTATGTCAAAGGATAGACTATTGCTTTGAATCACTCGTGTCTTAATATTCATGCCATGATTAGACATATGATCAAGATTATGCTCGGTAGCATTCCACATCAAAAATTATCTTTTTTTATCATTTACCTACTCGAGGATGAGCAGGAATTAAGCTTGGGGATGCTGATACGTCTCTGTCGTATCTATAATTTTTGATTGTTCCATGCCAATATTATTCAACTTTCATATACTTTTTGGCAACTTTTTATACTATTTTTGGGACTAACATATTTATCCAGTGCCTAGTGCCAGTTCCTGTCTGTTGCATGTTTTTGGTTTCACAGAATATCCATATCAAACGGAGTCCAAACGGGATAAAAATGGACGGAGCTTATTTTTGGAAAATATGGAAAATCTGGAAGGAAAATCAACACGAACCAGTGCCCGAGGTAGTCAAGAGGCAGGGGGCGCGCCCCCTACCCTCATGAGCCCACCATAAGGCGGTTGACGCTCTTCTTTTGCCGCAAGAAAGCTAATATTCGGAAAAAAATCACGTCGAAGGTTTCAGGCCAATCGGAGTTACGGATCTCCATATATACGTGAAACGGTGAAACAGAGCATGGGAGAATGCAGAACTAGAGAGAAACAGAGAGATAGATCCAATCTCAGAGGGGCTCTCGCCCCTCGCATGCCATTGGAGCCAAGGACCAGAGGGGAAACCCTTCTCCCATCTAGGGAGGAGGTCAAGGAAGAAGAAGAAGAAGAAGAAGGGGGCCCTCTCCCCCTTGCTTCCGGTGGCGCTGGAGCGCTGCCGGGGCCATCACCATCACCGCCATCTTCACCAACAACTTCACCGCCATCATCACCAACTCTTCCCCCCTCTATGCAGCGGTGTAACCTCTCTCTTACCCGTTCTAATCTCTACTTAAAAAAGGTGCTCAACGTTATATATTATTTCCCAATGATGTATGGCTATCCTATGATGTTTGAGTAGATCTGTTTTGTCCTAATGGCTATTTGATGATCGTGATTGGTTTGAGTTGTATGTTTTATTATTGGTGCTGTCCTATGGTGCTCTCCGTGACGCGCAAGCGTGAGGGATTCCCGATGTAGGGTTTGCAATACGCTTATGATTTGCTTATGGTGGGTGGCATGAGTGACAGAAGCACATACCCGAGTAAGTAGGTTGTTTGCGTATGGGATAAAGGGGACTTGATACTTTAATGCTATGGTTGGGTTTTACCTTAATGAATCTTTAGTAGTTGCGGATGCTTGCTAGAGTTCCTATCATAAGTGCATACGATCCAAGTAGAGAAAGTATGTTAGCTTATGCCTCTCCCTCAAATAAAATTGCAATAATGATTACCGGTCTAGTTACCGATTGCCTAGGGACAAATAACCTTCTTGTTGACAAAAGCTCTTTACTAAAACTAATTTAGCTGTGCCTTTATCTAAACAGCCCTTAGCTTTTATTTACATGCTATTTACTTCCTTGCAAGCTTACCAAAAAACACCTACAAAGTACTTCTAGTTTCATACTTGTTTCCGGTAAAGCGAACATCAAGCGTGCGTAGAGTTGTATCGGTGGTCGATAGAACTTGAGGGAATATTTGTTCTACCTTTAGCTCCTCGTTGGGATCGACACTCTTACTTATCGAAAGAGGCTACAATCGATCCCCTATACTTGTGGGTTATCACCATGCCTCCTTGTTTGTCGCTCGCCTCCAGCATCGGGCAACCATGGCCAAAGGCTCGACCTTCTTGTTCTGGTTCAAAAGGAGCCAGGCGCCCATCTCAACACACACACACACACTCTCTAGCGCAGTGGTTAACCATGCATGCCCGCACCGGGGACACCCGGGTTCGATCCCCGCGGGCGCGGTTTAAATCACCATTGTTTTTGCAAGCAAGTCTGAGTATGACAGGGTGGCACCACCTGCCATACATACAGCCCTTGTCCCTTTTCTTTATATTTTTCTCCAGTGAATTCCCATTTCTGGAAATATGCAACAATCCATTTCGGGCAAGTCCATTTCTGGACGTATTCCAAACAAGGAAGTGCCATTTCTGTCTTATTCCATTTAGGGCAGTTTTTAACTTATTGCACTTGTGATGATTTTTCTACAGCAACCCCAACATATTATATATGTTTTTGGGGTAGAAAAATCCCACCAATTCTGTTGTGGCATTAGTTTCTGCATTTGAGAAAGTTCATAAACATGTCATTTTACATCATGAATTTGTTTTGCCATTTTCGTGTGATTTAATTCAATCATGCCATGAGGTTGCTTTGCACGTGGATAGCTTCATTTTCATGTCTACTTCATGCTAGATTTTGTTCCATGCCATGACATGCCTTGGAGTGAGTTAATCAAGCTTGTAAAGATGCCATGTTGAATCTGTTTCTGCTATGTCTATGTAAAATGACATGTTTTTGCATTATTGCCATGCTGTTTTAGTCATGCTCTAGTGGTTTATAGCTTTAGCTCAGTGTTCATATTTTGTCAAGCATCTTGAGTAGATCACTGCCATGTGCTTTCTTGCTATGTTAGAGTGCAGTAGCTTAGTTTCTTGTTGCATTTTATATGGCATCGTGCTGTTAATCACAGAATAGTGCCATTATTGTTTTGCTCGCCATTTGCAAACCGCGCATCCGATTCCGGCGATCTTTATATCAATTTCGACCGAAATCAACTCATCTTTACAGCGGCGCTCTTGGTTTGCTAAGTTGAGGCCTGGTTCAATCTTTTCCTTCCAGAGCACGCATATGCATTGCATATGGCATCCCGCATATCATGCCATGTTTTGCATCATGTTACTTGCGCATTGCACCATGGTTGATTGTGTTTCCCTTGCTTGTGTTCTTGCCTTCGGTAGAGCCGGGAGACGAGTACGTGATCAGGAACCCGTTGAGTACGCTTACGAGGATCAAGCTTATGTCAACTCGGAGAACTTTGCAGGCAAGATGACCATACCCTCGAAATCACTTCTATCTTTGCTTGCTAGTTGCTCACTCTATTGCTATGCCTATGCCGCGATACCTACCACTTGCTATATCATGCCTCCCATATTGCCATGTCAAACCTCTAACCCACCTTGTCCTAGCAAACCGTTGTTTGGCTATGTTACCGCTTTGCTCAGCCCCTCTTATAGCGTTGCTAGTTGCAGGTGAAGATTGGAGTTTGTTCCTTGTTGGAACATGATTATTGTTGGGATATCATTATTATATCTTGTTTACTTTAATGCATCTATATACTTGGTAAAGGGTGGAAGGCTCGGCCTTATGCCTGGCGTTTTGTTCCACTCTTGCCGCCTTAGTTTTCCGTCATACCGGTGTTATGTTCCTTGATTTTGTGTTCCTTGCGCGGTTGGGTTATAATGGGAACCTCTTGATAGTTCGCCTTGAATAAAACTCCTCCAGCAAGGCCCAATCTTGGTTTTACCATTTTCCACCTAAGCCTTTTTTCCTTGGGTTCCGCGGACTCAAGGGTCATCTTTATTTTAAACCCCCGGGCCAGTGCTCCTCTGAGTGTTGGTCCAGAACAGAGCCACTTGCAGCGAAACCTCGGGGAAACTTGAGGGTTGGTTTTAGTTGTACGTAGTGTTCTTCCAGTGTGCCCTGAGAATGAGATACGTGCGACTCCTATCGGGATTTGTCGGCACATCGGGCGGCTTTGCTGGTCTTGTTTTACAATTGTTGAAATGTCTTGTAACCGGGATTCCGAGTTTGATCGGGTCGTCCTGGGAGAAGCAATATCCTTTGTTGACCATGAGAGCTTGTGATGGGCTAAGTTGGGACACCCCTGCAGGGTTTTGAACTTTTGAAAGCCGTGCCCGCGTTTATGGGTAGATCGGAATTTGTTAATATCCAGTTGTAGAAAACCTGACACTTAACTTAACTAAAATGAATCAACCGTGTGTGTAGCCGTGATGGTCTCTTTTCGGTGGAGTCCGGGAAGAGAACATGGTCTCGTGTTATGCTTGAATGTATGTATTTCTAGGATCACTTCTTGATCTTTGTAGTTTCTCGACCGTGCTTTGCCTTCTCTTCTCGCTCTCATTTGCGTATTTTAGCCACCATATATGCTAGTGCTTGCTGCAGCTCCACCTCACTACCTTTGCCTACCAATAAGCTTAAATAGTCTTGATCGCGAGGGTTTGAGATTGCTGAGTCCCCGTGACTCACAGATTACTTCCAAAACCAGATGCAGGTGCCGATGATACCATTCCAGGGGATGCGACTAAACTCAAGTGGGAGTTCGATGAGGACTCAGGACGTTACTATGTTTCCTTTCCAGAAGATCAGTAGTGGAGCCCAGTTGGGGCGATCGGGGATCTTATGCATTTGGGGTTGTCTTTATTGGTTCCGTAGTCGGACCTTGATTGTATTTTGAATGATGTAATGCTATATTTATGTATTGTGTGAAGTGGCGATTGTAAGCCAACTCTGTACCTCTTTCTTATTCAATATATGGGATGTGTAAAGATTACCCCTCTTGCGACATGCCTACAATGCGGTTATGCCTCTAAGTCGTGCTCCGACACGTGTGAGATATAGCCGCATCATGGGTGTTACAAGCCTTCCCCGACTTAGGAGCCCCCTGCTTGATCGAATCGCTGGTGTTGTTGAGTCTAGAAAAAGGTTTTGAGTCTTTTAGGATTATATATATCGGAGAGTAGGATTCTTTTTACTCCTCAGTCCCTTCATCGCTCTGGTGAGGCATCCTGACGTAGAGTTTTGACTCTTCTCTTCTCAAATTTTCACTAAATTTTTTTTAGGATCACGCAGGTATCTTGGAATCATTCCGATGGTTTCGTGACGAGAACATTTGTTCTTGGTGCCTCCTAACATTTAGGGGTTGTGGCAGTGTCCCGGGGAGTTGAGCTCCCAGGTGTTGTCATCACAATTTGTCAGGACCCCGACTCGATGTCACATCGATCTAGCCGGTAACACCTCATATCACTTTGCGGCCTCACGCACGGTATCCCCACGGGTGTCGCCTTACCTTTGCCCGGGACCGTTTGCGCCTTTTGGCTCACGTATATGATAGTGTCGCTAGCATCCATATGATAAGGAGCCCGGGCTGACATGACTAGTCGTAAACCCAAAGTGGCACGGACTTACAGGGACAGGCATCCATGACCCAGCTTCGAACGTGTCGGTCATCAGCAAGTGGGTCCGGGCTGTAGCACTGGGCTAGCAGGACTCCGGTAAACCGGGCTGTAGCGGGCTAACAGGACTCCGGTACTCAATGCGTGACATTTCCCCGAAGGGACAGACACCAGAACGAAGAAGGACACATGCCGGCCAGCCTAAGTGTTCCAGAGCAGTAGCAAGCTACCATGGCTCAGCGGTAACACTAGGAGACATTTCCCGGTAAGAGAGGCTACTAAAGATAAACAACTAGATAGTCAGATCCCACACATACCAAGCATTTCAATCATACACACAATATGCTCGATATGTGCAAATACAATAAGGCATCACAACATGACTCTACGACACAAGTACTTTATTTAAGGCTCAGAGAGCCATACATAACATACACAAAGGTACGGGTCTCACGACCCAGCATTCAAGTCATACAGTCATACAAACCAGCAGCGGAAGTAACTTGTCTGAGTACAGACAACTAGAAAGGTAAAAGAGGCTTGGAAAGCCTAGCTATACTACGTGGTCCTTCACAAGCTCAGGATCACCACCTGGGCCTTTAGCCTACTCGTTGATGTCAACGTCTACGTAGAACCCATCAGAAGGTGTTGCAGCGTCTTCTGTAAAAATGTAAATTATAGCAACATGAGTACAAAGGTACTCAGCAAGACTTACATCAGATCCTACATACATGCATATTATCAAGAAGGGTTGGTGGAGTTATTGCAGCAAGCCAGCTTTGACTCTTGGCTAGGCTAACCTACGAGACTCCAACTTGAAATGGTTTTTCGCACACGAGTCCACTAATCACCACTTCAATACACTACCGAGGATCCACCTCCGTCTTCCTACGGAAGAGCCATCCTCGGCACTCACACTTATCTTGAGGCTTTTAGTAGTTTTCATTTACTTGTCTATGAACTGTATAGGCAACCAAGTAGTCCTTTACCGCGGACGCGGCTATTCGAATAGATCATGATAACCCTGCAGGGGTGTACTTCTTCATACATGTTTCCACCACTTAGCGTCTGCACACGACATGTGCTCGACAGACTTCAAGCGAAAGCCGACGTGGGTGTAGACCACGACCTACCTAAACACCTAAGCCTCTAGTCCAGGTTTATCGCCTATCCAGGTTCCATCCGCAGGGAGTCCGGCCGAGGTTTCCCATACGGCCCCGAACGATGTGAACAGGGTTCCCGAAATACCTAACGGGTATTCGGTACACCCGGCCACGTACCTACCGCATCACAGCCCACCCCTACGGTCAGCGCTGTCCGCGGCCTCCAGTAGGCTACAAACACCAGAAACTACTTGCAACTCCTGGACAGAGAGCTAGGGTGAATAAGAAGTCGAGCGGGGTCATATTTCAGGGCCCAATGCATGGTAGTAGCTATATCTTAAATCACACATACAGATCTCAGTGCTTAAGGTCGGCTTCAATGAAACAACCCACCATGTACTCCTACATGGCCTCTCATCGATACCTTTACCAAATCGTGTTCACCACACCACTCTCATTACCGACATAATCATTTCACTCTAGCCCATCACCCAGATGAACCAGACCTGACACGACTCTAAGCATAGCAGGCATAGCAAGGTAGGAACAACACATACATATGGCTCAATCAACTCCTACACATGCTAGTGGGTTTCATCTAGTTACTGTGGCAATGACAGGTCATGCAGAGGAAATGGGTTCAACTACCGTAGCATACAGCAGTTTGAAACGTGTTGTCTTAATGCAGTAAAAGAGAGCAGGAGCGAGAACATGGGATTGTATCGATATGATCAAATGGTTGGTTGCTTGCCTGATGGTTCGATGCACTGATACGGTTCTCCGTTAGGGTAATCACGGTACTCCTCGGAGGCAGATCCTGCCACAAAGAACACCGATACACAACCATCACCAAACAATGTGCAACAATATGATGCATGCATGAAACATAGCAATATGAGTGTGTTGGGCTAATGCAACTAAGACCAGAAGGGTTTGCACCAATTTGAATCAAGATTCAAATTTCAAACTCAAACATGGCCTTTTAAAGTGCTTTTCCTTGTTCTGCATTAAACATCAAGTTAACTTGTTTAATCATGCATGAAAATAGTACATATGGATAGATTGGATTTTTCTGATCATTTTTCATATATAATTTGTCTGATTTGGAGTTACAGAATAAAAGTTATGAATTTTTGAAGTTTAAATTATATTCTGGAATTTCCTATATTAGAATAATTCCAGAAAATCAATTATTGCGTCAGCCTGACGTCAGTGTGACGTCAGCAGGTCAACGGAACACGTCAGGGTCAAACCTGACAGTGGGTCCCGCATGTCAGGGTGATTATTTTAATTAAAGTTTAATTAAAACTAAACCTGTTTAATTAACAGGGCTGGGCCCCACCTGTCATTGACTCAGGGGAGTCAACCAGGGCCCACCCGTGGTCAAACCCGGGTCGGCTGCATCGGCGTTTAGCCGCCGGCGAGCCCGACGCGGCGGCGGAAGTGATATTTGCCGTTCCGGCAACCAAACGAGCCGCGGAGGGCACCGGAGCGGAGCTGAGGTCGAGCCGCAGCTCTTGGTGGAGTCCGTTGGGGTCGGGGTGGCCGGAGTTGGCGCCGGCGACGACTTTGGCAGCCACCGGAGTTCGGCCAAAGTCGAACTTGTCGCTAGGGGGATCGGTGAGGTGCGGGGAGTGCACGGTTGGGTCCTAACGCAGTGTGGTGAGTGCGTTGGACACCGCGGGTTGGCCGGAGGATGGCCGGAAGCACGTCGGCGACGAGATCCGCGGCGGTGCGTGCGTGTGATCTTTGTGCGGTGGCTACACGGCTCGGGAATGAGAGAGAGAGAGGGTCGGAGAGATAGCTGGGCTCACAGTGCTCCCGTAGAGGCCACCGGCGGGGTCGGGGACGAGCTGAGGCGGCGACGGCATTGAAGGGGATCTCCGGCGACGGCGAGCTCGGGCGAGGTCGGTGCGGTGGTCTCGGGCCGCTCGAGCACACGGGGCTCGGCTAGCTCGATGAAGTGGACGGCGGCGAAGCTCCTGGACACGGCGGCACGGCGTGGGGTTGACGGAGGGCGTGGCTACGGCGAGGGGGTGGCGGCGATGGCATCGGCCATGGCGTGGGAGAGCGAAGGGGAGGAGCTGGAGGGGAGAGGGGGTGTCTGGGAGGTTCGGGGGAGAGAGGGAAGCCGATTCACGGCGTTAGCCGGGCGAGGGAGGCGGCGAGGCGGCGAGCAGGTGCGTGGCACCCATGCGGTGCTCGCCGTTGAGCACCTGCCTGCCTGCCTGGCCGGCAAGCAGCTCGCTGGCGCGGTGCTGGGCTGGGCCGGCAGGTGGGCCGGTGCTGGGCGACAGGTAAGCCTTTTCCCATTTTTTTCTATTTTCTGTTTTTATTAATACTTCTGCCACTTTGTTGAATTAAATAAAATACTTAGGCTACTCCTAAAATCACCAAACTACTCCTGGTCCATAGTTGGATTATTTCCAACATGAAACATTTTAGTTTGGAGTTATTTGAGCATTTAAATATTTTATATAATTTTAAATGCCCAAATTCAAATACTTATGATTTAATTCAAAAACCCTAGGATGGCCTAGGAAAATGTGCACCACTTCTGGCAGAGGTTCTGAACCAAGACAAAAATGATGGGCATTTTAGAAGGGCATTTCAGGTTCATTGAAAAAGTTTTTAGTAAACACTAGTTGGTTTCAGAGGGGACTTGGGAGTTCTGTCATCCCCATTTCAGGTTTCTGATGAAAGAGTAAACATGATGCAACACTCTAATGCATGACTAGCTAGGGTGTGACAACTCACCCCCACTCAAAAGAATCTCGTCCCGAGATTTGGGTTCCCCCGGGAAGAAGGCGGGATACTCGAGTCGAAGACGATCCTCCCTTTCCCAAGTTGCTTCATCCTCAGAATGGTGCGACCATTGAACTTTGAGAAACTTGATATTATGACGTCGAGTGGTACGCTCGGCCCGATCGAGGATACGAATGGGGTACTCCCGATATGTAAGATTATCTTGGAGATCAAGCGTTTCGTGGTCCACTCCATGGATAGGATCCGAGAAGCAACGCCTGAGTTGAGAAATGTGGAAGACATCGTGGACTCTGGAGAGGTGCGGAGGTAGTTCCAACTGGTAGGCAACTTCTCCTCGTTTGGCGAGAATGCGAAAAGGTCCAATGTAACGAGGAGCCAATTTGCCTTTAATACCGAAACAATGGGTTCCCTTCAGAGGGGTGGCCCGAAGATAAGCCTTCTCGTCAACCTCGAAAGTCATAGCCTTATGTTTTCGGTCATATTGACTCTTTTGACGAGATTGGGCTGTTTTCAACTTTTCACGAACGATGCGAACTTGTTCTTCTGCTTCCTGAATCATATCCGGGCCAAAGAATTGTCTTTCCCCGGTCTCTGACCAGTTAAGGGGTGTTCGCCACCGTCGTCCATAGAGAACTTCAAAAGGGGCTTTACCCAAGCTAGATTGATAGCTGTTGTTGTAAGCGAATTCGGCAAATGGAAGGCACTTCTCCCAATCCATTCCGAATGAGATAACAGAGGCTCGAAGCATGTCTTCTAGAATCTGGTTGACGCGTTCCACTTGACCACTCGACTGAGGGTGGAAAGCGGTGCTAAAGGAGAGACGGGTTCCCATAGCATTTTGGAAACTTTCCCAAAATCGAGAGGTGAAAAGACTTCCTCGATCCGAATTAATTTCCAAAGGAACACCATGGAGAGACACTATCCGTGAGATGTATAAGTCCGCCAATTGACTAGCGGTTATACTCTCACGAACAGGTAGGAAATGGGCTACTTTGGAAAGACGATCGACAACGACGAAGATAGCATTATTCCCTCTCTTGATCCTGGGAAACCCGGTAATGAAATCCATACCAATTTTATCCCATTTCCTTTCAGGAATAGCTAAGGGTTGAAGGGTGCCAGCAGGCCGTTGATGCTCTGCTTTTACACGACGATAGACATCGCAATTAGCAATATATTGAGCAATTTCTCTCTTCATCCTAGTCCACCAGAACCTCTGGCGTAGGTCCTGATACATCTTGGTACTACTGGGATGAATGGTGAGAGGAGATTCAAGAGCCTCCTTAAGGATCAACTGCCGTAGATGCTGGTTCTTGGGAACCACTAAACGGTTCTCAAAATATACAACACCATGATCATTTGTGGAGAAACAACTAGCACCTCCGCTAGCAATGTTCTCCTTGATTTTAGATATTCCCTTATCTCGCTTCTGGGCAGCGATGATTTGATCCGTAAGAGTAGGTTTCACCACCAAGGTGGAAAGAAATCCTTGAGGAACAATGTGAAGGTTAAGCTTCCGAAATTCCTCATGGAGAAGCGGTTGACTTTGTTGTAACATCAGGTTGTTACAATAAGATTTACGACTTAGCGCATCAGCCATGACGTTGGCTTTCCCTGGGGTATAAGTTATTCCTAAGTCGAAATCTGTGATCAACTCGACCCAACGTCTTTGCCTGAGATTCAAATCCGGTTGGGTGAAGATGTACTTCAGACTTTGGTGATCAGTGAATATTTCGCAACGATTACCGAGGAGGTAATGTCGCCAGGTTTTAAGTGCATAGACTACAGCTGCAAGCTCTAAATCATGAGTAGGATAATTCTCCTCATGTGGGTGCAATTGCCGTGAAGCGTAAGCAATTACGTGTCGATCTTGCATGAGAATACAACCTAGTCCTTGTCGCGAGGCGTCGCAGTAGATAACAAAGTCCTTGGAGAAGTCTGGCGGTACCAGTATGGGAGCAGAAGTCAGGCGTCTTTTCAGTTCCTGAAAGCTGTGCTCACATTGTGGAGTCCATTCGAACTTTTTATCTTTCTTGAGGAGTTCGGTTAGAGGTTTGGCAATTTTGGAGAAGTTCTCGACAAAGCGACGACAATAGCTCGCTAAGCCCAGAAAACTCCGAACTTGCTTGACCGATTCAGGTGGAGTCCAATTAAGGACAGCTTGAACTCGCTCAGGGTTAACAGCAATACCTTTACCAGATATTACATGACCCAGATAGGTCACTTCTGACAACCAAAATTCACATTTGGAAAACTTGGCATAAAGGCGATGCTCTCGAAGTTTCTTCAACACTAGCCTTAGATGTTCGGCATGTTCTTCCTCGTTCTTAGAGTAGATGAGTATATCATCGAGATAAACTACGACGAATTTATCCAAATACTCCATGAAGATTGAGTTCATTAACCGAGAAAAGGTGGCTGGAGCGTTGGTTAATCCGAAGGACATGACGGTGTACTCGTATTGCCCATAACGAGTAACAAAGGCCGTTTTAGGGATGTCCCCGTTTCTGATTTTGATTTGATGGTAGCCCAACCTCAAATCCATCTTGGAGAAGACTGAGGATCCAGCGAGCTGATCATACAGGTCGTTGATCCTAGGGAGCGGATATTTGTTCTTGATTGTGACCAAATTGACAGGTCGATAATCTACAACCATCCGGTCCGTACCATCCTTCTTCTTGACGAAGAGGACGGGGCAAGCCCACGGAGATGAACTAGGTCGGATGAAACCCTTTTTCAAGGACTCATCGAGTTGTTTCTTAAGCTCGGCTAGTTCTAGTGGTGCCATCTTATAGGGTCTTCTAGCAATCGGAACGGTTCCTGGAATGAGGTCTATTACGAACTCAACATCCCTGTCAGGTGGAACACCCGGCAATTCCTCTGGGAAGACATCCGGGAAGTCACGGACTACCGGAACGTCCTCAAGGTCTGGCAAAGGGCTGGCGTTAAGAGAATATAACTGTCGCTTGGCTATTCGGGTCAAGACATTGACTATCTTCCCCGAAGGATGGGTGAGTTGAACAGTCCTAGAGAAGCAATCAATTTTGGCTTGATGAGCTGACATCCAGTCCATACCCAAAATGATATTAATATCTGAAGATTTAAGGGCTATCAAAGATGCGAGGAAAACTAGTCTGTCGACTTGGATTTCATTTCCATGGCTTACTCTAGAAGTTTGCCATTTGGATCCCGGAGTTTGAATTACCATAGAGGTTGGCATGTCACAGAATGCGATGTTATGCAAACGAGCATAGTTCTCGTATATAAATGAATGAGAGGCTCCTGTATCGAAAAGAACAGATGCCGGGTGGCAATTAACAAGGAGCGTACCGAGAACGACGTTGGGATCTTCTTGAGCTTCTTCGGCAGAGATACAGTTGACATGGCCACGTGAGGCGGTGGCCGGCTTGGCGTGGAACACTTTCCTTGTCGGCTTGCCACGGCCAACAGCTTTAGCAGATTGGTTGGGGTTGGTCTGGGGACACTCACGCATATAGTGACCAGATTCCCCACACTTGAAACAAGTCACGGAACTGGTACGTGGAGGAGCATTGTTGGTTGGACCCCCATAGGGCTTGGCTGGTGCGGACTGTTGAACGGGGCGAGGCACCTGGAAAGATGGCCTCGGTGTGAACCTGGGTGGCAGGGCGGTGTTGGGCACCCACACGCGGCGCTTCTGAGGACCAGCACCGGATGAGGAACCCATGTCACAGCCATGCTTGCGTGTTGCGTCATAATTAGTCTGACCAGTTTCAGCACTGATGGCCTTGTTAACAAGCTTCTGAAAAGATGTGCACTCATGCAGACGGAGGTCGCGGCGAAGCTCAGGACTAAGCCCCTTACGGAACCTTGCTTGCTTCTTGGCATCAGTAGAAACTTCCTCAGTTGCATATCGTGCGAGGTTACCAAACTCTCTGCTATAAGCATCCACAGAGAGTCGGCCTTGGGTGAAATTGCAAAATTCCTCACATTTACGGTCCATGAGACCCTCCGGAATGTGATGTTCACGGAAAGCCTCACTAAATTCAGCCCAAGTAGTGACATGGCCCGCTGGGCGCATAGCTCCATAATTTTCCCACCATAGACTGGCGGGGCCTTCAAGATGATATGCAGCAAAGGTGACCTTGTCAGCCTCAGCTACTAGCGCGGAACGCAGCTTGTGAGAGATACTGCGAAGCCAGTCATCAGCGTCGAGAGGCTCGACGGAGTGGTGGAACGTGGGTGGATGTAATTTGATAAAATCACTGAGTGACACCACGTTAGTCCTCTGATGGTGTGCTGTGTTCTGTTCAATACGCTCCAACAAACGGTTGGTCTCCCGCTTGTTTCTTTCGGCTTCCATCATAACCTCGGCTAGGGAAGGAGGATGAGGCAGATTTGCATTCCTGACTTCGCTGCCTTCGGCCTGCTCTTGAGGAGCAGGGTTAGTGCGCGTGTTGACCATCCTAGGTAAACAAGACAATGATTTAGTCAGAATGATAAAATTCCGACATAGGATACAACATGTAAGGAATAACTCGAAATGCAAGATGATCATCCGTATGACATGGTAGATACAGAGACTGCTTCGTTATTCCATCGTCATACACACCATACAGGGTTTAGTACAAGACCAAACAAAGTACTATTACGGTGAAAAGAGGATTACATCTCATCAGAGGCATTCCAAGCTCCTATACATTATTTTTCTACACCTCCGGAAAGTACAAACTAGGTCATATCCCATGAGTCACGCGGAACGATAGACGACACAGCTAGTGCGAACTAGTGATACTACCACTAACTCAGACCGATCCGTAGTAGTCCTCGTAGAAGTCACCTCCATAGCCTGGAAGCTCAACATGATCATCCGAAAACAGACGATCTCGCGGAGCTTGTGGACCATAGGGACTAGGATGAGGTCTTGGACCAACAGACGGTGGCCTGCGGGGACCGCGAGGTGGGGTGATGCCTCCTACATCACGCCAACCCATCACGTCTGGCAGAGCAGATCTCACAGGATAGAGATCGCGCATATCCGAATATCCGGCTTGCACCGCCGGTGCAAACCGAGTCAATGTGGCCCAGTGGTCAGCACGGGTATTGAAGAGCTCTAACCTCAAGGCCCGATTTTCACGGTCCTTATCCTCGAGCATCTCAGCAGTGGTGCGAGTCCGTGAATCCTCCTGGGTGGGGTCTGCATAGATAGCCTGGAGATACCCTTGTGCTCCCGAAAGTGATCCTGGCATATACCGGAAATCAGAGTCCCGAAATAGACCAGATCTGACTCGCATGATGGTCATCATAGAGTAGGCGGCGTCCTGCACAGCCATCTCAATAGTAACCCCGAGTCCATAGGAGCAGTGAAGGGGCTCGGTGGACCCAGGATAAGATGGAAATATCCTGACAGTGCAGAGATACTGGCTTTGATTAAAGTCTCGGAATTGCTCTTCGACCGTGTACTCAGGATACCAACGGTATCCAGCCTCAGTCATTACCCTGACCAACATGGCAGTATGGCCGGGTACATCTAGGCATCGAGTAAGGCGAACCACTTGATTGAGGTCGCGAGTGGCCATCTGAAAGCACAATCATAATGCAAAGGCATTAGAATTTCTAGCAAAATTTCGGCAGCATAACAGCTGTAAATGCTCAAGAAGGATTTTGAGACATTTGACAAAGGATTACATACACACTCAACATCATCATATCAAGTTCTGAGTCCATCCTAGCAACATAATGTGATAGTAGAATTGAACTAGGCTTGTATCCATCAACCCTATAAGGTACTACTGATTAGTAACGCGTGATCCTGATAGAGAGAATAGATCCTAATTCCTTAACCCCCGGTGGAAGAATAGACTGACTCAGATCAGAATGTCATAAGATAAAGGAGTAAAAAGAGCCTTACGTTCCAACCCACAAACAATTCCCCTACATATAACTAGAGAATTTCTAGACTCAACATCGACCAGTTTGGCTTGGAGAACCTACAGGAAGTCCAGCTCTGATGCCAACGCTGTCAGGACTCCGACTCGATGTCACATCGATCTAGCCGGTAACACCTCATATCACTTTGCGGCCTCACGCACGGTATCCCCACGGGTGTCGCCTTACCTTTGCCCGGGACCGTTTGCGCCTTTTGGCTCACGTATATGATAGTGTCGCTAGCATCCATATGATAAGGAGCCCGGGCTGACATGACTAGTCGTAAACCCAAAGTGGCACAGACTTACAGGGACAGGCATCCATGACCCAGCTTCGAACGTGTCGGTCATCAGCAAGTGGGTCCGGGCTGTAGCACTGGGCTAGCAGGACTCCGGTAAACCGGGCTGTAGCGGGCTAACAGGACTCCGGTACTCAATGCGTCACATTTCCCCGAAGGGACAAACACCGGAACGAAGAAGGACACATGCCGGCCAGCCTAAGTGTTCCAGAGCAGTAGCAAGCTACCATGGCTCAGCGGTAACACTAGGATACATTTCCCGGTAAGAGAGGCTACTAAAGATAAACAACTAGATAGTCAGATCCCACACATACCAAGCATTTCAATCATACACACAATATGCTCGATATGTGCAAATACAACAAGGCATCACAACATGACTCTACGACACAAGTACTTTATTTAAGGCTCAGAGAGCCATACATAACATACACAAAGGTACGGGTCTCACGACCCAGCATTCAAGTCATACAGTCATACAAACCAGCAGCGGAAGTAACTTGTCTGAGTACAGACAACTAGAAAGGTAAAAGAGGCTTGGAAAGCCTAGCTATACTACGTGGTCCTTCACAAGCTCAGGATCACCACCTGGGCCTTTAGCCTACTCGTTGATGTCAACGTCTACGTAGAACCCATCAGAAGGGGTTGCAGCGTCTTCTGTAAAAATGTAAATTATAGCAACATGAGTACAAAGGTACTCAGCAAGACTTACATCAGATCCTACATACATGCATACTATCAAGAAGGGTTGGTGGAGTTATTGCAGCAAGCCAGCTTTGACTCTTGGCTAGGCTAACCTACGAGACTCCAACTTGAAATGGTTTTTCGCACACGAGTCCACTAATCACCACTTCAATACACTACCGAGGATCCACCTCCGTCTTCCTACGGAAGAGCCATCCTCGGCACTCACACTTATCTTGAGGCTTTTAGTAGTTTTCATTTACTTGTCTATGAACTGTATAGGCAACCAAGTAGTCCTTTACCGCGGACGCGGCTATTCGAATAGATCATGATAACCCTGCAGGGGTGTACTTCTTCATACATGTTTCCACCACTTAGCGTCTGCACACGACATGTGCTCGGCAGACTTCAAGCGAAAGCCGACGTGGGTGTAGACCACGACCTACCTAAACACCTAAGCCTCTAGTCCAGGTTTATCGCCTATCCAGGTTCCATCCGCAGGGAGTCCGGCCGAGGTTTCCGATACGGCCCCGAACGATGTGAACAGGGTTCCCGAAATACCTAACGGGTATTCGGTACACCCGGCCACGTACCTACCGCATCACAGCCCACCCCTACGGTCAGCGCTGTCCGCGGCCTCCAGTAGGCTACAAACACCAGAAACTACTTGCAACTCCTGGACAGAGAGCTAGGGTGAATAAGAAGTCGAGCGGGGTCATATTTCAGGGCCCAATGCATGGTAGTAGCTGTATCTTAAATCACACATACAGATCTCAGTGCTTAAGGTCGGCTTCAATGAAACAACCCACCATGTACTCCTACATGGCCTCTCATCGATACCTTTACCAAATCGTGTTCACCACACCACTCTCATTACCGACATAATCATTTCACTCTAGCCCATCACCCAGATGAACCAGACCTGACACGACTCTAAGCATAGCAGGCATAGCAAGGTAGGAACAACACATACATATGACTCAATCAACTCCTACACATGCTAGTGGGTTTCATCTAGTTACTGTGGCAATGACATGTCATGCAGAGGAAATGGGTTCAACTACCATAGCATACAGCAGTTTGAAACGTGTTGTCTTAATGCAGTAAAAGAGAGCAGGAGCGAGAACATGGGATTGTATCGATATGATCAAATGGTTGGTTGCTTGCCTGATGGTTCGATGCACTGATACGGTTCTTTGTTAGGGTAATCATGGTACTCCTCGGAGGCAGATCCTGCCGCAAAGAACACCGATACACAACCATCACCAAACAATGTGCAACAATATGATGCATGCATGAAACATAGCAATATGAGTGTGTTGGGCTAATGCAACTAAGACCAGAAGGGTTTGCACCAATTTGAATCAAGATTCAAATTTCAAACTCAAACATGGCCTTTTAAAGTGCTTTTCCTTGTTCTGCACTAAACATCAAGTTAACTTGTTTAATCATGCATGAAAATAGTACATATGGATAGATTGGATTTTTCTGATCATTTTTCATATATAATTTGTCTGATTTGGAGTTACAGAATAAAAGTTATGAATTTTTGAAGTTTAAATTATATTCTGGAATTTCCTATATTAGAATAATTCCAGAAAATCAATTATTGCGTCAGGCTGACGCCAGTGTGACGTCAGCAGGTCAACGGAACACGTCAGGGTCAAACCTGACAGTGGGTCCCGCATGTCAGGGTGATTATTTTAATTAAAGTTTAATTAAAACTAAACCTGTTTAATTAACAGGGCTGGGCCCCACCTGTCATTGACTCAGGGGAGTCAACCAGGGCCCACCCGTGGTCAAACCCGGGTCGGCTGCACCGGCGTTTAGCCGCCGGCGAGCCCGACGCGGCGGCGGAAGTGATATTTGCCGTTCCGGCAACCAAACGAGCCGCGGAGGGCACCGGAGCGGAGCTGAGGTCGAGCCGCAGCTCTTGGTGGAGTCCGTTGGGGTCGGGGTGGCCGGAGTTGGCGCCGGCGACGACTTTGGCGGCCACCGGAGTTCGGCCAAAGTCGAACTTGTCGCTAGGGGGATCGGTGAGGTGCGGGGAGTGCACGGTTGGGTCCTAACGCAGTGTGGTGAGTGCGTTGGACACCGCGGGTTGGCCGGAGGATGGCCGGAAGCACGTCGGCGACGAGATCCGCGGCGGTGCGTGTGTGTGATCTTTGTGCGGTGGCTACACGGCTCGGGAATGAGAGAGAGAGAGGGTCGGAGAGATAGCTAGGCTCACAGCACTCCCTAGAGGCCACCGGCGGGGTCAGGGACGAGCTGAGGCGGCGACAGCGTTGAAGGGGATCTCCGGCGACGGCGAGCTCGGGCGAGGTTGGTGTGGTGGTCTCGGGCCGCTCGAGCACACGGGGCTCGGCTAGCTCGATGAAGTGGACGGCGGCGAAGCTCCTGGACACGGCGGCACGGCGTGGGGTTGACGGAGGGCGTGGCTACGGCGAGGGGGTGGCGGCGATGGCGTCGGCCATGGCGTGGGAGAGCGAAGGGGAGGAGCTGGAGGGGAGAGGGGGTGTCTGGGAGGTTCGGGGGAGAGAGGGAAGCCGATTCACGGCGTTAGCCGGGCGAGGGAGGCGGCGAGGCGGCGAGCAGGTGCGTGGCACCCATGCGGTGCTCGCCGTCGAGCACCTGCCTGCCTGCCTGGCCGGCAAGCAGCTCGCTGGCGCGGTGCTGGGCTGGGCCGGCAGGTGGGCCGGTGCTGGGCGACAGGTAAGCCTTTTCCCATTTTTTTTCTGTTTTCTGTTTTTATTAATACTTCTGCCACTTTGTTGAATTAAATAAAATACTTAGGCTACTCCTAAAATCACCAAACTACTCCTGGTCCATAGTTGGATTATTTCCAACATGAAACATTTTAGTTTGGAGTTATTTGAGCATTTAAATATTTTATATAATTTTAAATGCCCAAATTCAAATACTTATGATTTAATTCAAAAACCCTAGGATGGCCTAGGAAAATGTGCACCACTTTTGGCAGAGGTTCTGAACCAAGACAAAAATGATGGGCATTTTAGAAGGGCATTTCAGGTTCATTGAAAAAGTTTTTAGTAAACCCTAGTTGGTTTCAGAGGGGACTTGGGAGTTCTGTCATCCCCATTTCAGGTTTCTGATGAAAGAGTAAACATGATGCAACACTCTAATGCATGACTAGCTAGGGTGTGACACAATTTTATCGTTGCAACTCTGGAATACCTGAGTTTCGCCGACATCGAAAATCTCTTTTATGGAGTTGTTGGTGAGATAACCTCGACGCCACCCAGTACTGGGGCGGGAGTTCGGGAGTATTGCCATAACTCGTATAACGGATGCTTTTCGAAGGTTGAGGTAAATGATTTCCAAAGGTTTCTTGGTTATGTGTTGAAGGATGGATACAACTGGATGTAGGATTTGCTAGTTTTGGGTGAGATATTATGCTTCCCATGTATCCCCAACACCTGATTGCATAACCAGAAAGTTTCAGGAGTTTCATACGTGGGAATTCATGTAGCTCTAGTATTTCTTCGCGCAAATATTTGGTTTGTGATTGGGTAATCCTTACCAATTATTTTTTCAGATCCATACCTTGTTGTGTTATTCATCTATCTCTATCTAAGTGGCTTCTCAATTTATGGAAGTGTGATCATTTAATTTGGAATTCATTCGTTCATTCTTGTTCGAATGTTAAGGCTACATGTTGCAATTTCGATCCATTTGATTCAGCTTGAATATATGTCTTTCAAGATGCTAACGGATGTCACCCTCTTCAGGATGGCTCCTCCAACGCGTCAGAATCCGGAACCTCCGCCACCACCTCCACCTCCGGAGGCATGGCAAGCTGTGATGGCCACTACCAATGCCAGCACACAGATGATTATGCAACTCTTGCAAGAGCGCAACCAAGGAAATCAAGGCCATGGCAACAATCAATCTCACTTTGCTACCCTCAACCAGTTCCTCGCAAACCAGCCGAAGTCCTTCAGTAACTGTGTCGAGGCCACAGACGCTGACGATTGGCTCGTAGATATCTGTAAACATTTTGAGTGTAGCAACGTCAGGCCTGAGGACTTTGTCAAGTTTGCTTCGTTCCAACTCAAAGACCAAGCTGCTGAGTGGTATCAACAATACAAAGATTCCAGAGGAGGTCGTGTGATTACTTGGGATGATTTCCGCCAAGACTTCAAAGCTCACCACATTTCTCAGAGTGTTGTTGAGAGTAAGCATGAGGAGTTCCGCAATCTGAAGCAAGGCAGCTTGTCTGTTTACCAATACAACATCATGTTCCAGAGGCTCGCTCGCTTCGCCAAGCAAGACATCCCTGACGAGAAGAGTATGATTTATCAGTTCATAGGTGGCCTCAGAGAAGATCTGCAACTAGCCCTCGTGCTTTTTGAGCTGAAAAAGTATGATGCTTCCAAGTGCGATGCTTCCAAGAAGAGAGTTAGGGATGCAACTCCTTCTTCTTCAACTCAAGTGGCGGCTAAGCAGCAAAAGTACTGGTTGCCTCCTCCTCCTCCGTTCCGTCAGCCTTATCAGCAGAAGAGCTAAGGTGGCAATGGATCTTCCAACCCACCCAACCCAGGCTTTCAGAACAAAGCTTCGTCTCATGCTCCAAGATCAAGTGCTCCATATCACCACCCGCTCTCAAAGGTTACGTGCAACAAGTGTCAGCAGAAGGGTCACTATGCAAACAAATGCTTCAACCAAAGGCGCCTTCCACCTCCTCCTCCTGTGAGATCTGCCAGTAATGCTGTGGTCAAGCATAATCCCAAGTTTGCAAAGGTCAACATGATCAACACAGCTCAGGCAGAGGACTCTTCAGAAGTGATCATGGGTAACCTTCCTGTTAACGATACTCCTGCAGAAGTTCTTTTTGATACCGGTGCATCGCTTTCTTTCATTTCAAGACCTTTTGTTGCCAAGCATGAGTTTGTGACCGAAAAGATTCCTTTCCCGTTGAATATTGTGTCCCCGGGCAAGCAAATGACATCTAACAATTGCGTCCCGGATGTTTCTATCATGATGGGCGACTATAAGTTTCTATCCTCTCCAATTGTTCTTGGTGACTCGGATATTGATCTAATTCTTGGCATGGACTGGCTTTCTAAGCACAAGGCTCAGCTTGATTGTGCTGCCAGGAAGATTCAATTGACACACTCCTCTGAGGATGTGATCGTCTTTGCCGCTCGTGATGATACCATTCAACTGTTTTCTCTCAACGAGAAGGGCGAGTTGGATGCCATCTCTCAGATTCCAGTCGTTTGTGAATATCAAGACGTCTTTCCAAAAGAGCTTCCAGGAATGCCTCCTCACCGGCCAGTTGAATTCGTCATTGATCTTGAGCCTGGCACGGAACCTGTTTGTAAACGTCCTTACAAGCTTGGACCGAAAGAGTTGAAGGAGCTAAAGAAACAACTCAATGAACAAGAGCGTATGGGTCTGATCTAACCAAGTTCTTCTCCCTGGGGTTGTGGTGTTCTTTTTGTCAAGAAGAAGGATGGCACGGACTGACATTGTGTCGACTACCGTCCATTGAACAAGAAGACCATAAAGAACAAGTACCCACTTCCCAACGTCAATGAGCTTTTCGAACAACTCAAGGGTGCTCAAGTATTCTCCAAGCTTGACCTTTGTATGGGCTATCATCAGATTCACATTCGTGAACAAGATATCCCCAAGACAGCATTCAGAACAAGCTATGGTTCTTATGAATACACTGTCATGTCTTTCGGCCTTGTCAACGCTCCTCCAACATTCTCTCGCATGATGAACTTCATCTTCAACCCTAACACAAATGACTTCGTCTTGGTCTATCTCGATGACATTTTGGTCTTTTCCAAGAACAAAGAGGATCATGCCAAGCACTTGAGATTGGTGCTGGACAAACTCAGAGAACATCAGTTCTATGCGAAGTTTTCAAAGTGCGAGTTTTTGCTCGATGAGGTTCTCTACCTTGGGCATATCATCTCCGCCAAGGGAATAGCTATTAATCCTGAGAAGGTGTCTGCAATTGTGAATTGGGAACCACCTCAGAATGTGAAGTAGATCCGCAGCTTTCTTGGGCTCGCAAGCTATTGTCGAAGATTCATTGAGAATTTCTCTAAGATCGCGAAGCCTCTTTCCAACCTTCTCCAAAATCATGTGAGGTATGTCTGGACGCCTGAATGTGACATCGCTTTCAACACCCTCAAAGAGAAGTTAGTCACAGCTCCGGTTCTGACTCCTCCTGATGAATCCAAACCATTCGAGGTTTTCTGTGATGCTTCCCATCAAGGTCTCGGTGCGGTGTTAATGCAAGAGAAGAAAGTTGTGGCATATACCTCTCTCCAGTTGAAGACCAATGAAAAGAACTACCCCACGCATGACCTCGAGTTAGCGGCAGTTGTCCATGCTCTTTGAACATGGAGTCATCTCTTGTTGGGAAGGAAAGTGGACATCTTCACTGATCATAAGAGTCTCAAGTACATCTTCACTCAGCCCAACCTCAACCTCAGGCAGACTCGTTGGGTTGAAATGATTCAAGAGTATAATCCGAGTATTGAATATACTCCAGGCAAGGCCAATGTCATTGCTGACGCTTTGAGCAGGAAGGCTTACTACAAAGTTTGATTCTTAAGCCCTTCCAACCGGATCTTTGTGAAGCTTTCCGCATACTTAATATCCAAGTTGTTCCTCAAGGATTCCTTGCCAACCTCCAAGTCTCTCCTACTTTGGAAGATCAGATTCCTGAGGCTCAACTTCTTGATGCCATGGTGAAGAAGGTGAAGATTGGGATTGCCAGGAGCCAACCCAAGTACAAGTGCTATCGCCTTGATGACAAAGATACTCTATTCTTCGAGGATCGCATTGTTGTTCCTAAGGGTGACCTTCGTAAAGTCATTATGAACGAGGCTCACAATTCACTCTTATCTATTCATCCTGGAAGTACAAAGATGTACCATGACCTCAAGCAGTCGTATTGGTGGACTCGAATGAAGCGCGAGATTGCTCAGTTCGTGAATGAATGTGATGTCTGTAGAAGAGGGAAAGCAGAACACCAACGGCCAGCTGGTCTCCTCCAACCTCTTGCCATTCCAGAATGGAAGTTTGACCATTTTGAGATGGACTTCGTGACTGGATTTCCCAAGTCCAAGCGTGGCAATGATGCTATCTTTGTTGTCATCGACAAGCTTACTAAAGTGGCTCATTTTCTTCCTATCAAAGAATCTATCACAGCAGCTCAGTTGGCAGAGCTATATACCTCCAGGATTGTCTCTTTGCACAACATTCCACAGTTGATATCTTTAGATCGTGGAAGCATCTTTACCTCTAAGTTCTGGGATTCCTTTTAGAAGGCTATGGGCACCAACATTCGCTTCAGCACAGCCTTTCATCCTCAAACTAGTGGCCAAGTCGAGCGAGTAAATCAAATTCTTGAAGATATGCTCAGGGCTTGTGTCATTTCTTTCGGTATGAAGTGGGAATATTGTCTTCCATATGCCGAGTTCTCCTACAACAACAACTTCCAAGCGAGTTTAGGCAAGGCCCCATTCGAGATTCTCTATGGCAGAAAGTGTCATACTCCTCTTAATTGGTCAGAGACTCGTGAACGCCAACTTCTTGGCAATGACTTGATCACAGAGGCTGAAGAAATGTGCAAAGTCATTCATGAAAATCTCAAAGCCGTGCAATCGCGTGAGAAGAGTTACTATGATAGCAAGCATCATGACTTGGCTTTCGAGATCGGAGACCATGTCTACCTCCACGTCTCTCCAATGAAAGGTACTCGTTGCTTCGGTATCAAAGCGAAGCTTGCCCCTAGATACGTGGGTCCTTTCAAAATCATTGGCAAAAGAGGTGACCTCGCCTATCAACTTGAGCTTCCATCCAACTTTGCAAACGTGCACGACGTGTTTCACGTGTCTCGGCTTCGCAAGTGTTTCAGGACTCCTGACCGCACCATAAAATTCGAAGAGATTGATCTCCAAGAAGACCCGTCTTATCAGGAGCATCCCATTGCTATTCTTGAAGAAACTGAGCGCAAGACTCGCAACAAGTCTATCAAATTTCTGAAAATGAAGTGTCACATCATTCCGACCGAGAAGCCACCTGGGAACGCGAGGACCACCTCTGTTCCGAATATTCGGAGTTCTTTCAGTACTAGATCTCGGGACGAGATCCTCTTGTAGTGGTCGAGTGTTGTAACACCCCAGATGTAGAACTTCCATATTTGTCAATATATCCATGTTGGTCTCCATCCAATTCCAATCGGGGTTCTATCTTTTGGCCTCATTTTGTTTTGTTATGTTGTTCTACTCATTTCGTTGCCATGCTTACCTTGTCATATTGCATTTGTGCTTCTTGTCATATTCCTTATTGCCATCATATGTTTGCATCATGTGCATATCTATGTTGTGTTGTGCTTATACCAACTTGCATTTCCATGATATGCATGCATGATATGTTGTTGCATGTGCTTTTGTGTGATCCATGCATGACCACCTCCATGCATCACCACCTCTCCTTCTTTTCTCTTTCTTTTTGCAAGTGCCATCTTGCCCTCCTCCACGAATGTTCATCTTCTCCCTATAAATCTTGCTACATGTCCAGAACCCCCTGCCAAATTTCACCTCTTTTAGAATTGTTTTGGTTGGGTTCAAAAATGCGTCAAGTTTGAATAAAATTCAAACTTGTTTTATTTTTCTGCCTCTAAAAATATCCAAAGCAACTTTGTAAAATGGTGCAGTATTCCAAGAGCTTGGGGATATTTTTATTCTTACCAAACTATTCTTCTACGTCCCTGGCCTTTTCCCGAACTGTGCGTCTAAGGCAGATGGTAACAGGAGGCGGGGGACACGATGTTTGCCCAGGTTTGGGCCCTCTTGATGGAGGTAATATCCTACGTCCTGCTTGATTGATCTTGATGATATGAGTATTACAAGAGTTGATCTACCACGAGATCGTAGAGGCTAAACCCTAGAAGCTAGCCTATGGTATGCTTGTTTGTCTCTCTATCGACTAGTCTGGCCCCTGGTTTATATAATGCACCATAAGCCTAGGATAACAAGAGTCCTAGCCGAATACGCCGGTGGGGGAGGAGTCCTTGTCTTGACCACCAAGTCTTGTGGACTCTTCCTTGTATGCGATAGCTGTCCGAACTGACCCATGAGTATACAGCCATGCGGGTTCTCGGCCCAATCTAACTGACCGGGAGACGACGTGGTGAGTACCCCCTAGTCTAGGACAACGTCAGTAGCCCCCTGAACCTGTCTTCAAGTTGGGGACGCTCCTCGATTCTTCCAAACTGTTCTTTGTCTTTGGTCATCGGTCTTGAAAACTGGTTCAACAAATCTTCCCATCTTCTATCTTGAGGATTGCCGAGCTAAATCTGAAGATCTCACAAGTCGGGTATCCGAGGAGCCCTTTAAGTCTTCAGCCTTTATCAATGCCTTGTTATTTTTATGCCACACGTCGGGTTTGAAGTTGTTCCCGGGCAGCAGCATCCTCTTGCGTCCGAGCTCCAACGCCGGATTGCATTCGAGGTATCTTTTGCAGCCGAGCACCAACGCCAGACCACTTTCCGAGCTCCAACGCCAGAATGTATCCGAGCTCCAACATCGAAATATGCCCAAACTCCAACACCGGGCTGTATCCGGGCTCCACGCCGGACTATATCCGAGGTGGCATATCACCTTGGTTCGAAAAAGTTGAAGGAGTTTAGCCGAGCTTAATGCTGGGAATGCCCTCTATGGAGCCAGCCACTAGCGCCCGAGCTTTATGTCGGACTGCTTCCGAGGTGGTGCACCACCCCGACTGTGGGCCGATTTTTTGTCAATATTTTTGATTGGTGCAATTTATTCTCTGCCAAGATATATAGCCAGTAGCCCTCAAGGTGTGTATCGGTTTAAAACCCGAGATGCACTTGAAGGATGACGTAAGACCGCTGGTCCCAGTAGCTGCTGAGACTCAGGTTGATTTGCAAAATCGGCCCGAGGATCAAGTCCTAGCTCGATAGAATACTTCGGGACACAAAAAGCGCCGTGCTCAGTCCTCGAGACTCAGGTTGGGTGCGGCCGACGAACCTGAGGATCATAATCTCCTCGGAAACTGTATTGTACTTCAAATTTTCTGCATTGGATAGGCAATGCAGTAGCCCCCGAGGCACTGGTCGGGTGGCAACACCAGATCAGGGGATCGATGTGCCCCTTTAATATTTATAAATAATAAGCCCAAAGCCCAGTAGCCCCCAAGCCTTAATGCGGGCATGGGTGGCCGAATTAAGGATCAATATCCATAGTAAAATCACAAATTATGTGTAATGACTATGTATCCAAGTACTTTACGTCATTAATGCTTGGATCCGCATTGTACAAAACTTTGGTGACCGACCATCAGCTTCCACCTCCTCGGCCAGTAGCCGAGGAGTGTTTGTCCTACTTTATAAAGCCTTTATGAGGGCAAAGATTTACGACAAACAAGGCAATCTGTCCATACGGTTTTATAAACAAAGGTACGCAGAGAGATATGTTATATTACTATTTAACATAAGAAATGTCTTCCAAAGAAAATAGTCCCGCTATCGGTTCCTTTCTTTGGTTTGTCATGCTAAGCATGATGATGAAACCTCAGCTCTAATGTAAGAGCAAAATATTGAGGATTTAGTTTGGGAGGCAAGTTACTAGCCCCTGGTAGTGTTTGGTCATAGTCGAGGTCAAGCCATAAACACTTCGGCCAATTTTATGAATGGCTCCTCATTTAACACAGTCATCGGATCGTTGACTAGTTTACGCTTATTGTGACAGTTAATTTTTAGCTTTGTCCACTGAGGTGCTTAACCATGTGAGCTGAAAGCACAATCGCAGTGGTTCTCCCTTTGCACACCTAGCCGAACAAAGCGGAACATAGGAGGCAAGCGCAGGAGCCGGGTAACCCAACTATTGACCGAAGACACAATTCGAAACCGATGCATTTATGGCAATATCCGAGAATGTTTTTGCCGAATCTCTAAAGGTGTCCGGCGTTGCACTGCGAGACTCGTGCTGAAAACACACAAATAGTTTAAAAGTGCCAAAAGCTTGGAAAACCAAAAAGCTTAAGTAAAACATGATGTCCAAACAAGATCAGTTGTTTGGTGCCAATCCGAAAATTGGAAGAGAGAAAAAAATTGTGCCTCTGTCGTGTTTTGACAACGACCAAGAATAAAACACATTTACAGCTCATATATAAATTTTAAGATCCCCCAAGTGACTTGGGTAAAAGAATTTTATGTATAATGATTGTATGTACCGAAGTACTTATATCATATATGTGTTCACCCGAACTTTAAACGTGTCTTAACCGACCATCGGCTTCTCCCTCTTCGGCCAAGGGCCGAAATGTGTCATGTACTCCGCCTGTCGAGAGTATCGACGGTGTTTCCGATGACCAGGCAATCAGGCCATATGGCCGTAACAGAGAAAGCGCGCCTAGGGAACTTATGCTATATTACTAACGAAGTGTAGGAAGCATCTTTGAAGAAAATAGTACCCCCACCGATACCTTTATTCGATGCTCATTATTACTATGAGACTTATGCAATAGATTTTTTGTACTCATGAGTTCCGTTGTGTGCCGACCATGATTGAAAACAATAAGAGCGCTAGCTTTCGACTTCACCTAGTCTGAGGTCAGAGCTCGGATGACCCGGTCGTGACAATCGCAGAGGTGCTCCCTTTACTCCCTAGCCGAACAATCGGGAATGTAGGGGTAAACACAGGAGCGAGGCAACCCAGCTTGCCAATCGCTTAGGTTAATATGGTGCATATTGTGGCATAATACACGAACAAGGAACGAAGCCGTACAAGTATAATCATATGCAAGAGGAAAAGCTCCATCAAGGGAGCTCCCAAATAAACGGTGTATTTGAATATGCGAGTCACAAACAAAGTTTTGACAAGGAACTTTGTCACAAACAACTTTGTGCCAAAAAGTATAATGCTTGGTCGAACCGTACAAAATTTAAAACTGAAAGTTTTTTAGCATGAAAGCGACTTAGCTAGTTAATGTTCTCGATGTTGATGACGCATGCCAAGATTGTGGCAGGACGAGATCCCAGCCCCCAAGCCGGTCCTGAGATGTCCGAGTAAACAACACCGCTTGATGAAGTGGTGACACAACATAGTCGATGGGCAAGGTGAAAACCCCAGTCCAGCCGCGGCGACGGAGCAGGCCGGCAGTGTGACGCCGAAGCCCCCGGCGTGTGTTAATGAAGTGATGACGACGCCCCCTGTCATCCGAGGTGACGTCGTACGTCGGTACGCTGCGGTGACAGCGCTGCCCGGATTATCTACCTGTACACAGAAAATAGTGCAAGCCGGAGATAATAGGAATAATAAAAAATGTTCCATAATCAATAATTTATGCAAAGTGAGTAGTAAAAGAAATATGGCCTGTGCGCCGAACACTCGATGAGGTAGAGCTCGCTCGGCGATGCCGAAGTCCCCGAGGCAACCGAACACGTCGGTATGGCAACACGACCAACAAGGTGATCACGCGAGCCAATTTACGCCGACTGGGACGACGACGTCGGCTTGCCGAAGAGACCACGTGACGCAGTCGAAGTCGATCACCTACACACATAAAATAGTGCGGTCAAAAAAGGATAATTGCTTTTCACAAAAATAATTTATTGAAAGAGATGTGGCCTGGCGCTGAAGTCATGTCGATGCAGGGCGTCGGCGTGACGCGGTGAAGGCGTGGCCAAGTCCGAATTTGCAGGCCGATCGGAGTTCTAAATGCAGCATTCGCCGAACTGCATATGAAAACTGACCGAACCACCATGCGGGTGTTGTTAATGCGGCCACCATTTGATAGACTTGTGAATAGATGATGAAACAAACCAGAGTAATAATTTCTTGGGAAAAATAAACCCAAGCAAGAAAAAAAATACTAGGATTAATAACACCTGGTTTATCTGTTGTAGCAATCTGGAGAAAGGTTACTCCCAAAATTGGGGCTCGATCCGCACACCCATTGCCTGATGGGTGATGAAGCGGTGGCATGGCGATGCTAGCAAAGGTTGGCTCGCCGAGGAAAAGCCTGTGGTCCAGCTAATGTGATGAAGCTGGTCGACTGGTGACGCCGAAGACTCCGAAGTAAGTTGATGAAGAGATGGTGAAGCCCTCGGTCTAGCCGAGGAGACGGAGCAGGTCGGTGAGGAGACGTTGCAGCTGCCGTGTCAGCCGAGGTGTTGAAGCAGTTCAGCGTGATGGACATCCGCTTGAAGAAGCAACAGTGCGGCCATGCCGACGTAGGTCGTAACTTGTGACGTGGTCAATGCCGGTTTGATGAAGTGACCATGCGGCGATGCCTGTGTTCCCGCTCCGTGTATTCAGTGGGGCGGCAATGTTGGTGATGATTTATCCTTGGTGATTGCGAACTCTTGTTCGCTCGCCGAGATGATGATCCGAAGAAGTTGAGCTCGGCTCAAAAGGCGACGACGTGTCTAGCGCAGATCGGTAGCCGTGGAGCAGTATTGCCGGAATGGTTTGACACCAGCATCACAGTGAAGATTACCTCAGAGGAGGCTTAAAATTTTATGGGCACATGTTTAAAAACAACGCACAATACCCTACGAGAAAATTCCTTTAAGAAGGTTGTCCCATATCACGTTCATAAAGAAACATGAATTCGGGTCGGATCCGTATTCGCGCAGAAAACAGACCTAAAAAGTGATGCACTAATCGGAAGGTACCCTGAGTTTGGATGGTCGGATCGAGCTGAAATTTTGCGGGGTGTTAGATATAGGAATTCCGCAGCTGATCAACGGTTGGACCTTCCAAACGACGTCCGAGCTAGGTGCTGGAGACCACGCCCTAAACTCGTCCAGATTCCCGTCCAGATTTGATAGGGCTCCGGTATATCGTAGATTGCCGGAGATTCCTTGATCAAAACTCAACGAAATTTTGCATGGTTGTCGTAGAATTAATTCCGCACAATTCCACCAAAGGGATCGTCAAAGCGATGCTCTAAGAGGTGGTGGCAGCGGATACAAGTTCATTGTTCGGAAAAACAGCACGGTCGCCCGAGGGCAATGTTGACGTTGAGCCCCCGAGCTCCATGAATGATTCCTCCATGATGTTGATATAGATCGGAGTTGATGTTGATGAAGGCCCTCATACGAACATGACGATCGGAGATGGAGCACCGTACTCGGTCAAGCCGGCGATGAAGATGCCGACATCGCAGTTGACCTGTAGACGAGCCATCGATCCTTTTGCCGATCACACAGCGGAACTCTCAATGAAAGCACCAATGTCGGTATCAAAACCGGCGGATCTCGGGTAGGGGGTCCCGAACTGTGCGTCTAAGGCGGATGGTAACAGGAGGCGGGGGACACAATGTTTACCCAGGTTCGGGCCCTCTTAATGGAGGTAATACCCTACGCCCTACTTGATTGATCTTGATGATATGAGTATTACAAGAGTTGATCTACCACGAGATCATAGAGGAAAAACCCTAGAAGCTAGCCTATGCTATGATTGTTTGTCTCTCTATCGACTAGTTTGGCCCCTGGTTTATATAATGCACCATAGGCCTAGGATAACAAGAGTCCTAGCCGAATACGTCGGTGGGGGAGGAGTCCTCGTCTTGACCACCAAGTCTTGTGGAATCTTCCTTGTATGCGGCACCTGTCCGAACTGACCCATGAGTATACGGCCATGGGGGTCCTCGGCCCAATCTAACTGACCGGGAGACGACGTGGTGAGTACCCCCTAGTCCGGGACACCGTCAAGCAGCATCCACAACGCACCACTTTGGCCTCTCCCTCACCTGCATCCCAGCCCACACAGTAGCAGTAGCCCAGCGGCAGCCCGCAAATAACCCCGGTTCCTTTCTCACTCGAGCCGACCCAACCCTCATTTGCACTCGTCCCGCGTGGCAGCGCAGGGCCCACCTGTCAGCAGGGAGGCTGTAGCGCTCACCCCCCTTTTCTTCCACATCACCTCCCCTGCTTTACACGTCGTCCGCCATGGCCACGATGGCTGAGCCCGCCGTGCCCGCATCCCTATAAGAACCCCCCCTCGGCGTCCACACCTACTCTTCTAGGGTTTCCCCTTCGCTGCCGCCACCCAGGGGTCTTCCCCTTCTCTCTTTTCTCCTTCCCCGTGAGCCCCAAGCGTGGCTGAGAGCACGCTCATCGTTGTCGCCATCCCTCCGGTCTCCTCCAGCCGCCTTCTTCAAGTCCGTCTCCTTCCCCGTCGTCCTCGGCGTCTGTTACATCGTCGAGGGAGTCATCAAGTCCGCGCCCGGCTTCCTCCGTTGCTCCCATCTTCTTTGCAACCAGAGCTCGCGCCGAGGTACAGAGGTTGACTGCGTTGCCGCCGGCTCGTCTCCGTTGACCTCGCCGTGTCCTAGGTGAGCTAGGTAAACCCCTTTTCCGTCTGCTACTTCTCGCGCCCTCTAGTTCACCGTAGGCGTCGTTTTTTTATGCCTCTCCCGTGGTCTCGATGCTCCAGTGTAGTCTGAACTGTTAGTGAAGATGCTGTTGTAGCTTGTCAACCCCACGCATCCTCGCTCGGATCCCTGTTGTGCCTCGCTGCGCGTACGCACCCCCGCAGTGCCTTGCCGCAGCTGCCGTGTGTTTTCTCCCTTGCATGCCTCTCCATGGCCCCGAGCGGAGCGCGAGCTCGTGCTCGAGTGTCCGATCATTCGCGAGCCGCCTCCACTCGCTCGCTGGAGTTCCCACATGTTCCCACACGCCCACTGCTGCTCTACTCAGTGAGCCACGCCTCCTAGTTCGTCGCTCGCCTCCAGCATTGGGCAACCATGGCCAAAGGCTCGGCCTTCTTGTTCTGGTTCAAAAGGAGCCAGGCACCCATCTCAACACACACACACACTCTATAGCGCAGTAGTTGACCATGCATGCCCACACCAGGGAGACCCAGGTTCGATCCCCGCGGGCGCAGTTTAAATCACCATTGTTTTTGCTAGCAAGTCTGAGTATGACAGGGTGGCCCCACCTGCCATACATACAGCCCTTGTCCCTTTTCTTTATATTTTTTTTCCAGCAAATTTCCATTTCTGGAAATATGCAACAATCCATTTCGGGCAAGTCCATTTCTGGACGGTTCCAAACAAGGAAGTGCCATTTCTGTCTTATTCCATTTAGGGCAGTTTTTAACTTATTGCACTTGTGATGATTTTTCCGCAGCAACCCCAACATATTATATATGTTTTTGGGGTAGAAAAATCCCACCAATCCCGTGGTGGCATTAGTTTCTGCATTTGAGCAAGTTCATAAACATGTCATTTTACATCATGAATTTGTTTTGCCATTTTCGTGTGATTTAATTCAATCATGCCATGAGGTTGCTTTGCACGTGGATAGCTTCATTTTCATGTCTACTTCATGCTAGATTTTGTTCTATGCCATTACATGTCTTGTAGTGAGTTAATCAAGCTTGTAAAGATGCCATGTTGCATCTGTTTCTGCTATGTCTAGCATTTTCACTGCCTTTAAAACTGTTATCTTTTGCATTATTGCCATGCTGTTTTAGTCATGCTCTACTGGTTTATAGCTTTAGCTCAGTGTTCATCTTTTGTCAAGCATCTTGAGTAGATCACTGCCATGTGCTTTGTTGCTATGCTAGAGTGCAGTAGCTTAGTTTATTGTTACATTTTATATGGCATCGTGGTGTTAATCGCAGAATAGTGCCATTATTGTTTTGCTCGCCATTTGCAAACCGTCCATCCGATTCGGGAGATCTTTATATCGATTTCAACCGAAATCAACTCATATTTCCAGTGGCGCTCTTGGTTTGCCAAGTTGAGGCCTGGTTAAATCTTTTCCTTCCGGAGCACGCATATGCATTGCATATGGCATCCCGCATATCATGCCATGTTTTGCATCATGTTACTTGCACATTGCACCTTGGTTGATTGTGTTTCCCTTGCTTGTGTTCTTGACTTGAGTAGAGCCGGGAGACGAGTACGTGATCGAGAAACCCGTTGAGTATGCTTATGAGGATCAAGCTTACGTCAACTCGGAGAACTTTTGCAAGCAAGATGACCATACCCTCGAAATCACTTCTATCTTTGCTTGCTAGTTGCTCGCTCTATTGCTATGCCTATGCCGCGATACCTACCACTTGCTATATCATGCCTCCCATATTGCCATATCAAACCTCTAACCCACCTTGTCCTAGCAAACCATTGTTTGGCTATGTTACCGCTTTGCTCAGCCCCTTTTATAGCGTTGCTAGTTGCAGGTGAAGATTGGAGTTTGTTCCTTGTTGGAACATGATTATTGTTGGGATATCATTATTATATCTTGTTTACTTTAATGCATCTATATACTTGGAAAAGCATGGAAGGCTCGGCCTTATGCCTGGTGTTTTGTTCCACTATTGCCGGCTTAGTTTTCCGTCATACCGATGTTATGTTCCTTGATTTTGCGTTCCTTACACGGTTGGGTTAAAATGGGAACCCCTTGACAGTTTGCCTTGAATAAAACTCCTCCAGCGAGGCCCAATCTGGGTTTTACCATTTGCCACCTAAGCCTCTTTTCCCTTGGGTTCCGCGGACTCAAGGGTCATCTTTATTTTAAACCCCGGGGCCAGTGCTCCTCTGAGTGTTGGTCCAAAACAGAGCCACTTGCAGCGCCACCTCGGGGAAACTTGAGGGTTGGTTTTAGTTGTACGTAGTGTTCATCCAGTGTGCCCTGAGAAAGAGATACGTGCGACTCCTATCAGGATTTGTCGGCACATCTGACGGCTTTGCTGGTCTTGTTTTACCATTATCAAAATGTCTTGTAACCGGGATTCCGAGTCTGATCGGGTCATCCTTGGAGAAGGAATATCCTTCATTGACCGTGAGAGCTTGTGATGGGCTAAGTTGGGACACCCCTGCAGGGTTTTGAACTTTCGAAAGCCGTGCCCGCGGTTATGGGAAGATAGGAATTTGTTAATATCCGGTTGTAGAAAACCTGACACTTAACTTAACTAAAATGAATCAACCGCGTGTGTAGCCGTGATGGTCTCTTTTCGGTGGAGTCCGGGAAGAGAACACGGTCTCGCGTTATGCTTGAACATAAGTAGTTCTAGGATCACTTCTTGATCTTTGTAGCTTCTCGACCGTGCTTTGCCTTCTCTTCTCGCTCTCATTTGCATATTTTAGCCACCATATATGCTACTGCTTGTTGCAGCTCCACCTCACTACCTTTGCCTACCAATAAGCTTAAATAGTCTTGATCGCGATGGTTTGATATTGCCGAGTCCCCATGACTCACAGATTACTTCCAAAACCAGATGCAGATGCCGATGATACCATTCTAGGGGATGCGACTGAACTCAAGTGGGAGTTTGATGAGGACCCAGGACGTTACTACGTTTCCTTTCTAGGCGATCAGTAGTGGAGGCCAGTTGGGGCGATCGGGGATCTTATGCATTTGGGGTTGTCTTTATTTTGGTTCCGTAGTCAGACCTTGATTGTATTTTGAATGATGTAATGCTATATTTATGTATTGTGTGAAGTGGCGATTGTAAGCCAACTCTCTACCTCTTTCTTATTCAGTAAATGGGATGTGTAAAGATTACCCCTCTTGCGACATGCCTACAATGCGGTTATGCCTCTATGTCGTGCTCCGACACGTGGGAGATATAGCCGCATCGTGGGTGTTACATCTCTATTGTCCGTTTCGGCATCCGACACTCTCACATGCACCCGCCGCACCTCCCAGATCTTGTTTCATGAGCGGGAGAAAAACGTTCTCGGAATGGGCCGAGATTTGTCGAGTGGCCTTAGTATATCACTGGTAGGCTGCCTGTCAAATTTTGTTCCATTTGGAGGTCGTTCGATGCCCCAACGGTTAACCGCGTTAACAGTCGAACCCCTTTGTCCTTGCAGCCCAGCACCCCTTCATTACAGCCCGCTAGCCCATCTAAACTCCCTCCATGCTCTCCGTCGTTGGATCACGACCGTGTGGGCGAAAACCGCACCTCAATTGCCCTCTCCTAGCTCCCAGAATCTATATAAAGGCCTCTTCCCCTGATATTTCGGACGAAAACCTAGCTCCCCTCCTCCTCGTACCGCCGGACATGTCCACCCCACCGCCGGACGTGTCTGTCAACGCCTGTAACACCCCGGATGTAACTTTCCATATATGTAACTCCGACTCTTGCCATTTTCGGCTTTAAGTTATGAGATTCTCTTCGTGGTTGGGTTTTATCTCCGTTTTGTATTTTGTTCATGTCATGCATATCATGTCATCATGTGCATCACCTTTGCATTCGTGTTCGTCTCATGCATCCGAGCATTTTTCCCGATGTCCGTTTTCGCAATCCGACACTCCCACATGCACCCGGCGCACCGCTCTTGTCTCTTTTCATGAGAGGGAGTTAAACATTCTCGGAATCGGCCGATATTTGTCAAGAGGCCTTGGTACATCACCGGTAGACCACCTGTCAAATTTTGTTCCATTTGGAGGTCATTTGATACCCCAGCGGTTAACCGGGTAACCGCAAAAGCCTCTTTTGTGTTGCAGCCCAACATCCCTCTAGAACAGCCCAATAACCCATCTAAACCATCTCCATGTTCTCTGTCGTTGGATCATGATCGTGTGGGCGAAACCCGCACCTCATTTGGACACTCCAAACTCCCCCTACCTATATAAATGTGTCTCCCCGTCCATTCCCGTGTCTAAACCCTAAATTTTCCTCACCTCTCCACGTCGGACGTATCCATCCGGGCCGGACGAAACGCGCCGCCACCCTAGACCAGTGGCCGCCCACCATGTGGCCCTCCGCCGCCCTCCGCCGCCGCGGCCCCCAGGGCCCGAAGCCAGCCCGCGCCGCCCGACCGCTTCCTCCCGCGCCTCCCCGTGCCTCCCTGCC